>NC_059500.1:501230-1157480 GCF_018139145.2 Gymnogyps californianus | reverse complement strand
AGTTGCTGGCTGGGGTTAAACCACGACAAGATGGATAACTAACTCAAGACTATGTAAATTCTCAAACTCATCATATTGAGGTCTCTGTTTTTCTCATTTATTTCTCACGGGTGAAGAAGGCTGATCTAGCAAATAGGTTAAGCCTTGGACTCAGAGAGTACGCAATCAAGCGGATCATCTGCACGATATAGCAAAATATTCTCTGAAAGAGCGATTCTGTGTGGTTTAGAAGAACATTATGGAAGACGATGTGAGGAGAGTTATAATGTACTGTGGCAGGCATCCTCACCTCAGCCATCCACTTCATGGATATCCTCCAGTAGGGGAAACATGAACTCAGTTTGCTCTTCCCTGCTCCCAAACTGGCAGGAATGAGGAAAAAAAGAGACAGACACACAGAGGGGCAAGTACACCTGGTGAAGAAGGAGGACACGTGCTTCATGACCAGCCTTCCACCCCCACCACACCAAAAATACCTGGGTTGGGAGCGTACTTGCATTCTGAGCTTCTTCAGAAAATTCATGGACAAGTCATGATGACTATTTTTAGTAATTTGTAGTAAAACAAAATTTGTAGTAAAATTTGTAGTGAATATAAATAGAAAGGTGAGGAACTTAAATATGAGTAAGATTTTACTTTAAAAAGAAGAAGAAGGGTTCCCTGACAGGAAATCTATTCTAGAATATTTTCTAATAAACCAATCTCGGCGATTACAAGTATTTAAGAAATAGTTCACAATGTGTCTTTGAGTGTAGCTTTTTAGACAGTTTCTCCAGAATAGAATCCTGCGAAAAACATGTAAATAGCTGTAAACTTTTTTTAACCATCTAGAGGGCATAAAAGAGATGAGACAGGAGACTAGTCTTCATGGGCAGAGCAGCCAAATCCATGAAGCAACACATGCACTGTCTCTTTGCAGTACTGCTCTGCAGCACTTCTGCCATAATTTGGCAGAGAAATGTATTCTTCCCTAAATTATACAACATCTAAAAGCAACAATATAACCATGGCAGAAAAATAGCTTTTGCAGAAGTATGTGTATTAATATTGTTCCATCCCTTAGCGTGATCTGGAAAATGATGGAAGAGCTGCAACAGGCAGGAAGAGGAAGGGTGACTGGCCTCAAGTAGCACAAAGTTTTAGCAAAAGAGAGGAACAGCTCACGGGACAACTACGGACAGATGCTTTCTCATCACTCTGTTCTCACTGTTTAACAGTTTAATCCTTTTAAAAGCAGAGTATCCTCCATTCTGGATAGATGCTCTGTTCTAGAAAAGGGATTAACATCACATATTATTTGCCAGGTAGCTGTGAATAAATCCTACATAAAAATGCTCTCTCCAGTTGCGTACTTCACGATGAGCACATCTGACTTGTGCATCTCACTTGTTCTACTTACTTCTACTTTATTCTACCCTAAATTCAGTTTGTTTCCTAGCTGATGTGAATGATGACGTTATTAGGAGAAAATGGATCGTAACAATAGATAGGGCCACTTCAGATTAATACAGTTCGACAAAGGCTTGGTCTGGCCCACTGGATCGCTGCCTCTCAAAGTGCCATCCCTCAGCCACATCAGGAGCGTTCCTGGCTTCTCTGTACAGACACAGGAGAGAAAAGGCGACACGGCTGACTTCTGAGCCACCCTCCAGGGAAAAGGGGCAGTCACCCAAAACCACCCTCTGAAGTTAATCGGTGAAAAAAGCAGAGAGCAGGCCTCCCAGGCTGTCCGTTGTATCAACAGTGTTTTACGGCAAGGCAGCACAGACTCGGCAGGCTGAGCTTCATCACCGGGGAAGTGGGTGGCCCTGAACACGATCGAAAGATTCATCAAGTTTTCAGTACTGCCAGAACCCCCCCGAAATACATACAGTGCATGTACCTCCATCTCACTTTATAGTTTTCATATGTGATGAGTATTTTTGCCAAAATACATGAATCTGTTCCCCCTGCTCCACCCCCTTAAAATCCCTAGCAAAATACTAGGTAGGCTTTTTATTCGATCGCTCAGTAACAAGTTGCTGGTTTTGATGTTGAATTCTTTCATGTCTTTTTGAAAACATGCTAGATCTTGAAAGTGCTAATTTTGTATTCAAGTTTCAGAGGCTCCATATGCTTCCATGTACAACCAAGTAATTCATCTGCAGCTGTTTAAGCACCAAATTTGTCAGTGACTAAATACTGAGACCAGTTTACGTTGTATACAGCTTTCTTGTTTATAGTCTAATATGTTCAATTACCATCCAGACCAATTTAGGGCCCACATTTATGTTCCACAAAAAAGGAGAATATTCAAGTAAATAAAGTTTATCTTAGACATAGAAAATAGCAATAGATGCAACCCCCCCCCCCTTTTTTTATAGTGAACATTTTGTCTGCGTTTGGTAATTTTCCCATTTAACATAAAAGGATAGACATACACTGTGGTTTGGTACTGCAAACATCACCCCAGGCAAATGAATAATTTTACCTAAAGAAGCACTCTTCTTGGCACTAAAAGATGCAGCATCGTGCTTTAACACACGAGAAAATAGAAACACTAGCAGAACTGCAACACAGTCCTCCTTCTAAGCAGTTTTGGAGACAACTGAAATCTTTTGGAAAATTAAAAAAACCAGGAATTAGGGAAGACAAACATACAATGCACTGTCTGAATTGCTATGGGTTTGACTAGAAGATGAGTGTAACAACTAAATATATTTATGCTACAAGAAGCGAGCTATAAGAGAGATGTTACGCTTATGACCATAATACTTCAAATTCACATAATAGCTAAATTATTAATTTAAACCATAATTTAAACCTAAATTAAATCTAAATTATGCAGAGGAAAGCAGAACTCAGAAATACTGAAAAAAACCCAGTCTATTTCTAAGGAACCTAGACGTTTAATGTTACAGAACAGGAGAATAATGCAGGAAAGAATTTGTCAATTACAAGAATTCAGAGTTGTAACAAGACATTTGATATTTTGCCTGGGAAAACAGAAATAAAGGGTTGAGCTGGACAGCATTCAGTAGTCAACCAACTTTGGAGACTACTGGGTCCTTCTGATAAAGTAGACTGCACAGTCCAAATCTCCTGGGATCATACCGTAAACGACTACCATGGACCTGTATAATGGTACTGGAACATGATTATCTAAACCTAACAGATTTCTACAGCTGCCTTTATGAGTTCTCTCCACCTCTTCATTTATTTGCGACATTCTTTACTCATGGCAAAGCATCTTCCAATAGCTTGATGCTTTACCAGGTAAAATGCAACACAACTGAAATGCAAATGTTTTCCTCAATTTGCAATCAAAGCAAGGTCTCCTATTTTGAAGAAATAAGCCTTTGAATTGGTAGTAAGAACTTTTTTAACTCATGCTATTGCGTATACTAGTGAGAGAATGACATTTAAATATATGTATTTGCAGTAAAACTTAATAGTTTAGCATAGCCAAGAGCATAAAACAATTACATTACTCATTGTATAATACTAACATATTAAAAAAAAAAAATCCATCATGAAAGTTAGCTGAAGACGTTATGCTAGAAAAAATGAGTAGCAGGTAAATGTGTACTGCTAGATACTCCTGTCAAAATTATGGGGTACCTACAAACACTTCTATGGTATCTCAAAGTTCATCTCTCAAAGGCAAGGAAGGGCCAAAATAAAATATTCATTCAAATTTATTCTTTCAAATTTACCTCCTGATAAGTATTATCCAATAGGCAATCAGTAACTATTTTTTCACCACATTATTTCATTGTCGCAGAAATCCTGTGATGAATTAAGGTATCCATGTTTTACGGATGGAATTTTTCTGGACCAATGAACCCTGTGGCACTGGTGCAAATCAGAGTCCAGGCACTCCAAGTTCAGCACATGGAAAAAAAGTGAAACACATTCTAGGAGCTCTGCAACAAAGAAAGAAAGTACCATATTTTCCATGTCAGCATCTAACTACTTTAACCTTGTCCATTGCTGTCTTCCTGACCTCCTTTTCTCATTTGCTTCCCTATCTATCTCCATTTTTTCAACAGATAAAGGAAAGTATTTACAGAAAAGCATCAATCATAGCACCCCCAGCTCACTTCAAACGACTTAGTGTGTCTTTAGTAAGTGTGGCATGATACCACAAGAAGCAAAAAATAAAAAGCACATGATTTTTTATCTAAAGATAGGATACTCATTTTTGAATGCTTGACTGAAATTATTAATACGCTTTAGTTTTTTAAATATTATAAAAACTAACTGCAGTTGCGTAACATGCCGTATTTTATCACATTGTCATCTTCATGCACAATTAGCGACTAACAAAATACTTCTGATATATAAGTATTTTTAAAATGTAGCTAAAAAAAATAAAAAACTGATTGACTTATTAAAATTGATACTTCTAACCTAATACGTGGTCATGAATGTTTCATTTTTAACAAGCAGGTTTTCACCTTTACAAATAATACTTGATGCTTATAGTGTATTGCATTCCAATTACCACACAAAACACTTAATCAATTAAATCAGACAGTAATGGTGAGACAGCAAGAACACCAATAACACTGCAGTCTCATTATTATACAATAACGTTTGACAGCTCTTAGAAAATGCTGCAAAACCTGTGCTATCAAAAGTCACATATAAGCACAGTACTCTACTACTTTGCTTTCTACAAATGAGGTCATTCCTGACATAAATCACACTTATTTGATCTGTGTGGCCAGAAAGAATCAGGAATCTTCAGCCATGCCCCTCTCCTCAATAGCAAGACTCCGAAAGGGCTACAAGATAGACAAGTGATTGTCAACCAACAACAACAGATGAACATTTGAAGAGACTACTTTTCCAGAAAGTAATTAATAAATAAGTAAATAAATAAAGAGTATATAACAGACAATACTATTTGCTGAAGAAAATCTGTGTAGAGTGCTCAGATACTCTACTTATGTTGAATCCCGCCATATCTTGGGGTTTTGAGCATATGGATTCTGGTAAACTGAAATTATTCGAGCAGCCTATTGCCTTCTGAAAGAACTGCCCCATTCCTGTAGGGAGAAAAGAAACAAAGGGTTATACAGCAGGGAAGCTCTGATAAGTAGTTGTAAGTGTGACTGCCTTCAAAACTCATTGCTCAACAACAGCAATCGTTGCCATACAAAAGCCTCAGCTGCCACAACTTTCATTTCACATTTTCTAAGTAGGCTAGCCAACTTTCTCCTTCCCAAGTAAACAGGTCTGAATCTTGAATCAATTTTTCATGTTTTAACTACATCACAAAGGCTGATCAGCATGAAAAAGGTTGTGAATTGTGAATGTCTCTCTGGGGATGAATGTTTTCCTGTGCTCTGGTGTCTCTGTGTATGGGCTGGAGTGGAAGATGGTAGCTCACCCAGTGGACTAACACTCACATAATGGGTACCATTAGGGAGAAGAAGTCCAAAGCCACGTACAGTGTTTCCTCATCACCTAGAGGTTGCAGAGGCTGCTTAACATGAACAGAAGAGGCTTGACATTTTGTTTGTTTTAAAGGGAGGTTTGGGATGGCCCCTCCTTTCACTACAGGGGAGTAATGATTTACTACCAGCACATAATGATCTCAAAACAGGCCAACTGCTCTCCTACAAAGTTAACACTTTTCTTCCTGTTCCTCCATCCATGCCCATTTTTCATCCCACGTACAGAGAACCTCCTTCAGACTATATTTCTACTTTCTTATATAAAATGAGAACAGTAACCGAGGACTACAATGTAATACCTTCTAGAGGAATACTTCAGAAAGATTGGGTCTTCCAGTCTTGCAAAAGTGGGTAGGAACATTAAAAAGCTCTGTTGTCCTAACCTCCTCCTGGTAGAAAATAGTGCATTTCACGTTCCTTTCTCAAACCTGAGCTGAGAGTCTGGCAGAAGATTCTGAAAAAGGAGGGGCAAACCATCATGCAGCTATGTGACAAAAACGGAGACACACACCTTTAAAAAATCCAGCAAAACAAAGCAGGGACAAAGAAATCAACCAATAACCCAGATGGATACAAAACAATCTACAGCTCGGTTGTAGCTCTTGGCCACGGTACTGAGGACTGCAAAAGTCTGGGGGAAAAAAAATAAAATTGCTTGCAGACCATATTTCCTATTGGAAAAAAACGAATGCGTAGAACAGAAACATGCCTGGAAAAGTCTCTGCTCCAACTTTCAGGTAGAACAAACCACGCCAGACAGACAGGCTGCTGAGCCAGTGATGTGAAGCTTGGTACGCAGTTTCCTGAGCTGCTGCAGACCCCAAGGCAGCTACTGATGTGCTGCTGAAGCAAACTTCGTTTTGGAAAAAAAGGATTCAAGTACATAAAAAGTTCAGTGCTTCTAGAACAAAATACTTCAAAATATTAGCAGCAAGAAAAAAACCCAAAGTAAACAAACTTATGCCAGGCTTTCTTCAGAACGGGAAATTTCATTTCCTGAACTGCTCTGGGGTCTTCTCTGTAGTTAGGACACAAGTTTCATCTTAGGTAGACAAATGTGCTTTTTCCACCTCTGTTCATATGGTTATGTTTAAGGCAGGGCCCACTCCTGCTTAGGAAATTCCTAAGTTCCATGACAATGTCTTGATGACATATGCACACCGGTACCAGAAACAGCTATAGTAACTGGTAATTGCAAAAAAACAGGTATGTCAACAAAACCATTAAGCAGGATGAAGCAAACCTCAAATAATGTATGTTTTATTTACAGACTTTTAGCAGTATGGTCACTTGCCTTCTTTCTTCCTTTTTTTTTTTTTTTTAAATGACAGCTGAGCTTTTTGGATAACAATTTGATCTCAGTTGAAGGTGAGATGAATAATAGAACTTGGTAGTACCGAAGTTACCAGATTTCAGACAGTAAAAGAACTGCTTGTTAAAAGTTACTTTAAATCACCACAGTCATCAAGGAACCCCACGTTCTGCAGAAACACAGACTGTTATACTTCTCACATTCTGAACAAGCTATCTTTTTTCTTAGCAAACGTCAGCTTCTCATTAGTTCTCAGTAACTTCCGAAAGTTTCTTTCATGGAATGCGCAAATTTTGTAACTTCTATGTTAAGTAAAATGTCAACCAGCACCTGAAAAGAAGATTGTCATAATTCTTTCTTTTTCCCCTATATCTTGGACTAGACCTAGAATAAAACTTTCATTCAGTAATTAAGTCCTTACACTGAAAGAACCAAGCAGTGCAGGAAAGTACACTGCAATTTTTAACACACAGAGCAGATTCTTGGCTGAACCTATAATTTGTCTGTTAACTCAGTTCTTGACCTCCCTTAAAATGAACTCTTCTCAGAAACTGGTTCTGTATTTCTAATCACATCCTGTTCGCTTTCCTTATAAGAACTCTTTAACCAATCCCAGGCAAAACTGCTGCCTCATTGGCCCACCAGAAAAACAGTTTGCTCCTCATTTATACGGTGCTTCTCCGGCCGAGCGCGCACACCCTGCAACCACTGTTCCAGCCGACAGGAATACACACACATCGGTAGTTTGGGGACAACTGAGTATCACTGATGCATTACGCTGGATGCCCTCCCTACATGGTGTTAGCGATAATTTAGCAAAAGTAAAAAATTTCTTCCAAGTGTTGCAGCTGAATGCCACTCTGCACAGAATGAAAGTTTCCTTACAAGGTAAGTTCCTGTAGAAGAACCTCCAGTTAATTCACGTTCAGATCTTCTCCAAATACTTCCCCTACATTAATACACAAAAATTCAGAAAAGCAATAACATTCATTCCATCTTGATTTCCCTTTGAACAATGGGGTTTACACTTCATGAAAGACTACATTGTCTGAAAATAAAAACTTTTGATACATTTATACACTCTAGCTCATCTATAAAATGTCTTAATTCCTAGGGGACCAGTAAAGCCCATTAGCAAAACGAGGGCTAATATGCTGTGAAAAACAACAAGGTAAAACTAAAAACCTTATGAGTGCTTCGTATTATACTAAAACCAACATTACTATAATTAAAACACAGCCTCTACAGTACATTAGATTGCCTGTTCTGGAAGTTCATTATCTAACAATGAAGCGACTAGAACTGATACTTAAGCTAAAATACGTTTCCTACCTTCCAATTATGAAACACTGCATAGAGGCCAGCAATGCTACTTAAACTGTCTCCAGTACTGGATGCAAACTGCTGTGCTTCAGGCGATGGACGCAACAGTCAGCCCTGCTCAAACGTACGGATTACGGTGAGGTGAGGACGCAGTAAGCCAGGAAGCATGCAGAATCACTCTGCAGCTAAGATGATTACAGCCAGATTTGGGCACAGCAGGGCCACTGACAGTGATTGGGTTGGAGCCTCCCGTGCACAGGAACAACAGCTGGAGAGTCACCTCCGTCCCGCAGCTCACACGGCAGCAAGGCTCTGCTCCAAAGAGGCTCGCAGATTTCTCTCGCTCTGATTATTCATTCCCAAAGCCCACCTGGAAGCAGACTGAGTGTGAGTGCCCTATGCTAATTTTAGGACCGTAGATCCACTAACTACATACCCTCCAGTACGTTTTTTCTGTCCCCCAAAGAAACTCTTACAAATCTTTTCTGTGCTTCAAAGCAGAAAAGCCAGCACACGAACACAAACAGAAGCCACAATCATTAAAAAGACAAGAAAGACTATTGGAAAGAAGTACTTGAATTAATAGGGAGGTGAATCTGCATGAAAGGAATCATAAAAAAAGAAAACAAAATGAATTTTGACTCACTACAGCAATGCCTATTTTTCTCTAGCGGTCTGTGGAACGCACAACCCCGAACTAGTTAATGTCTCACTTCCACAATATAAGGAGAAATTTAAGCACCTCTGACTCAGATTCCACATAGACTGACAGCTAAGTGGGAATCTGTCTCATAGTTGATGCTAGTGAGGGAGGGCAACTGCTTACCCCTTCTTGCAGATTTAAGCACCTCATCCTGTGGTGCATGAAAGTACCTGTCATGATCCAGGATCCAAGGCTCCAGAAATCTCTTCAAGTTGATGCACCTGGCTCCCTGCAGTTGGAGGAAAAGGAGACTCCCTTTCTCCCTGCAGCATCTTCTCAGATAAAGTTATTCACCTGAGCAGCCAGAGATTCTGACTTAAATGATTTCTATGTTTGAGGAACCTGAACCTGTAATTCCCATCTCAAAGGGAACCTCAAACCATCAATATAATAATCAAGTTAATTAGAAAAAAACAGATTTACATGTTTGGACTAAGCAGACCAAATATAGAATCATAGAATCATTTAAGTTGGAAAGGACCTTTAAGATCATCAGGTCCAACCATTAACCTAACACTGCCAAGTCCACCACTAAACCATGTCCCTAAGCGCCACGTCTACACGTCTTTTCAATACCTCCAGGGATGGTGACTCCACCACTTCCCTGGGCAGCCTGTTCCAGCGCTTGACAACCCTTGCGGTGAAGAAATTTTTCCTGATATCCAATCTAAACCTCCCCTGGTGCAACTTGAGGACGTTTCCTCTCGTCCTATCGCTTGCTACTTGGGAGAAGAGACCGACCCCCACCTCGCTACAACCTCCTTTCAGGTAGCTGTAGAAAGCAATGAGGTCTCCCCTCAGCCTCCCTTTCTGCAGGCTCAACAACCCCAGTTCCCTCAGCCGCTCCTCATAAGACTTGTGCTCTAGACCCTTCACCAGCTTCGTTGCTCTTCTTTGGATGCGCTCCAGCCCCTCAATGTCTTTCTTGCAGTGAGGGGCCCAAAACTGAACACAGTATTCGAGGTGCGGCCTCACCAGTGCCAAGTACAGGGGGACGATCACTGCCCTGGTCCTGCTGGCCACACTATTGCTGATACAAGCCAGGACGCTGTTGGCCACCTGGGCACACTGCCGGCTCATATTCAGCCGGCTGTTGGGTCCTCTTCCGCCAGGCAACTTTCCAGGCACTCTTCCCCAAGCCTGTAGCGTTGCATGGGGTTGTTGTGACCCAAGTGCAAGACCCAGCACTGAGCCTCGTTGCACCTCATACAGTTGGCCTCAGCCTATCAATCCAGCCTGTCCAGATCCCTCTGTAGAACCGTCCTACCCTCAAACAGATCAACACTCCCGCCCAACTTGAATTTGTAGAAGCAAATCAGGCAAATGTACAACTTCTTTCTTTTTCTTTCCCTCATTAGCCTCTTCATTTGAGAAAACTCTGCTTTTCTAGGTAACAGGTAACCAACAACTGATGATGAAAGTACAGCATTCTCATTTTAAACTCATGATTGAGAAGTCTTAGATGCTGAAAATTTTTCCTCAATTACAGCAAACAGCAACTGACAGAAATGGAATAGAAACTGCTTCTTTTAAGAACCAAAACTGTTAGAGAAATCTTCATCCTAACTAGCTTATTTCAAATCTTTAATATAGCAAAAGATACTATAAATTAATGATCACTTTGCTCTATTGTAACTTTACAACACTTTTGAGATAACAGTAAGTAACACTCTATGTCAGGGAACAATGGCAGCTGAAAGTCTCAAGTTAGCTTTGAAAAAAATAATACATTTATTTTCTAATAATTGTAACTTAAGAACACACTCCCACAAATATTTAGCACCTCTCACAACAGAACATTTCAGAGCAATAAGTCACAGTGGTGTAAAAATCATACACTCTAAGAAAATAACATAACATGAGAAATTAGTGTGATGTTTTGCCTAACAAAGTAAAACCAGAGCTCAAAAACACATTCTTGACCATCTCCTTTGGTGATGAAGACACACAACAGATACACTGAGGAATTACCCATCTCATAGCTTTTAATTTCTAGTAATCCTAAAAACTAACACATTAAACCCCGAAACATCTTATTTTAGTGGTCCCTAAAAGCCCGTGTATATTTTTAACATTCATAATGTGCCCTGCTGGTTCTCCTGTTCCCAGGACTTTTATGGAGGACTGCTGTCAGTAATTGCTGCTCTCCTGCTTCTCAGCTAATTACATTCTTACCCCCAAGTGAGGCTGGGAAAGGTGTAATCTCCTGCAACACAAGTTTGTTGCCGAATAGAAAACATACCTTTGAAAGAGTTTTTTGGTGCTGGTTGACGAAACAACCCCTTTAGTCAGGTTGATTTCTACACTTCAGAACTAAAAAAGGTTACCCTTTAGTATCCCCTACTCTCTGCACCTGTTAAATGGTGTATTAACTTTGCTTTCTGTGAACTTCTGACCAGAAAACAAACCTAAAGTAGCACTGGGAAATTCTGAACAACCTCAAATCTAAAAAAACCGTACTCTGTGGGAGTAGCTTTAGGAACTTACTCCTGCATGCCTCAGCCAGCTGACAATACTTTTGTTGTAATTACACATTCTCATATTTGTATTATTATCTGAGTTTGTTGGAAATTCACAAAACAATAAGACAATTGACCATTCGTTCCCACATTTTAAGAACAGATGCAGATTAGCTATCATGGTGTCCTGGTTTCGGCTGGGATAGAGTTATTTTTCTTCTTACTAGCTGGTACAGTGCTGTGTTTTGGATTTAGTGTGAGAATACTGTTGATAACACTCTGATGTTTTAGTTGTTGCTAAGTAGCACTTATCTTAAGCCAAGGACTTTTCAGTTTCCCATGCTCTGCCAGCAAGCAGGTGCGCAAGAAGCTGGGAGGGAGCATGGCCAGGAGAGCTGACCCCAACTAGCCAAAGGGGTATTCCACACCATGGAATGTCATGCCCAGTATATAAACTGGGGGGAGTTGGCTGGGAGGGGTGGATCGCGGCTCGGGCATCGGTCAGCGGGTGGTGAGCAATTGCATTGTGCATCGCTTGTCTTTTCTTGAGTGTTATTTCTCTTTTTTTTTTGTTATATTCCTTTTCATTACAATTATTATTACATTATTATTATTATTAGGTAGTAGTATATTTTATTTTACTTTAGTTATTAAACTGTTCTTACCTCAACCCACGAGTTTTGCCTTTTTTTTTTTTCCCCTCCTCCCCATCCCACTGGGAGCGGGGAGGGGGAAGCAGCTGCGTGGTGCTGAGTTGCCGGCTGGGGTTAAACCACGACACATGGAAAGTTTCTAATCAAGCCAGGAGAATATATTAGAGAGCCATGACATGTGGGAACCAAAGGAGATTGGTGAGAGGTGTTTGCGTTTGGACACATCAACCATTAGATCCATACATTTGTAACAGTGGGATCAGTAGATGATAGAGTCAACACAATTATTTGGTAGAGTTACAAGTACAGCCCTTTTTTTTAATCTACTGAGAACACTTGAATGCTAACATGTAATATTCTAGTAGAAATTGTACACATTTTTGACCAGCATATTAATAGAGCTACATCCATACTATACTCCCAATGATTCACCAGGCGAGTGGCCCAAAGAATCATTAATTTTCCAGCATTCTCAATGTAAGTTTTCTGATAAGGTGTTTTGAGGGTTGATCACAATAACAATTCAAGAACCCTGGGAACTAATGTCCTGTCCCGGTTAAGGTCTTCCATCATCTTCATCTTATCACGTCCAAGCTCCTTCCCACAGTGCACCAGAGCGCTGTTACCAACACTCATCTGCGGCTTCTCTGCACTCCAAACAACTGGGAAAGGCACAAGCGGTGGACTATTACCCTGGGTAGATGGAGTCTTCTTGGGAGGATATACGTAACTTGCTAGCTAGCTTGCAATCACTAATACTAAAACACAAGTGATATTCACACCTAAGCCAAAATATAATGTCTAGAAAAGACTAAAAAGGCAGGACAGCCAAATACATTCTCACGCTTACACCACGATGGACATATCACAGAAAAATTCTTTAATATACTGTCCAAAACATTTGCATTTACTTTTACATTCATACCTTTCTGTTGATGAAACGCATACATAACATCCGTGATGTTATGATGAAAGGGCAGGAAGCATAAAGTAGATGTTAATTTTTAAAACATTTCCAGGACCGCTGAAATTCACAAGAACACCTAAGAACTTTTCATATGAAAGATGAAAAATAACAAAACACTAAATCTGGCAACTGATTATTCCCAAGCACAGAGTAAGAACCAAATTGATCAGAGGCAAAATACCAAGATACAGTAACTGAGATGAGTACTGGCTGACACAACAGAGCTGAACTTTGAAACCATCCAAGCTTACTTATACTCATGTCTATACAGAGGGAGAAAAACTGTCCCAAGTCCAATCTCCTCAGGATTTTTTCTTTATCAAGCATTGAACTATATCAGGGATTTCAGGGTCTTCATTTACAAACCCCTCCAAGTCTCTACTTTCATGTATATAAAACTGTAACATATTAAAAATTAATGCACTTGCTCTTAGAAGCTAGACTTCCAGTCTGCATTGTCTCTGAAAGGAGCTGGAGAGGAACAAGAGTCTGCCATATGAGTTTGGGGAGTCCTCATCAAACATTCAATTAACCTAATTCCTGAGAGAATGTGAATTTTTAAATATGATTTTAAATGTACCGGAGTGCATTACCTCTCTGCTAAAATTTTTATGAACCACTCGTTTTGAATACATACATGATTCATTTGTTTATGAATAGACAAATTCAAAGTGCATTACATATATACACATTTTAAAGATGATTTAATGTGAGCTTGACACACATACTAAAAGTGATCTAAAAACAGTTACTATAACTGTTTAATCAGTAGCTCTGGACAGGGAAGGGCTGGGTTTGCTATTTTCAATTCATTTGCTCCACAGGTATAAATTTAATTATAATAATATATCAGAATAGCTACTGCCCAGTAAATGCAAAAAAACTTACCGTAACACAGAGGCAGACTACATAGAGAACTCTAATCGGGCATTTAAATAACAGATGCATCTCTGATGCTCAGAATTTGTGACAGAATTTAATCTACAATGTCTATGATAGGCCAAACAATGAAAAGGCTGTAAGATTTGCTTACGTTTCAGCAGGAGGGACACAAAAGAAAACAACAGATCAGTTTTGGAATTAGAGTGCTTCAAAAAAATTTTAGGCAATTATAGTTTTCAAGTGTGTATGAAACTGTGATGGCACAAACTGAGAGTTGAAATGTGCTGTACTACCGCTCTCTTTTCTTACCAAGCAGAAAGAAAATGTAGGACAGACAGCTTTTTGTGTCGAGATATTGCAAAAACCTATGTGGAACAAATCAATGGAGAACTGTTCAGATTGCCTCACCCAGGCAGAAGCAACCATGACAATGCCAGCGACATCCTCCAATATTCAGGGTATCAAAGGAACTGTATGAAACAAGTGGGTCAAAGTTTACAGATGGCAGACGCTGGAGGAGATCTGACAACAGTCAGTCCAGGAACAGATTCTAAACTGGTTCCTGCTGCAGTCCCTACAAACAGATCTGCTGGTGAATGAAGCCACTCCTGAGGGAAACTGAACAAATCCAAAGTTCTTTAGTTTCTGTTTATGGGTGAGGGCACATAGAAGGGAGCTGCTCTGATAAGAGGTAATTTTAAAGGTATTACATTGTCCATAATAAAATCATTTGTGCTGATGAATTCCCAATCACCTGCAAAAGCATGACTTCTGCAAGCCAGAAGAAATTCCAACGCTTACAAAAATGCCAGGCCTAGACAAGACACCATAAGTACAGTGAAAGACAACAGGCCACACCTTTCAAGACTGAAGACTGAGCTTTCTGGCATATCTTTATTTTGCTTTTACCTGTTCCTATTATTAACTGTTTATCTTCCATCAAGTACCTAACCTTATTTGAATGTTTTTCTGGCCAAGCAACTATCAACTGCATATCTGTCTAAATGTATCTAGCTACTAGCCATAAGCTGGGCACAAATTTATACATTCAACTCAAGTAATCTACATAAGGTATAATATATGCAGTAAAACTCATTATATGATCTAACAGATCTGGGATGCAGGATATTCATTTAAAACCACTGCATCACCAATCACTGAAGCAGATGCTTTAGCATCTGCTTTCCAGATGCTTTTTCTAAATAATGGCCATATATGCTTTTTTGGGTGACGGTTACAGTAAGTAATAATAGCAGAGAATGGCTCTGCTCTAGTTAAGGTTTACTGTTCAATAAATAGCTGTTCACTACTTAAAAGGATTATTCCTCCAAACTCAACACGCACATCAGCTCTACTTTGCTGATTCATTTCAACCCATGAGATTGAATAGGAAAATAACATGAAACGTGGTTGCAACAGCTGGTAGAGTGCCCTCCAACTGCACAGTCCCCTCTGCCTGAAGGAGCACTAAGTTGGAATTGGGCATTTGTGGTGTTTTCATGCTCCAGCCATCACCCAAACACCAGGGTGGTAGTGGCTGGCACTCAGACTTCCTCAAGCTGCGAACAACTGGTAAGGCTCCTTAGGTATAGTTGCCACGTTTTTGTTTTTAATTCATTAAATAAAATCTTAGAAAACTTCAATACAACTAACAGATGGATAAAAAAAAAAGTTGTTATATATGCAGAGAGGGAACCATGGTATTACTGTTTGTGCAGAGCCCAGCAATATGCAACTGTTGCTTCTAAGCATTATGCCAATACAAGGAAACATGCAGAAAAAACCACCTGTAATAAGCTATCCAATACCAAAACATTTCTTTATCTTGGGGTGGGGGCGGAAGTCGTTTAAAAAAAAAAAAACCCAAAAATAATCAAAACTCAGCCATGTACATGGTGGTCTGTATACAGATCATGCAGGCAAAGACTAGCTATTTAAGTAAGGTATAACATTGCCAATGATCATGAACAAATCTGGGCTGGAAAACTGAAGGAAATGTTCCGTTACCCAAGGAGTACAGTTCTAGGACGAGAGTAGAAACAGGAGAGGGAAAGCGTACCTCATTTCCCAGGGAGTCTCTTAGTTCTCAAACGTGGTAAGATGACACGGTTATAAACCATATTTGAAAGACTGCATCCAGGAGGTACTCCCAGTCCTGTATTCCAGTATTTCTGCCCTACTTCCTCCAATCTCAGGTGTACTGTATGTCAATTAGTTACATTTTCTATAAAGTGTAATAGCTTCTCTTCAGTGTTGCATATGCAGTTTCAAATTATTATCTTTCCCTCCTTCCTTTGTTTTGCAAAGATAATGCTTTAACCCCAGCCTCATTTGTAATTAAGTTCTGACTGACGCATGTTTTCCCCCCACTTCAGCATGCCTTTGTTATAGGAACTTATGAACACAAATCGTAAACAAACTCATTTACGTGGGAAATCCATCCTTTTAGAGCCCAGCTCTGAGAGGTTTTGAACACAGGCAGAAACCTGCAACACCCCACTAGTGTCACAGTCCCTGTGGGAGCTCAGCACCTCTCTAACTAGGCCCTCAGTAACTCATAGCTTGGCACACAGAAGGAAGAAAAAAAGAAAAAAAGAGAAGAATGCATTTCATAACCCAAGCTCTTAAACACATGAATACAAAATGACTTACCATTGCTGTGAACAACTATTCTGTTTACAGTGCAGAAAGAGTTCTTGTGCTTTGAAGTTCTTCTGACTTGGATATATAAATTGCGGGATTAAATGCTATCTGCTCATTTAAGTAAGGTACAGATCTGTCAAACATGCCATGTTGGCATCAGTGCAAAGAGCAATGCAAGTATATCCCTGCTACATACAAGTTCTTTTTAGAACTGTCAGGGAAAGTACAACATAGAAATAATGCAGCTTTTTAAAAAGAATGCTCAAATCTACTTATGGACATCCTGTGCTTTCTGTAGAAGAATGCCCTTTAGACTCAATCAGGTTTAACATACAACGTAATACACGTCACGAAAAACAGCAAGCAAGCATGGCCTGATTCAGTAAGTTCCATGGCATAACATTTAGAAAAGAAAAAAGATCAGAAAACCCATACAAGTTTCCACTGACCCACCAATTTCAGGACTTAAGACTTCACAGGACTATGAAATCACACGTTGACTGCTCTGCAGCACGCTGACATATACCGGCCTGCCACTGTGTCCATCCCATTGCTCGGACAAAACAGATCGTCCTGGGGTGCAGAGAGATAGCAAGTCTGCTATACACATTGACAGGTTGCTCTCAAAGCTAATCATCCTAATAAAAATAAGTTAGATATGCCTTTTTACATAAGAACCACCAAAGGGACTTGATTGACGTGCCTACATTTATGTAATGTTGCAGAAGCAAGCAAGATACTGTCTCCCTTTCCCCTACTCTCACCACTAGCAATCTTGCAGGGAAAAATCTACTGAAGAGACCTTTTTTGCTCTGCTGAGGTACTCCTGGATTATAATCATTCTCCACCTTCCTTTAGGTAAGCTGAGCATATTCAACTCTAAGGTTTTCTCTGTTCGGCATTTTCTTCAACCTGCAAATTATATGTGTGACAACCCAAGACTCTATTTTTCAACATCCTCCTAAAAATGCAGACACCGCGTGCAATATTCTCATGTCCTTCTCAGCCGCTCCTTACTCACAGGTGAAATCAACTCTCCTCGCAGTCAGGATTTTCAGTTTTATAAATCTCAAGGTCACTATCGATCATTTTGCTGCAATGTTACACTAGGTTCTCTCACCAAATTGCTTGCTAACTATGACTCCTAGATCCCTTTTATAATTTCTCCTTTCCAGGATACTATTCCTCTCTTAGAGAGAGGAGATCTGCATTTCTCATTGCTCGGTGTATAGGCAAATACCAATTTTTACTCTATTTAAAAACTGTTCTTTGTTTAAATGAGGCTAGTTTATAAAGTCATCGAGCTGTCATCTATGCCTTTCTGCAATGTGTTGCCTGCCAATTTTATTAACAGCAAATATATTTACTTCTAGATCATAAAATAAAGTGTTGCAAAGCATTGGATGGAATGCACTGAAAAACCTCAGTAGAAATATTTCTGTTCAGTGATGCTGGAAAATGACTGGGTTTTGTGCATAACTATTTTTAACATGAGTTTTAATGACACTGTGCAGCAAAAATTTTTAGATGTAATTGTGCAGTATTAGATCAGCTCCCTGTAATGCTGTCACTGGCATGAAAGGAAAAGGCTAAGTTTATGCCTCAAATCTCCCACTCCTGCCCTCAGCACAAGCTCAGTAACATCCAAAGCAAGGTAACAGAGCTCTCCCATGCACCTCCTCTCCCCTGTCTAACCACTGCGGGCCTCCTCCTCACAGTGTTTCACCAAGCTGGTTCAGAGCAGGTTCGGTGTGCCATTTGCACATGCACACTCAAGCACGGAAGCCAGTGTCGCAAGATACATCCTGACACCTCAGATGTACAAGGAGAGGACTGCATCTTGCCTTTTAAAATTACACATTTCAAAGGCATTTTCAATAGATGTCCCTGGCGTACACATTAGTGATCCCTTTCCTGATACGCTTCAGCAATACTACTAGATATATGCCAACAGGAACATCAGTTACGGACTTCTGTTCAGTCTGCAACCATATACTGGACTTAAATATACCAGATTTATAACACGAAGCCACTAAGTTTCTGTCATTCTTATTTGAATACTACACGCCAAGAGAACTGCGAGTCAATGTTTTGCCTTTGTCAACGTTACTTCTCATCAGATTTTTCTTTAACATTTGATATTTTTAAGTGTTTCAGCAGTCACTTGAACATATGTAATTAAGACCAGTTTCTGCTCCTGAACAAAAACAGAATTGTAATAAGATACATTACCTTACAAACCTTATATTAGTTATGTTCTCTAATGAGAATATATTCCTATAGTCACAGCAGAAAGTGCTACAGGCCATCAATATCAAATTATGAACTCCAACAAAACACGTTGGCACATTCAAAGACAAATCTATTGCAATTCTTTACAGACAATTGCCCTGTCAAGGGGGGAGGGGGGGCTTCCATAATTCATCAGTGACTAGAACAAAGACTTATCAACACCTCACAATGAAGCTGCTGACTGTGAATGATTCAGTTTTTAGCTCCCTCTACAGAGGCAAAAGTGAGCAAGAACAGGTCAGTAGCCTACAACTACCCAAAGCGGCAGGCGTCTGCTCTGCATGAAAAGTGAATGGGTATCACATGCACAGATTTGGATTTCCTATACAGGCATAACAAAAATATTTTTTAAATAGTAATAATAACAGAATGCCCTCTCCCCTATAAATAACCTGAAGAAGAAAAAAAAGAAGCTAGAAACACTATATTAAGATTGAAATACTGACAAATCTCAGTCTCCCACAAGAAAGATGAGGTCAAACCTAAACGAACACACACCTCCAGAACACCTTGTAAAAATCTGCAGTTCTCAAAACCTGAAAGTTTCTGGGCCCCATTTCACCTTGGCTCCAGCCACATCATCTTCAAAGACATTCAATAAGCCCTGATAACTGCAGCGTAAAAGGAGGACTGCATGTTGGAAAACGTATCAGGGTATAGGGCAGCATGGCAAAACTCCATGGCCCCAAGAAAATAACCAGGCATGAATAAAAATGAGAGAGAATGCGAGAGTGAGAGAAAGTCCTTTCGTCTAACAATAGGAAGCTGCAGCTGGATGCTACTGATACAAATCTTGCTCAGAAAATAGGTATCCTGTCACAGGGCCATCCACATGAGGCCACTGACATTGCAGTAAAACACTGAACATAATCCAACCAGAAAAGAAATTCAAACACTAAAAGAGCTGACCAAAACCATCAGAGAGAGTCTGCAGCAATGAAACATGCAGTAAGTGTTGAGACTAGTTCCCATTCCACTATCTACGAATTCTGGTTATGAGTTCCCTATACAAATCTAAGGCGAAGCACAGCATTTGTACAAATCTAAAATGTCAGCTAGCGCTTCAAATAGTTGCTTAATTGTGCTTGCCAGCAAAACATACAACGAAAGAAAGCAATCTGCTTGTTCTGTTAGAGTCCATGCAAACAAAAGATGAATAAGCATAATGAAAAAGAAAATCTGCAAGCAAATTTTAAAGACAAAGGTATTTGCATCTATTCATCCCTCAGGCACTTTTAAATGGCTCACGAGATCTTTTTCTACATTTTCATAAACAGTATGAATGTATCTAGTACTCTAATCAGACTTAATACTTCGAGAATCACTTTGCAGACAGGCATCTATCTTATTTCAAATATTCTTATAACCATTTCAATTTTTAAAAAGAAATAAGGAACAAAGAAGAAAAAGTCAGCAATTATAGCAGCGGAACTTGAAATCCCATGACTACAGTTCTGCTTTTAACTTCACAGGGCATCAAACAATTTATCTTCATAGAAGAAACCGGGTATCACACCCAGCTAGCTAGCACTGGCTGTAAGGCACACACAGCCTTGCAGTCACTTAAGATTTCAGTGGGCACTTAGGAAACAATTTCAGTCATCTGCTCACTGTTGGCTCTGAAAGACAAGGATGTTTACAACAGTAAGAATTAATTACTGATGCTTATTAAAGTACTGCTACAGTATGACAATTCTGAAACCGTACACATTACCAGTAAAAGCATTATCATTCACTTATAAATTACCACTGAAACAACCATAAAAATAATTTAAAAAAACCCAAAACAACACAACAAAAAAATCCCAACTGTTCATTTGCTAGAAACAGAGGATAGAAATAACAGAAGAGAGGTCAGATTAAAATTCCAGTGTCAGCAGCATACTCTTCTGAAGGATTAACAGCTGTGGTTTAGCGAGTAATATTACTACCGTGTTCCTCATCAGTTACAAGGAATAGACTGCTGTCTTATGCCTCCATGGTTACCTGAAAAGCATGTTTTAAAAACATTTTCTAGAAATATGGCTATAATACAATTTTTCTCCTTTGAAAAGCAAGTACTACTTCATTTTACTAATGTTAATCTTAAAGTGACAGGCAACATAAAAAAGCTATTTGTAATCACTCTTAAAGAACTATTTTCCCTCAAAGACTTCTAGTAAGTTTAATTAAACAGATAATTAGGATGAAGAAGCATAACTTACATAACACTTTAGAGTTTCTTTCAGAACAATTATATAACGATACAGCTAAATACAACTGAAACAATGACAGAGTTTATTCATGTGTATCACTGCTCTGACAGATCTCCATCTCCCTTGAACATGCTTTATGTCCTATAAGAGACGAAAGTAAAGCAGTGGCTGAAAAACTCTCCATCACTACAACTATTGCATCTTGCCCACAGAAGTCACATACTTGCTAACTGGGAAAATACATGGCCCTCGGAGAGTTTCCTTACTAGATTAGAAATGCTGAAAGGGTTTTGATTTGTAACTATTGTATTGGGTTTGCGTGGCAAGGTTTTGGTAGCGGGGGGGCTGCAGGGGTGGCTTCTGTGAGAAGCTGCTAGAAGCTTCCTGTGTCCAATAACGCCCATGCCAGCCGGCTCCAAGACGGACCGGCCGCTGGCCAAGGCCGAGCCCATCAGCGACGGTGGTAGCGCCTCTGGGATAACAGATTTAAGAAGGGGAAAAAGTTACTGCGCAGCAGCAATTGCAGCCCGAGAGAGGAGTGAGAAGATGTGAGAGGAACAACTCCGCAGACACCAAGGTCAGGGAAGAAGGAGGGGGAGGAGGTGCTCCAGGCGCCGGAGCAGAGATTCCCCTGCAGCCCGTGGGGAAGACCCTGGTGAGGCAGGCTGTCCCCCGGCAGCCCATGGAGGTCCACGGTGGAGCAGATCTCCACCTGCAGCCCGTGGAGGACCCCACGCTGGAGCAGGGGGATGCCCGAAGGAGGCTGTGACCCCGTGGGAAGCCCGCGCTGGAGCAGGCTCCTGGCAGGAGCTGTGGCCCCGTGGAGAGAGGAGCCCAGGCTGGAGCAGGTTTGCTGGCAGGGCTTGTGACCCCGCGGGGGACCCACGCTGGAGCAGTCTGCTCCTGAAGGACTGCACCCCGTGGAAGGGACCCACGCTGGAGCAGTTCGGGCAGAACTGCAGCCCGTGGGAAGGACTCGCGTTGGAGAAGCTCGTGGAGGACTGTCTCCCGTGGGAGGGACCCCACGCCGGAGCAGGGGCAGAGTGTGAGGAGTCCTCCCCCTGAGGAGGAAGGAGCGGCAGAGACAGCGTGTGATGAACTGACCCAAACCCCCATTCCCTGTCCCCCTGTGCCACTGTGGGGGGAGGAGGTAGAGAAAATCAGGAGTGAAGTAGAGCCCGGGAAGAAGGGAGGGGTGGGGGGAAGGTGTTTTTAAGATTTGGTTTTATTTCTCATTATCCTACTCTGATTTGATTGGTAATGAATTAAGCTAATTTCCCCAAGTCGAGTCTGTTTTGCCCATGACGGTAATTGCTGAGTGATGTCCCTGGCCTCACCTCAACCCACGAACTTTTTCGTTATATTTTCTCCCCCCTGTCCAGCTGAGAAGGGGGAGTGATAGAGCAGCTTTGGTGGGCACATGGCGTCCAGCCAGGGTCAACCCACCACAACTATAAATGAAGCCCTGGTTTAAAACCTGCCTACTGAACGTAGTTTCTCCCCATCATCCAGTTTCTGAGAGGCAGCAAGCCGAGCTCTTCTCCCTGTCCCTTGTTTAATCTAAGGAGGCTGCTGCTAGAGTCCTCTGCCTTCATGCACAGGACCAGCTGCTCAGGGATACATGGAAGAAGTAACCTTCCACTTTCATGTCCAGTTATCCACAGCATTAGGAGCATCATTGTCCGCAGAGCCTCTGGATCTAGGCAATCTTAAAGTCACGTCACTTCTCCCTCATCCAGCAAGGCAGCAAGTTAATCAGTTTCTCCATTTGCATGAGGAGGCACTATTTTACCACTAAAATGCAACCCAACTGCATATATTTAACATATTAATTTATATTTTAGGACAATGGACTGCTCACATCTCCTCCGCTACACTTGAGATACATTACAACGTTACTGGTGAACAGAGCACTTCATCCCAAACAGAAAAAGTATTTGCCAGAAGTCTGTCCCGGTTCTTTAAGGTAATCCCCTTACATGACCAGGGCTAAATAAACACAGCACACTCATGAAACACAGCCATTTAAATTATACAATGGCATCAGCAAACTGCTTTGGGTAAGGTAGAGAAGACTGCTGGGATGTCTCACCGCTCTCCGGGCGTCACATGTGGCATACGCTCTTCCTCCTCAGTTCTGTGATAAACCATTTCCATCGCTGATTGCACAAAAGAAATTCAGATTCAGAGTTTGACAGTGGCACAGAAAATAACTAACAAAAACATGAAATCACCACTGAGAAGAGCCAAAGATTTAGAGTAGACTCTTCCCAGTGCTATGTAACTGAAGCGCAGTGAAACCTCAAGTTTCTTCTGCTGTAGCACTGATGTACACAAATGAAGACACTTTAGGCATACACACACCCCTGCATGTAAACATACGAATGTACACGCATACATGTTTAATTACTTCCAAAAAATCCACATCTGGAAGGGCCAGAAATCTCTCAATGGAATAAATCTAAACTTAAGCACATTAAGTTACCTAGCTGCCAAGTTTATATGGTACAAAAGCACTCATACTTCCTGAGGAAGTGCTCCACTCACAGACATTTCTTTCTATTGCCCTCTGACAACTCAATAGTTAAAGAAAAAGCCTGCATGCCCTTTGCATACTGATCTCTCCAGATCAGTTGCATCACAGGAGACAATCACGCCCAATACAAACCCGTGGGTGAACACATTAACGCCTCCTTCACTGCAACAAAGACTTAAAGAACACTTCTTAATAAACTAACCCAAGCAAAAGGTAATGGAACTGGAGCACCCTCTTACAAGCAATGGGGTATTGCAATCGCCACACTGTCACCGATCACCAAAATATCGGGGATGGAAGACAGAGAGGTGCTTCATTTAGTGATACTGATAACCTGTAACTTGTGCAACAAGTCTCTAATGTTTAACTATGAGAGATACAGAAACTGGAGGATCACTGTTAGCAAAGAACATTCCCTTTCTAACACACAGACTTTTTTGCCTTATTCGTAGAACTCGGACAAATGTTTGCTCTACTTGTTCCCAACTACTTGACAGAATTCTCAAAATTTTAAAAGATAGTGTAAATATGGTCAGGTGAAATAACTAATATAGCATATACTCAATTTGTCACCTCAGATAAAGAATATACTTGAAAAGTGAAATAACATCTTGACTGTACATTTTGCACACTACAAGAACAACAATATAAACATAAATTAACAACCAGGATCTGGAATAGATCCGCTTTCAGAAACTGCTTGTGTGATACGTCAGATTATATAGAAATTAGTAACACAAACAGTCATATACACAATTTTTGTGGTATTCTTGCACTGTAAGAGATTATATACCTCTTCCTTCCTGGAACTGAGTATCAGCATTCCTTTCGGGGAATTCCTTTCATAGATAACTTCTGTTGAAGAATTATTTCGAAGGCTTTCATCCCCCCCACTGCATTATTCTTAAAAGAAACAGAAATGTCCTAGCTGTTACACATAAAGCTGGAAATGTCTCCAGTTGTTACACATAAATCTGAAAACAGGCGCTACGCATTTGAACACATGCACTTTTTGAAAAGCAATGTGCATTTGTTGAAGCTTACTAACTAGACATTATGTTTAATATAAACTACTTTTAAATTAACTTTAAAAATACAGAATCAAAATTTCTCTGAAGCAGCATAGGCAGGGAAATGTTTGCTTTTAGAGAACGACCACCACAACAGAATAACTGTAATTCAGTGAAATTCACTATTTTCATTATTTATCTATTCAACAGAGATTCAGAATACACTTACTGGGTTTGAGTAAAAAATCAGCAGGATCACAAATACTTCTCAAAGTGAAGAAACAATGAGGGCCTGCTGTTGTTTGGCACCAGAATACAAATCCATTCAACTCTTCCCTTATATGCTTAAAATTACATACATGTTGAAGTATTTTACTAGACTGAGGTCAAAGTCATAAATTAAACTTCTACAGTGGAGGAGTTGCCTCATTTAAGTAAAGATGATTATTTTGAGACTCCATCCCACCTGATGAAGTAAGTTTGCACTGCACGTCATTTTGGATGATGGTACACTGCAAAGTTCGGCATTTATTATTACTTAAAGTATAAGCTACACAGTGTTCCAAAAGCAGAATCAAGTCTCCTAATCTTGGCTGAAATGCCATCAGTTTTAGGTGTGATGCACCTTGCAGTGGCTGCAGCTGGCTGAGATTTAACTCAAGCTAGCTAGGTAGCTGAACTGCGGAGCCAAATTTAGCCCCAGCTGAACAAACTGCGAAGGGAACCTGCAGCAATACTCGTGCTGATTAACCCAAGCCGAGGTCCTTAATGTTGAAGCTACAATACTTGATGGAGAAACTGGTGGTTAATAATTAACTCATCTTTACTACTATGGCATTGGTGAGTAAGGGATACTATTAACATAGAAACAGAAGCAGAAACACAGGACTTGGTGAAACGATTTCAGGGAGTGGCAGCATCCAGGTGTCCCAGCATGTGGATTAGCACCCTTCCCACAGAAACTCATTACCTGTTAACAGAAGAGCCTTAACACTACTGGAATCTACACAAACAAAATAGGTTTATCACAGCACAGGAAAAGTGTAGGAGAAAAAGATTTAAAAAAAAAAAAGGCAACAAACCAAAAAAATCCCTGAACGCCAGAGACACAATTATTAAATTATTTCGTTAGTTCCTATGAACAGGAATATTCTGACAGAAAAGTTCACAGAGGCTCTCATCAGAAGCAGATCATGCAATTATTTCAGTTTACCTATTTAAACCACTTACTCGTCTTAGCAAGACTCTGTTCTTCATACATGCCCGTAAAGCCCCGAGAACACTTCTGGAAGCACACATGTATTCATACACGTTCATAACACGGCTGCTTCCTTCACGCACTGCTTCCTTTGCGCACTGCTTCCTTCCTCGTTCAGCTGTGTAGCGGGGGTAAATACTTTCACTTATCTCGTAGGCAAGAAAAACTAAGGTTAGCTAGAGCCTGTGGAATTAAAATTTACAAATACACTCCCAGCAGTGTTTGAGTGGTGTTTGTCTCGAGAGCAAAGCAGGTGCAAGCTCTGCCATTCATGCTCCGTACAGCAATCTGACTTCTTGTTAAGTTCTGGCTGCTTAACAGCAGCTGTGACCTTCACAGAAGCTAAACTTGGCAAGTGAGCAAAAAGAGCCCACCTAGGAGATGGAGTTCGGACACAGCGCAGTCAGACGATGAGTGAAAAACTCCCTACACAACTTCTGTCCTGCAATTTTTTTTTTCTGAAAAACACTTTATAAAAAAAAATTTTTAAAATTACTAACACAGAAATTAGGTTCTTGAAAAAGTTCTTCATAAACAAGCAGACATGTGGTCATCAGGTTGTATTTCCACTTCTTCCAGCTGACAAATTGTAACTGCAGTGCTCGGCTGATGCAAATTTTTTTATTTCTGAAACAGTTCACTCAAATGCAAAGGTGAAGACAATAACAAACTCTGCCAAATATAATTCTGATTTTCGGATACAGAATTCCAGCTTGCCATGTGCTCTATCAGCAAATGTGCCTACATGGCCACTAGCAGGTGAAGAGTTCCAGACTGCCACATCTTCCACAAAGAGACGATACTGAGCTCTACCCAATGCATCACTAAAGCACTTCTGGGTATGCTCTGATGACAAATAGTCTGCTGAACTGGGATCTATTGCCATCTCTTCTGAATGAGCTGTTCAGGGGGAACTGTAAAAATAATACATGCTGGGGCTTCAGAAACAGGGATCATTGACATGTTTCAACACTTGCCTGACACTGATATGTGAAAAACGCTAACAAATAGGGACTCAGCTCACACAGATCTCAGCTGATACAAACAGGAATTCAGGCAGATAAAAGCAGTGCTGGAAATCTAACAAGTACTCCCAATCTGAAGAATGTCTGTTTGTATTACTCAGGTTAAAGTCCCAGGCTTCAGGGTCCCAAATGCCTTATAAAAGTCTAAGTACCGGGGGATCATTTGAAACCCTGCTTTTGTTGTTTGGTCGTTGGGGGGGGTTCTTTTTTAAGCATTAATGGAAGAATTCAGAGAAAATTCCCTTCCATTTGTTTTAAAGCTTGGTTATTTTCCTTTCTGTTGTTTTTCTACATGTTGACCTTAAAAACGAAACCAAACAAACAAAATGCAAAAAACATGAAAGCTGTTTGAGTTCACTTTTCCAACAAAGGCTCATTAATAAGTAGTAAATTAGTTAGTAGTGTGAAAACGTTATTTTGCATATCAAAATTCTAAAAGATCTTAAATATTATTAATTTTCTTTTTTTTTTTTTAACAACAAAAGCATAGTCATGTTTGGAATCCTTTGCCCTTACGTATCTGTACAAAAATGTGCAAAATATCTCATCTCTTCTAACACATTTCAGTTTTGTCAACATCAGATTTTATGAAGTTGGGAGGGGCCACGTTCAGATATGTTACTTTTTTAAAACAGCTCACTGAAGTTTAGGGCACACACTTTTTTCCCTGCGTCTATCATATCTGGCTTCTTGGTTTTAATGTGCTCCAGTCTATTTTTTTTAATTGCAGTTCTTATTTTATATTTCATAACATCCAAACAACTTATGTTCTAAGAATAAATGTGTTTGCTTGTGTCTTCAAATCTAAATAATTCAGGAAAATGAAGTGGTAAAAACCTTGCTTCCTAACAGGTAAGAAAATGCTTGAAGAAAAAAAAAAAAGCTTTTTAAAATAATTTTTATTCTTGGGCTCACAAGAGATTAGCATACCACATACTTATTTTTAGGCATTTATCTTCGAGTAGATGAGTTCTCCTTTTTTCTATTTCTTCCAGAAATTTAATAATGCATAGTACTGGATGGTATGACAATTTTCCGATCTTCGATTTTATCAATTTTCCAGAACTAAAGAACACTACTTGCTATTAAAAGAGGGACTCTTCCTGTTGTCCCTTCAATAAAAAGCAACCATTCTTTCACTTTTCTATAAATTCCTTCATTTATTTCTTGCACCTAGATTTTGAATAGACTGTGGTACATGGGAAGTCAATCTCCTGTCTTTACATAGGTATCCTACACCGCAAAAAACCCAGCAGTGCCAGATGAGCTGTGTGATTCATTGGTGAAGTAAATCCTGTGGATTTCTGCTTCTTGCTCAAGCATAGTGCAGGTGAAAGTGAAGCTATAAACTTATTTCAATTCTTTTTGCTTTTATTCAGAATTTTTCTTCTTTTTTAGCTATCTTATCATCTTTAAATCCATCAGGACAACCATCAGGAGCTCTCCTAAAGCTGCAGACATCAGTCTCTGCCTCAACATTACCAAAGTTTATACCAATACCACTTCTGCCTTCCCTGCTTCCCTTTCTTTGCACTTTCTTTTGTCAGAAATCTCAGCCTCACTCACTACCAGGATTTCCTCTGTAGTTTATTGCTGCTGCTTTCTAAATCTTGTCTACTTCAAACTTTTAAAGACAAAAAGAACTCACAGTGTTGCATTAGCACATCAAAAAAAGGTGACTCAATTTGAACACAACCCCTCCATGGTTCAGAAATTTCTGAGTCCAAGATTAGTGGAGACTGATAGGATTTACCAGAATAAATTGTAATTATTTATTAAAGATCAAAGTTCTTTATTTTTGTTGGCTTTGTCTTGCTAAATGATCACATGAAAATATCATAGGGAGTTAAGTTTGTACCATAAAAACCATAAGAGCTACCCGAATTCATTGTCTAAATTAAGGTCAGAAGTAGGTACCAAGACATCACCTGTAAGAACAGCTTCCAAGAACCACTCCAGCATCTCCCCCCCACAGCCAGCATATTCACCTATTCATCGATTAGTCATATATGGTATTACAACACACAGTAAATTCAGGATACAATATTCTATTGGTTTAATCTAATGCTTGCATGAAAACTGAGTTCCAGTATTATCTTCACTTAACTTGAACACACATGCCAAATATTTTATCAAAATAATTATCCTGAAATTTGATTATAAATGCCAAAAATTTTTTCCTTTTACTTGATACATTCTAATCCTGCTAAATCAATACATCATAGGATTTATTATCCTAATTATAAAAAAAATCCCTTCATGTCAAATTATCCATATAACAGTATCTTATATTCATCAGGTTCTAAGTCACTAAAACTCATTTTGCCTTTGCATTTCAAAAGCCAAATGTTTCACGCACTTTAACAGAATTAAGTCTTAATAGCAAAGTTTCAATTTAAGATTTTACAATATTATTCCATTTGATTTAGATGAATCTTCAGTCTGAACTGCCCCAGTAGTTCCTACTTTATTAAGTCTAATACAGTTTGCACATTATCATCATGATATATCCCACATACCACATTTCTCCCACATATATGGTTTTCATGAGTTTATATACATTTTATATTTATAGATAAAATATAATTTAGTATATAAGTATATATTAGTTATATATAAATATATAATTAGTACATATAAATATATATAGTTTATATACATACATACAACATATATATACATACAACCCATATATGAGTTTACATAAATGGTACTTAAACAATTAGACATCAAGATTTTAATCACTTTTTCCGAAACTTTGCATTCAATTACTATTTTTGCCACATTTTGATTTTATGCCACTTCAAAAAATTTATGGTTCAAATCAGTACCGGGAATTAGTACAAGAAAGCTGGGGTGGGGGTGAGGGGGGTGTTAATGTCATCCTGCAAATTATAGGGCAATATTCTTCAATACTGAAATTTTCTAACTTTTACCTCCAGGAAAGTAACTGAGAGCAACCGTTGCAAATCAGCCAGTGCTCAGCACTTCCATAGCTGAACATGAAGACCCCCATATTCATGACAAGGAAATAATTCATACCCTAACTGACAAAAGGAGATTTTTAACCCACTTTTGGCAGAAACTTTTTTTTTTTTAAAATGTCAGAAACTGGAATTCCGCTCCCTTCCCCCAAGTTCAGAAGAGAGATAGTTACACAAACATCTCTTTGCCCCCAGACTTCACAAGGTCCCTCCATGGAGCCCCCAGAATCCAGCTCCTATAAAGCTTTTGCCAGCAGTAACTGCAGCTCCTGCCTTGGATTCTGCACCTCAGACCAGCAGCCTTCTCTGGGCAAGCCCTACAGCATCCACTAGAATACAAACACGATCCCCACTTGGTCTTCTTGGGGGGGGGTGGGAGGGGGGGGACACGACACACAGACTATTCTTCCTAAACAGTAACACCTCATGCTTTCCTTGGAGTACAGCAGCATACCAAATGAATTCCAAAGTCAGACTGCACGATCGTTCAACTTGAGTCTCTCTGCAACTAAGACCATCAACTAAGATGTTGAGCTAAATCATACTACGTAGGAGTTCCCATACATAAAGAAAATAAATGTCATTAATAGTAAATGTAGAGTCTTCACTGTCCAGGTGGGGCTCAACAGTAGGCAAATGCTGACAGGTACCCAGGTTGAATGTGGAAATTTCTAAATTAGTTATGAAATGTATCTATCACTCGGTTTATCCACACACTGATACACTGTGCAATAGAAGGGTTAAAATCCTTTCCCTAGGACAGAGAACAAAAAAAGCAATGGGTAACACCCATTAGATCAAGTCCTGGCTGACACGAACTAACTAGTCTTCTAAACTAATTATCTGAACATATAGCTGCCTAAACATTACTTCTTATCATCTAGCTCAAAGAAAGAACATGCAAACAGACTTCAGTCATGAAACACGTGTCTGGCTGAGGATTCGGCTGCTCCACATGTATCGAGGCAGACAAAATCCCAGCCATGTCTGCCAGAGAGGCAGGTAACACTGCCAGCACAGACAAAAGTTTTTCTTCAACGCCGCAGATGAAGAACAGAACGTGCTGTATTCAAGTTGACTAATAAACATTGGCTTGTTTTGAAAAGGTCACCATGTGTTGCTGTAACATTTCTGCTCTCTGCATACCTCCCAACGAGGCTAAACCTTGCACAGGAGTTCAAGTTCTTTTGCTAGAAGAATCATGAGATGATAAAACCAAGCAGCTGAAAGCAACGCCCCAGCCTACGATTACGGGGTTCATCCTTGGGGGGGGGGGGGCCTGAGGCTAAAAGAACACGTTCCCAGAGAGACTGTATAAAGACCAGGAACACAGCACTCTCTCTGGCACCCTGACAATCACCTAGAAAGACTGCATTACCTGGCAAATAGAAAACGGAATACTTTCCACTACTACCCTCTATTCCTTCTTGGTGCTTCACAGTACCAGATTGCTCTGCCTCTTCACCTTTTTCCCATTATTCCTCCACTTCTTTGCTCCTAGAAGGATCTTCAAAGAAAAAGTATGTGAAAACATCTCAGAACCTGTAAACATCAATTTAGACCAATCTGGCCTTTAAAGTTTTTAAGAAAAGAAAGTTTTTAAAGAAACTGATATCTAGGATAGCTATTCAGAGAATTCACTGGATGTTAAACTGTTGTCCACTAAAATCTCGATTAATGCTTAAATGAGAGCTTTAAAAGATAAAGTTTGCAATTGTTAAAACTCTCAGCATCTCAAAAGCTTTATGTGAAATTTGAAAATACAATCAACAGAAGCTGGTATGGTGGCTTCTTTTCTTCTTTCACATCATTTTTGCATAATCCTTCCACTGACAACTTCTTTACAACATTAAGCAAGCTGCCTGTCCTTTAATAATGCCTTGATAAAGTTTGTTGATCTTTATCTTATACTTTATGAGACAGAAGGTCAGGAGACGTGACGTAACACCAGAACTTGAGCATCGAACGCACGTACCTTGCCTCACATAAATAGCAAACCCCAGTTTAGGAAGTTAGGTATCGTCATAGCAGCAAGCCAAGCATCCTGTCCTGCACAGTGCTAAAACTCAGCATTTGTCAAGTAGCATCTTTTAATGGATAATAAGCAAACATTTTACTAAACACAGCTTTATTTTCTGAAGAAGAAAGCAACAGTATCATTGCAAAAGAAAAAAAGCAATGTCTTCTTTCAGTTCCAATTTTGCTCATTCGCACTTTGTCACGGCACTCCACACCTGTGTGTGACCCACAAGGTCTGAAGACAGATGACAGAAGTCTAGAAGCCAGCAAGGGATGGCTCCATCTGCGCTCCCTTCTTCAGTCTGCTGGGGAGATGGACAGACAAAAATCGTTTTTGCTTTGTAGGTATCTTTCTGCCTTGATTTCTTCAGTAGTATCTGGAGCTTTCTTATGCTGATTCATTCTTACACGGGCAGTACATTTTTTGATTTTGTGGTTAAGGAAGTTGCTTCTTTCTGGTTTGTGCCATGCAGACCTGTTTCTGACTTTTCTTAATAGCCTCAGACAGTTTGTTAAAAAACATTAAAAAAAAAAAATCACAACTACGTTTGTCACCTCACTTGATTAATATGTAACTAAAAATATAGTTGCCACAATTTTGCAATTGGTGTAATGAAAAGGACAGAAAAAATTCACCTACAACCAGAAATGCCTGAATTACCCGAAATTCCAGACAATACAGGTTTGCCATGCTATGCCTACTAGAAACAGGTAGGATAATTTCAAACTGCAGTTTGTGAAAGCCAGAAGGGTTCGCAAGGGTATTTTCTGTTTTAACAAAAGCTCTCTCTGGAAAGTTTTCCAGTCTAGATGGGCAAGGGGAATAAACAACAAAACATTGGTGACATCTGTAAAACCTAGAATTTAACAAATCTGGTGCAGTCTGAGAGGAAATGCTCATTTAAATAAACGTACACAGTTATCAGAAAAAGGATGCTTTGCTACAAGTCCGCTCTGAAAAAAATTTATCCTCAACTGCAGCTCACACTCACTTGCCTCTCGTATGCTGCCCATGTTTGACAACTGTATCCACCTTTTTCCAAGGGTAAATAAAGCTAACATCACTACACCTGCTTGCTATTGAAGTTAAGCGTCTTAATTGTAAGAATTATTTGTAATGCAATGCTTATTTGTAATGTTTTGCATTACAAAAGCACACTAACTTACATTAGCAAATGCAAAGATTTTTTGCTTGATCATCAGCTAACCTATGTAACATAGTTTAACAGAAGTATGTGCTGACCTGTGACAAGCAATTTATACTGTTTACTGACGGTGCTCACTTGTACAATAAATTCTGAGCATGTTTCTCATACGTTACACTTCAGTCCCTCTCTGCTGGGTAGACACACTGAAGTAGCATAAAGATAACTGACACCTGAGTCTAGGTCAGCAGGGCTTCTCTGGGAACGGTCATCCCCAGAGCGGGAGATGCTGAGTAGGCGGCAAGGGCAGCAGTGCTACACTCCACAGCCTTGTACGCATCTCCCCAGCATCCTGATCCATCGCACGGCCAACAGAGCTCCATTAACTCGGAAACACTCCTCTTAAGCAAGCAGCCAGAACTCAGAGGGTAGGGGCAAATTCTGTGCTTCACCACTCTCAGCTGCCACCCAGAAATGCACTCTGCATTTGGAAAGCACAGAAGGACACTGAGGAACTACAAAACTAGTATTCGAAGCAAATAAATAAGCCTTTTTCAGGGATTAAAAGACTAACTTAAATGCCACTCTATGAAGGTAGTTTGAAAGCTAATTTTTCTACTTCATTAGAAAACCAAAGATCTGTAGTAGTCAGACTGCAGCACACACCCTGTTTCTTTTATCTGGTTCCTGCTAAAAGCAAGTCCTCAGGAGCCTCACCAGCAGTCCATGGCTACTCACTGAGGGGTTCTCTAAATTTCACCCCTCTTTCTTACTGACCTGCCTACTTCAGAAGGATCCGTATTGCCTTAGTACTCAACTGACCTGTTCCTCCACTTGCACAGATAAAATCCAATTTTTTCATTTCTTGTTTATCCAAAGAAACACAGAACTTAGAGATTCTGATTAAAGTAATGAAGAAGGTCTGCGCTCATGACTTAAGCTATCTTCCAGTTTTTCCTTTCTTAGGAAGTGCAGAGATCTGAACTACTTTGGCAGGACTAAAACAACTCCAGAATAGGAGACAGTATAGCTATGTCCAAAGATTGCCATGAACAAATTCATTAGTCCTTTTCAACGCAGGACTTGTGGTTTTTTTTTTCCCCCTCCCGAAACATGAGCATGTATCAGAGTAAATGGATGTTACCACTCTCTAATAGCATTGGGGGTCTCTGTCCTGTGCCCCACTGTACAGGAAAACTTTATGTCCCTACGTATCTTACCACGCCACAACAGCCTCTGGGCTTTATCTGCAAAAACTGCATGATACATATCTGTATCAGTAATTTTCAACAGAACCAAATCTCACAATTTCATGCTTTGCTGCTCCAAATATCCAGCTTCAGTTTTAAAACAGAAAACATATTTTGACCAATTACTACCTTATTGTGCCTACAGTTAGAGTAGTGCAAGACACAACAGTTTACCTCACTGCTCCTTTTCCTAGATGGACAGATTGAAGCAAGAGTTAATCCCTTGAATTTATACCACCCACGACGTAAGAATAGTTAGGCAAATGAGTCATATTCATGGATACAATACAGATGTCTTCCATGCTCTCCACTTTAGTATACAGCAGCCAGAGTCAACTGTCACCTCGTAAAGCATCACAATTATTTTTTAGTGCCAGAAATAGTGCAGCAGCATTTATAGAAAGCAACTAACTACAGCTGGTCCTATGGTAATCTGTATTACTCTGCAGACATAAGCAAGGTACACATAAAAAAATTAAGTATGCACTCTATAAAGTAACTGGAAAAAATATCCCCTTGATGTGTAACTAGTGATCCTGAAGTGAAAACACCTCAGAATTTACAATCAGATGATGTTGCTGAAAACCCCTGGGAAAAACACAGCCATATTTTGCTCAACAAACAGCTCAAATGCAGAAAGAGCAGCATGACCTAATCAGCTCCTCCAGCTGACCTGACTCATTAAGTTACCTATTTTGCTAGTTTCAATTACAATACACACAAAAAATTGCTCATGGCCAGCTGGTCTCAACTAAAATAAGAAACATGGCATTATTTTCCTTTTTCCACCATGTGAAAAATCTGTTAATGTCTGAAGACATGCAAACCATCTTAACCTTGAAAGGAACAAAATAACACAAGCATTTTGACTCAATAGATAAAGGAGGTCCAGTATCTGGTGCTAGAGATAGTTATAGCAATTTTACATTGCTATGTCTGATTAAAAGTTTAAGGCTTATTTTTATTTTTAAAAAAACAACATTCCTTGCCTGCAGCCTCTTTGTGGTTCAAAATTAGTCTGCACAAAAAAATGCAAACCAACCTTGTATCACAGGCACAAAAGACCGATAGAAAATTAAACCATACATCCTTTTCTCAGACCACCCTAGAACATACTAGGTGAAGTATGCCTCTAAAGCATCAAAAGATACATCTTCAAAAGCTAGGGAAAAGAGACCAGAAGAAGTAGGTAGAGAAATTTGAGGGTTTTGTTGTACTGCTTTGATTTCAGTGTCTATACAATGCACTCAAATCTTTTTGGAACTCTTCTTATATTCAGCAAGAAGTAAAGGTAAAGCTGACAAAAATTAAATGAAGGCTCCTAGTATCTGAAAATAAAATGATAGCTGCAGCCAACCTAACAACAATAACAAACTTACCACCCTGAAGCCTTAAGACAGCCTGAAAATCTTCAACTCCACAGCTGATCAATACAGCCAACAAAATTTCTTTCATTCAGTCCTTGGCCTAAACATGCACCATAATCTATGGAGTGATTTGTAAAGTTTTAAAAATCTAAAATATTCAGTTACTTTCACTGTATGACATTTCTGAGGAGTGAGAAGGAATAAAAGAACCAGGTTAAGGGGACATTGAAAAGGAGTTTGTGTCAGCCACTAACCTGAGCAGCTCCCTTTCCTTCATGCCTGACTTGTGCTCAGAGCTCCATTTCTCTATTAAAACAAGTTAATCTCTGGTCCCTCTAGTCTCTTCACACTCGTCTCTGCAAGTGTGATATTTATACAGACATCGGTAACAACAAATGAACAGAAGCAGCATCTTGCTTAGATGTTATTTGAGATACAGAGTCTATCCTCTGTTTCCACCATTCCCGATCACCAGGAAAGGGCAGCAAAAGACATTCTGCAAGCTTCACTGAAAGCACGAAGCAAGAGGAACCGAGTGCACACCAGAGCTGCTGGTCCTTCTCCTACTCCACGCTTTCTGCTGCCTCATCAGCAATCCTTTCACTCTCCTCAGACTGAATAGCAAAGTTGTCTTGCTCAGCAGTTCTTCCTTCTCTCTCTTCTCATAGATGTACACACAAGTCACTTAAATATTTTTCACTTATTGTGGTTTAATAAGTGGCTGTTAGCTCACCTGTATTAACTGACCCATGAAAACATCCTCAGCCCACTGCAAATGTAAAATAAAATACGCTCTAGTAACCTCACTGGCTGCAGTTGTCTGTACTCATTCCGCAGTTTTGCAACAACATAACGGTGGTTTTTCCAAATATGGAGGTAGGCTTTTTTTCTTTAGGGTATTTGCTTTATTGAGCGTTCCCTGCACTTGCAAGCATATGGCATTGTCGCACTGCATGATGCAAGGCCTCAGCAAGGCTTGTTGGCTGCCTGTGGGTTACAGGCAGCCACAAGCCTTGGTGAAGCTGAAAATGCAATAGCAACATTAAATGAAAGAAGTTTGATATTTATTAGCCAAAACTGTGAAAAATACAACCCTAGGGACTCTTGACAAATGCCACATGACTAGGCTGAATACAAGCACAGAAGCTAGGAACTGATTTGGATGCAGCTGTATGTGTGTATGGCAGAAGCAATCTCAGAAACAGAAAGCCAAGGTGACAGCCAATAAAGATTTGGGAAGAGTAATGGCTAGCAGAGCTAGCCTGAAATTACAAGTACAGAGATTGTCTCTTTTTTTTTTTTTGCTCCTACTTTGTCTGGCAAAATGGAGGGGCAGAAGGGACTGTTCTACATTCTTTACAAATTAACAGGAGCTTACCCAAGAAATACTTCACTCATGAGTTTTCCTACTAACATCCCACAAGGCTCCACGCAATGGATCTAAAGAAGGGTAGAATATGCATTGTATCAGTTTTTAAAACTAAAAAAAATAATTCTAAAGCTGAAAACAAGCTTAGACCAGAAATTTGGACTCTGTTATCTCTGTGGTGCCCACTATTCTGGCTTACCAGCACCTACTAACTACATGTCTTCCATTAACAATGTTATGTGTAGACCATATACAAAGTGTGCAATGGCATGAAGTATCATATATGATATGTATACATACCCACACATTCACTTGTATTATTTGCACAGCTCTAAATATGCAGGGAACCTAGCAAGCACACAGATAAAATACAGGCCATGTGATAAACAGCAGTATAATCTTTTTTTTAAATGCTGTGCTTGCTTATATAAATTTACCCCTCTATGGTTTCATGACTCCTTGCAGCTCACGTTATTGTTATGTATGGCTGCACTGTGATCTTTGCATTATTTAAAAGTTTTATTGAACATTTGCTTCATTTTTCCCCATAAACCTTTTCATAAATCACTTCAACCTGAATAGTTCCGGTTTAGTTTCCTTCCTGTCCCCTCCTTAACAAAGTCATTTCATGCTTTAAGATAAATAAACCAAGATAAATCAACCAACAGCTAACACCTGGTTAAGAAAAAAAACCCCAAACACAATAAACCAAAAACCTCAAGAACAAAAAAAATTCAGAACCTAACTGGCTTTTCTCAGATACTTTTAACATGATCACATGCAATAGTTTAATACTACAGTACAATCTAATCATTCCTTAATGTTAGTTTAGTTAATGATTACAAATATTTAACTTCAGCAGTTATCTGCAGCATCTTCAGCTTTGTGTTCAGAAATCACCTAAGAGACAGAAAAAGTGGCTGTTAACCTTTGACCTTGGACATATTGACACCATCAGTTTGAAGGATTATATGATGTTCAAGCCAGCACCCTAACTGGACTTACATGAACTTCAGCCAGCACTTTAACTGGACTTTAAATAAAGCGCTCATGTGCTTAAACATGCGAGGCCACTGCACAGAAGGAAAATTTGGAAAAGACTTACAAATACTGTTGAGATTTCCTATAAAAAGGGCTTCTACCAGAGATCCCTCACCCTCTCTCTCCTCTTGCTTAGCTGAGGAAATCCTCTACTGCATATGTTTTAAAAGTTGTTGGGTTTTTTTCCCCTTCAGAAAGCTGGAATTCGTTTCTGTCCCCCTCCATGGCCCAAGGATCAGGGTGTGAGGAGTGGAGGCCTGGCAATGCCTTCAGGTTAGAGTTGCCAACGAACCAAGGATCTGAGCTGCCTGAACCACTCCACCTCCCAGGTGCAGTGCAGCAGGAGCCATATGGACAGCCGGGAAGCCAGAACTCCCCCATGAGCAACGTACGGTAGCTGGTGGCACAGAGAACTTCAGCAGCTGCATGAGGACTTTGTATCTGTGTCCTTAGGACATTATTATCGTTTTTACGAACAAAGACACAGCTGAGACAGCTCCAATTTAAACGTTACACCAGATGAGAAAAAGACTTCTAGCATTAAAAGCTGCAGAAATGCATCAGAAAGTTCACCACTATCTGTATTTTGTTTTTATTCCACTAAATGCTTTCTACTTGCACACTAGCTTCACCGCACTCGTAAGATTTTCCTGAGTATCTTTGGAGAAGATACTAAAACACCTTCAGTCTGTCTACTCGCATTTACTCACAGAGTTTACTGTGGAATTTCCTCTATTGTACCGCACGGGATCATATGCACCACATGTTTGTTCAGTGTTAAAGATGCCTTGATTTTTATCACAGGTCTCATGATATTCTGAGGTTTTCTACAGAGCTCCTAGAATCAATACATCACAGTGAAATATTAAATCTTAGGTAAAAAAAGTCTTTTTCTTTTTTTTTTTTAATAACCATTGTGCTTTTGAGTCTGAAGATTCAGGAGAAATTAATGTTTCCTGAAAGTCAAAAGGAAGCCTCAAAATGCATCCAAAATAAAACACTAGTTCCACTCTCACAGTTTCTAAGCTTGTAACTCTAAGAAGCAAAAGTCATTCTTGAACACTCAAGGACGGCAGTACAACGTTGCACTTCAACATCAATGCATGACTACCTTTTTCCGCCCCCAAATTAGTTCCTAGAGCACTCCGGGTGCCTGCCGTGGTTACTGTAAGTCTAAATCTATTCTGTAACAGGATAGCACTTTTGCTCCATGTGTTTCTAGGTAACTGTCTTGATATGTGACTTTCCCGAGCAACTTGTTTGATCTTCTCAGTGCCAAACATGTAAAAAATGTTGAAGAGGAATGCTCCACTTTTATAACAGTAAGAAACCTGACAATTCCCAGCACCACTGACACAGTGAAAGTGTGCTCCACAGTACACCTTTAACAATTACCTTGCACGCACATACAAAGCAGCTAGTCCACAGGCTAGTAATCTCCACATAAACAGCATGAGTTTACATTTTCTGGGGGGTGCGAGAATGACTTTTAAATATATAGTGAATTTTAAGACCAGATTCTCCTGACTGGTTTGCTGAATGTGCTACAAGATCTGTCAGACAAAGGATGTCCAGATCGGTAATGGTACACCACTCTGGCTCGGGGCTAGCCACACCAGCCACGCTGCTGCTCCAAGCAGTCTTAAGATCAAGTTGCAGCCTGATTTCTGGGACAAGAAGAGCATCCAGGAAAGCAGGGGCTGCCAGGACACGCAGCTGCCTATGCACCTTTTTTTTCTCTACAAACATCTTTTGTGCTACAGACTTAACAGCTGACAGTGCCTTGGGCCTTCAGCACCCAGGAATTCTTCACGTGCAAGGAGTTCACCACGAACTGGCATGAATCATCCTAGCAGCTTGATCCCATTACAGTAATGTAAAACAGCAGGACTTGAATTGTAAAGACTTTGAGCAACTGAGAGTCACAGCCAGAAGTCTGGATTAACAGAGGTACTTTTTTTTAAATCAGGATATGGATTCCTCAAAAGTGAGAGAATGACAACATAAATGTTTAGAAGAGTAATAAGTAGGATTCAGTAACCTTTTGGTTCCATTCTTACTTATTTAGAGTATGCTACTACAGCCATGTAAAAATCTGTCTTGCTCTCCTACAGGAATGCCTGTACCAACTCATTTCTTCTAAAAATCAATTTCTGGTCACATACTGAGCAGCTCTGTTGTAGGCAGGTGTCCCAGGGAAAGGGAGAATAGCTGAGGATATACTTAAAATTCTAGAGGGAAGAAACACACAAGTGATTCCTTTTGGCTCTTTCTTCCTCTGCCCTTTCCTCTTCTACATTCAGACACTCCTACTTCACCACAAGAACTTTTTCAAAACTTCTTGTGCAATATTAGAGCTGGTCCAGATGAACATGTCCCATGTTAGGGCTGTCAGCGCTTCACAGTATTGCTGACCAGCGAGCAGGAAGGATACCCTTCAGCCCCCCTGTGGTAAACAAAAGAGAATGCTTAAAAAGCATGTCAAGCCTTGAAACAGCGACAGAAGACTGTGCAAAGCGGGAACTCAAAGACTGTAAACGGTGCTTCTCTTTTTTTATTATGAAACAGTCCTCCAACCTGCTCCACACACCAACACAGGTACGGACATGCCTGCTGTCTGGCCTGATCTTGCATCAGCCCCTGCCAGGCTGCGCTGCCACAGGCTCTCGGAGTGTGCTGATCCACACTGCCTTTTCCTCCCCAGACATACATGGTCCCATCCTGACCCCAAGCCCAGCACCCCCAGGAGGAAGCATCCACCCAGCAGTCTGCCCTCTGCACCTCCCTTCCCCGGGAGCTGCTGCCAGCAAGCAGTTTCCCTCACTACCCCCTGCAAAATCCATCCCTCACCAGGCCCCCCAACAGAGACACCCTCTGGGAGCTGGCCCTGTTACCTAGCTCGGTTTGTCCCAGACAGGAGACATGCCATTCTGCATCTGAAGGTTCACCCTGCAGAGGAAGACAGGAGAAAATACAACAGGAGGAGTAACACCTGCCCAACACACTGGCCTTGCTGCACACACACACACAAAGTATACCAAGGCTTGAAGCTAGCCTTCCTCCCCTTCCATCCTCACACGAGCTCAAAGTAAACTATGCATTCTTCACAGAGGTTTTGGGAAAGCGAGGAGAGGAAGAGCGCACAGGAGAGACAGAAGAGCATAGGGGGAAAGGCCAGATGGATTTTTCTCACACTCTCTCCCCTAAGGCCTGGCTGGATCCAGGGGGTCACTCACACACGGGAACACAGGGACCTCTCCCGGACTGAATTTAAATGGAAGCTGTAGCAAGAGGGGGAAATAGCTTGGGATGCACTGAGCAGGGAAAAAGAGACCCAGCCCTCCCCCCGCAGTTACAGCATTAAACAGCACTCATGATTCTTTCAGCTGTTGAAGGATACTTTCACAAAAAAACCAAAGAGAAAGTCAGTACCACCACGGCAGTGAAATACTGTTCTACTGACGTGTATCTACTAAAGGCAAAAGGAAAGCTGACAACATTGAGGAGTATCTACCCCTTTCAACCTTCTTTTTTCAGACCGGTGTGACAGTCCCAAGGGCAGGCATTAACGAGCAGCTCCATCAGAGCACACCACCTCCATGCGTGGCATTTCACGTGCGTGGTGACCCTGTCCGGAAGACCACTGTAGCTCCAGGAGTCGGTGGTGCACAGCGGAGCTCCCCTGCGCAGCCCTGGCCTGTGCTCTGCCCGTCCCTGGCCGCAGGGTCAGCGTGGCCGGCTGACAGCAGCGGGGCTGCCTGCGGGCAAGCTCCCACCTCGCACCAGCGATTACAACACCTGCCTGGCCTTGTCTTTAACAGCGCAGCAACGGGCTCTCGTGGGAACATCCTTTTTGTTTGAGAACAGAAGTGATGAATAGAGTTGTTCTCTTTCAAGACAATTCTCTAGCGGCTCAAAAGTCCAAAGCGTCACGTAATTTTTCCACAGACAGGATCCCACCCTGACGGCAGGCCCCGTCCAGTGCTACACAACTCAGGGTTCCCAGCACCTGAAGGGATGCAAAATTACCTTCTTCGTAAGAGTGTTGGCTCCAATAAAGGGCATTTTAAGTGATACTTTACAGAGTGCCATTCTTACTGGGGTCATAACAAACCAGAAGCTTCAGGTGCAAAACAATGTTGTGGATGTGATGCTAGAAACCGTTATATTCTGCGTGTCACCCTCCTGCCACAAGCTTTTGCCTTCTTATTCTATGCTGCAGTTTCAATGCATTAATTGGAGCACCTGCTCCAAAGGTAATTTTCCTCATAATAGAATCTTCCTTCAAATACAGGATGCAAACATTGCTAGTAACTGACTGAAGCTTATGATTATATGAAGTATATGAACCAAACCGCTAATTCCTCATTTTTCTATCCATTACTGCTTTGCCTTTTCACCAAACAGTTAGCTGCATTAAAAGAAAAAAAAATAATTAAAAATCTCTGTGCAACCCCTGCTAGCACCAAGGGCTGCCAATTTATCTTCTGGGTTAAAATTCCAAGGCAGGAAAAAATATCTTTTGGATCAGCTACAGAATTTTCTAAGAATACTTTTCTTTTTAAGCAGAAGTACTGCCTAACAATGAGTACAAATTATACACAAGATCTGGTGTTTTTCAAATGAATGCCCAAGTCAGACATGTCTACATTTCAGAGCTTAAACAAGCAGCTTGATTTTTGAAATTCAGAGCCCTCATCAGCTCCATTTGTAATACAAGTTGCTGAACACTTCTCAAAATCAGGTCTCCTACTGAAACGTTAAAACATGGATGTAAGAACGTAAACGAACCACCCCTATTTAAAAATTGTTGCACGTCTAAACAGGTATCACAGTGTCGCTGGGAATAAAGAGAGTACATATACTACCACAAAATTTTTATATGGTATGTTTTTTAAATTCAGCATCAAACATACTGAAGTTTAATGAATATCACATGCATATGCTTGGTGTAATACATAAAAAACCACTGTTCTTTTGAGGTATCACATTTGTGGCTTCTTGGTACACACATATCCTTGGTCCGAGGTAAAAACAGTTATTGGCTTCACAGTACTGAAAAGGAGACACTGTCTGTGAGGGCGAATGGGGTAGGTAGTCTGAAAATACTTTCCCTGGAGAAATAAAACTATTTTAAAATAAAACGTCTCCTAAAAAAAAGTTTTTAATTATTTTTCATTTTGTCTGCTGCAATCCATTACCACTGCATTTGCCATGTAATTTATCTTAAAAGAATGTGTAAATATCCATGTAAGTATCCATGATACTTAGTATTCATTATTTGCACCATTCACGTGATACTCTTAAGTATCTGATCACTCATCAATGAAAAATAAAAAAACCTATGACCCCAAACTCTACATTCAGATATATTATTACCATATTCATTAATTAGTATCATAACAACATAGAATGCAAACAAGAAAACATATCCAAAATACATATACTTTAAGCAGTTACTATGCTTACTTAGGTAGTTATCCACTAGATATAAACAGGAAACAAAGTATTTAGGTAGACAAGAGCTTCAGTACCTCAGGAACTCCAGCACGCAATTTACCTCACTCCCGTTTGCAATTAATTTTGCATAATGTATCAGATGACATTTTAGGTTCAAAAAAAAAAGGGGGGGGGGTGGTTGTTTGTTTGTTTTTAAATAGACTGTTTATGTCAAATAAAATGGGGAAGAGAGAAGAAATCATTCATCGCAACACATCACTTCGGCAACAGCAGTGACAACCTGAAAACCAGCTGAAGAACCCATGCACATTTGGGCGGAAAAAACATTCATGCAAGTGAAAGCAGAATTCCTTCAAAACTCAAGATTCTGAAATTCTGAGGAACAAAAGAACATTATAACTGGTGGTACAATAAAGCTACATGAAATTCATGATGCTTAAATAACTATGAAATTGGGGAAAAAAAAAGACACTGCTATCTAGTGCAAGTTATCTACATGAGATTGAACTGCTTCTCTGATATTTTTAGTTCAGCTCTTCCTTACAAGCCAAAGCCTTTTTCCTAAAGCTTTATAATGAACATTCACAAAGGAATAAATTAGGGAGATTAATCTAACTCTGCAGTTCAGCTCTGACCTAAAAATGCAATGATTTTCAATTTATTGAGATGAAACGTACAGCCTACAGAACAAATCCTCACAGGCCATTGGATAAAAAAAAAAAGTCTTAATCTATGTACCTTCTGTTTCTCAATATACAGTGGCTTTGGCCTGTCCCTATTTATCACTCTTCCATATTCTTAAAATTCTCACTTAAAAGTACTCCAAGTCAAAACCAAAAAGGTTAGCTTTATTCCAAATTTCCAAGGCTATCTACCATCGTATTTGCAGGTGAAACTCCTCTTCAAAATTAAGTTCTGTACTTTTTTCTAAAAAAATTGCAGCATGGAATTGTTTATTGTTCTTCAACGTTTTCCATACCAAATGCTTGCAGTTCCCTCCCAATCCTATAAAAAACTTCAGACCAAAATTAAGTTTGGCTCTGTCTACTGCATTATTACTAGCAATAAAATTGTTACCAAGAACAGAATGATCTTTTTGCTCCATTAAAATTAAATAGTAACAACCAACATAAGGGGTTGTTCAGGCCCAGTGTTGGCTGCCAAGGATGCAGAACTGCCACTAGAGAAGTCTGCAGGCAGATGGAGATCTCCTTGAACCAATTTTCTCCTCCAGCTTTGGCTCCCCAGACAAGCACACCACCAGACATCCTGAAACAGGACCTCAGCACTAGAGGGATCGATTCACAGGCAAGGATGGAGGCACATGAGAGGGCTTCTTCCACTCACACTGGAAAAAACAGTTGCAGAAAAAGGAGCCGTGTTTGTCTGAGCCTCAGCACATGCACTTCTACAACCGGTAACACCAGAGAAAGGAATTTGCTCCAGCATTTGAAAAGAAAGTAGACGCTAAAAGTCACTCAAAGGCTGCCTGCTTGTCTCAGTTGCTACTATGGTGCAAAGGCAGATTTACTGAGATATTCTACATTGCTATTCTTCTTTTTTTTTTTTTTTAATCAGGACTCAATATTTGCTAATTATACTGAAAAGTAAGTACGTCCAGAACATCTGACATAGCTACACAAAGAGCAGGTTTGGGGGCAGGTAGAAGATACCTGAACATGTCACCCCAGAGAGGAGGCGCATCAAGCTGCTCAGTGCGGCTCTAGCATTTTCAGAATGGTGCAAAGCAGCCCAAACACCACAAAAACCTGAATCTGGGCTGCCTTGACCACCTAGTGGACACTTTATCAGGATATAAAAGGGTCATGAAGGGCTAGGAATAGTACATAATCTCACAGATGAAAAGAAAGGTGACTATCGCCAAGTTTCTCCAGGAGGAAGAGATGGACTCTAAAAATAAATCAATGGCAATTCAGAAGTCTTTTACAGTTTGTCAGTCAGCAGCTGGCTTGTCGCATACTGCTGGGGGCGGGGAGTATGATGGGTTTTTTTTCTTTTTTCCCCTAGTTTCCACTGCTAAATCATATTAAAACAGAGATACATACAAAGGTTACAAATATTGTGTTTTATATGCAAGCAACTGAAATTGCCATAAGGCTGTTAATCATGACATAGGTAAGAGAGGCAATCTGATAGTCTAAACAAGGAGACAGCGGTATGTTCTCTCCAATAAAATACAATACAAAAATACATAAAAATTTGAGAAGCTAGGTACTAAAAGGAAAAAAAAAATGCCTCATCCAAATGGGTAGCTCTCCACATAGAAGTGGTGCAAAAAAACCCCAACAGGTTTATTGCAGACATCCACCTTTTACAAACACCAAGCTGAAACGCATTAAAATGACAACTTAAACAGGCTGCCTTCAGCAAAATACTTTAGAAAAGAAAACTACTCATCCATGACAGGACAAGCTTCATTTGATGGCAAAGATTATTAAATCGTACAGGGTTTGCTACTTAAGTTGTCTAGTTTTAGATAACGTGCACACACAGGAAAAAATATTTAACCATCACAGGTATCACATCCTAATCAAATATGTAAGAACAGTTATCAAGAATTACCTACATTTATGTGGCAAATAGGTAAATTAGTCCTCACTTTTCATTACTTTGTTATAAAAGCGATAACGACAACACTGAAAGTTGGGTGAGTACGTAATTTTTTTTTCTTCTCAATGAAGACATTTTAATTCTGAGTAAATGAAGTGGACAAGTCTAGCATTAACACAGGAAGAAACACACACTATTATTAAGTAGGTGATTGCTTTGACTACTAATTGGCTCTGCATGCATCTGATGTCACATGTATGCACCAGTTCCTAATAGAGCACTTCAGTGATGTCACAAATTAAATAAAAATGTATTTTAATCTTTTTTAACATGTGGAACTTAACATACAAAAGAAACAAAGATTATTTCACCTGTCTTACAAACTGGTATTGAAATGGTAAGACACCTATTTCCTGCAACCAAGCTTTTCCTTCAGCACAGTCTCTATTTTCTTTCCTGCAGACTACTAAAAATTTCAGTATTATCTTGCACGAAAAGGTGAACCAAGATCTCTTCCCTAAGCCAATTCTCGCTTCATTTCATGTTAAGCAGTCTTTATGGGAAAAAAAAAAAAAAAAAACCAAAATGCCCAAAACAACAACCCCACCCCCCAAAAAACAGAAACAAATTAAACAAGTATTAGCATCTACGTTCTTAGTTCTTAGGTGATAGATCTATGTTTACTCGTGTGTCTTCTACAGCCACTGCATTTTTAATCTTTTCCTTTACAGCAGCATACTTTTAACAATAGGCACATAAAATGACTATCTAGAAAAGACTCTAGCTTGACAGGAGGCAGGAGATGAGAATTTCAACATTTTCTGTATAGGAAGGTACTGAACCAAGGTCTCCCAACTCCTAGATGACAGGTTTTACCTCTTATAACATGATCGGCTGGGAGGCAGACACAACCACATTCTTTTGCACCACATGATGTAAAAGACAGCTTCTCCAAGTTTCTTGCAGGGATCCCAATCTCATTACTGGGCAGTGCCTAACAGTCTACCAAAACAAGTTCTTCAGGGCACTTAGACACAGACCTTTTTTTTTAGGCCCCCAGTTCAGATAGAAAGTTTGCAGGGGGCTGCTCAGACTGCCGTACTTCCAGATGAGCACAAAGCAGGATCACCTGCCTCTGGAGAACTCTGAAGTCAAAGAGAGCTACATTTAATGGGTTTGAACGCCTACTATGAAGGGACTCCTCGGATAGCAATTCCTGACTGGTAGAACTAAATGCCTTACCCTTGCTTATGGTACCTGTATCCCTGGAGCATGACTTAATTATACCAAACCCAGACCAAATCCTGAGCAGGTATAAACTGATCCTATGCCTTGTGTATCACAGAAGTACACCCATTAACACTAGCTGAGGATCTAACCTTATACAAAAATTAATTCTAAGTAATAGAAGCAGTCTACACTAAGAATAGTAATTAATGTAATCAGGTCAGGCGTAGAAGGGAGTTCTTCAACCCATAGTGAATAAGCAGAAGCCACTTAAAATTCAAAACAATTAAAATGCTAATTAGCTTTTCTTCAATTGCCTGCTAAAATGATATTGCTCCATTTCATCCGAGTTTCTTCTCTGCCTAGATCAACCACATGAGGAAGGAAAAAAAGAAAAAAGCATACAGACAAAACTCAATGTAAATCAAGTCTGTCTGCAGCTGCTGACCAGGAGGAGATTGCCTGCAGTAAGTCTCCAAGTGCACAGCAGCATCACAGGACAGGACCACTCTGAAATAGGAAGACCACAGTTTCCATGTCTCAGTCTAGGACCATCAGAGGATGTACGTTTCACTGTCAATGCAACTTTTTACTTCCACTGGGGAAAAAATAAGGAGGGGGGGAAATGGTGAAAATATTAATCATGTGTATTAAACAAGTATCATCTTAAATATAAGCGTACATTTAAACCACTCACCATATTTTCATTCAGATAACCCACACCTGAACTAATAAAACTCAGAAAGTAAAGCAAATGAAGACAAATCCCACACAATGCAAACAAAACTTAAGATGTGTGGGTGGGGAGGAGGGGCAAGGAAAGAGAACCGCTGAGACTGAACAACAGAATATTAGAGCTCAGGGGCAAGAGGGTTCCTTGGTTATCACAGGCATGCAAGCTCTTGGGTGGAAAGGCTCTGGAATAAATTCTGTGTATTACCTGCACACGTGTACTGTCAAGCTGCTGCTAGATCACAGGAGAGAGAAAGGCTGTGTTGTTTCATTTTCACAAATAATCCATAGCATTTTACGCATAAAAATACTGAACCTTCCACTTCAAACCTCCCACGTTCTCCTTTGACCAAAAATATACGTGATTAACTACATCAACTCCTTTGTTTTAGCAGAACATTGACTGTACAACAAACAATAATACTAAAAATATCAGATACTACAGCAGCACACAAAAACAAAGACTACAGTTATTGAGAAGTGATATGATATTAAATACAGTGCACACAACACTACAGACTACAAAAATATATCCTGTCAGGATTGGGTCAGAAATATGATGCTTTTTTTTTTTTTTTTTGCTATCTTATGAGTCTGCAATAGGCCAAAACAGGTGAGAAATGGTTGATGAAAGATTATTGATATCAAATTTTTGAAAGTCTTTTGTAGGACAGGGTCACTTCAAATTCCTGACACAAACTAAAGATGACATTACCTAAGGAAAATCTCTGGGTGAGGGAGGCAGTGTAAACCAAGTGTGACCTGTGTATCTCATATGTCTCTGCAGGCACACTTTTGTTATACTGAAGTGTTAAAGATTCTGGGATTTGATGCTACTCATGTTTGTACCTATTCTTCCTCTTTATGTCACAAGTCGTTATGCAATATTCTCAACTGAACCAAACAAAAAATTATTCTCCTATTTACCAAATAATATCCTTGACAGCCTTTTGGCTCAAGATCGTTTCTTAAAACTTACCATTGAAGGAATTTCATGAAATACAGCTGAACTTGGAGGAACTCTTGTCTAACACTGACATCAAGACCCTCAGCATCCACGGTCAAGTGCCATCTAAATGTAGGTACACATGAAGTCTGCATTTTGATTTCCACCAAAGCCTTCCAGATATCCAGGATTCAGATACTTGATACCACAGAGCTGTTCTGAACCCCACCCCTTGTCCAAATCCTCTCAGTACTTTCACAGAAAGCATCTTCTCACCCAGGCACCCTGGGCAAAGCCGTAAGGCAGGAATGCTTGGTGTATGCCTACCCTTCAGGACATCAGACAAAATGACCAGGAGGAGGTAACATATTCGCTTTAAACACAGTATCCCATTGTAGAACAATCTTACAATGTAGCTATGACAAGTTCAAATGCATCTTGTTCTGCCGAATTTGGAGCTGGAATTTAGTAACATCGGCTAACACCCACCTAAATGCCCTAACCATCAGACTACAGCCATCTGGGATCCCTCTCAATCTCTCTCAAGAGGTTTTCTTCCCATGCATTAGATCGAGCAACTCTGTGACCACCAAGTGAAACGGATTCATTTTCCAGCAGCTCAAGTCGATTAACTCACCCTGCTGGCACAACATAGATCCTACAGAAGGCATTCAGAACCTGCAGGCAGATGGGAAAGTGTAATGAATGAATATATCCCAAGCCCAGTGACAGATCCAGCACTGCACTGGTCGAAGCTCACTTTTATATGGTCCAGTTTTGAAAAACAAGCACCTTGGGGAGAAAAGCTAGCTTTCATTCAAATTAAAATCCAGTTTTCCTTACTTTATCAAAAAGTCCATCATTATATTAGCAGTGTCTTTCCCATCCTGAAGGAAAAGTCTGACATATTTTCCATATATCATATTTCACTGACAGGCAAGGAAACAAATTAATCACAGTTTTACATAAGATATCACATATTTCAGTTTCTAAGTAGCTTCCTTAGAAACAGCAATTACTGAACAGAGTAGCTGATGGTTATTTATTCTTCTGCTTTTAACTGTCTCACTGTCCTCCTCTGCTGTTTGCTTGTGACTGCTATCACATTTTATGAGATTACATCTCACCTTAAACTTCTGTGGACAAAACCTTCCATTTCTCTATGTGTTTGTGCCTTACCATCCCTAGGCAATAACACAAAAATTGATTATTTCAGTTTGAAGTTTAAAATAAAAACTTGGTGTACTTCCCATAAAAGCTTTTGAATCAGATTTACTGATCTGCTAAGAAACTAAAATACCAATTATCAGAAAATTTCTCTCCCCTAAATGAATGAGTAAGAAAATCCATGACTAGTTATTCTTGACAAAACAGGTACATCATCACCATTCAAACCATGTACTTCAGGAAGCACAGAGATTCCTCCCAAACCGCAGCTCAACCTCGTATTTACAAGCAGAGCACATTAATCTCACGCTGCCATTACTAAGTCATTCAGCAAGTATGTTTCATGTGTTGAAAGTAATTGTACTGGAAAGCTCCTCTGTGGGCTGGAAAGCTGTTTGACTCGGAGAGTAGCTTATGCCTAGGCCAGTTTATTACATGCCTGATTTTTTTCTCTTGGCATTTTAAGGAGATGGAGGACTCTCAGAGAATCTCACTGAAAGGTATCAGAAGATATTTAAGAAAAATACTGCTAGATCAGCACAGATCAACATGCATGTCTATTTTAAAACTGGTATCAATACAACGAAGATGAAATGTAACAGTCTTGTGAAGTCAAGAACAGAAACATTTTACATATAAAGACAAGCAGAACAGATGAATCATAATACAATCACTTTGGATCACAAAACAATTTCTTGCCCCCTGTTGGTATAAAGTATTATAAAAGCCAAACCTACAAAATCAGGGAAAGCTGTTGGAATTGAGCAAGGGCAGGAAGAGAGATAGGGCTGATTTTCTTTCTGTTTTTTAACATTTACCAATTATAAACAGACATCATATCTGGGCACCGATGATTGAGATGATGCAGAATCTAGTTCTGAATTATTAGGAGAGTAGTCTAACCGGCCACTCTTTACCGTAACTACAGCCGCACTGCAGAAAACAGTACTAGACATCTGCCATAAAGCAGCACAAAAGATTTGTCTTCCTGCTTATTGTTATAACGGCTAGTCCAGTAATAATCTTGTCTTTCACTTTTTGTAATCACTTCATCTAGACGCTGCTCATGAACTGATGCATGACTTCCACGCAGGGGAAAAAAACTGACGTGTGTAACTTCACTCAATTATTTTTTTGGAAGCCACAGTGCCATTTTCAAAAAAAAACAACACTGCAATGTATTTTAGGCCTCAAGGCATTTTGCCATTATAGGCAATCAAGCAGCACAAATAAAATGTGTTACTTACAGCAGGTTGGCCCTTTCTGATATTAAATAAATAAATAAATACAGCTAGTTTATTCTTCTCCCATGGGTTACAACAGTAGGGTCCCAAACAGGAGAAATGACATTGGTTTTCTGTTTGTCTAAGCAAACTAAAACACAGTGGATTGAGAACCGCAACTCAGTTGACATTTAGCTCTATTCAGGAAAGCAGTTCCTCTGACAGTCTCAGAGGAGAACTTTATTAAAATGCTTCTTTTTCTGATGAACAAATACAGTGAACACCAGAAGCCCCTACTCTTGCTGAACAACTGGAACAGAGCTATTTTGCTTGTTATTGTCATCAGTGCTTTTGCAATTTTCCCCCACTTTTTTAAAATCCAATTTAGAATAGAATACTTCAGTTGGAAGGGACCTACAACGATCACCTAGTCCAACTGCCTGACCACTTCAGGGCTGACCAAAAGTTGAAGTTAAAACTTAAAGTATATTATTAAAGACCTAAAGTTAAAGCATGTTATTAAGGGCATTGTCCAAATGCCTTCGAAACACTGACAGGCTTGGGGCATCGACCACCTCTCTAGGAAGCCTGTTCCAGTGTTTGATCACCCTCTCGGTAAAGAAATGTTCCTAATGTCCAGTCTGACCCTCTCCTGGTGCAGCTTTGAATAATTCCCATGCATCCTGTTGCTGGATACCAGGGAATTTTTGAAAATTTGAAGACAGACTATGAAATACAACTACGGGTTGCCATCTACGCAGTGCAATGAAGACAAAAATTATGATGTCCATTAAATTATATGAAATAACCAATAATTCACATCCAATAACCTGGAAAATGAGCAACACATTGACCAGAATAAGTATATCTGGCTAATGAGAATTAAGTAGCAATCCTGGATTTTGTGAAAATTCATAATCTAGCCCTGCAATAGCTATTGCTTCTTTTAAATAGCGACATAACCAGGTGACAAGGAGTGTACATACTATAAGCATATATAGCACCAGACAAATACTTCGTACACTTTTCACAAGATAGGTAACCTTTTCCCTAAATATCAAATACTTCAAATAGAAGACAATATGTAAAACTTCAAGGTTTTATATGTACTGGTCATAAATAACTCACTTTTCAACACGATCTGTTAAAAAAAACCAAACATGTCCACATTGCTGCCTTCTCAAATCTCAATCTTCATTTTTAGTACTGAGAACAAGGATAATGTCAAATAGTTTTACTCCGTAAGTGTCTAATACCTCAATCTTATACCCAACAACAAAGGTCTCAGCAACATGGTAATAAACCTTTCCATATTTTAAAAATAAACTCATGGGTTGTAGTTCTGCCCTGCTCCTAACAAATTTAGTCAATAAAAGATGTCAATCCTTTTTTCTGCCAAACCTCAAAGTGCTGAAATATTGACTTCATCATGCACTATATATAGCTGAAAACCACTCCATTCCCTGATGAATTCATAAAAACCAAATGATGACTACCTCAGCCAGGATGCCCTAGAAAGTTGCAACAATAGAAAACCTCTTCTGTCTCCTTTCCCAAGTGCCTTCTGAAGGACAACATGCCTGCAGATTCTGGGCAGCAAAGGGGAATAGACCAGTAGCTTCTGAAGGCTGTACCCAAATAATGTGACAGTGACACACTAGTGCAACCCTTTTGCAGTCTGGCATCACTATGCCATCTGTCATCACACCCTTGTGCAGCAGAAGTCTGCACTGTTTTAATAATTGAGACCTACAGATCTGCCTTACCAAGCAACTAAATTGCAGGGCACATATGGAAACCCATAACCTGTAACACTAACTGTTAATAAGTGTTACATAAATAAGACAGACAGACTGAAGAGCTACTGATGCTTTAGAGTACTGCATTATCATTGCAATACTATTAAGATGATGACAAAATTTGAAATAAATGGTTCAGACTGGGCCTATTATAAAACAGGATTAAACACTGACGATGGTAATAGCTGGAGCAGTGAAGGACCCCTATTCCATCCAGAACTTTGAATTAAGAGACCAGGAAAGACGTTACCAGAAGAGCTGCTGGAAATCACTAGGTAAATCTCCTCAAACTTTATTTTGCCTCTGCTATTAGCACATAATTTCTGTACTAATGGTTTATCACACTGATGAAGATGCGTGGCAATGAGAGAGCAGAGCAGAAGGGACTTCTGTCTAACACAAAAGTTTCTGCTCATCTTCCCTATGTGTTCCCCTCCACTTCACCTACTTCCCTCCCTCTTCCATGCATGCATGCGCATGCATGCACACTCGCACGCCATTTTCACCTAACTGTGAAACCAAATCAAACCTGGTTTGCTAACACAAATTTCCCAGCAACAGCTGACAGCAGTCTTACAGACCAAAGCACCTGTCCGTGACAGGCCATCTCCCCTTGCAACCCAAGAATGGTACTTATAATCCCACTTTTACTACCCCATCTCTTCTTCCCTCCATCGCTCTCATCAGCTATCTCAACAGCAATAAAAGTAACGTACATCACACCAATCATATCAGAATAAATCAACAGAATGAAGTCATTCTTCTCTGCTAAAAAAGGACTGAGTGACAGAGCAAGCAACTGACTGATAACCTTTTCCTTAGAAAGGGACTTGCAAAGATTCTGAGTAGCTTTGTCTTGCATAACTACACCATTTCAAAATGCTTTGTGCATTGTCTAGGACCCACTTCTCTCGGGTGTCATGACCTCTCCAAACAGTAACTCTCAAAACTTTGGTATGGATTCTCCAGTGCATTTGTCAAGGAAATAAATATGTCAAGATCTCTGTGCTTAGAAAGACAACAACCCACATTTAACTGCAGTTAAGTCATGTCAACATCTTTTTTTCTTTTGCATCACTTACTACACCAAAAGTGAAGAAAATACACTACTGTGCACAGCGTCTTGCCTGCACATCACAGATCTCTCTCCCCCTTGCCTTCTTCACCCCTCCACTCACATACAGCTGAATCCTTAGGCTTCTGTACACATCCAAGAGCCCCACAAAACACCCAGAGCTAGCTCCGAAAAGAGACATCACAGCAGGGAAGAAGCACTACATAACACGTGGCTAAAAGGTCCTGGTGTGTTCTCTTGGCGAGTGCTGGACTATCGCACCTGTACTGCTTTCAGTGCCTGCTCCCAGACACATACTGTCAGATGTAAGGACGGGTAAGAGTCCTTCCTTTTCTTTTAGATATTTTCAATCACTTGTAAAAATAGGAAAATTCTTATGTACTATAAGCAGCTGCTTCTCCTTCTATAACCAAACCAACTGACACCAGGATTTTGACAAAAGTTGTTATTGGAGTACAGATCACGTAATATGGTAACTGGCCAATAAATCTTTAAGTAGCAGTGCTGGTGTTTCTTTTCTAAATAATAAAATGTACCACCACCTGAGTTTTGTCGTTTGTGATCAACCTTACAGCAGAAACATATAAGCAGAAACATAGCAGGAATAATTGTAAAGCATGCTTTTTTATGCATTTACTGTGTTTTTGTTAGTAAACGGTTTATCTACAGTATGGCAGGTCTTCAACGCCAAGATATACATAGTTAAAAACACAAGTTAGAAAGATCAAGTAAATTCAATATTAGCCTGCAGTTCCGCAACTCACAGAAGCTTCTGACAATACATGACTAACGACAGCTAGTATTATTCAAAACATTGCTACAAATAGGCCTGAATGTTTGTCTGGAGGAACAGCACAACAGAACACTGGCAAAGAGCAGAAAACTGGACAGCTGCGGTTAATATTTGGTTTCGAAACATTGGAAATTATTTAACAAGGCTTGAGATACATGCTGTCCTTCAATATACCACCTCTGGGGGGACAGGGGAACCTTGAATGTCCTTGAAAAGCTCTGTTTGTGTGTATTTATTATTTTAGAGACAATTTTTTCTAGCACTTTATATTCACAGGAAAGGAACACAATTTTCTTAAAATTCCCAAGTTTTAAGGAAAATTAGAAAGCAAAAGGAGCAAGAATTTGGAACCAAAATAAGGCAGCACTTTGCATGCTGACATAGTGCTAAAAAGGGCCTACTGGGAAAAGCAGAAGGAGGTATAATTCATGGTACTACAAACATACCTTTTTCTATCACATCAGAATTTTTAGGATGATTCCTTTTTCATTTTTCTAGCCTTGGTTAACATAAGGAGGTATCTGTAAACAGGGAAGTTGCTCCTTTCTTCTGCATTAGATGACTAAGAAACACTACCTCTGTAAGAGATCCATGAAATACAGAAATTCCAGATTAGATGACTGATAAACTTTCTAAAGCTGAGGAACCCCTTTTCAGCGTACCAAAACAAACCTAAGTCACTTACACTTAATGTATCATCTGGAATCCTAGACGCAAGAGGCTATATGCCCAAATACTGCTACAGCCTCACACCCACCGTGTCTTCCCCACACAGAACCACGTAGCCATCCACTGTATGTTTCTAGTCTGAAAGCCAGGCAATCAAAGCATACGACTGCTGTAACAGGGGGGAGGAAAAAAAAAAAAAAAAAACACACCAAAAAAAACCCCCAAAAAAACACAAACAAACCCCCCAAGTCCCCCGCCCCAACCTGTGTAGATACAACTTTAAAAGGAAAATCCCTTCATTCTGTAGATCATTTCCGAAATGAAGATCTCCAACGCATCAAGATGACTAGACTATTTCTACTGTTATTCCACGCTAACTCACAGGAAACACTGTAACATAAGCCTTAGCACGTAAATTGCATAAGAAGATTAACTGTTACCCTGCATATTGAACTACATTCATTAGCTGAATCTTAGATATACATCTTATAGATGATAAAGATTAAAATTCCCAATTCTTGTAACTCAGAGAGGGATTTTTATGCATCACACAAGGGTTACATTATGAATATGCATTTATTCCTTCACATCTCCTGGACTCCAGCTGATTCCCACATGGTACTGCTGGTATTTTCATAAAAATGTAGTAGAAAACCAAATTGCAAAAGCCAGTTCTTGTGGCATAAAACAGTTTTCATATTAATACTACACTGACTACAGTAATGCAGAACATCAAAACACCCAACTAATGTCAATAATGTTCAAAATTTTAAAATGCAGTTATTAAAACTGTAACAGAATATAAAAAGTCTGCCAAAGAGGGCAATAGGCCTTTAATTGTAAGAGTAAGGACGTCCTTAAAATGGAAGGTGGAAGCTCCACTTCTTACCTTCAATTAACAGACTTCGATAATTCTTTCTACTTTTCATCAAGCCTCCTAGAACTTCAGACTCTCGCTGCTGTGCATGAAGTTTCATTTGATAATCATTCCTCACCCAGGAAATACAACAGTAGGAAGTCAGCATTTGCTTTTTCTGGCGGGAAAGAGTTTTGTCCCCTCTCTCCAAGAATTCGGAGTCATTTGCCAGATAGAATCAGCTGGATTTTTTTGAGCCAACGCTTAAATGAATAGGTAGAATTTTCTAGCTTTGGTGGTAAAGAAAGAATCTAAGAGTTCCTGGCAGGTAGTTACGTTTTCTGGGCAGAGCACAGGAGCTTCGCCACAGCTGAAAATGAAGTCCTGTCCAAACTGGACAAGAATTAGTTTCTGGAAAAAGTCTCAACTTCTTTCCCAAGTATTGGGTGTGCCAGCATAGAAAGAGCCAGCACAGACTGGAACGACATTTCAGCGAATGACCTCTGCCACGTGCTTTGTTCTAGGCTCCAGAACTGGGGAGAAAAGGCTTGAAAAGAGAACTTGGCTCAAAGTTACCAACAAAAGCATTAGCTATAGTTCTTCTTCTCTTATAATTACATTATCTGCAGCATCAGCCACCTCAACCAAACACAGGCAACAGAAAAGTGCCTGGGTTCTCGCCCCCCCCCCCGGCACTACACAGAAGATTTTGGTATTTGTCTAAAAAAACTCCATAAAAGTTATCATTAGCTACAGGGCAGTCTAGCTGCTGATTTAATAACACACATCAGAAGCAGTAAACAAGTGTCTCACTGGCACGTGCATCTCTTACATGAGAGATATGAAACAGAACAGCTTGCACAAGGTGAGAAACCAGTAAGGATATTCATTAACTGCAAGGTACTGAATGGCTTAATTGGATATACTGCACAAAGAATCTGTGAGGCACATTAATTTTATCTTGTTCATCAGATGTTTGCAAGCCTTCAAAGGATTATTCATCTTTGCCCAACATGATCACCTGACCACAAGCACAGCAGAGATGGTAAACTGAATGCCGCCAGATCAGATACATCAAAACCAAATGGCATCCTACCCATAGCACACCCGGCATTCAGACTAAAGCCAACTTCCTTATGTAAGTAGCACTCAGCCCTTCTCCAAAAAAAAAAAAAAAAAAAAAAAAAATCTAATCTGCCTGATATCACATTTCATGACTCATTCTTGAATATGATTTTCTTGCGAAACAGTTGCAGAACTTCCCCAGAATAGGACGGAACGAGGAGAGCAACAGTTTGAACACTGCAGCATTTCAGAAACTGTTTTGATACTGAGTTTTATGAAGCATCTTAACAGTGCCAGTGGTTAAAAGAGTAGTTAAACAATTTACTAAATTGGCTTTGTTTTTCTGGAAAGAAATTTACTTCCTTCCTCCCCTTTCAAATGAGCAGAGGGAAGCTAGAGAAAAATTACAAAGCTATAAAGAATTAGATTTACATATATTTGAACAAAGTTTGAAATACAGTATTTCATTCAGAAGTATGCACTGTTGTTGCCCCTGGATTTTTTGCAGCAACCTGTGATCTTAGTATGAAGGAGGTAAGGCAGAAGTGGGAAAAATAGGAAGGGTTTGATCTAAAAAATAATTTTTAAAAAGATCTAGAAGAATGAACAGCCAAGAATGACAGAGAACACAGGCTGAAGAAAGGAATAAATTCTGCTCACAGAGGTTCGCACTTCCCAGTATCAAAATGAACAGACAGTTCAGAGAAAGTGTTGCAGATACTTTAACATTTTGACAGCTTGACAAAATCAGTCCAAGTCCCCTTCCTACTGGCAGCAAAAGTTCTAGATGTGCCATTACCTGGCCTCAGCATTGTCCAACATTGATGGCGTATGTTTCACCTGTGAAAATAGACATTATCAGAATAGTATGTCTGTAATTCAACCCAGATTTTTGCTCTGCTACATTGGGGGGGGGGGGGGGGGGGAGCAACAGTCCTGGAGATATGAACTACTTATCTACATAAGGTCAGTAAGAAAATAACATTTATCTCAGTAAAGCAGGAGTTGGGGGAAGTGGCAGAAGAAGGCTAAGTTCATCAAAATCCCTTTGACAAGAAGTGGTTAAAACATCAGTCATCTATTCCAGAATTTCTCCACTTAGCGGGAAACAAAAAATATTCAGCCTTGCGATTACATAATCCCAATGAATAATAAAGTCAAGAATTCCATCTTTTACCCCCCATCTTGTGACCATCAAACACACTGTTCCTGACAGGACCTGCATTGCATTTAGAGTTCCCAGAGAAAACCACCTGTCAACATGCTCTTTTAACCCATGTCTTCAGGTCAGAAAAACTTCACTAGGGACATGAAACATTGGGACAGGATCTTTCTGTGGTAGTGTTTACACGTCATCTCCAACTTCCCTGTAGTGTTAGGCCATATCTTCTGGGGTATAAGACACAGGCTCACAAGGAAAAATTCATTAATTGATGAAGAATTCAGCAGCCATTGCTTGGTACCCAGTTGTAGCATCTGCTACCCAACTTAGCAGTTAAAGGCTTTCCCTCCTGAAGTAAGTGGGAACATGTAAAACACGAACACCACATCATATCCAACAACAGCCAAAAGTTTTATTTTAAGCATCAGTCATGCTAAGTCTCAAATGCATCAGAGCAAGAACCGGGTTTAATGGGAAAAAGTATGCTCTAAACATAAACCCTCATTTGTAAGGATAAAATGCCAAGTAACTACTGGACTGCTATCAGTGCTAATGACTGGAAACTCATATGACCATCCACAGAAAAATTTGATGACAGAACAACACAAACAGATTGCCAAATCATCACTCCCTTAGGGAAACTAACACAAACACTACATATTTAGTCTTTTCTTCAAAAAGAAGTTGAAAAAACACAGTGCTCTAGAAGCAATAGGATTTAATGGACAATACTCTGAAAGTATTGATGCAATGCCCAAACATGGTACGGTGTATATAGTGCTACTGCCTCTCCCATTTTCTCATTGAGATGTAAAACTAAACCAAATCATTTGAACCAACAAGGCTACAAGTATCTCATAGCCCTTCCCATGATGTGCTCTATCCATGGGCCATAGCTGAATTAGAAGTCAAGTTACTTGATTTGCCCACCTGGAAAATCAACTGATTTTTTTTGGAGGGAGACTATCATATGCTTTGTTAATGACTTACTGCTGAATCTCTTCTCAGGCAAATGCAAAATTATGTCAACTCCACTGGCTACAGAAAAGCACAAACAAGGCAGAGCTGGATGTACTGCTACAGAGACAAAAATGATCTATTTACCTTACAGCACTGTTATCCTGTAGTGGTAGATATAGCCTACAAAAGAAATACAGAAGGAAATACAAAAAAGTATAACAAAAAGACAAGTCCTTTCAACATTACTTTGCTACATATCTTTCAGCACGGTGTTAAATACAACCCTTCAAGAAAATCTTTATCCTGTATTGCTCTGTTCCATGTTAATCACCGTTAACAGTTCTGTTTGGAACAAGCAAAGGAATCTATTTTAGGGCTTTTATATATACCTATCACCCTCCAGTCACTTATATAATTAATTCCTTCTCTTTAGGGAAGGAATTAAGCACTTGGGAACTGTTAAGAGTTTGAAACTACAAATTTTATTTAGTCGATAATCTGAAGCTATAGATTTTATTTGGTCAAATGACTACATGGGAAAGCGTATCAGCAACATCCAAGCAGAGCACAAAGGAGCGGAAGACGGCTCACTGTCCTTACTAACAACTTGCTTTGCTGAGACATAGTCTTCCTCTTCACCAAAAAATCATACACGTGAAACGTGAGTAACAAGGTGGCTTTACTGACAAGTATCCCAGTACTGCAATAGCTTTATCCCCAGGTCCCACTTCGCACACGCAGAGTTTGAAACTTTCAAAACTAGATTTTTTGACAGTGATGGTCCATCATAGCTCTAAGTCCTTGAAACAGGAAACCTCCGGCTTGGTGGCAAGGTATGAATCAGCTACCCCACAAGACTTCAATACTTAAAAGTCCAGATGGATCGTTTTTCTGTGCGCTTGCTATGGTTTGTCATCAGTTCACAATTACAGAAATACATGGAACATATACTGCTATTTGCCTGAGCAGAACACAAACTCTACATAAAATAAAACTCCATACTGAGCTAAAGGTGATCTAATTTGTAGTTTCAATAAATTATGTCTACCACAGATAATGTTTGGGGGGATTCTGCCTTCTTTTACAAGGGAAGAGGAAAACTTTTTTAAACTTAACAGCTTCAGGGCTTACATTATAGTTATCTTCTTAAAATTCCCTAGAAGATAACATTTATACCATCTGAGATCTAGGATCAATAATAAGATTAGAGAGGAAAAGCCAAATTCAGTCTTCAGGTCAATGCAGAGTTCTCAGTCGTCTTGCCAAAGAGCAGCAATTCATCCAAGAGGAAAAAAAAGATGACATGTGGGTCTATTAATACGTTAGCACCACATCACAAGACAAAACAGGTAAATTAGAACTACCTATAGAGCTGGGTGCTGAATGCCATACCAGCAGTTTTAAAACTGTTCTAGTTATATTTTTTAAAACGCTAAAAAGTACTTCTCTTTGCAACAATATAGTAACTGATGATAAGTCTTATTGGTATGCCTAATAATTTTCTGCACCCAACATTTCAGCAAGAGGGAAAGAACATTTTTCAGCATTTCTTGGAAAGTTCAATGCTATAAAAATGTTTAGGCGTTTGTCATTTTACATTTTAAAAGTTTAACACAATCCAGTAGGTTATGAAATACACACATGAAGTACACTGAACTAACAGAGTTTTGACACAGTCACTTGAAATCCAGCTTGAATCCCTACAGTGAAAGTTACTCACTTCACAGCAGAGTCACTCAGTAGAAAATAAGCATTTTTTTTTTCCTTCAGTGCAAGGACTGTTGCAATTTCTATCCACCGATCATCTATTATTCTCAATACAATTATTTTACTATGAACACCTTTACATATGAGCAGTCACGGCAGGAAAAAAAAAGTAAAGCTTAAATGAGGTCGTGGATAAACAGTAAATCAACAGCTGCTACAAGTTCACTTCAAAATATCTAAGTATTTCACACAAGGATAAATGTGAACTGGCCAATTCTGAACAATGATGCAGTTCACTTTGAAAACTCTGGAGAGATTCTTCAGTTAATTAAGCAGAGGTGATTCAAGATACAATTAAATACAATTCTGTTGTGCCATCTCTTGATTTTCATGTCAGTAATGCACGCACACTGTATTAACATACTGTAAGTTGACAGACTGGTCAGAGGCTGACAGAGCATAAGAAACATTAATAAATCTTCAGCTACTGAAAGATAAACCTTTATCAGAAATTAATACAACGATGAAACAGGGCAATGCAGAACATCCCTTGATAAAGTCAGATGTCTAATTAAACTCTTGGAGAAACAAACAGCCTTGAGAGATTGCAACAGCTGTCTTAAAAAGAAATGAACGTTAGCAACACCTTTTACTCCTGCTTGCTATTTCTATTTCTATGTAATTTCTATTAACAAGCTCCAGGCTCTTCTGACCCAGCCTAAACATTTACTCACCTATGTATTCCCTATGTGTCAGTGGCCAGATCCCCAAAAGCAAGCTTTCTCCTGTTTTTTAAAATTTTGCCCTTATTCTCAGAACACTGCTGCCCTCAAATTATGCTCCAAATACCTGTGCAAATTAGCTCTCTCCAACGCTGCTTCTTTTGTATTGGCATTGTCTCAGAAAAAGGTAATCCTTGACAGTCAGAAGTGTTCAATTTTCCTCACCACCTTCATCTTTCCCAGTGCCGTTTCTTAGAAAGCTGAAGTAGCAATTAAGATTCTCTTGGGTGACGTTATCTGTGTAGTTTTTCACTGACATTTTCTGCCTTTTCTTTTGTCTTTATTTTGTTCTTTTGCCTTCATTGGCTGGATCAATTACTGAAACATGACCTGTTACATACACCAATTAGAACAAACAAGCCAAATTTTTCCCGTGTGTAAGTTCACTGACTCCAGTGGCTCTAAGCCAGGCAGAGATTTATTCTGGTATAGGTAGAAAAACGTGCACAGTATGCCAGTCAGGTTTTCATTGGCTCTGGATCACCTTCCACACCAAATTCAAAATTCTCCTCTCTTCTCTTCAGGCTTCCTCACAGCTCTGCCTCTGCTCCTGTTTCATCACTACTCTTCCCTTTCTCCTTCCCAGACATCTCAGTACACCACCAGGCTCCTTGCCCTGAAAGTGCAACCTCTCTTCATACAACCCAGCTCACTAAACCCCCCTTCTTCTGCAGATCCCTCTCATGTGCCACACAGCTCACTCTCTTACACCAACTTTATTGAGCAATACTTATACATTATAGAGAGAATGGGAGAGACCCTATATCTGGCTACGTATCTCCAGTTTTTCTCGTCTCATCTCTCTCTTGCATCATGCCATGTTATATAATCTCGACCACTGTTACCCAATCACCGACCCTGAAGACCCACAAATGTAGGTCTAAAGGTTGCTTCTTAATTAAGCAAATAGTTCTGTACACAGCAAAACTAATGAAGCTTCACCTCCTATGGCTATGCATCTAGAGGCTGATCAGCAGCCCTAGCCTTCCCTCCCTCCTTCCCCTGCAATAACCCCAGAGCCCTCCCACATCTCCAATTTACCCACATAACCACAAATCTGGAGACAGACGAGGAGGGAAGTGGTCCAGAACCTGTCCACTCTTTCAGCTTAATGGATCAACCTGGACGTACTTAAAAAGTCACAAAGTTCGTTGCTACCAAGTCATCATTTTGCAGGAAAACCCACCGGGGAAACGTGCCCACAAGAGTTCTCACTGCGGCAGCCAGACTGCAGCCTGGCTGCCCCTTCAGTCACGAACCCTCTCCCTAAGCAGTCTTCACATCCACTAGTTGATTCAAGATGACATATGCCCACACCCATGTTCTCTGATTAAGATGATGAAACACTTGTAGGTTCTTTATTATTGCAAATCTTAAGAAAGAGTTATATTTCCACCCTCCTCATTTTCACTACATGGTTATGACAAACTGCAACTGGCGTAAAGCTTTCCATGCAAAGCTATGTCTCACATTCAGGAGAAAGGCCATGCGGGCACAGGCACTGCTGGATAAACCCAAGCTCCGGCTGGCAAGGAGATGCAAATTATAAGGGGCAAGTGGAAAAACCCTCGCCACACTGCCTTGGGGCACGGCAGCACACTCTGCCACTGGAATTCCCGTGGAGCAGCAGAACCCCTGGAGGGCTGTTGTCATCTCCTGCCCGTGAAACACTCCAAGAGGCTTCCATCACCCTCGGTTCGCTCCCTCAAGGGTGCGGCACACATCCTGCAGCTCTCAGCTATATGAAGGTGACTGGATGCCATGTCTAGGGTTAGGAAAGGTTTGGCCAACCAAACCTGTCATATAGCCTTTGGAAGCTGGAAGACAGGTAATGTTTAATTCTGCACGTGTTTATTTCTTTGTCCTAACAAACCATATGTACACTTTGGCTACCCTTTAAAAGGAACCCAAGTTTCCTGCCAACAAATACAGTAGTTATGATGTCCTTCTCTCCCCAAAACTACTGAAGGACAGCTTTGAGAAGTATTCAGTCTTTGAGGCAGAATTAGATCAGTATTTAGTGCTCAAATGTAATGGTTATTCTTTGCATAAGACTCCACTCTTAAGCACGCACCTTTACTCAAACCAAGATACTAATCCTATTCACTGCAACAGAAGCTTTATTCAATGCTGAGAAAATCAGGCCTCTGCTAGATTGTCCATGTCCAATGCAATATCGCTACACCATATTTTAATTAGTTCCAATTATTTTTCAACTGTTTGACTACGCCAAACAGCACATTCCAAGATTAAATCCACGCAGAGTACAGCAACTTACGTTGTCAGTCTTCCCATCCACCACACTAACTTGTGCTTCTTTTCACTGATGACAACTGTATTATTTCAGCTTAAAAGCACAAGAAATTTCACTTCTCATGGGATTTTATTTTTCCCCACCATCTCCCTTAAAATATCTAGTAGGTCTTTTTGTGTACAGATTTGCTAAAAAATTCAACAGTCTTGATCCCAAAGAGGCAATAGCATTTGCTTGCCCCTGTATTTCAATCAGATCTTAAATACATTTTAAAGCAAGTTGTAATTCTGGTATTGTTTTACTTTTAGATAATTTAATCTCATTTTTGTGATTCTGTTAGTTACTAGAATTTTTTTGGTCTTTGGACATGTAAGGCTGCTGGGCAATAAAAATGCAGATACCTCTGAAAGTCTGTGCTGCTGTAAGTAAAACTTGGGTTTGAAAAATCTAAGTTATTCCAAACTCATGTTACCAGACTCCTAATTCCAAATCCTCAGAGAGGTGTAAATGCCATGACTGAAGTTAGGCAGGGACTTTACTGACCTGGGGGTACAGCATGTAAGTGTACAAGACTTGACTCCTGAAATCTATTGAATTGGAAACTCCAGCCACTCACAGTGGAAGGTACTTGCTCTGTAACAGACCACTGAAGAGTACCAGACACAACTGAAGACAGTCCAACAGCGCTTTATAACCTGGGTTTCGTTTCCCCAACTATCCCTCCTCGATGAAGCTGGTGAATTAAATCAGATTTAATAATCTGAGTGAGATTACACCTCTACAGATGAGAAGAGCAGAGGATATGCCAATTATGGAATAGCAGAACAGCTGTTTCAAATCATCCCTCCAAAAAAAACATGAAGATCAGCAGCTCTGCAAACTCCACCAACACACAAGGGACGTAAGAAGCTTTATTTAATATCAAAACCAGCAGGTTTGGTATGCAGGCACAGCCCAAGTTAATACTAGAAACTGCTTGGAGGAATTGGCTATAATCCTGCTAATTAAAGACAAGTGTTAGAAAGCTTGGGTACCACTTTGTTTTGATTAGCAATATTCTTTCCAAATGTTATGACTGTACCTTGTTCAAGAGTAATGCCCTCACAACTAAATAAAAATTGACAAGTTCTGTAAATAAACGCACTGTTTCTTTGCTGAACACAACAGCGGAACAGCACTGAAAAAACCTCCCACATTTTCATATTTATTAATTGCTAGACGTAGCAGTCTTTAAAAGAGAAGAATATCCTGTAGTCCCGAACAATAATACTTAAAATGTGCAATACATTTTTCTGAGCCGGGGTGGGGGGAGAAAGGGACTGACTACTGAAGGGAAATGCCCACTTCGTAAACGCCTATCAAAATAATCCCGTGCCAAGAAGCAACGACCTAAACCATTTACAAACATGATTTATACCAGGGATAACCACAGTAGCTTCAAGTCAGCAGGGTGGTTATCACCAAAACAACCCCGTGGGACTCAGACAAAGCTAGGTCTAGGTCCTGTGTTTGTAAAGATGAGGGCTGAACTCTGCAGAGGGACACCGAAGTCCTGCTGACCTCAAGGGATGCTTGCAAGTTGTCGCAGAACCGCTACCGCTCTTTGCTAGACCACGACCACAGGTTCTGAAGCCCTGACAGAAGCCAGATACAGCTTCTTTTTGACAACAAACAGACAGAGCGTGCCTTTTACTTCAGTTACTCATTTCTGCCTAATTATGACAGAAGACAATATATAATAATATGTATTAGCCAACTATTCCTGCAAAAAGTGCTTAGAATTACACAAACTCCAGAATGAGTCACATGTTTTGCACTTTTCTCGCAGGAAATTTGTTCCAAGATTCCGCAGCCCCTATCCACACTAGCTTCACCGCTTAATTTTCGAAACTGACAGTCGGAAGAGCAATGGCTTTGTACACCGCCTTCCCCCAACAACGAGGGAAGAACAACCATTTCATCAGCCTGAACCAACGGCTGTGTGTGACGGTGCCTGGTATGTTCTGCCAATTAATTATCTACTGTCTATTAAACTTCCACTAGCGGTCATCGTTCGGGTGCCCTGCAGAAATTAGAAGAAATAATAATTCAAATTGGGATAACCAGGCAAGGAATAAGTGGAGGTTACCTGAGCAAAAGCCGTGCTGGAAGCGTCAAGGACAGAAACCAGCAGCGAGGGGCTCTCACAGAGACGTGAGGTGGCTCTGGGGAACGGTGTGAGGGCGAGGGAACCCGCGCTACGGGTACGAAACCCCAACTTCAGCCTTCGGGACACCTCTTCTCTGTGTGGTTTACACAAGGAAGGTCTGAGGGAGGTCACTCCCGCTCCGGAGTACCGAGCATCCCTCACAGCGAACCCACAGCTCGGCGCGGACACGGCTCCGGCCGCGACACCGCCTGTCACGACATGGACGGCCGCCCCACGGGGAGCCGGGCCCAGCCCCGCGGCGGGGGAAGCTGTTCTGCCCCTGAGGCGAAGGGCGCGTCGCACCAGCGGGCGCGGGAGAGCGTCGGCCTCGGCCGCCTTCCCGCCTCGCCGCCTGTCCCCTCAGCTCACCTCCCTTCCCCAGCGGCCGCCCTCCCGCCTACACCTCCCTTCCCGCCTCTCCTCCCCGGGGACCACCTTCCCGCCTCGCCCCCGCCCCGGACCGCCCGCCCGCCCAGTGCCGCCGGCGCTGCCCGCCAGCGCAACCCCGCGGGGGCGGCAGCGGCGGCGGGGGCCGACACTCACCGCGCTGCCGTCGCCGTCCTCCGCCGGCTGCTCCTTCCTCCTGCCGGCGGTGGGCGAGCCCTGCAGCAGCTGCTCCAGGCAGGCGGTGCTGGGCAGCGAGGAGCTCTTCTGGTGGGACAGGTGCGCCCCGGGCCGCCGCCCTTCCTTCCCGCCCTTGGGCCCCTCATCCCCGGCGGCCGGGTCCTCACGGCGGCCGGGCGGCGGCCCCTTGCCCTGGGGGAGCAGGTGCTCCCGCAGGCGGCGCAGGGCGGAGCCGGACTCGGCGCCCGGCTCCAGCGGCTCGGCGGCCGAGCAGCAGAGGTTGGGCTGGGAGGACGAGAAGACGCGGTCCAGCACTTGCCTCCGCCGCTTGAAGCCGCTCCACTTGGCGGGGCCGGGCGGTAGGTCACCCTTGCCGCCGGCCGCCGGCGGCGGGGCGGGGGGCCCTGCAGTGCGGCGCTCGGCTGCCGCCCGCCCGCCGCCGCCGCCGCTCCGGCCCTTGCCCCCCAGCTGCAGGTTCTTCCATAGCCGGGCCTGGAAAGACACCGCCGGCTCGGGCTCGCCGGGCTTCTCCCCCGCGGCCGCCCGGGGCTCCTTGCCCGGCTCCATCCTCCTCTTCTTCTTGCTGCTGCGGCGGCGGCGGCTGCGGGAGCAACAGCAGCAGAGCCCGCCGGAGCCCGGCGCCTTCACTCCCGTGCGGGGCGGGCCGGAGCGGCGCCCGCCGCCGGGGACGAGCGCGGGGCTCCGCCGCGCCGCCCCCCGCTCAGCGCGGCAGGGCCGAGGCAGCCCGGCGCTGGGGCTGGAGCCGCGCCGTGGAAGTTAAAGGAAGCACGAAAGCCGCCCCCCCCCCCCGCCCTCCCCGGCCCCGCCAGGCGGAAAGTTTGCTGCCGTGACCCCCGCACACCCCACTCCACCCCGGGCGGTGCCGCGGTGGCCGCGGCGGGGGCGGGCTGCGCCGAGCCCGGCGGAAAAGTTAACGGAGGGACGCGGAGCGGCTGCCGGAGCGCGGGCTGCCGGCGGCTCGCCTATATATACGTGCGGCGATGCAAGGACATACCGGGAGTGGGCTTATCCTGCCCCCTCCCCACCTTTTTTTTTTTTTCTTTTTTTTTTCTTTTTTTTTATTTTGCATTCGTGCAGGAGGCAGAGAGGGCAAACGGCGCTGCAGCCCCGGCTCGCCGCCGGCTGCCGCCACCGCGCCCCGCCGGCCGCTGCTGCTGCTGCTGCGGGGCGGGAGCCCGGGGGGGAAGCAGCGCTGTGATGCTGCAATTTCCCTGGAGCCGGGGGACACCCAGACCTTTGGGTGAAGGTGGGGATGTGAGACAGCTTCCAGCGGTGCTCCTGACCGGCCGGGCAGGCATCGGCCCCGGCCCACGGTGACCTTGTGGAGGGGAGGTTCAGATTGCTCACGCAGGCACAGTGAGCGCTGCAGAAAACAGTCGGCCCCGGTACCGAAGGTGTCTATGGGCAGATCTGTCCTTTGGCAGCTATGGACGCAAAATGCATAGCCCGGCCGGGCAGGTTCCTCGAAGTGCGCGGAGGAAAAAACCTCAGCTCATCTCTCACTCTCATATTTCTTCTAAAAAAAAAAAAAACAACCAAACCTGTAAATAATTGCATTGTTTCCTCATCATAGCACGCAGTACTAGCAGCCCCATCACTTCCTCTTTGGATGCTTCGTGGTATCTAAAGTTTCTTTTTTAATTAAAATAATAGCAGCAGGATTATTGCAGGACAGGTTTCCACATTCCTGAAGCAAACTGAAGCAAAACAGATATTTCTTGCATACAGTAAACCACACCTTTATCCCTATGGGTTTCATTTCCAAAGTCGCTTCTTTACACCTTCGAGGATTTGGCCACCTATATTCTGATTCGGCTTTCCCCAAAAAGTTTGCACCCAGGCATTTGACAATATGTCTTTCGCTGAACAGAACAGGAAGAATACAAATTAAAAGTGCTGAGATAAAATGGATGCTTTCAAATCACCAGGGCCTTGGGAGTTCGATTGACAATATTTGAGAAAACAGCCAAAATAACTTCCAAATCACTGGTGATTATTTTTGAGAAGTCCTGTCAGACAAGTGACATTTCAGGACCAGAAAAAGCCAAAGAGTCATAGTCCAAAAAAAAAAAATAATTGAAGATAGAAAATCACGGATAAGTCAACCTACTTTGATCCCTGGAAGTGAATACAAATAATCAGCTTCTAACCACCTAAAAGCAAAAGCATCAGATAGCAAAGCTCAAATGGATTGAGGCCTGGAGGAAGCTTATGTGTCTCAATTTCTGAGATGACATCTTTGAATCAGAGAAGAAATGTGCTGAAATGGAAGCTCTTTAAAAGGTTTGCTTTCTTGTAAATAATGGATTTACTCAATGAGCAGGAATCAAAAGAGTAAAAAGATGAATTTGGTTCTTCATCTATACTGAGGAGAGTGACAAAGGCTGTCTAAAGAAGTATTTCAATATATGTATCTGCCTTGTGTTTTACTGTATTTTTTCACATTACAGTTGAAACAGCTCTAAAATAAGCAGCTTTTCAGATAAAGAGTAATTTCTGTTAAAGTTATGGAAAAGTGAATACTCTTTTCACAAAGCCAATAGGTATGGGAAAAATGCAACATCGTATTCAGAAGAACTGCTAATTTGACGAAATACTGAACTACTCTGATATCTTTAAATGATGGTTATCTTCAGCAGTGATCACACTTACCTATCAAAAAAAAAAAAAAACAAAACAGAATTTGTATAGATATATTCACTACAGCAGCTAATCGGGTAAGTGCAATACTACATGGAAGCTCATCATCATCTGGGAGGGGTGGACACAAGCCGCAGTACTGCAGGCTGGTGTTTTCAGTCTGGCTTGTGCTGCATTTTTATGACCCTCACGCTGAGCGGTCCCAAATAACGTGCTGGCAGGCCTCCTGATTCTTCTTCCACAAAAGCCAGCATAACCTTTCCTTACATTAAAATTGTGTCATTACGTCATCATTTCCAAATCTGTCTAATTCGTGTCCCTTTTATCCAACCAGAAAGTAGACTTGCTTATAAAAGAAAAAGGTCAAAGTGGCTTAGGCTGTTCAGTTGCAGAAACACTCATTGTCCTGGGGGCGAAGTGGATCTGGGACCAGAAGGCAGTATATGGCCGTACTTAACAGGCAGAGTGGAATTATTCTAGAATTAATTCAAATCAATTCACCATAAACAGTTTTGTAATAAAATGAGTCATTCTGCACATTGAATTCTCTGAGCTATATTAGTTTATTAAAGTTGAAGCTGAACCTGGCAGGAAGATCACAGCAAGACTTCAAGCAACATTCAAATGGAAATATCAACATTTAACAAGAATATGGATGTAATACCTGTAGAGATGGGAATGACACTTTTCAAAATGTACAAATAAGCCTTTATTAGCCTTAGAGATAAAAGAAGGACATCTGAAAACATTTCTTTACGCCTTATTGCTTCAATGTTTCGTGAGCTAAAACAGAACATAAAACCAAAAAATGAAAAGAATGATCCAGTATTTCAGACATGAAACCAAGGAGATTCATAGTAGAGAATGTTTTTTTATTTCCAACATATCAATTATACATGTCAAAAAGGAAGAACGTTTTCTGAGGAAAGCAACTATCAATCTCTTCAGAACTGTATTTGATCTATCTATATATGTCATTACTCTAATTAGTTTAATTTAAACTGATAAATGTACCACTCAATGCTAAGCACTGTGCTTTTTAAAAAATTTATTTTCTAACACTCTTGCAGACTGACCCAAAGCCCCAAATTTCTCCAGTAATTTAGATGAAATAAAAATCTCTTGGTTTGGTTTTGGTTATTGAAAAAAAATACTACTTTGTAGCTTCTGATATTTAGGTCATTATCTGTATGTATTTATATTTGGAAATGTACTTCATTTTTTAGTTAACTCCTCCTTTTGAAACACCCTCCCTTCTCCCAGCATTCAGAATCTAAAATACAGCAAAGATGGTAATATTCTGAAATACATACCTGACAACTATGGAGGCAGTATTTGTTTGAAGATGGCCTTAGGCTCAAAGGCTGAACATGATTTTGGTCTTCTCAGCCTGGAACCACGTTTTAACACCATTTGCACATGTTCGTTGCTGTCATTTTGTCTTATTCTTTCTCAATGTCTCTTCAGTCTGAATTATTATGAATCTGTGTCTCCTTTTTTCATCTGAGTTAGGTTTCAAATGGCAAAGTTCTTGTTTATAACACAATTTGGAAGTACAGCCTTGAATGTGGTTTTTTGCTTGTCTTTTCCCCTGCAGTAACAAGTGGACATAGGCAACCCGCTGATGAATTTCAGGTCTTGGCATGATAAGCAACATCTCGGGCAACTTCTCCCCAACTTGTTGTAAGAAATTTTGTGTTACACAGACAACCACGTGTTCCTTAACTCTTCCTGTCCATGGCTAAAGTATTTTTACCTGAAACTTTCTAATTGGGATTCAGCACAAGACAGAAATCCAGCAGAGAGCATTGTAGCCAGAATAGCTAAAAGCTTTGAAATTTTAAAAGTATTGAAACTATGTCATATGATTTGAAGCTTCAGGCAACCTTAGCTATAGGCAGTACTACAAGTCCTGTCTTCACCCACAAGTACACAGTAATGAGTACATTTCTTCTTCGATTTTATACAGATAATTATGCTCCTAGCACATATGGCTTTTCTAATTTGACAAAACATAGCATCTCACAAAGCCAATTGCAACTTAGCTCTGCAAAATGCTTCATCGTCTTAGTGCAGTTTTGAATATTTTTAACCAGCTATTGAGTTTTTTGGGTGTAGCAATGACAATATGGATTCAGCCATTAATCTAGGGTAGTGCAGGCTTCAAAATGTTTTCCTGAAGTGAGATAACGCCCTTTATATATTAGCAAAGTGCCATGAAGATTACAGGATGCACTGTTACGAGAACTTGAGTCAATTTACTGGAGATTGATTTCCCTTCATTTTGTGTACATCTTCATCTCTAATATTTTAACCATATTGCTAGCCTTCTGCAAATGTTCCTTAGCTATTTGTTGAATCGTTGGTGTTGATGCTTGACACAGTTCCTCTAACAACACGGCCGGGAAGGTCTAATGCAGCCCCTGGGACTAAAGGGAAGGAAAAGCACAGTCACAGGTCAGTACAAAGTCACGGCATCGGCGTATCATAAGCCACGTGCAGCACTCCAAACCATGTAGTCAGACCATATACCGGTCTACACGCAGTGGTGGGAAATCCAGCAAGACATTCTCACAACTGAGAAGAAGCACGCGACCCCTACTAGAGGACCGAGCATCAAGACACGGCACTCCCTCTGATGCTAGCAGGTTATTTTTCCCCTTCAGGTCTGCACCACTGAATATACAGCTCTTTTTCTTTAAGTGGGTTCTAGCTCACCTTTTCATCGTTAACGTCAGTACTAAATTGCAATACTGTTAGTGCTAAATTGTTATATTAATTTAGAAATTTTATAAAGCTTCGATTTTATTCTAAACTTGGCTGACATCTTCAGTATTTCCCCAGTTAATACGTGTAATCATTGACAAGCAAGTCTACATTTGATACAACATTTCAAACTACCCTCTGCCTATTTTGTATTGTATCTGTGCTGGTTTTATAATATGAACAAATATCTGTAAAAAAAATTTATATCCTTAAACTCCTGTAGGGTCTTCAGGAATTGGTAGTATTAACAATTTTGGCCTCTTCTACTAGTCTAATCTTTATTTGCTAGCATGACAAGTATTTTTGCACAACAAAATATGTCCATCAATTGTTCTTTTCTGTTCTGTGATTCATCTCAACTTCAGCCTTGGTTTTTTATTCCTGTAGTGTAAAACCCATCAGTGCTTATGATTCACTACTAATAGTCACGCTGACTTTTAAAGTGATCTGTGCTGATTGACCCAAGTAGTTTTATATCATTACAAAATTCCAAGTTCATCATCTGTTAGATCAATGGGCAAACCTTGGAATGCTTCCACTGCTCCTCAGCGTTTTCCTTAGGACAGGTTTTGGTGTTTCCTTCAGTATCTGTCAGGGTTACTGGGCCAGCTGTAGCTCCTTCCCCTTTCAGTCCCTCTGAAAGCTCGCTCTAAGGGGGTTGCTTTTAGGCCTTTGCCTAGCTTTCAGGGAAGTTTCATGAGTCTCTCTTAGGCTGGGACCTGTGTCTCCGTAACTCCTGCGTCTCTCCAGGTATTAGGTTCAGGCTTCTTTATTTCCTTCCTTTGCACGCACAGTAGCCACTGAGCTGAGAGTCTTCTTAGAACCAAAATATCATTTATTTTAGCATTAGAAACAAAAAGAAATACAAATTATGTTTTAAAACTGCAGATACTCTCCATGTTCATCTTATTATAGCATCTTCTGTTGCTAAGCATCTCATCCTTCAGATCCTGCCTGGTTCCTTAGCCATCTTAACACAGTGCCTCTTAAATCTTCCTATAACAGTTTTACTCTTTTTCACTGTTCTGTATTTTTACCCTTTGGTCAAAAAAGCATCTCTGTGGGTTCGTCTGGATGTTAAGCATCTCAGATGTTCAGAGTGAATCTTTCTGGCAGTGGTCCTTGACCACTTTCATGTCTCTGTACAAGCATCACCAGTGGTGAGCCCTTTTTTCCATTCCCGCTTGTTCTTTCAGGTGTCTCCTGTTGACCCTGTATAGTTATATGGGGAACTGACTACGTGCATCACAAATGAGAGTTCCAAATGCTGCAATACACAGAACATTTACTGATCTTTACGGTCAATACGCTTCACCTATTTCAACTACCATTGAACAAATTTAGAGAGACTAATGATTTTTTTTCTGTCTTAAACTTTTACTTATTCATGGGTCATCTCTGCTTATAATCATCTCCCCTCCCAACAGCCTTCTTGTTTTATAAGCTCTCAATATCCCAAGAGGATATAAGCATTATGATTTTTTTTCACATTAACATCGCTCACATTTAGAACTGCCTCCTGATTCTGCAAATGGCACTGGGGTCCTGCGAGACAATGAGCAACTTCAATTCCAGTTGAAATGAGAGATTGTGGAGGACTCATATAGTCTCCTCCATTTCCTCCTCCATCCTACCACCAGCATTAGGAGTGGGAAAGGAAAAAGCTGATTGGAGACTCATTTGGAGCTTACATATAAATATATATATATAATCTGAATCATACTGCCTTTTTCTGTTATTTCAATCACCAAAATGTCAGGATCCTTTAATTATAATTTCTCATACAAATAGCTTCTTTGGTTCCCTTCTATTCTGGAAGTATTAATAATAAAGGAAACAATCTATATAAACTCATATTATCACTATTCCTGGTTTTGAACATATGACTTACATCTATGTATTGTATAGACTGTCTTTTCCCAAGTAAATTCTTCTATAGACCGTAGTGATTTCAGGCAGAGACTGTAAGTATTTCACTTTTCAGTCTTTGGAGCTTTTGCTTGGTCTTATGTTACACTTTATATAAGACCAGTCGAGTAGTGCATTTTAAGTAATAAGCAATACTTCTTGACTGCTGGACTTCTGAAGTATTGGTTTAAGATACAATTGCGTCAATCCTAAACGCACATCTTGTCTAGCCTTCTTAAATTATTTTAATGAGTTCAGTACTATGTCTGTTTGTCCCTGTTGTTTGACCTCAAATACCTCTCTTTACTGCACTTCAGTCTGAACATACTATGATCTGACAGTATGCTAGCCTTGGACATTCCTTGTTTATCTATCCATCTGCTCTGCATTTCCGAAAATACTTCATTGCTGCTTTTTTCCTAAACCACTTTACTATTTCCTTGAGGCTACCCAGGGTTTCCTAACACAGTGATTAGTATTCTGCATAACTTTTTTCCCCCTCCTTTGCAAAACTTTTGTTCTAGGAAAACCATTGTCTGCATTTCTACTGCTGTTGTCATGTTTTGAATTTCTTGGAGCAAGACTGAATTTAGTAGCTATGTTACGCTGCTTGTGCAAAATATAAATCTGGTTGTATATAGGTGCCTGATTTTTCCTCTGGGTCATATTTTTTAAGCCATTTTCACATCTATGGACATAGAAAGCTATCTGGTATGAAGTTAAAAAATGCCTTGGTTCCTAATTTTGACTGAGACTTTTAGTGCCTTGGTTGTCTGTAAATTCAGCTTTTTTCTTATAACTGCCTGTCAGGTTACCTAAATAAAAGAATACTTGGCTGTCTCTGTGCTTATTTTTTTTCAATTTGGCTGTCTCCATACTTTTTTTTTTTTATTTTCTGGCAGCACTGAGAATCAGAAGAGGTTTCTGTAGCTGTATAGCTGTGATCTAATTGAATGTACTCTAATAAAGTTTTTGTTCTGATGTATCCTTTCGGCTGCAATTTTATTTGACTGCCATCTTCCAGGCTTTGTGAACCCATGTTTCAAGCCACAGCGCGGACGATTTGCTCTTGGTCCCTTGTAGCAGTCCTGGAGTAATATTTTCATCGCAGCCCTGAAGTACCAATATGTGTCTGTGATGCTCCAGAGCTATTATTGTCTTTATATCTCATGTTTTATCTCCAAAGTCCTCCTCAGTACTAGGACCCATCTTTGTAGCTGTCATTACTAGTTTTTTCAACTGAGTATTCACTACTGTGAGCTTCTCTTTTTTTTTTATTTATTTTATTTTATTTTTATTTTTAATTTGTTCTGGCTCCCAAAACAACTACCACCTTGTCAGAAGTTACTGATGCCGCTCTCGTATTGCCCATCCCCACAGCTACAGAGCCTACGCTCAAGCACAGTTTCCTGAGTTTACCTTGTTTTTCTGCCCTCCCCATTCTTTGCATCTTTCAGAGCTGCTGATCACCTGCATGCTGGATAAACAACAAGGCCGTCTGCTGCTCCTCTTTGGTCTGCATCCATTATCCATCTCCTTTGTGACTGCTTTAATTCAAACTTAAAGCACATTTGGGAAAAGGGGCAGGAAGGAGAGAACTATTTCTACCGACTAAGTCTTTATGACCGTCACATTCACTCCTGCCCTGCGACCATAGCGGTCCCCCTGTTACCACAGAACCAGTGAATTTCGGAGGATAAAGGGAGAAATAGCTCTGAGCCTACCTTCTGCCCCCAGAGACTAGAGAAAGCAAATGATAACTTTATTCCTTTCCTTAACGCTCAAACAGTAACGAGAACGCTGTCTCCCTCAGCTACGCTAACGCTGTGGTGGATGTGTCAGCAATGGCAGAGGACAGAGCCCTTAGTCCTGAAACACGCCGCTTTGACGGGTCCTCAGGTAAGGCAGTGTCCCGTACCAGCGGGAAATGCTGTGTGCTGCTGCTTCTGGTGCACAGGTTTCACTGGGAGGAACACCCGTAAGCGTGTGTATGTGCAGCACATACGGCACGGGTGCGAGGAGGTTGTCCATCCGAGCACATCCCATCTTGCACACCTAGCTGCTAATATGTGCAAGTGCAGAATAAGCGTCTCGGTCACTGCTCTACACTGTTTTCTGCACAACAGGGAGACCTTGTCTTCCACAGGTTATCACCTTGTTGTCCTTCCTGCACTGGTGAGGGGGTTGGAGGCTGGTGGAAGAGGAGAAGCTCGCTCTTCTCTTTGCGTACTCCAGTACTGAGGGAGCTCAGCCTCTTCTTTGCTTCTCAGTGAACACATCTTGTAGGTCAAGGTGGAGAATTTCAGAGCAGGTCCACTCCCCCATCCCGCCATGATCCCTCATCCTTGGGTCCCCCAGATCCAGCAAGGGCTTCGCTAGGAACATGCCGAGATACGAAGCAGATTTGGAGGTCAATGAAGCTGCTTCCTCAGCTGCTACAGGACGTTCAGAGGTGAACTAGCCCCCGTGCAGAATAGATCTGAGTGAGAGCCACCTCTCAGAAGTTCAGACAGCACCAAGGGGCAGACAGACAAACCTCCAGCGGCGTACGGTGGTAAGACAAGACGGTGCTTCTCCTCCTGTCTGGTCAGATTACACCTCTTGTGTGTTGTCTGCACCCACTCCAACACGTTCAGCACGGTCGCCTTCTGGGAATCCAGTAATTATTCACTATGGCTTACTGTTAGGTGTTTCTTGCAGTTGTAGTTTGGAGAAGGTAAATCGGAAATAATATCATGAATAAGCATCTGCAAGATGCCTACTTTTCTTTCAGTAATGGAACTGTGATTAAACATGAATACATGTTCCAGTGTAATCCGAGGGAAGCCCGTGTATTTAGTAAAACTACAGTGCTGGTTTTAAGATCATAACTAGTAACTTTAAGTGCTAACAATTCAATTTTTTCATGAGAAGTAATTGGTACACAAATGCTTTATGTTTTGGGTTGCCTTAAAGTGACTTCGGTATGATTTTTTAACTATTTCTCTGCTGTGGACCTTGACCATTCTGTTGGTATTTTGAATATTTTCTCTTTGTCATCTGGCATTTGAGTAAGCTTTTTAAACATTAGATCATATTCTGAAGTTTCCCTATAATTTATGTTTCTCTGTCTCCATGTGGATGGCATTTGATCTGAGAAAGGAGAACATTTACTGACTCATTAAATGACTGAGGCTGGAAATGAAGGTTTTCATCATGTTTCCTTAATGCATTTTTGTGTAAGCCACAACTATATTTTGTTCTAATACACTAGTAACATACGTAAAGCTTAAAGAGGAGTCTTATTTACTTGTCTGAAACATGACAGCATTGTGCTTAACAGAGTAGAAGAAAAATACTTTCTTTTTTTTTACTTAAGATGAGACAGCAAACAAATATAGATATTTCCCTTATAAATTATTTCTTTATCAGACTTCTCACAAAAATCTGATATAGCCCCGTTTAGGAGCTACCAGTGATTGCAAAGATGAACACAACATTCAGGGCAATGTACATAGTCAATTCCACATCTATACCGTACGCTTAGATGAGTATTAGAGCTCTCTGAAAGAAACAACTTGATGAACTTGATTATTGGGGAATTACGGGTGTGATACAGAACTTCATGATTTTCAATATGTCAAAGCTAGCCTACACAAATCAGTAATAAAAGAACCATTATCATCTAAAGATTGTTTTATCGCTATTTGAAACAAGGTTGGAGACAGCTCAGTCTTCATCACAAGAAAGACCAAAACAAGCGGCTTTATTCAGCATCAGCTGTTCCCTCCGAAGTGTCTTTGGACGTTGTTCCCTCGGGAGCGTTTTACAGATGAAAAAAAAAGACAGTTTCTGAATTAACATGGGGATGACAGATAATCATCTCAGGAAGCGATTTGTGGTTTTGGGGGTTTTTTAATAAAAGATCTTCCAAAAAAATCCTACTACAACATACAAGCGAGTTAGGCAAATGTATTTTGCCTAAATTTGAGGTTCAGTCAGATGGGATTCAAAAGTGTAGCTCAGATTCAGATGTCATTGGTCTTCCATGATTCCAGATGAGAAAGACGAAAGGAAACAAGAAATAGAAAATTCAGTGTTCATGAGGAAGAATCCAATGAAAAAGGAGCGGAGAGCAATAAGACTAGAAAGTAACACGAAGAATCTGTGGTAAGATGTTAATAAGAAGTTAAAAAGGACAGGGAAAGAAGGAAGATATTGGATAATTTGTGGGGTGAATTTCTAGGAAAAGGTAGTGTAAAATTAAGATGTGTCTAAAACAGTAAAGCTTCTATAGGAAGAAATGCTGCAGTCACAGGTAACTAACATTGGCATTGCTTTTGTCCAGTGTGCCATGACGTCTCTGGGAACGGCAGTGCATCGGAGGCGGATGGAGCAACTTCTGACTGCTAATTCCCCCTTATGTCTGGGTAGGGGAAGAGACACGAGTACACCTTACACACACAGGCCATGTTACACACTGGGAAATATATATATACACACATTGGATCCATAGCTTTACGGACTAGACTGGTGGTTCCTTACTGTAAAATGCAATGGTCTTGCTTTGAGCCTTACCCAAGTTACTCTTTAAAAAGCTGCTGCTTGTATCTACAAGGAAGAGGATGCAAAAAACCTATCTGTCACATATGTGAAATGCGTTTCTGTATCTGTTTAGTACCATATTCCACAGGCTTGCCCCTTCCTGAACAATAGATAATCTGATAAAATTAATCTGGTTTTGTTGGACCAAGCCTATATCCACAGTACTCATTGGGGACATAAAACATACAGCAGCAGACAAAAGTAAAACTTCTGATGTAGATGTAAATGCAGTGGGGACAGTCCTAAAAATACAATCTTAAGTTGGTTCTGCTTTGATTGTTTAAAGATCCATATTACCCTGACAGAATGCACAAATAGGTAATTAAATGCGTAAGTACTAGTGCCTGCATCTGTAGCCAACGTAAACAGCCAATGTGAAATGCAGGCGTCGTTTCTGATAAAAAGAAACCACAATAGACAACAATAACATGGAAATGGTTCCCTGTGATTACCTAGACTCCTGGAAAGCAAAGACTTTACAGTCCTGCTGGACCACCTCTGTTTTCCAACTACATTGCTGTTTTTTTCCTTCAGGTGATGTCTGTATTCCCTAATTTAGACCAAATACATTAAAACAACTCACTGTACCTTCAGTATACTTTCAGTGGACAAAGACACTTAAAAAATAATAGGTGTTTCCCTCATATATAATATTGTCTAATATAGTTTTGATCTTGTTTTCATTTTTTTCATTAATAACTTCAATATGAAACTCATGACAAATACAATGTTTATAGGCTTTATTTTTTCAGTTGCTTTTATCGTATATATTTTCTGATGTCAACTTTTTCAAGCTCATAAATGCATTTACTCAAGTTGCATGACACAGAGAGAGGAACTTCTGCATATCAAGAGGGAGTAACAAACTTTAAGGGTAAGATAGAGTTACCTTTAATGACAAACATTTTTACAACACTGATAAAACGCATGGTAATCTGTGGCCAGCTACTTGAGAGCCAAGTTCAATAGAAGTGCCATCTGGTGCACAGGATCCTGCACAAGCCCAAACAAAACTGATTTTTGAGGGTTTGCAAAGGCATCTACAGCACAGAAGCCAGATGGCGAATTTAATGTTCATCGACAGATCTTCAGAGCTATGAGTGCAATGTCATATTTTCTGGGTACTCTTTTGCATTTGAACTTTTTAAATGACAGATGCAAGCAGTAGTAACTTGTTATCTAATTACCTGCTTGCACATGCAATCTTCTAAAAAAGTGTATGGAACTTACATTTTTTATTATGTGTTACATTTTGAATTGAGCATCAAAAATCTCAGGCTGGATGTCTACCAACTAATATTTGCACACACTTTAACTGCACATGCCATTATTTGCATGTGTAAATGTCCAAACTGCAGGCCACATCGAGAACTGAACCCAAAAAGTACAAGCCTGAGAGCTCTGAAAAATGAAGCCACTGTTGAGCAATAGAACTGCTACTATTTGGGCAATGGGAATATAACCCTTTTTGAGCTCCCATCCATTCCCAGTGAGGGCTTCTCATGCGAAATGGAAGACTTTGTAGCCCATTATTAATCCCATTAGCCATCTGTTTGTCAGCTGGAGATTGATTATGAATACAGTTCACCTGAAATTCATTTTGTAAGTATTTAATACCTCTGAATGTTAAAATGATTTTGTATTTAGTATCTTTTCTACAGTCTATACATTGGAAAGAATGCGTCCTTATGACAGAGGAGATCCTTTTTTTAGCAGCATGAAACTCACACTTGTCCTTTCAAACTGTAGCAATCTCATACCGCAAATAAGTTAATTTCCCCTGATCACCGTGAGAAATTGTCATCTGAATATATTATTCTCAAACTCTCATTACCCGATCACTGCAATTAGGCATGGCCCTTGGGATTTTCCCACCAAGCAACGTTTTTCAGGAAGCCGATCTATGTGATGGAAGTGGCCTACGAGCGACTGGGATCATACCTTTATGAAATCCAAGTAGTATAACGTGCAAAATGTGCACATCGTTTTGCATGTTGAGTCCTGGGTATGTACCTTCTCATGTGAGCTTGTTTCTTAACGTGCAGGTAACTGCAAGCAAATACTTTCTAAAATGCAGATGTTAACCCAGAATTTTGTCTTACACAATCAAGAATAGGTGTACCTACTCATATTCAGCACCTGTTTTCCTTGATGTGTTATTAGAACTACAGCTTACCCTTCTTCGTACTCATTACTGATTGCAGAGGGCTCATTGTCAGAGAGGGCTAACTTCTTGTCTTGTGCAAGAAGGCACCAATAAAAGACAAAACCAAAGTAATTGTCTTTCTGTTTAGGCAACTGTTGGAATTACTATAGGTTTGTCACATATGCATTTAAGAGAGCAGGATTTTTACATCTGTGAATAGATGTGAAACAGACTCTGACTGAAAATGAAGCTGAAAAACCTTTTAACTTCTGGCTGAACAGTTTTATACACTAGGGAATACTATAAAGCCTCAGAAAGCAGTACTCAAGCGTTGCTGAAACTTTCTGGCCCTTTCATATCTGTTGAATTGTGAAGCATCACGGAGCTGGGCTGATGCATCCTGAGTGTATCCCTGGGGCATGTCACAGTTGCAGTAACTCATGGTTACTTTATGGAAAGTGATTTGATGTTTTTATAAGGTGATGGAATTAATAGAAGTAGCTCTGTCTGACATTTTCCTTATTGATTTTAAGTATTTAAACAACAGCACGCACAAATACAAAACTATTTCCTACTTCAAAACTTCAGCATTTCAGAATTTATGCTGTCTTTGGGAGCCAATGTGGTATCTCTGCTTACCTCTGTTTATCTCTGTGTATCTCTGTATAGCTGATGCATTGCAAATGAAAAAATCTAATAAATCTGATTTTTCCCTGTATTTTGTTATAATCTGTTTTCCGCAAAAGTAGAGAAAATGCAAAGAGGACTGTCATACTGCTGAGGTTTCTGCTGCATGAAATGCAACCAGGCAGTACAGCAAATGAGCAATAATTTGGTTTTCAGGTTTATAGCATGTTCACTAGAAGGTCATAAGGAGATGCCAGAGCATTTCACTTATTTACCTGGTCCTGGGGAGACAATACTAAAGAAGTGGGGGTAGTTAAAGAAGAGGAGAGGAGTTGTCCCTCTAATCTGGCAGCAGCTTCGTAATTCAATTCAGGTAAACTAATTTTCTGCAGAAATTAAAAGTCATTTTCTTGTAAATATTAAAAGAAAATTTACCAGTTATTCAGCAGCAGAGTAAGTATTCCCAACCTTCTGCTACTTTGCAGAACAGCATTCTTATTTTGATCAAATAATTTAAGAAATCCCTTTTGCCTAGAAAGTTATGATCAGAGAACTTCAGTTGCAGAAGCAGAAATTTAGAAAAAGCAGAGTAGCTGAAAAAAAGGAGCTAGAAAGAAAAAAGTATATCTGTGCAAGATGATCTGCTTGGCACAGTAGTCTGAACTGATGTCATCTGTAATGGGAATATTCTCAAGTGAAAAGAATTAACCTTTATTTTGAAGCAAAGAACTACCTCTTTAATATGATATTATATTATATATTATATAATATAGCATATTATTTGTCTATTATGTATACAAATAAATTTGTCTATTATGTATATAAAGGCACATTTTTTTTCCCACGAAATGTGTGGAATTATGCCCATATATGTGTGTATATTTACACGTACACAGAGGAAACCCAGAGCTCAGAAGGGTTTCCCCCACTTTGTGCCACGTTTTCTGCCAAACAAGCACCCGTTTTGAGGAGAACTGAGGAGCTTGTCAGTTGTCTGACGGCTGTGCTGCGTGACAAATCAGTCCCACACCTTTCCCCGGGAAGGGCCACCCCTAATTGTACAGGCTGCTTATGGCAGGACTTTGTAATTATGTAAAAAGCCAGAGTAGCTGGCATGCAGAAAACAAGCATGGATCCTCTCTTCTAGGACCAACTGAATTTGGTTGCGCTACAAGAGGCTTCCTTAGCGCCCAGTCTTTTATGGACTTTGTAAGGAAACAAGAAATTACCGTTTTACTTGAAAGATTTTCCACGCCTTATGGTTTGCACAGGAAGAATTTGGTCTTTCAAGGTTAATACGGTGCTGCCCTCTCTGCTTTTATAGATCCAAGTAGTTGCAGGAGGATAAACTCCCCCGAAGGGATTTGTTCCTTCTGCCGGTCCCCATGGAGCAGCATGGTAAGCATGTGTTTTCCTTCCTTCAGGCCATCGTGGGCAGATGTGGGGTATAACAAGCATTCAAGGGTACATATCTGTGTTGAGCTATAGCTCTGTCTTACAGCACAATATGCTCTTCCAACAGCATCCCAAAATATGGGAGCTGCGCAAGCTGCTTTCATCCTCTGATACCCAAATTCCTCTTGTGACGATGCGTTCTTATCCACACTGTAAGTGCTCTCACTGCCCACATACCTTTTCCATCATTTCACTCCCACTAATCCTTTCAAGCACTGTGATTACTCTCTGCCTTTTTCTGTTTATTCCTTTCTGGGTGCAATTTCATCTCTCTCATTCACTCTTCTTTTGACTTGTTTGCTTTTTCAGAGTTGTCTTTGCCTTTTCATTTCAAGCGAAATCAGAAATTCTGTCGGATTCAGTCCTACAGTCTGTCATACCACATTTTAACTCTGAGTGGCAGATTTAAGAAGTTTAAAGTGTCAGAACACTTTAGGGAATATTATGATGAAAAGTAAAAAAGTAAAATCCATCTAAGCAACACTTGCACATTTCCCTTCTTGCTTACACTACATAGATATTTAAAGACATTTTTTAAAAAAGGTATTATTTCATTTGTTCCTTACTTGTGACAGATGTGCTTTTTCCCTTGGTTATTTTTTCTTCATCCTTGAAAGTATCCATGAGAAACCCAGCCATTGGTGGGAAATTAGGAATTCGGTTTAATGATTTCTCTTTCATAATGAGCTCTTTTTATGTTTTTTTCTCAAAGAACCAGTGACAACAGCTGGTCAAAGAGTTAATTATGCACAGAAAAATTAATTTTGGTCTAATGAAATTAATGTGGGCATTTTCAAATAAATCAAAAGGGCTAATGGATGATCGAATATTGCTGGAAATCGCTTGATGCATAATGCATTCCTGAAATGGAGACTACAGTCTATGCAAGAAATTCATTAAAAAATATTCAATCGTATTTAAAATACCTGTACAAATAACTACAAGCGAGGATCACAGGCAACTACTGCAATGTTCATTTTTGTAGGCTTTGCACTCTTGAAGGGTGTTTGGGGTGCACTGTTTACATAAGGATGTGCAGAGCTATGCCATGATATGAATGCCTGATCATTTGACCTTGAGACATTTAACTATACCCTGGCACATACAGAAAACTCATCCAGAAGAACTTCAGAAAAACCTGGAAGTGAACTTACACCAGGGAGCCCAAGCTGCAAAGCTCCCCGATGAGTGGCAGCTCCCGGGGTTTATGAGTCCCTGGTGCACATCCAAAATCCTGGAAGCCCTGAACGTCTGTGGGAGTCCCGGTTCAGAGGCGGCTTCCCAGCAGCGCGGATCGTGCTGGGCTGGGAGGTGCTGGGGCCCCCAGGTCCCTGCCGAGGTGCTGCGGGAAGCCGGGGTCACCTGCAGCCCGGGGAGTGCCAGCGAGGGCACCCCAATTAAATCTCACCTGCATTTCCACACGCCTTCGTCGAACCGATGTATTCCTGTTTCCAAAGGTCTCGTGTAGGCTTGTGTTATGGTACCCTGCTGATACGCGGCTGTACAGGACACCACCTCCCGTGTCACCTTCCTGTCTCAGAGCAATTACGCTGCTAAATTCAGTGTTTGTGAAGAAAACCTTGTACATATGCCCAAAAAATATCTCGTCTATCGAGCAGTCACAGTGTCTTCAGTAAGCCCAAAAATAACCACAGGACACAGGAACACTCCGTTTTGTTTGCTTTTTCTTTCCTTGTGCTGCAATATGGGTTGGATGTATATTCTTGCTAACACTGTACTTTAAAGGGCTTTGAGGATACAGCATCTTCCACCTGCGATGCTTTGGGTTAGTGGTAATACTACCCAGGGTTAATACTACTGACCCAAAACATTGGAGATGGAAGATGCTGTAGAGTAGCATCTTTCCCCTCTGAAAAAATCCCTTGGCAGGTTGTTCAGCTGGCCTGAAAACTGTTTAGGAAAAAAATGCAATATGAATAAATAAAGATAATGTTCTTTATCACTGATCACCAGGAGTGGGATGCTGAAGTACGCCTAGTCTGTCATGACCCTCATCTGCTAGCCTCCAAAGCTAATTAATCCACCTGTTTCTGAGACGGTCATGATTTTAAACACAAAGAATAAAACAACATCTTGTAAAAATCATGCTCCCTGTGATATGCATCATTTTTATTTTTAAATTAAAGACTGACCAATTAGATTCCCAAAAAAGAACCCTAGATGGATATAAAAGTCCATATTGTTCTCTTTTATTTTGAGGTTTACAGTAGATCTTTCTAGCTTGCTCTTTCTAGTGTCTTGTTATTGGTATGGATTTCCAATGGAAAATGACGGTGTGGAATAGAGCCCATAAAAAACATCCGTCTGCCTTTCACTGAGCGCTTTAATAAGCTGGTGTGCAGATCCATTTCTCATTTGGTTTCATTAACGTACAGAAAGCTGACCTGTAATTTGTTCTGTTACAATACGAGTTCTTAGATGTGCAGTAGGCTTTCCGGGGCCATGCATGTTTTAATTAATGTAACACTTACTTCATAGGGATGTTGAGAGGCTTAATTAATTCAGTCTTTCACAGTCAGGTGGAAAACAATGAGTAATCACGAAATACTGCCAACAACTATTTTGTCCAAAACTTGATGGCTGTGTCTATTGGGAAGAGGGCTGCATTTTATCAGAAATATGAGTACATGATACCATAAGAGGAGACTATTCTGTATATTAGTAAATTCACTGCTACAAAAGTAATTCTGCAACAGGAACCCCCAACCACATCTTTCCCACCTGAAACAGCCCTGCGACACTCGGCTGAGATCAGCAATAATATGTGTGGACAAGGCTGCAGGTTTTGCTTATTTAATAAAAGCGGACGGTCACATGCTGAGAAAGCCCGCTGTCCACATCCATCACTACCACCGCTTTGCAGCTCCTGTAATTAGAATTCACAGGGGATTGTTTACAAGTACCGCTTCCTTGCAGAGACCTACATAACCTGCCAGCCACCGAGATCTCCAGGCTGCGCAGCCTGCCTGGATGTGGGCAGCAGGCAGGATGATGCCTGTTTGGACTAAGTCAAAATGACATTTCTCTTAGCTGAATTCAGGTCAACCTGCACTTCAGGGTTAAGCCAAGCTGGAGGACAATGAAAGTAGCAATATTCTGGAGGAATTTCTGGTGAGTTTTGCCGTGCCTCCTCTCTTGTTGCAGCTGATGAAACCTTCTTAGACGTCTTCAAGCATTCATCTGAATTAATAATATGATAAATGACATTTTAATGCAGGACCTACTTTCCTTAGTGAATATGCACAATGGTGCTCACTGTCTTGTTACATGTAGGAAGATGAGCATATCCAGTATCTGCATAACTGTGTGGATCACTGCCTGACACCAAGTGGTTTGGGACGGCATAAAGAAGCCATAAAAAAGACAAATCCAGTCCTTTACAAATTTCCTATATAGAACATTGATCAAACGATAGAGAGGTGTTCAAACAATAAAAGAGTTTCTGAGTCATTTTGTGCCTGGAACACATCAATGTTCAAATTTTTTTTTTTAAGTAGTTCTCTGTGTTTACTGTCTTCGTAGCTTTGGAAAGTCACTGTCAGGCAGGAAAAAATGACGTAGCCCTCTCTGTTGTACTTTGCACCGGGAATTAAGGTTACCCCAGCTGTCCTGGCACTGCTTAGGGATGGGAATGGGAATATGTCGGTTCTTCCTGAATGGCAGAGGAGGCTGCTGACTGCCTTCGGTTATGTCCTGTGTGACCTTCTGAAAGAAACGGAGGGAAAGGGACACCAGATCAGTGGCCTCCACAAGTCTGGAGGAATCAACCATCAATTTCTTTTGGAATGGTAGTTTCACTGAAAAGTTGTTTGACATGTGGTAAGTAGATTAAATATCCTAGAGTTTAGGGAAAATGTGTTGGTGACATGTTTACTTAGTAATGCCTAGCAAAACATCAGAGAGGATTAGTAATAAACACCTCCATCTGAATTGACTACATAATACCTACATCCTTCTGATCTTCGTAAGCCGATGATCTGTCATTGACAGGGACTCAAATGTTCAAAGCAATGTAGTAGAAATGTCATGCCATTAGAAGAGCTAAATAACATTATCTTCATTACACTGTGCATTATATATACTTCAGTATGCTTTTTTGTACAATAAAATATTAATTTATATTTACAGCATGTTTCATCAATTTCAACAAAAATCAATTAAAAAGACAGGATCTTCTGAAGCAGTATTTGTAAGTGCAGCAAAACTTCATATGATTTTCATAGCAGCTTTTTCTTCCTCTGGATAATATTGCATAATTCTTGTTAGGCATCACTATGTTCAGCCAAAAAACCCCAAACTATAAATGGAAGAACAGTGTGAAATCAATGCACTCGGAGGTGTCTCCTAAGAGACTCAAACAGTCATTTTTGAGTTGTGAGGAAGGTTGATATTTTTGATACCCATACCTAACTCCCGTATTTTATTTTTCTGGAACAGGGACAGGATTTGAGAGGTCTTCTTTCTTGTGCTTTCATCCAGCATGATGGCAATGGGCAAGCTCCCCTTTTCTTTGGCAGCTTTCACTACTTTCGTGTTGGTGGTGTCTAGGCAATGCTCCCAGGCTCCCCTATGTTTATCTTTCTTTGCGCTTTTTTTCGTCCTGGACTCTGTGCCAGTTTCCATCTAATTTGGTTTACTCTATTGGCAACAAAATATTCTATATTTTTTGACTGAAAAATATTTGAACCAAATATATTTAATTTCTACCATCAACTCTAAGCCAAATTGCTTCCTTCAATTACATTACAAGGTACATTTCTCTGAGCCAACTCTTGCTTTCTCCACAAGCCAAAAAGGGCTCGTTCACGTTGACATTTTTTGTGAGTCTCAAGACACTTCAGAGGAACATGACTACATGTCTGGTCTCTCTGTGGAGATGATTTCATACTTGTATTACTCCAAGCTTTCAACTACATTAATTGTTCTTCTCCATGGCTATCAAGAGAGTCATTCTGCGTTAGAGTTTATACAGGCTGTCTCATGCTTTCACTGAATCTCTCAAAGAAATAATACTGAAATACAAGTTAAGTGTTGACCAACAGAGGGGATCACGCTAAAACTGACCCTGCCTCAACCACTGCAAGCACTGCAATTTCTAAAATAATTGTGACACCACTCTTACAATAAACACTGGGGATAAAAACAATCAATCAGCTGCCTAAGTAAGCAGCATAATATTTGAGTTAAAGCACACAGACAACATCTCAATGGAGAGATGTCCTCATACACACGTGAGCAGGTCTCGAAGCTGGAGCTGCTCGTTACCCGCGGTGGCTGGTGATGAACCGTCTGGTCCGATCCTGCTCTCTCAGCTGCTTGCCGTGAGGACCAGCAAGGGCTGGAATGGTGATAAATAAATTGGTTTTTTGAAAGGGACTTAAGCTCACTGCGCTGAGCTTTGTTACATAAAGCATTTTCCACTCCTAAGCATCGACTGGAACAACAAATTATTCTGAACGAGAGCGGAGATTATGGGAAGGGTGGCCTATTTTAGAGCTGCTCGGCCATTCCTGTTACATGTCTTAGTTACCTGACCAAACTTTAGAGTTTTGGGTTGATATGTCCAGTGCTAATGTCAAACTCATACGAACAGAAACTGATAAATCATTGATAAAAATATACCATGGGATCAATTACACAAGACTAGCAACTACAAAACAGTATATTCAAACACTTTTTGTATTTAAAACAGTCTGTTTAACAGCATTACTATGTCACTAATGTCAAATAACACCTTTATTTCATCTTACATGCAGAGCTCATATATTCATGACGCAGCACTTTTGCTGATAATATGGGGATTAGTCTATCGTGAGGTTTTTTACAGCATTTTACCAAATGTACCCTCCCTGCTGCATGTATGTAATCCCAGTAATAGCTGCAATAGTTGTTCTCCTTTTAGGATTAGCTGAGGTTAGCAGCCACATTTTTTTCTATTTCATCAGCATTAGAGCTGCTAATATTAAGCAGCTTTCATCATCTTTTTTTTGAGAGAGAGATACATGAATAAATTCTGTAATAAAACCAGAAGCAGCAGTCTCTGCTGCTGAAAGAGCACACTTAGAAAGAATCCAAGTTAAAGTGAAACAAGAAATAATAATTGGAGCGCATTTATTTTTCTTTCTACAAAAAAAAATTTTTCTTAATCTCTTTGTCTTGGATGATGCTCAAAGGAGATTTTACTTCTGAGAGCACATCATAGTGCAGAAATTATTTTCCTGCCCATCTACTGCAGACTCAACGCTATTGATCAGAGGGTAATAAAAGACTGCGGGCGCTCGAACAGCTTGGCACATGCTCCTAAATATCTTTGCTCTTTTTCTAGATTAATCCCTAAAATTGTTATGTTTGTTACTCAATATTATGTCTTTTAATAAGTATCCTATTATTAGGATAAAAATGTTAAAAATAGGCAGAGGCTTAATTACTTAGCAATTTCATGTTTCTACAAAAATTTAAAAATTTGCAGTCCCTCTCATTATATCAAGAAATAAGTCTTGCTCATGTTTCTTACTTTCAAGGAGAATTTACAAGACCTTCATAGTGATAGAAATTTAAGAGGAGAATAAACATACTTAGAGAAACAGAGTAGGCTGTATTAGTGATGTCTGCAAAAGACCACCGTCCCAGGGATGTTCTGTGCTATGCAGGTGTTTGTGTTAATGTAAATCCATAACGATCTTACTCCAACGGTAACGTGTAACCTGCCTCAGGCAAAGTATCCCCTTCAGAAGAGTCAAGTGACAATAAAAAAAGTTATGAAGTCAAGTTCCTTATTTTTTTTACAAAGTGCATCTTATTCCTACCAAATAAAAAAAGCATTAGCAGAATTTGAATTGCTCCTTACAATATCCTGTGTATAGCTAAACTTGGGCTTTAGTACATTTCATGTGCAGTGTAAGTGTCTACTTAATTGGGATAAAACAGTTATATTCTTGCAAGATTCTTTTATAGAGGTATTTATTTAGTTATTGTGCTGTGTTAGGTATGCTAGTGTATTTGATTTGATTCACTGAATTTAATAAATACTTCTGTTGTGCTCATCATTGAAAAATATTATGACCATATGTCTAGCTCAGATAACTGAAACAACATTTCCTACTTATGTGGAGCTAACTCCCTTCAGATAGGAAGCCATAAAAGCTAATTGGAATAACTGTCTAGTCATTCAGCAAATAAAAACCAGTAAAACAGTGCATCACACTAGACCTGATGCACAGGAATAGCGGTATTATTATGCTACCTTTGTCTTCTAGATGTTTTAACATTAAGTGACCTGGATTGTCAAGTGCTTAACACTCCAAAATTTTGCATTTTACACTGTTTGAATGTGTATACACACAATCTGCTGCGGTATCATCTTTGCTTCCACTGACACCCTCCATTTCTGTATTCTCGCTAGACACATCTTTTTAGCTTGGTGTGTTCAATTACAAGACAATGATGTCATGATTCTTCCTTAAAGAGTTGCCAGATTTTACATTGAAATAAAACAGCAAGAATTTTAATTGCATTCAGAATGTGAAAAAAGACCCCAATGATCAAGTCCGAGTTCACAGAGAGGATCTGCTCTAATGGGCTGCTCCCAACACAAGCCAAATACGATGTCTTTCTTTGGAGCGGTTGAAAGCCTGATGCTATTCAGATGCAAGTAATCCATTTGATTCCAAAAAAAAAAAAAAAGTTTTTTAGCTCCCATACCAATCTCTTCAGTGATTACAGGCTGCATGTTGGTGATTCCCGTACGAGTGGTTCTCTCTGATCTTTCCTCCCGAGGGTTTCTCCAGGGTCCCTATCCTGAACCCTGGTGGACTCCTGCTGACTTTGGGGACCTTGGGGCTGACGGAGCTCGTGGGTCCCACACCGGGGCCCAGACCCCGCCATGGTTCCCACCGACAGCCCCTCTGCCCTTCGACAGCACCTCACCTCTCCCCCTGCTCCTGCCTGCCGGCTGCCTCCTTCTGTGCACGGCTGTACTAAAAAAGCCATGAGATTGAAGCAGCCATCAACTTTAAGATCAAACCTTCATTATCTTTTGTGAGTTTTTCCCTTGTTCGGCGTTCTCGGGTTTATGTCACAGTTTGCACAAAACGGGGGTCCACCTCTGACCCTGTAAGCTGTATTTACGTGGTTTAATCACAGTGTGCTTTTCTGAACATTGGATTTCTTTTACACAAGTGAGAGCCCAATCCTCATTTTGCTACTGAAATCTTCCAACTTCATAAATAAAAGCTTTCTTAAAATAACATGGGAAGGATTTAGCTGATAAATTTATATGGGTCACTACTGAAATGAATATTAAAAATTTGTATTTTTATTTTTACTCTTACCGACTTTGTGGCTTATTGGACTGTCTACAGAGAAAGAATTGCACTAATCTGCATTGATAATTACCGAAGAATAAAATACCAAAATAAGTCCCAATAACTGGAAAGAGTAGAAACAAAGATACAAGTTCAGGACTCCACACACACGAGTAGGCGGTACTGTCTATGCAGAACACAGGGATATGATTGAGAAAAGTTGCAGTAAACGGACAGCTTCCAAGAAACCTGATTTTGGAGCAGCCTACCTTCCTGTTAGAAATGCACCATCAATGAAAACCCGGCATGGGAAAAGCCAAGCAGCTCTTCCACGAGAATCCTCCCTGTCTCCATTTAAACCCCGTCTAGACGAGATATGCATTATTTTCACACCGAGGGCATCCAGCCTGCACGCGCGCCGTGCGAACAGCCCATCTGTTCATCCCCATGCTAAACATAGCACGCCGGAGCCTGCCGTGCAGGGGCTGCCTTCAGAAACACATGGTTATCCGGCAGCTCTGCCAGGTCCTCGGAGAGTTTTCTGAGGTACAAGATACATGGGAGCCCATCTGTCTGAAAACACAACTTGTCACAGGCACCATGAACACCACTCTTCGTCTTACTGCCATTTGGGGAGAACGCAGCAGAGGGTCTCGCCGGGCAGCATCGGATGCCAGGAGCCCATCGCTTGTGCTCTCTCTGGGGCAACAACAAACCCAAACCCACACCGGACCCTTATAAACCCATCCTCTGGCTCCAGTGTCATGTAACACTGCTGAAACTAGTAGCGGCGTATTTCTACGTGCCCTTGTGCTCCTTCCCACTGACCAAAAAGGCGTGAGCAGACGTGCCTCGAGATGCAACGAAGGGTTGGGGCAAGATCTTTAGAAGGCTTTGAAGGTGCCAATGGAGGACTGCAACACAACGTGCTGTACTGCGCCAGCCCCGGGGGTGCTGGCCCTTGCTGGGCAAAGAGGGACCTCTCGTTATGTCTTTTCAAGGTCAGCGCTTGCAGCTGGTCTGCAGGGAGCACGGGGACCTGCCCACCCAGCCCAGCAGCTTGGGTGCTGCTCTGCCGACCAGATGCCTAAAAACCAGGTGTTTCAGTCACTAACTTAAGAAAACAGTGACTCTACCCTGTAGTTTTCTATCCTACCTGCTTTAGGATAGACTGTTCTATCTTATTTCAATATTATTTACCCTAATATCCAGATGTTGACAGATGACACTACAGCATTTAAATAATTTCCAGTGCAAATGAATTTAAAGTAAGTCCATAGCAATATTTGTTAAGAGTACATTCCTTCTCCTCTTGGGAGGGGCTATAAAAAAAGATCCCCTTACCAATGCTGTACAAGTCTGGATTTCTTCTCTTTTAAAAGACGGTATATCAATAACAATGTATTTTATTAAGTAACAAAAATTATATCTTTAAACTCTTACTACAGCTGCTTAGAAGTAACTTAAGAGAGATAATCCTTTATATTGGAAAATGTAGATTTTCCAATGTAACTTAAGGCTTTTCAGTTTAATATCTAAATGTGGTTAATTTTTTCTTAATTCTTCTGTTTGGGAAAAGAATTTCCACCACTCAGTTTGAGCAATAAAAGTTTTTGGCATGAAAGAGAGACCAGCTCTGTAAATAAGATAATTTATTATTATAATTATTTACTTCAAGCTTTTCTTATGCTCAGGCAGTCAGAATTTCCCAGTCATCGCTTCTCTGTTTTGTTGCAAATGTTGTCCCAAACCAGTGGGATCCCTTAAGAAAGCAACAAGTTGAGGACATGTTACAGAAAGATCCAATGCGTGTGGCTCACCTAGTACTTCTCAAGGTCATTCCCTGATAAAAATGCAGAATACAATAGCTATTGCCATATTTTATAACAATTTTCAGTTACTCTGTCTTCTCTATGGATTCCCTTCAACAAGCAAAATATTGGCTTTTGGCTAGATCTCAGGTTCTCTGTTCAGCACTTTTTATTGGGTTCTCTTTGCCACCAAAATACAGTTCTTCAGGGTTGGGAACGCAGCTCAGATTTACTCCATGGGTAGGGAAACAGGAACAAAAAAACCCAAAACCCACTTACTCCTTTTCCAAGAAGCAAAGAAAGAAATTAAGTGTGAGCGTCTGACTCCCCATGAAAAACTTCTGCTCTGACTCTTCATTTTTAAGATGATTGCTCCCAGGGCCTTCCTTGTCTCAACCTTACCATCCCACTACTGACCATTACTTGTTATGTCTCTGCAGGGTGTTGTTACTGTGAAAGAAACATATATATATCAGGAGCATAAAGGAATATTTATATATATAAGGAGCATATCTCTCTCTCCATGTCTACCTTCTGTCTGAGAAGTAGCTTAAACTTTCTGTTAGCTGCAGAGGTGCATAGAGAGTCTTGAAAGGAAAATGTACATAAATAATTTTAACTCCTTATTTAAAACATGACATATCTTTTTTTATATATACTGGTGATTAATTCAGTGTTTTATCTTATTTTCAATTCACAAACATTCCTTGCAAGCTTTGGTACTCAATGGCTCTGAGTTTCTAATAATAGCTAACCTTCAGTTTGGTTGGCAAATTAGGCAATATCCTTACTTCTAGGATGTTCCTTTGCATCTGCAACTGATAAAGGGTATATGGAGTTCCTATTCTGGTCATTCTAGAAGGTTATATTTTGGAGGGAAGAAAGGAGATCCTTGGGGATCAGATAGGGCACAGAGATAAATTTGAAGCAGTCAGTTGCGATGGATTTTGGGCTTGGTTCCCCTCTATCCAAATTAATGGCAAAATGCTGTCCGTCCTCTGAGAAGAGACAAGTGCTGTGATATGGCCGGGGGTTGTGTCACCCATGGAGGAGTCACAAGGCAGATTTATTTCAGCCAGGAGGCTGACTTTCACACCATCTTTCCCAAAATGGGTGCCACGAGACAGGACTCTCACCTCTTCCAGAATTCAGCACTGCTGAACTTCCAAATGCCGCCTTAGGACGGTTTCGCAGGTCGTTTTCACCGGGGCAGAGCTGAGAAGGGGTGCCCAGATGTGCGGTTGTGGAGCGTTTTGGCTGCTTTAGTGGAGCCGTCCAGCTGACAGTACGTGACGCTTTGTCTCTACAGTGCCACAGCAGGATTTAAACTCATTTGTAGGCTGTTTTCTCAAGCTAAAATATTGCCTATGTTCAGTGATATTTCCTTAAGGGCCTTTTAGTTTTCTCACGTATTCAGCTCTTGCTTTTGACATATGTTCGTAGAAAATCACAGTCATTTTCTATTTGCAGAAGCATCACCAAAAAGGAAGGGAGTGTCGTTTTGCGTTTTGCATCTTGACATGATCAGCTCTGTGTTGTCCCCTGCACATCCACGCTGCATAACACAAGCAAAACACTGGAAGATTTCACTGATACGGAGAGGGCTTTCAAATGCGATTCTCTGATCATTTACACTGTGATCGGTTCATGCCTGATCCCTCTCTGTACCTCCAGATGCTGATGATGACGTGCACCACATACGTGCAGCCCTGCCCTTACATCTTACCACCGGCTGCCCTGCGTGCAAGACCTCACGTGGAAACAGCAGCATTTACCATTTCTTGGACATCCATCTCATTTTTGCTGGCTATGGCTTTACATTTCTCCAGCTCACCTGGAAATGAAGAATGACGTTGGGTGTTTCTGCCAAATCAGCTCTCAAGCCCTTGGGCACCGCTTTGACACCGCAGCTACCAGGCGAACAGTAATGACAACAGTCTTCAGAAGAGGTTCCTGCGAGGTCTTGTGCAACTTGTCTTGGGGAAATTATCTGCAAACGTGCCAACGTGCTCCCTGAATCACTTGTAATTTATTTAGCTGTGATCATATCCTTCACTTGAAGGGCAACCCACTGCACCGAAGTTTTCCTGGGTAGGTGTTGAACATGGAGCCGAAGGGGTCTTCTCGGCTGGAGGTGGAGGGACCCACACACCTCCAGAGATGGGGCCAAGCCCCCACCATGGAGCAATCAGTGCGGTGCTGCTGGGGAGGGTTCATCACCCTCAGTACCCCCACATGGCTCCTCTCCTGCCAGGCTGGGAGAGCAGCAGCTCCTCAGGACCCCACCACCCTTCCCTGGGTGAGGATGAGAGATCATGACTCGAGCACGGCAGTTTAGATAGGATATGCAAGAGAAACACAGCTACTAATCCTCAGCACACTTCCTCCTCGGAGCAGGCGCTGGGGTTTCCTGGAGACAAGAGCAAACACAAACCTCTTGGCAGCAGCAGTCCCCATCGACCGGGCACCCGGTGGCCCCCTCTGCCCGGCTGCTTCTGCTGCAACATGCTGAGGAGGCAAGTTTTGTGCACTTTTCAGATCTTACTGTAATTTAAAGTGTTTTGCCTGCTCCCCGGGGACAGGATTCTTGGGAGGTTAGCAGCAGGCATGTCTGTGGTTTGCTCGCCGTTCTTCTGGTCCGCCCAGCAAACCTGCGAAGTGGCTGCTGGCTGCAGGGGGAGTGGAGTCCGGTGCCGTTTGGGCATGACCTTTGTTTCCTTGGCAATTGCTTCTGGAGCTCCGGCTGTGTGGGATTAAGATTAGCTGAAGTTTCAAAAGACGAAGGGAGAGGAAACTATCAGTTTCAGGGTAAAGCAGTGGCTTTCCTGAGGCTTTCAGTTGCTCCTGTCAAAGGGGACAATTCAGTGCTGTTGGGGCACTAGGGTGGTATTGATACAAGAAGCCCCAGCCTGCAGCTCTGTTATTCTCTATACTTTTAAAAACTTTTTTTTATTTAAGAAGCTTATATGCGAAACTGCTGTTGCCTAAGCGGGTATTACATATGTAGCACCAGCTTATATGAATTCCACACCCTTTACCATTGCTTTTCTTACAGAATCATAACCATGTGTATTATCAATTAATTTATGCATTCATAATTCACAATGCAGTGCAAGCAATGCCAGACAGACAGACAGAAGTATGTTATGGTTATTTACTCAGATTTCTCATTAGCAGTGTTAGGAAAATGTTTATTATCCAGTCTAACTCTTCTTAAACATCTATGTAAGTTTTTACAGTATTTAAGTCACTGTAGACATTTATGGGCCGAAAGTGTTGTTTTTGACAACACTAATGCAAACGTACTTGTTTTGAGAAAGTTTTTTCTGAATCACTGAAAACAGAATTTCTTCCTGGTGTATGTGATTTTAAACTATGATTATTTGCCAGCTTTACCAGTCCGGATATTCTCCTCTTTGACGTGCCTTGTCTGATGCCAGCCAACACGCTTTGCCGTGTTTGTGGTATCTAATAAAAACTTTCACTGCTGTTCTTTGAAAATGAACACTTCTGCGGGGTTGGCAGCCCCGGGCACCGAGGGCCTCGCTGCTTATTTGCACGACAGGTACAGCCTGCAAAGCTGCGCCTCTTCCTCACCGCGTGGCCATCCCCATCGGCATCCTCTACGTGGAGAGGATTCAGCCGGACAAAACCAAAGGTCATTTCTCCTGGATCTGCAACGAGACTTTTCCCTGGGAAATCAGCCCCGGTTCCCCAACCTGCAGGGTCTGGCGGTGGGTGTTCATGAAGGTGCAGGAGAGAAAGCCCAAGTTGACGCAGACAGCGTCCTGCTCTCAGAAATGTCTAAAACATCTTGTGGGTGTGCTGAAAGCCCACCGAAAACTGTTGAACCCATCACTTGAGTCCCAGCTTTCTGCAGCATGGGGCTAAGGACGAGCTTTGAACTTAAGGCAGCGGCGGGCAGAGGTACAGAGGAGCTGGTACCCCAGGTCCACGGCACGAACATCTCCTGGCACTCTGCGCACGTGAATGCCCACGTCCAGACACTAAATGCACAAAACCACAGAACTCCTCTGAGCCTTTCCTTTGCCGAGCCTTTTATAGGTAATCCTTATTTCCAGCCTCATTTTGAGAGGATTTTCAAAGGTCTGATGGTTCCTCAGAGCACATCTGTATCTTCTGAGTGTGCCCACAGCCAGAATAAGGAAGACACTGCCTCCAGCGCACCCCAAGGGATGCTCCTCAGAAAAAGAGGAAAGCCCTGGAAGGTGCCAGGGTGGAGGGCTGAAGACAGACTTTTTTGCAAGTGTTTTTAATTCAGCGCCAAAACTGCCACAGGCAGGTGATGCGGTGATGTTTTGCGAACGCAACTAGGTGACACAGCAAATAAGGCCTGCAGTTGGATTTCTTAGAACAGATGAGTTAAAACATTTGCAGACGGCATCCTCCTCAAGCTTAGGCAGAGATGTGCAGCCTCAGACTAGCAGAGCCAGCTAGTTAAAGTGCTTGCAAGTATGAATTATTTTTCTACCTTTGCCTTTGTAGATAGGGACCAAAACTGGCCAAAGAAAAAGGGGAAAATACCTGCAATTACACAGTTTTCTACTAGTTGAATCCATGTTCTGCACAACATTGCAGACTGATTTCTCTCAAACAACTTTCTATTTTAAAATGTTCTGCATGCATTTGGTATCTCTGCTTTTAGATGGTTATAGGCATACATGCCACCAATTTGCTGTGGTGATAAAAATGTGAGGGGAATTACATCATTAATGTTAAAATTTTACATGTGGTGCACAGGCAATAAAATGTCAGGTTTTGGCTCCAGTTCTGGAGATTTGATCCCGTGTCAAAACACAGGTGGAGATCAATTGCGGAAGGTTGTCTCCTGTGTTTAGCCACCGCAAGATCGCTTGATGGAACATGTTATATGGGAAGTCCAGCCAGACGATCAGGGCAGACCTCAGCGTTTTAAAGCCTAGGAAAGCTGAAGCAAGCAAGCTAAGGGATGAACCAAGAGCGCTGCCAAGAAGGAAAAGCTGAATCCTCCCAGCCCATGTTCAAACCCCAGCCATCATGTCTGTGCTGCCAGCGTGGTGCGGTACTGAAGCCGTACATCCTCTTACCAAGGGCATCCCCAAACCCCGTGGACTCTTCTCGGTTTGCCTGTTGGCGGCCTCGTGGAGGGGGCTGTGGCAAGGGCTTCGGCCACCCACCAAGCAGCTGCCCGCTGCCCCTGGGGCACAGCTTTCAGCTTAATGGCAGAGCTCGCCAGTAGCTCTCCCAGTCTGAGCCATTTTCCCAGCCAGTTCTCGCTGGTGCTAGTTTTCCGTGCTGTTAAATGGCCTACTCAATGACACTGGGTGTACTCACTATACTCAGTGTACTCAACAACTCTAAACCCAGCTCTGCAAGGCGTCCCAGCTTGTCTGGGTTTTATTTGGTGTGGGAAGAGACAGCTCATGTTTCGAAATTCAGGAGACAGATCTGAGCACAGCAGCGGGCTGTTTGCTGAACTCCTTAGATCGTTATCATTGCTTAGAAACCTCCTGTTCAACAGATGTTATCAAGGAATTGCTAACAGGAGCACCAGGATTATTTAATTCATGACAGAAGCAATTAGGCAACGCTGACAAATCATTATTGTGGATACGCTGCAAAACGTTTGTTATTGCTTTTAGCAAGGAAAATGCCTGGAGTTAAACGCATCAAATAAATACACTTTCTGCTCACCTCCGCTCCGGGTTGCCCGCCCTTCGCCCACGGCTTTTTCTCCGGTGTCCCAGACTGCGCTCTGCTGCTTCTTGAGAAACAATGTGGAAAAACATCGGAACGGCGCCAAAATCCCCACCCTCGTTACTCCAGGATGGCCACAAGGCCCCGGGAGCGTTGTGTTACGGGGGGTGGGATGGAGGAGCTCAGGCCTTCGCTCTGCTGCTGGTCCAACTCATCTATCGGCGTTAGAGCCCCATGAGATAAAAAAGACATCAGTACGGCCGGGTGCACTACCGGAATTGTAGCTGCATTGTGCTGCACTCACAGTACCGCATTTCATGTTACTTTGCCGTATTTTTTATTTTATGAGGAACTGTATGCATCTTTGTTGTGTGTTGGTTATTTAAGAGAGTGTCTATTCAACAGCTATGCAATTTTGTGCCTATTTTATAGTCTCATTTCTCTTCATGCAAAAGCCTTCATAATGATTTATTTGATTAGCAGTAGAAATGAGGTAAATGCTCTGTAATACATAAAATAGAAATCAGCTAATAATTCATGGCATTTATATATATATAAATTTAAAAATATATTAAGTATATATTAATATTAAATACATTAAATTAAAAATAAACTACTTGATGAATTTTTCCTTGGCTTGTTCATTGCTACAGGGGATAATAATTTTAGAAAAGGGACCTTAAGTTCAGTATTCTTGGACATACATCACTATTTACAGCCGTATTTATCTAGATACCAAGAGATAAGTCACATCACCGATCATTTTACTCAGCAGGTTACTTTCAGAACAACATAAATAAATTCAACTCACCATCTCACAGTATTCGTTGATTCCCAGGCTACAGTTCTTCCCAGGGTAACCTCCGTTATCACACCATGGTTATGAAATGGCGCTGCTCTGTGTAGAAGAGCATCTGTGTCAGTGAGCTGATTTCTGTGGCACCCTTTCTACAAGAGGGATGAAGACTGTTACTAAGAGCTGAGTGATTCATGCTGAAGCATTATGAACCTCTGCAGTCCGGTAATGTACGTTCTCAGGACCTCTGAGGCTCCCCCGGAGCTCCACGTGGTGGTTCAGCACGGCAGCAGCTGCCTTGCACCGTTGTGGTTCCCTCACCCCATCGAATTGGTTTCCGTCCCCGTGGGGAACTGGTGCCTGCACTGCCCTTTCCGAATGTCCCATCCTGGCCTGCCCCAGCTTCTGCTCCGCTCACTGCTGGAACTGTCTGGAGGTATTTTTCTGACATAAGAACTCCATCATTTCCATGACCTGTGCCTCTGGGCAAGGATTGGCTTCCCATGCTGTTTGGAGAGCTGTGGGACACGCGAAGCTCCCGACTTCTCCTCACGCCGCTCACCAGCCACCGACCACTAGCCTAGGAGCGTTTCACAGACAGTCAATGAATATCATGAACTTTCTGAATGTTGAGCTCCCAGGTAGGCTTGTATCTCTGCAGACCCCTATGCATACTCATATTAGAGTTGCTAGAGCCATCTGCATGGCCATTGACATAGCACTTTGCTTTTCCATCCCCCTTCTCATGGGTCACTCGTGTCCACGTTGACACGTCCGCAGCAGAGACGCTGCACTTGCATTTCTGCTAGAAGCGTCGCAATGACGGAGGAAGGTGAAGTCAAGGCTCTGATTTCACGCTGGAGCGAGCACAAGCCCGAGTCCAACCTGCGTCCTGCCGAGGGGCAGCAGGTGCCCTTGCCGGGCGCCGCTGGAGCTCCTGCCCTGCGGTGATGCTGAGAGCTGCTTCGGATGCTGAGAGCTCCTTCTGATGCATGGTCCCTCAGCTGCCTTGGCATGTGAAGTTACAGACTCATGAGTCCACACTCTGCTTGGCACAGTGCGGCTTCTGCTTAAGAAATAATACTGTCTCAAGCCCGTATCTCAAATATTTGACCTGCTAATTTCACCAGCCGGGAGAATAAGCTAATAACAACTCTTCTTAAAATGTTGACACTTCTGTTTGTTTGTTTTATTGGCTGAAGTGTGACATCTTAAGCTATTAGTTTCAATGACTCTTCAAGGTCACCTGTCGTGGAGCACTCGAGTCTCACAGCTCACCGGGCTCCTTCCCTCTGGACTGCGTCTGGAGCCGCTGCAAGCATGGAAGGTGCTGTGGACAATTGCAGTGAGTAGGCAAAAACAGACACGAGATGATACACGGCCAACTTCGAGCTTTTTTGTACAGACATTTTTTCCCATGCTGAAGTATGGGAAATGTTTATAGTAACTGAGCTAGGCGGTAAATAGTGATCACTGTATTGCAACAGCAGCTGCACGTAATTTATACTGTTATGCAGTAAATTTCTGCAAGGTTTGGAGGCTATTTCAGGATCTGTGTTAAAATAGCTGCAGTGAAACTGGTCTGCGTGGCCCGATTCACTGTGTCTTTCAGACAGTTCTCAAAACTGGCCTTGGTGCTTTTTAACAGAGCTTCTGCACAGCAGGTACAGTCCCTGGTTCTCAGGGGAGGTGGAAAAAAATCTGCAGCTGGGTTGCGATGGGGAAGAAGGGGTGACTGTGACACTGCAGGAAGGGCAGGGTGACCTACATCAAAAGTGCAAACTGCTCTAGCCCCAGCAGGTGAAAATTTTCAGGACGCGCAGCCGCTGGCACACTGCCCGTCGGTGGTTATAAAAATTCTTCCTTGGATATGGATTTCCAAAAGCCAAACAAAAATGAATTATTTGTGCGATACATGAATTAACTCAGTCGTGCAACAACTCGGGTTGGACAGGAGCTATTTTTCAGCTCTGAGGAGCATCTCTGCTTTCTCAGCCCCATCTTTCAATCAGTGAGCATCGTTCAGTGCAGGACTCATTTTTGACACAAGCAGTGTGCAGGGGTGGTGGAGGTGGCTGGTCAGGGAGGGTCACGCTGGTGAGAAAGTCCCTGTGTCAGGAACGACGGCTGTATCCTGGAACAATGCGCAAAAAATATATTCTGGGTTTAAGTCTTAGATGTATTTTCTCCTACGCCCCTATCAGCAGCTTGACCAGAAAAAGTGCAGATTCTCCTTAAGCCGTATCCTTGCCTGCTCTCTGCTGAACAAGCAGAGAAATGAGGATGGATTTGCATCTACCGAGAACATTCAAGGTTCATGTGAGTTGAAGGCGCATGTTGATTACTCATGACCGTGAAGTGCCATCGTGGTAGAGTACTCTTTTTTTTTTCCCTAGAATTGAGGGAACGACTTTAAGTAACGGCAAATTGATTAGCTGCCCTTGATGTCACATTTATAAATGTTCCTCCTCTGAATTTTCTTGATATTTTCTTGCGGTCTCTTTAACCCTGCTGGCTACTGACTTACACTTGGTTTCCCAAAGTTGAAACTGCAGCTGTGCCACCAGAAAAGTCTGTTGGGAAATGCTCGTAGTCTAACTGGCACAACAATGAAGTTATTTGCTGGGAGCCACATGCCCCTCCTTTTTTTTTTTTTGACTAAAGCACTCTCAGTAGTAACAAAAATAAACAAAGAAGATCCGGGAAATACAGCATCCAGAAGTATTTGCCCCATTTGAATCTTTTTTCTCCCTATGTGCGATAGTTCCCTGCAAGTGTTCCCACATTGCTGCTAGTCTGCTTTTCAAGGAAAGTGAAGTTGCTCTGCTTTTAACAATTTTTTAATTCCTTGGGCATTTCAAACAAACAGATTTGATGGAAGCTTAGTGTTTTGTTCTATTTTGAATTCAAGTTTTGAATTTCCTGCAAGGTTAGAGAGAATCAGTAGCCCTGTAGAGCTGCAGAGAAGTGTCCCTGCTGATCTTCAGTGTGAAGTGAGGGTCATTTATTTAATTTTATTTCATTTTTTTATTTGGTCTTCTGACCAGCAGCACACAGAAGTGCAAACACAGCTTGCAGCTACCCCAGGCGTGCTGCCTCTGGGCTGGTGGAGCGGATTTGCAGGCTGCGTTATTGGGAGGGAGGGAGGGAGGGGGGTCCCTCTGTACCTCTGCAGTGGCACTTGTCGAGGGTAGGAGAGAGGCTGGGGCTGTCATAGAGAGGCACTTTCGTTTTTCTGCTACTTGATAAAATGGGAGCAGTATGACCCATATTGCCTTCACCTACCTCTTAGCTCTCTTCTTCCCACCTCCATCCAGCTCCCGTCATCTCTGCTAGCATCAGTCTTCAGACCCAGACCGTAGATCTGATCCAACTAATCCTGCTTCCCCACTTCGTTTTCTTCTTTCAGTTGCTTGACCTGTTTTCTCTTGAACATCCCATGAGCGCCTGAGCTCAGGGTTTGGGATGTCTTCTGATACAGCCAGCTCCTCCTGGCTCTCTCAACCTCAGTCTCACGGGAGCAGCTCCTGCAGCTTATCCAGGACCAAGGAGATCTTATTCAATCGGCTTCCTTCATTTTCTAGCAGTACCTCTGCTGGTAATACCGGGACACTTAAGGCCATTAGCGTGTATGCTTTAGCCCTTCAGCTGGCGAATAAAGCTTCTCATCTGCGTTGGCTCTGAGCCACAGGAGACAGCTCTGTCTGCAGAAAGCATCCTGACATGGGAGGAGCAACTGGTGTAAAGTACTTCTAGGGTATGAAGTCCTTGGAATCTGAAAACCTTCTTGGCTTCTCCACTCAGTGGTTAATTAAGACTGATAATAATAATTGATGTGTTTAGAGCAGTAGATTGCAGGGTAAGCTTATTGCACACACTCATCTCTTTTGAAGGAGGTCATTAATAAATCAAAGTGGCTTGGACCTCCTCAATCCTTGTTAGTTCTACTAAAGCCAAACAAAATAAAACCTAAAATTTTCATTAAATTAGAAGGCCGATGAAGTTTGTAGCAGAACTTAATTTCTGGAAATGATGGATTTAAATCTTTGGTAAATCTCCCGGTGCTGACAGAGGATCGAGGGTGTTTTATCACCCTGATGATGCATACGAGCCTTCAAACCGAGAACAAGGCGACAGAGGGTAGAGGGTGATGATAGTCCCAGCCTCGTAACAAGGAGGAAGATATTTATGGAAGCTGATGCGAGGTAGCCATCTCCCATGCTCCCAGACGTTCGCATTTAGAGATGCACTCCAAGGCGACGACACCTTGCTCGGGGTCGGGCCAGCCGGCGGGGGCTTCCAGGCCAGCGACATGAGAAGGCTCAGAAGTGCCCCGGGTTTGGGTGCTGGCTGTGACAGGCATTCTGTAGGCTCCAGCCCTTCACGAGGGGCTTGAGATAGTAATTGTGACAGCAAAACTTGTTAGCCTGATGAGTCAACGCCGGTTTCCAGGTTTTTGTGTATTTTTTTTTTTTCCTTCGCTGCCTCCTCAGGTCTCCCCCCGCCCCATGCTGGTCTGGATGCAAAAATGGGACCGAGAGACTGGGAGTGGAGAAAAGGAGCAGAAGAAAGAGCAGGAGAGAGGGACGGGAGAGCAACACCCGTCTCTTCTGGTCACAGGAGTCACTGGGCCGGCTCAGCTATCCGTGAAGGGTCCGAGGGGAATTCCCTGAGACTCCTCAGGAGGAAACTAGCTGCAAGGCAGGTGAAAAGGCAGAGAGGCTAAGGGGAATAAAGCTTCAGAGATCATACATTTGAGTCCTTTGCAACTCCTTAGCAGGGCTCAGGCTCAAATCAATCCATTGCTCTTGCATTGCTATATGCCAGCGGAGCTGTGGTGCAGGTGGCTGGCTGCGTGCACAAAAAATGTGACGTGGTAAGACTTGTTTCTGACTTACCTAAGAGTGCCTTGAGTTAAGCTGTCCTATTCCACATGTATTACGGTCTACAATCATGGTCATGGACAAGTCAGGTAAGACTGTGTCACTTGTCAAGTTGCTGTAACCAGACCTCGAGCCTAAGTCTTGAGATTGACTATGGAGGATAAGCTGTAAACCAGTGGACTTCACTGAACTGACATTCTCATACAACCATTTTCCCCTAAAACATTATCTTTTTATTTTTGTTTTTTTAAAAAAGATAGTTTGTAAGAAACAAGATGCTTTTGAAAACTGAAGGGGAAAAAACAGATTGTGGACATGCTTCATTTTCAACCAGTGACTTCTGCTGTCACAAGTAGAAGAGAGCTCACACAGCCTCAGCCGGTCATTTTGTTATTTCGAGTTTTTACCAAGAAGAAATTGAAATTAAGTGTTCAGATCTTGTTGGTACTTCATGGCTGCCAAAGGTTATGTTTCTTTTAAAACCTTAATTGCGCAGACAAATGTAAAGCAGCTCCTGGTACACGCAGACATAAGCCAGCTGCAGAACATCATTGCAGCTCATATGGCTGTAAAATTTGTTGCACAGTATCCTTAGGCGCACTTCAGTCATTAACCTGTCATCTTTGCATTTGTGTATTGATCGAGTAGGGTAGCTGAACTCTCTTCTCTTCGCCTTTCTTTTTTAAAAATTATTTTTACATCAGAACTTTTATTTATAGCAGTCTAAAAGCAGAGATCGAGAGAAAACGTGTATGACTTCTTTCCCAAATGACTAACTGGGTATTTTTCTTCATCATTAAGCTACAGGATTTAGCTAAACTGTATGATGAAAGGATACTTCATATAGCATTGAGAGCGTAAAAATTACGCCATTCAGGTTAAACTAAGACATAAAACAACTTCATTTTCTGGATAACATGCAAACCCAAAGTTCTGCAGCAATTAAATCTCTCTCTGGCTTTTTACAAAAAAGCAAACAGTGACTGTAGTTTCCCTCAACCTCCAGATTGTGCCTGTCTAAATTGAGCTTCATTCTGTACCTGCCAGTTTCAGATCCTTGCAACATCCTTCCTCCCTTCTATATTTATACGCAGTTTCACTGAGCGTATTTGAGGCCCTGGCTTATTCCCCTTGGTTTCAGCAGGCGGATGGGGAGGGGGTACCTGTAAGAAAACCGTTAGGATTTCAGACTTCTTTCCAGTGGGTAGGTGTAAATAATACAAAGGCGAACCAAACGCAAGCGTTGCTGTGCTTGGCATGAGCTCTCCTTCTGCCCGCTCTCAGCCGGGGCATGTTCCTGGGGATGCTCTGCACGAGCATCACCGTGTCCACCAGGCTGTTTTTGAAGGTGGTCACTGGGTGTGTTCATTTTTGCCTTTATTAAAAATTAAATAGGAAGAGCTTAAAATGAGGATTGCAACGATGACATATTATGGAAGTACCTCAAAGCCTCTGAAAATAAGCCCAGGTCCTTAAGCTGTATGGGTTTTGCCTAACAGCTGCAAAAATGTCATTTACATCTCCAAGGCCATTAACGGGGCCAATGCCCAAATGTTAGCCCTGCATGGAGAGGTTGTTACTACTAGTGGTATTGCAGGGATGCATGAGCAATGCATGGGAGCATCAAAGCCCCTGGTACAACAGACAATCATCTGGACAGCCGGGGCTGAAACGGGTCCCACTGTGGACAGGAGACGGCCAACACTCGCGTCCCTTGGCTCGCTTGCCATGACTGGCGTGACACCGGGCTTTTTGGTGTTCACAGGAGAGACCCTTCCCCTCCTCCTTGCCCCAGAGACAGAGCTCGCCTGCTGGAAGAGCGGTTATCCAGCCAGGAGAGGACCACGGCTTTCCTCCTCCATCAGGCTTTCCGAATCAAAGATGACATCGTCTCCTACCTCCAGGGAAGCAAAGGTTATCAGCACGGGGAGACTGCTGCCCGGCGGCTGCTGGAAAACCACATCCAGACCATTACGAGCATCGTTAAAAAGCTCAGCCAGGACATTGAGGTAATACATGCCGAGGAGCATTTCCCTGCTTTAGTGGTGCAGCTCTAGCCTGCGGTCCATTCAGTACTAATATTGGCTTCAAGAACGGAAAAGTACTCAACATGACCGCTATGTTTTAGTTAAATTCTGATTTTTCTTGTACAGTGGCACTTGCAGTTACTTGTGAAAGCAGAAGGGAGGGGACTAGGGAAAGTAAAGTAAAAAAAAGGAAAGTAAAATGAAATAAAAAGCAGATTAATGAGTTTGGGTGGTGTTTTAATTCAAAGGTTCAGATTCTGTTTGCTTTCAGTTTTGTTGGAGTGTGGGAGATTGAGTTCAAGGGAGATAAGGAGCAAGCTGTATTTTCGTCTAATGTATGACATCAAGACTCAAGTTTGGGTTTACTTCTTAGTTTTCCCAATGCAGATGTTCTACTACTTTATATAAACTTCTGCATGCAAACATAATCAAATATTGCTGAAACTCTTCACAAAGCTCAGTGCAGGCCAGAATGAAGGTTCAGGTTCATGTTTTATTTAAACTGACTGATGGTTCTGTGCTGGAAATGCATGGGATGCCCTTTTTGTGGCTAAAGACCTTTGATCATTTGCTGTTACTTGTCAAATTTATACGTGAAATTTACCAACACCTTTTTTGGGCAAAGATGTAGAATACAAAAACATCCTGAAACAGACTTCTCCAGAGATTTGTTTTGTGCTGTGAAGTGTTAAATATCTTACAAATGCCACTAAATTCACAATACATTTTGTTTTTCATGTAGAAATGGAGAAACCTTCGACCTTCTGTACATTAATCTTAAGAAGTATACAATCGTGGCTGACCTGAAATTAATCTGAATTAAAACTAGTGTCTGTGTTCATTTCATACTGATTTTATTTTCAAGATTTTGATACTATGGTGATAAGCAATGCTATAAACCCACTTACTTATTTGAGATCATCCAATTCCTATAACCCCATCCAGATCAAGTATGTACAGGACTGTTTTGCTAGAAAAATGCCTAAGGTGCTATCAGCATCTAAATCTAATCTTTCCCCTTGGTTGTAAATTGCTCTTCTCTAGGTCCTAATCTCAGGTGCGTGTTTGCTTTGTGTATTTTGTGGTTGTGAGGATTTGACACGGGTAGATCACCGACAGCACAGAAAACAGCACAGTGAGACATGTCAATCAAAGCCACGACAGAATTAGTGGAGGTTTGGAGAGTTGCTCCTGGCATGCAGCAAATGAGAGTGGTCGAGCAATGTCGATTTCTCAAGCATTTAAAAAAAAAAAAAAAAGGCAGGAAGAATATCCTTCAAAAAAGCCTGCTTTGGGGAAGCTGCTGGCATGCCATTGCCACCAGGAATGAAGCTGAGCCCAAGTAAACACACCCCTCTGCCAGAGCCAGAAAAATGCCCTGGCTGCCGCGGCACCAGGGTCATCAAAGCAATTAGTGCCAGGTGGAAAATGACCAGACCCTTGACAAAGACATCCTGCACGATCCCAGGAGAGGATTGCAAACTGTAAGAGAAAATCATCGATGCTAAAAACCTAGGGGCGGAGGGGAGATGCGTCTGGCATCACCGCTGATAAGAACCCTAAGATAAGCGTGTCTCAGTTGAGGGGTTGCACGCAGACTAAGGGGTGGCCGTCAATCGCAAGCACGATGTTGTGCACGTGGCTGTCTCTTGCCCAGGGGTGGTGAGCTCTGGGACGGGAGCGCTGCCAGGAGCCCCGGGAACTAGCTGGGGAAGGAGAATATCGATTTCCCTCGATAAACGGGAGGCTGCTGCTTTCCATCCTGATGAACGAGCGTCTCGTGCTGCTTTTGCCAGCGAGGGAGCGGTGGTCCCATTCTGTGCCTCTGCCTGCGCAGGCTCGTGGCATCAGACTTGCATTGCCAAAGACACTGCCAAAAATACACTTGAGTTGTGCAGTACATTCAGCCCTTTGAGAACATTCTTTTCTGACGCAGAACAAAAGTAGGAATGCCCGGTATACTCACTATTTCAGTTATCCATACTCTGTGTGCAGGGGGGACAGGATTATTCAGGAATAACTGCACAAATGACAGATCTGAATTACATTTCACTCCAGAGTTATTACAGCTTTCTCCGCTCACCTGTGCCCCACTTTTGATGGACACTGAAGTGTCTCCTTTTGCTGGAGAAGTGGGACAGTGGTGCTGCACAGGGACTCAGTGCTAAGGGCATTTGCATGTGCCACCTTCCCTGCTTGCAGCCAACCGGGAATTGTTTGCCCTGACTCTTGTTTGCAGGGGCACGGCTGCAGGGGAAGAGGTTCTGACGCTGCATCCAGACACATGAGCTTGGGGCACGGGCACAACCCTGCCGAAACCCAGCTGGACTGTCCCTGTGCCCTCCTGCAGCCCCGGAGGTGGGACAAGCCTGCATGACCCGCGGGACCGGCAAACTCATCTGCAACAACTTTGCCAAACTTTAAGCATTTACAGTTGAAATTTTCCCTGGTGTTTGTACTTTCCTATATATATATTTTTTTTTTTTTAAATTCACTCAGTGGGGAAACTTTCAAATAAAAAGCCGATTAAAAACCACTCTATTTTTGCACAAATAGGATATTTGCATAAAAAAGGGTAAAAGCTGTGCTTTGACCGCGTGAAGTGCTGTGTAGTGCTGAATTACACTGGAATATCAGCCCCAGGCCTCTCCTTTCAACCTGAGAAGCAAAATCGGGAGATTTTAGAAATCGTTCCCCCGCTCCGCTCCGTATCTGTAAAAGGTCACAGTAGCTGCACAAGGGCTTCCTAAAAGTAATGCTTGTGACACATTCAGATACCATCAGGATGAGCCACTTCAGAAGAGCCTGCAGGGCGCTTCCATCTTTAGATCAGGCTTTTAATACTGCGCACTAAATCAGATATCAGGCCACATACCGAACAATACGGGTAAAACTAGGCATTGAAATGCTGCTTATACCAACCCGCATCCTTGTTCAGGGCTGGGTGCGTATATCTGTAATGCGCTTTAACAGCAGGTCCATGCCTTCACTGCAGCCAAAACCTGCCCTGTGCAGGACTACGTGTGTTAAGGGCATCTTTCTATGCATGCCAAGCGCGGTGCATTAGCTTGGACATAAGCATTCATGCATTTGCAGCGTGGGCAGACTGGGCTCAGGGCAGAGATCCTGCACCCATCTCTGCTCTGCCTTCTCCACCCTGCAAAGCCTTGCTGCAATGCCCTCAGGCTGCTGCAAAAGCTCAGCTCACCTATTGCCTCCCTCCTAGAAACACCTGATATCCCCCGTCGAAAGGAGCCTGGCTTAAAAAAACCTGTGTGTTATTTATTATGGGCTGCACCGTACTGCGAATGTTTGAAGGGGAGAATAAAATTGATTTCCCAATTTTTGCTTTTCCTAATTTTTGCGTGCTAGACTTTTCAGCATAAAGCACATTTTTAAAGGGAGATATTATTTATGCAGATATAGATTTTTGAGAAAAACACACTGTTACTTTCTCCAAGAAAGAAAAACAGGCTTTTAGACCTGCTGCTATAAATGGTGCTTTGAACCCTATTTTGAAATGAAAAAAAAAAAACAACCCAAAGCAGAAAACCAAAAGTGCATTAATGGTCTTGAATTTACAGGTTTTGGAGAGGCAAATAAGAGCAAGGGATGGTGCCGCAGTAGAAACTAATTTTGCGGTTCAAAGTCTGGATCATAAATACATCCAGGGTCTTGGAGACCTGCGTGGAAGAGTGGCAAGGTAAGGAATGCATCACGGCCCTCATTTTCATCGCTGCTGGTCGATTTGTGCAGAGCAGATTCGGAGTGGGCATAAATGTACTTCGCACTCATTTTATATCTCCATTTTAGTGCCAGATCTGTGCTTTCACGCTCTCCATGTTAGAAAAATTACCAAGCCAGGGAAAAATAACTATATTTTCATGTCTCATTCTCCATCACACACTTAACGTTTTGGGCAATTTTTTCTTCTCCAGTCTGGCTAGACTTCAGCTGAAGTGGTTATTTCCTCCTACTTAAACTCTCCTGTTGTTTCAATAAAATCTTTACTTCCTCTCTTGGAAAGTAGGTCTTGTTGAGCAAACTTGATTTCTTCCTTTGGTGACTTTATAAGTTTTCATTGGTACAAGTAATTGCACATATGTGACATAGTTGGACTTCCCTGGGGCACCTTGTAACACCAAATATTATGATTAAAAGAAAGACAAAGTGAAACTGTGCTATGTAATATCAAGAGAGCATGTGGATTAAGAACTGTCTGAACTGATAAATCAGAAAAAGTAATCATTAAGGAAGAAATCTCCCTGAACTGGCATGTTTCTAATGTTTTTTTTACTCCAGAGGCCAGTCATATGCTTTTTATATAAAACACTGCTATTGACATCTGTGGATAACACAAAAATTGGTCAAGAGAGGACAAAGTGGTAATAGAGAATAACCAGGAATATTGGCAATGTGGGCTGATTGAGAAAAAAAGTACTTTATAAACCCAACGAGAGACTGTTTCACGACTGAGTGCCCCCTGAAAAGTTTGGGGAATATGGCAGGTAAGTAACTTACCGTGAGCTCTTACTACGATGCGGCATCAGAAATGCCAGGAGTATGGTTTTGGACAAGAGAAGCAGAGGACCCGTGAATAGGGAGGCTATTTTAGCTCTAAGTATGGCACAGGGATTGATACCAGAATACTGTACTGAGCCCAGAGTCCCCTTTCTGAAATTAAAAACTTGATATGGTGTAAAGGAGAGCCAGGAATGTGATGGTGGGATGAGGAAAATTTCTGGCTGACAGAAGTATACATCTATGTATAGTTTATAGAAAAAAATAAAACCAGAGATGTCTTAATTTCCATTTCTCTCTCCAGGAGAGAAAGGAAAAAAATCATAGAGTACCGAAGGACTCCAGACTACTGCAGAGAGACCCAAAAATCCAAAACGAGAAGCTGAAGCCAACACATTCAAAGTTGGCAGGAAAAAGATGGGGTTTTTAAACCTTGTGGCTGATTAGCATTGGAACAAAGTAGGAGGTGATCCTGCAAAAGCCTCCTGATGTTTTCCAATTCAGGTCGGCAGACTCTCTAGACTATATGCTTTTAGCGAAGCCATAACATTCGACTGGTGAAGTGTCTCGCTCCTCTTTTCCCAGCGTTTTCCTAGGCGTGATGCTTCCCGTCGTCAGCTGCACCAGGGCTTGCTCCCGTCTTTTGTGCTGGAGCATTTGCCTGCAGGCAAGGAAAACAAAAGCACTTGGGGAAAACAGGGTAATCGTGGGGAAAAAAATGACCAGTCCACTTCTACTTGCGTAAAGGAAAAAAAAGTAACCAGAAGAAACAAGAGGTTGAGCACTCATGGAGATCCACAACAACACGTTTTATGAGGTCGCTCTTCCTCTTCCTTCCTTGCCCATTTTTTGGGTGCGCTGGTTGGCCTTTCCCACGGGTGGAAGGGAGGATCCCAAAACACACATATGCAATCGTACATAAAAAACTTCCATGAGGGGACCAAAGTCATCATCTTAGGATGCTGGAAACTAAGTCGTTAGACCCCATTTATTTTTAAGGAGAGAAAAAGGAAAATGGCAGGTTTTCTAGCTTCATCCAAACATACTGGTATTGCAGAGCCAGAGCTGGCTTTTTAGTGGCATTTCAACAGCGATATTATAATGCAGTTTTATGCGAATGATTGCCATTAAGCTAAAGCATAGTGTAGTTTTATGTGATTCATGAATCATCAGCACTTTCTTGTTTTTCTTGCTGCTGAAGTTCCCCTCTGGAAATGCCAAGCCTGAACTGTGTACCTGCCCCCAGCGTCGTGGTTGAGGAGTGAGCCAGAACTGACAAGACAGAGGACTGCCGTTATAGTGATACTTAATATTTTGATTTTTCACATCTCTTTGATCTTGAGTTTCAGGGTTTAAAATTTCTGTGTATATTAAACAGAGCCCAGAGTGGCTGGAGACAAATGCCCGTGTTCATATAATTTACATTTATTGAATTAATAGAAATCTTCCAAATGCAAACTTGCAATGACAGTTTTCCTCTTGATTTGTAGCCTAACCTTAATCCAAGACTATCTGGGATGAAATGAACCTTAAATGGAGCCACTGCTCTTTCTCACAGCAGATGATTCATCCTCCTGTATTCTGCCATGTGTAAAGGATTAATGTGGATTAGCTCTTGTAATTCAAATTGTGTCTATTCTTTTACTCTATCTTTCCCCGAAAAATAGATGGAGACCTCTTGACAACTACTGAGGTGGCTGTCCATTAATTCTTGGACCTTCTGACTACTTTTCTACACTGTGTAAACATTTAAGTGTCAAGTAGCAGTGATCTTTAAAAAAACCCCAGCCTTCAGCATCTCAGCTATAGTGGCATTCCCATTGAATTAACTATATATTTTATTTGTATTCTTTTAATAAGAATTCCTTTGGGCATGGGAATATGTATTACAGTAATGAGAATTAGGTAATCAACTGTAAAAAAAGGCACACTTCTGATAAATACTAATTCATTCTCTTCAGCCTCACCGACAAAAGAATAAATGAATGCACAAGTGAATAAAAAATGCACTTCACACAGCTGGTTACATTTTACTTATTTTTCTTGTGAGCATTTTTGTTGCTCAGAGAAGAAGTCCAGCATAGCACTATACTATCAAAAACATTGGTGTGTACCTGTGAAGTTACTCGACCCTTCAGAAAATGCAATACTTTGGCAAGTATAGTGGTCCAAAATATACTATTCCTTCCATGACTCTGGAGGATAAAGCTCCTTGAACATATAGCAGGTAGCTATATTCCCGTCTCTAATTAAATGCTTTGATATAACCATCAGAGGCTTTTATTTCTTTATACTTTTTAATTTATATGCAAATCTCACAGGAGTACGCTTTCTGTACCATTCGCAGTCCGTCTCCACTGCTGCTTGCACACTCTCCAGCCTCTGCTTTGTGTGACTGGAAAACCATGATCACACTGTAAGCTGCTGAATGTCTCCTCTGTGAAATATCAAATTAGAGCAAGGTTTAAGCAAGTCCCAAGTATCCCCATTCTCTTCAGGACTCCATCTGCCAAACAGCAATAATACATTTAACTACTTTGCACATAATAACATTATGTGTAGGGAAAGTGAGATCTGAGCAGGACCAGAGATTTAAGGCACATCAGCAGCGCTGAGGGTCTTTGCAAAGCTCGCCAGGTCTGCAGGCCCCCCGGCAGGGCTCTGACCCCCCAGGCTACGCAGTAATGCAGATGTAGTTGCATTAATCCCACGCTGCAAGCCTAGTTCTGGGGCTTTTTGGATCCTATTGTCAAATCCTCTATTTTTAAGTATTCTTGAAGTATAGAAAATTCAGGTTTCTTTCTCTTGTAACTGAAGTTATGTCTTCTTACTGCTAGAGATCCATTAATCCTCTTCTTTCTCACACTGTGCTCTTCTTGCAAAGCCTTGCAATTGTTGCCTTGCGGTGGGACTTCCCTAAGGGAGCGGCGAGCCCCGATCCCCTGATCTCTGCTGAAAGAGCTGGCCCGCGTGCGGGTCCGGTCAGTCATCAGCCTTGCCTCTCACCGCAGCCCCGTCTTGTTTGTGCGCGTGTACCTCAACATTTCCACCCAGCCCTGCAGCCGCGAGGAGCCCCCGACCCGCCGCGGTGCCGCCTGTCCCCTGTCCCCACGGGGACCCTCCATCCCCCAGGACCGTGCTCCCCCCGCACCCTCCCCGTGCCTGGCTTGTCTTCTAGGTTTGCATCCGGAGAAGCTGTGACGGCAGCCAGCTCTGGAACAACCCCCTCCCTCTCCAGATCCATGTTCACCTTCACAGCTATTTTGTACTTGTTTTCCAAATCAATGCTTTCTTTTTATCAAAGTTCTGGCCTTCGTACAAAGCCTTCTATTATCTGCAGTAACTTTTTTTTATTTCCTTGATCTACATGCTCTGTAGGTGTATCACAATATCTGAGCATCATCAGGAGATGACAAAAAGCTGGTCTATTTAAACTGTCAAAATTTCTCTTTAGATCCTTTATCTGTCAACAGCGCTGGCTTTATTTGGCGGTGGTGCTTTGGAGGATAATTTCTCTGGCATTTTAAAACTTATCTGTTTTCCTCTCTCAACTTCTATTCTGTTATTTGTACTACATTGTGCACTACTTTGTGGCCTGAAGGTATTTTTTTTCCACACTCTTGTTTGAAGTACTACGTGCGCTGGGACGGGTGGTTACTCCTGGGGGAACAGCATGAAGGAGGGGTGCAGGAGGGCAAGTGTGTGTCTCCTTGCTCATGCTAAGTATATGTATGATGTTATATATATATATATATATTTACATGTACACTAGAGAAAGTATTCTTGCTTACATTAAAAAAATATATATTATATATATGTAAATATATAAATATATACTATACATGCAAAATGTATATGTATACATTAAAGACACAGGCTGAAACAGTCATTCATTCTACCTGGAAAGGATAGCTGGTTGAATGTTATTCAATCCCAGGGCTACTCAATTAATGCCGCCACTCTCAAATCATTCATTTTTCCGTTTTAAATGTGACGAGATATTTTGGTGAATGCAACTGAAAGAGTTTGACTAGCAAATGACAAATGCTCCTTACAAAACAGCAAGGTTTTTTGGCTCTAAAAGCGATCTTCCCCAACATCTGCGTCCAGCCAGCGGAGGCTGCAGGCTGGGGTGGTTGTGGCAGCAGCGTGCCATCTCTCCTGGTAGGCATCCAAAAGATGGGGGTGCTCGGAGTTCAGATTAGCCCCTCGATTTACACTTCAGATTTAGTTTAATTTATTGAGATTGGATAGTGGGAAATCAAGGGGGGACCCGGCCTGGCAGGGTGAGATGTGGATGGCTCCTGCAGCTCCCTTGGAGCCCACGGGCACCACGAGGAGGTCTGTGGTACGAGGAGCCCACGGGCATCGCTGCTGCAGCGGAGGGCATTGCCTCTGGCTGCCGCCCGCTTCCTCGCTGTCACTTCCAGCAGCATTTCAATGGGCAGCAATGTCTGGAAGCAGATTGAGGATCAGGGTTGTTGCAACGGGGTGTCTCTGCCTATTTTGCCGCTCACCGGGGTGGTCCCGGGGGGTTGGATTTAATCCAGCGGCAGCACATGGAGACGAGCATCTGCCTTCAGCCACGCTTCAGCATCCCCCAGCAGAGGCTCTCTCGTCTCTGGTTTGACTGCAGATGCGAGGCAAGCATTGCGAAGCTGTCGGGAGACATCAGCATGATCAGGCGTGAGGCCCAGAAGACTGATAAAGAGATTTATGGCCTTCACTCTGCCCTCAAAAATTGTGTTGGCGATTTTGAGAAGAAGGTAAGTAGAGAAGCCTACAGTGAAATACCTGGTGAGTGGTGACTATGCATATATAGATATAGCTTCTTTTCGTAATTCCTGACCAATATTAAAGACTGATATGGTATTTATACAATATGTCAGGATTTTTAATAAAAAAATAAGTTTTCCATGATACTGTGGAATCATAGAATCATAGAATAGTTAGGGTTCGAAGGGACCTTTAAAGGTCATCTAGTCCAACCACCCCTGCAATGAGCAGGAACATCTTCAACTAGATCAGGTTGCTCAGAGCCCCGTTCAACCTGACCCGGAACGTTGCCACGGATGGGGCATCTACCACCTTGTCGTGGTTTAACCCCAGCCGGCAGCTAAGCACCACGCAGCCGCTCGCTCGCTGCCCCCCCCACCCCTGGGATGGGGGAGAGAATCAGGAAAAAAAACTCGTGAGTTGAGATAAAGACAGTTTAATAGGACAGAAAGGAAGGAAAAACAATGATAATGATAATAATAATAATATGACAATAGCAATACTAAAAGAATTAAACTATACAAAGTAAGTGGTGCACAATGCAATTGCTCACCGCTCGTTGACCGATGCCCAGTTAGTTCCCGAGCCGCGATCCCCCCTCCCAGTTAACTCCCCCCAGTTTATATACTGGGCATGATGTCATATGGTATGGAATAGCTCTTTGGCCAGTTTGGGTCAGCTGTCCTGGCGGTGTCCCCTCCCAGCTCCTTGTGCCCCTCCAGCCTTCTTGCTGGCTGGGCACGAGAAGCTGAAAAATCCTTGACTTAGTATAAACACTACTTAGCAACAACTAAAAACATCGGTGTGTTATCAACATTCTTTTCCTACTAAATCCAAAACACAGCACTATACCAGCTACTAGGAAGAAAATTAACTCTGTCCTAGCCGAAACCAGGACACACCTCTCTGGGCAACCTGAGCCAGTGTCTCACCACCGTCATTGTAAAAAATTTCTTCCTTATATCTAGTCTAAATCTACTCTTTTTTAGTTTAAAACCATCACCCCTTGTCCTATCGCAACAGGGCCTACTAAAAAGTCTGTCCTCGTCTTTGTTATAAGCCCCCTCTAACTATTGGAAGGCCGCAGTAAGGTCTCCCCGGAGCCTTCTCTTCTCCAGGCTGAACAACCTGAACAACCTCTCTCAGCCTGTCTTCATAGGAGAGGTTCTCCAGCCCTCTGATCATTTTTTGGCCCTCCTCTGTACCCGCTCCCACAGGTCCATGTCTTTCCTGTGCTGAGCACCCCAGAGCTGGACACAGCACTGCAGGTGGGGTCTCATGAGAGTGGAGTCGAGGGGCAGAATCCCCTCCCTTGACCTGCTGGCCACGCTGCTTTGGATGCAGCCCAAGATAGGGTTGGCTTCCTGGGCTGCGAGCGCACATTGCCGGGTCATGTCCAGCTTTTCATCCCCCCCGTACCCCCAAGTCCTTCTCGGCAGGGCTGCTCTCAATCCCTTCATCCCCCAGCCTGTACTGGTACCGGGGGTTGCCCCGACCCAGGTGCCGGACCTTGCACTTGGCCTTGTTGAACCTCATGAGGTTCACGTGGGCCCACTTCTCCAGCTTGTCCAGGTCCCTCTGGATGGCATCCCGTCCCTCAGGCGTGTCAACCGCACCACTCAGCTTGGTGTTGTCGGCAAACTTGCTGAGAGTGCGCTCGACCCCACTGTCTGTGTCACTGATGAAGACATTAAACAGTACTGGTCCCAGTACGGACCCCTGAGGGACACCACTCGTCACTGATCTCCATCTGGTAGTGGCATTTATAATACATGTAAGGTAATTACAGATAATAAAAATATTCTAGGATTTGGGGATCCTCAGATCATAAATGACCAATTACTGTTTCTCAGTATGATTTATATTCAAGTGCATCTGGAAATTGCAGTTGCAGGCATTTTGGAGCTAAAAAAGGCCATCTAAATCCGCTGGTTTTCCTTTAGTTTTAAGGTGGTGGCAAGGAGGCATCTAATACCATATATCTAATTCCATATTAATTTTGGCAGTATTTCAAAGGCTTTTGAAACTTTAACACTGAAAAAGTTTTGGAAATTGGTGTTTTGTGTGAGAGTGGTTATTTTTCTCCATGGAACGAGCAAGCCAACAGCAGATAACAACTGGTACTGCCTATCATTCCTTATAGCTGGCCTTTCCTTGCGAGAGGTTCACTACGCTCAGCAGCAGTTTTGGAGCTTCTAGCAGGATCAGGAGCATTAGCAGTAATATTTTACAAGAATCCAGCTGTACTGGAAAATTCAGCTTTCTAAACCTGCAGCATGATGGCTCTCTGCTCCTGCTCCAAACTAGACGTCACCCGTGCCCGCCAGGATTGAGCAGATGTGGGACATTCAATTTCTCATGCACTCTGGTATCGAATATAATCTCATTACTGTGTTTTGACTGCATCTTCTGCTGCACAAGGCACAGTGCCAGCCATCGTGTACCTTGCCTACCCAAGGTCCTCTTCTCCAAGGAAAAATTACTCGTGACAGAACTTAAACAAAGATATCTTACTTGGAATTCTGTTAAAAGACACTGTTTGGACATCTGTCTCCTTGAATACCTATGAAAAATGTTCTTCTTCACCTGGAAACGGGGAAGGGAGCAGGTGTGTGTGTCAGAGTCGCATGAAACAGTACACAAAATCATGTAAAAATAAGTCAGGGTAGACATGGAGCAGGATGCAGAAGAAACTTCCTCAGCTGAAAAGGGAAAAAATTATTCTCACATGACTGTAGGAAAGAAGAAAGGAAAGGATTTCTGAAAAGGAGTCATCTGTTGCTGTAAAGGAAGAAGGTACCAAATCTTCAGTGGCACCTTTTTGACATTGACTTGCCATGGCTACCACGCAGACAGTGGCATCTCCTCGCCAGGAATGTTTTGTGCTCATTTGGTGTAAAATCTCTGAAGAAAACTGCTGGGATCTCACGTCTCCTTTAATTTATTATTTAACCGGGGGTAAGCAGGCTGAATCCCTCATCCCTTGCATCAGACTAGCCTTCAAGATCCCGTGTCTACTTGCAGCAGCAGGTAACATAACCCAGGTTGCACAGCGAAAAATCCTGGAGGGTGAGGTTGTGTGAGAAATGGGTTTCTGGTGGCTTCCAGTCTCCTGAGTCACTCCCACTCCATCTTCCAGAGGCACGTGGACGTCCAGCTTCTCTTGAAACAGCAGATGCAGTTGCTGGAGGATCCACAGTCTTTCCAAACCGCCCCACTGCGCTGTGTCACTGATGTATCGGGAGCCCTCGGCATCACGTTTTCACACCAATTGTGATGTGCAAAGTCAGATACGTGCAGATGATGGATGAGCAGCTCAGGGCCCTGGCTTGCCAGACCCTCCGAGGGCTGAAATCGCAACTCTTGGATGGGACATTTCCAGCTTTTCCTGCCCATAGGGCCCAACGTGGTCAGGCCACCGCCGCCAAGGTGGAGCGCGCGCGTGTCCGTTCCTGCAGGACGTGGGGCGCTTGGCTTCACCTCGTGAGTCCACCTTGTTCTCTGCGTCCCAGCTGAGGGCCCTCAGCCCGCGAGCCGGGTTGGTGAAGCAGTTTCTCTTCCCCTCACCCCAACAGTGAGCCATCCCGTGAAAGGGGCATCTCCAACCACAGAAGTGTGGGAGAGCACCAGGCACCTGGGATATCCCGCAGCCTAGAGAGCGCAGGGCTGCGCAGAGCCGGGGACGCGCACTCCAGCCTGGATGCACTGGGGTGATGATTTGAATGGGGTCCCCCAGGTACCATCTTAGTGCTGCAGCCACCGAAGCATCTGTTATTACGGGTGAGCCTCTCCTCTCTTTGCTCTTCTTGGGATCCCGTTAGGTGTTGGACAGCCAACGCTTTGCAAGACACACATGCTTTCAAGGATTCACCACTTGGTTTCTGCCACTGTTGGGGAGATCTGAGCGGTGCCCAGTGCTTTGTTCAAATAAAAAGAGCGTTGCTTACCTATGCATGTAATTGCAAAGCCTGCATCCACAAAGACTTTGACTTCAGCAGGTCTTACAACCTCGGTGACTCTGAGCTCAAGTTTTCAGTCTTTACTGAACTAAATTATTTGTGAGAAAAGTTCATTTTGCTGTAGCTGTACCTTGATGTTAGCTGGTTTTTTCCATGCTTGCAATCCCAATGCATATTTAAATGTAAGTGCTCATAGTCTGGCTCATAAAGGTGTTCTCTGTTGAATTCTCATTAGGTAATGCAGCTATTAGGCAAGATAGAGACTTCCAACTCCGATCAAAGTTCGAATTTAAAGACAGTCCAGGGAGATCAACATCACGAATTGCAACTTCTGGATTTCAAGTAGGTGATGGAGGGTTTTTCATTATGATAATTCACCCTGAATGCTTTAGTGTGATGAACAGGTTGCCATGAAACAGCAAAACAAACCCGTTAATTAACATCCCTTCAAAACACTAGAAGAAGGTTAATGAAGATCTGTGCCATAAAATAATGAAAATACATAATGAAAGTATATTCTCTTGCAAGCTAATTGTTAAAATGAGGCACTAAATGCCACCCTGTAAGAAGAAAGGTATGAAACTAATTAACTTTCCGTATTTAAAAGAAAGGCACCAAATACAAAGACGCTATTTACCATGATAATTGGGGCTAATCTGTGACTTGCCTAATGTGCAGAACAAGACATTTTCTTTATGCGCTTGCAACCACCTGCCCATTTCTGAGACAGCCGCCCGGGGCAGGGGTGCTGCTGACAAAGAAAGGTGGGCACAAGGCTGAAGTAGCTGCACAGCCTCATGTGCCCACAGATTTGTGATGTACTTGTTTCTTACTTACCTAGTATATTTTTCCTATTCTAGCTGCACAAGTATTTTCAGGGTGCCATTTTAATCTTGATGAGTTTTAGAGAGGAGGGAGCTCCAGGGAAGGATGCAATGAACAAAAGTATCTGGCATCCATATTCAGAACAATGCAAAACAGCAGCCCAGCATTGAATAGCAGAGCCGGCACCAATAACTGAAAATCTAATTATAATAATCCTGCAGTAACAATATTTCAATGGCAATAGTTCCACTCCTTAAAATGGTGAAGTATTTGAATAAAGATTTACTTTAATTAAGATTTTATCTGAATTGTATTCAGAAGTAAAAATAGGCTAGAACTTTGAAGAGAAGAAAGTTCTCATCAAGAGAACAGGAAAAGGAATTGGGGTGAATGGGGAAATAACCACTAAAGTGGGCAATGAATTAAAATTGGGAAAAGGGAAGGAGGAACAGGGAGACAGAGACCAGTGAACGATGGAGATCGAGACGATGTGAAAGGGACAAGAAATGAAACGAAAATAAGAGGGAAGGAAAAATGGAACAATGCCAGAAAAGAAAGAAACTGGAAAACTGAATTGAAGTAAATGTTGAGTTTCTCAAAAGTTAATGAGACCTTGCTGAAATTGTCATTAGAAATAGGAAGCTTGAAAAGAAGTGGCTTTCAAGACACTGAGATGTGCTGGCATTGTGTATTTAACATAAAATCCAAAACGCTTATTTACTAAACGTGGAGATTTTATTCCAGTTAATACAAAATTTAATTAAAATAGCATGCCCTTTGGGGAATGTGTCTCCTTTTATATTGCTCCTTTAAAAGTCTACCAGATTTATATATTCTTTTTATAGACCTGAAATAAAATTTAACTTCCGGAACAGACTGGAGCTTCTGCATAAAACTTGGCATGTTTAAATCAGCTTTAAAGCTCAGAGTTACCTCTTCAGTTGACATGCAGCTCTCTGGGATCCAGTCGTCTCTGACTGCGGGCTGGCAGTTGTACTGTAAAAGTACAAACTGATATTGTTACTGAAAACCATGTGAATTTCAAGGATGTTTCAGGATTTCATGGGAGTTGTACCTTGCTCAGAAATTTGGCCTTTCACAGGGGAGTGGACGCTTATCTCCCGCGGTCGGTTAGGTTGGAATAGCTGCATTCAGCTGCACAAAGTCAATGCAATTGGCAATAGGTCTATTTTCACTACTGGAGTATACTCTTATTAAATATCCACAAGTATCCCCTTATTAATATTTCAGGGCTTTGCTGGGCCAAAGACTCTGGCAAATCATCTGCCTCTGGAGCCTCACTCCTGCTAGACATATTTTTGTAAGTCCCATGCAGGAGGGATGCTAATAGAAGAAATTTTAAAATAAAATAAAACATGGTACTGTTTTATTATTAATAAGAAATTGTTGATGTTATAAAATATTAATATTAATAATAATTGAATTATTAATCATCATCTTGTCACTGTCAAGCGTGTCCCTCAAGACAAGCCCAGCCATCTTCATCCTCCTCATCAGAGCCACATGCTGGCTGTGGTTCACAGGATTTGCATCCCAAGGAGACCGTTGTGATCATTTGGTCTGAACCACAGAGGCTGTGTAACCTCACGTAACTGCTAGTGTGGTTCATAGCAATCATTTTCAGTATTTGTTAAATAATTTTTTATAAAGTCAATTATTTCCGTAGTTCTCCCCCTTCTCTCCAAGGCAGACTTTGCCAAATCTTTTCTAAGTTGCCTAAACACAGTCTCAAATAATTAATTTTTAGGTTTAAATATTTCCTCCTTCTCCCTTTTCCAACTTGGGAGAAATTGAAGCAAAGCCAAACGCCAGCTGCCAACTACACAAGGTTTGGTTTTGAGCCTTTGAACAAAGCTGACCATCAATTCTGTCATTCATGGTTAATTCATCTTCACCCATTAAATTATATTCCCCAAATTTGTTCAGTAATCTTAACACAAACAATGGCATGACACCTTTGTTTTATGCCTGTTGGACTAAAATCTCCTGATTGTATGTATATATATAAGAAAATAACCACATGAAAGATCTGTCTGAAGAGGTACCAGTCCTGTAACTGCCTGCTGTGGCGGTCGAACAGAGCTGTAGCTCTTCTAACGACCAGCCCGTTCACTGATCCTCAGCTATGAAGATCCTGCCCTCATGGACGATGACCTTAGGGCAGGGAGCGGTGGCTTCGACCGAGTGCTGTCTCCATCCCTACCTGACCTTTCCAGAATAGGGTTTGCATGGCGATTCCTGTTATTCCAGTCAGATGGCTCACTCTTAGGTCTGAGAAAAGCTCTTTACACCTCCCCTTCCCATGCGCAGGTTGGATACTGGTCTGTATCATCAGCATACTACCACTGTATCATTTTATTTTCTCACAAACAAAGATCAGTGCTCCAGGAAGCAAACTCTGTGTGCACCTTCACATGTGCGTGGTAGGACTGAAAACGACAAACTCAATACTACAAGTTTTCATTCTTGAGAAATCAAATCTTAGAACTACTAAAATGAGTAATAGTGATAAACCAAGCTAACGCTCTGCTTACATAGAAGATCTTGAAAAGCACAGTCTATAGCAAACTGCAATAACATATCACTTAGAGAGATTTTGCTATCATTAATTTTTTTTAGCACATTTACAGTGACTGCTGATGGTAATTATCACTTCATTAGACTGATACAGAGCTGTTATCAATCACTCGGCATAAAAAACACTTTAACTCAAACAGCCTTTTGAAAAGTGATATTAAATATTAGAAGTGCCATAAGCATTAAGTCTAGTTATAAAATCCTGCTCCTTACCTGTTGGTTTGTATCCTAACTGAGGCCCAAACAAATTTCAAGTGATCATTGTTTGCATGCAAGCATGTGTTAGAAATTAATACAATTACATGAAAATTTTTCATGACACTCCTACAGTCAGGTCATATGCATAAGCATGAAAATTTATATATATGACTACAACTTGGACCTAAGTTCACGTCTTGTCATGGTTCATGTTGTAAATTACATGTTGCAGCATAAGAAAAGCAAAATCTAAACCACATTGTTCCCTTTAACTTGACATTTTGCAGATTTTATCCGAGCAGCATTTGTTCACCACTCTTGCCTGCAGTTCCCTGTCTCCTCTGGGTGCTGCCTGCTTGGTTCCCTTTGGGTGGGCTTTCACATTTCTATCCAACGGCTGCCTCAAAGGCAACTCTGCATTCTCTTTTTGTTTTAGTTATAAACTTCTTTTATCCTTATGAACTTCATTTTCAGCCCACAAGTGATTTTGCTGCTCCCCCCGATGCCCAGCAATACAGTCGATGTTCAATGGGATAGTGTAGTTTCTTCATCCACTTCAAACAGAGTTAATTCAAATGGGAAATGAACATTTTTCAGCCCTCAGATATTTTCCTAAGGTAGACCACACTACAGAAATCACATTTTGGCACGTAGGTACAACCTTCAAGGTAAGGATTAATAAAATAATTGAGCTTAGGGCTTGTTAGGAAGCTATTGAGGAGATTCGGAGTAATTTAAACAATTTACTCAAGTGACTCAAGACTCCTCCATAACACTGACTAAGCCTTAGTCTGGTTACTAAAAAAATAATCATAATTTCAGGTTGACAAGTATTCTGAGTGACTTCAGGGATCAGATACAGACTCATCGGAAACGGACAGAAGCGCAGTTGACACGGTCTGAAGAAGATCAAGCCCAGCACAGGCATCAGCTGCTTAACTTGGTGAAGGAGAGACTGGTAAGACTTTCCAGGACGGCAGCCCAGGGCACTGGGGTGGCCTCCAGCCCTCCCAGGACTGGGAGCAAGAAGCACCGCTCCCGTCACCTTGATCCCAGCAGGTACCAAATCACGCACACGAAAAACGAGCTCTAACACAAAACCAGGTGCCTCAGGGCACGGCCAGCAAAATGATGCGTTATGGAAATCACGTAATCTTAGATTATTTTGGAAGGGATATCTGGAAGTCATAAGGTTCAACCCCTTGCTCAAACAGGCCCAACAGCAAAGTCAGGGCTCGAGCCTCATCCAAGTGATTTTTGTTGCCAAGGATGGAGATCCCACAATGCTCTGGGCATCCCGGCAAATAAAGTCTTCCCCGATTATAGCAGCACTTCACATCTCTGTAACCCCGATGTACCCCACAATGGCGTGTTCCTGTCCCAAGGTGAGCATCGGTGCCACCACTGAACACCAACCCGTTTCATTCATTAACAAGCTCAGAAAAGGAAGGGATCGTCCGTGCAAATTCTGCCTGGTTTGAAATATAGACAAACCCTCACCATCCTGCGGTCAGTACATTAAAACGCGGTGTGTTTCAGTTCCACAGCAGCAGTTAGCGCTTGGCACAGCACCGACGCCTTTTAATTCCTTCACAGCTTTTAAAGCTTTTCCTCCTTTGCTGTGTGCAGTTCATTCCGCTTCAGAGTTCAACAGCCATCAAAACATGATCACCCTGTCTTAGCGCCAGGATGAAGGCTGCTGATCAAAGACCAGATTCAGAAGTTGCTTGGAACTAAAACGCTCCTGAACTTTAATCTCCATTTATCCTGCCTGATGGTGATCTCTCATACTCAATGCAACCAACACTTAGTGCAGCCAGGAAGATATTAAAAACATTTCTGACTTGTCAGCAGCTAGCTCAAAGCTACCGTTTGAATTCCCTTCCTCCGCTAATTGTTTTTGTGATTATTTTGCAGAAAACACACCAATATATGTGGTTACTCTCCCCTAAGGGAGACTGCTGTGCCAAAAAATACAGCATTAACAGGAGTTAAAGCTTTCAAAGCCACTCTTAAATAGGTTGAATAAGGAATGCATGTGTTTTTCTGTGTACGCATACATGTACACAAGGGCATGCATGGCGGTCCTCTCTGGATGTCACCTCAGTGGAAGCACAGCTCCGTCCCTGGGAGCTGAAGGAAACCTCAGCACCAATGCTGGAGAAAAGCCGTTGGAGACGAGCTTCAGCCTGCACCAGGAGGGCACTTGTCCCTGCTCGGCAGCGGGGCCTGGCAGCGCAGGCAGCTGCCTTCAGCAGCAGTCCTGTCTATGTCCTTTTCGCCGGGCTGAGAGGACACGCCGTCCTGCGTGCGGCCGGGGCTGCACGGACCGGAGAGCCGAGGGCTCCTGGTCGGCTGCGTACTGGTGACGGAGCCGTTCCGGGAGTGCAGAGCAGCAGCTCGGTTATTCCCAGAGCTGACTCACTCTGTCAGCTGCCTGCACTGCACGGCAGCGTTTGTAAACTCAGAGCGTGTTGCACCACCGCGCTAAACTCTGTGGGGGTTCAGACAGCTCTGCCAGGTTTGCAAACACCTTCCGCGGGAGGCAGAGCCATTGCCTTGGGCCCACAGGGCTCGCTTGGGCTGCAAGGGCTAAAGCAGGTCGGAGGATTTTGACCATATTGACCAGATTTGGAGTTGACCAGAAGACTCGGTGCAACTTGAAGACCAAGGAAGGGGTGGGCAGCTGCGCAGCTCAGGTTTGAGCATGCCTCTGAGGAGGGGGAATTGCCTTCAAGAGCTGTGCTGAGCTCAAAAGAGGGAGAGGACTGCTTGCTACCCCGCATTAGGCAGCTCTTACAGGGCTCAGCCTCCTTACTCATGCCAGCAGCTGAGCTGGGTTTACACCACAGTGTTGCACCCCTTAGGTCGGAACGCCTGAGCTTGAGATGGGTGCATGAAAGCAACGTGAAACGGGTTGAGTTCCCAGTCCCACCTTGCAAAACGTGACAACAAATCACTGGATTTAAATGAATAAATAAAAAAAATACTAATTCAAAAAGCACTTTGTCCTGGCCCAGCCCCAATTTCCCAGTTTATTTGGTTCACTGGGGAAGAGAGAATTGACACATCCTCCGGGGTACCAGACCTCACCTGCATTTACTCAGTGCTGTCATGCATGGGATTAGGAAGCAAGACTGACTGAAAGCGTGCTTGGCAGAAAGCAGGTTAATGTGGGCATACGTAAAGTGTCTTACTATAAACCTGTGTTATGTATTTAAAGGAAAGAACAGAAGAAAGACTAGAAGAAAAGCTCCTACTTCTGTCACTAAAGCTAGAACAAATGGATAAACCACAGAAATACGAAAAACAGTTGAACCAGATAAAAAGTGAGGAAAAAACCCTGCATGCAAGAAACATCAGATTTGAAAGACAGATCTGGAAGGAGCTTGAGGAAATCCAAAATGAATACAGATCAGGTGAGGATGGGCTTTCATGCAATTTATTTTTAAAATAAATTTCTACAGTAACTTGCTGCTCCAGAAAATACTTCCCAGTAAAGACAGACAGACGTTAAAATGACTATTTCCCTCTCCCAAACCCCATATACAGAGGTGTATGGGTTAGCCCGCTTGTCTTTGCAAACAACCACCATGACATTTGCACACAGGTTGCTTTCTCTTCCTAAAAGTCTCAAGGTAAGATCATTTAAAAGACAATTTCACACCCTGTTTTCCAGATTTTTTAGAGCACCTATTTCTTCTGTTAGCAAGGTCCCTAGCCTTCGCTGGGAGGCACAAGTCACTCCCTTTTGCACAGGAATCCTGCTGCTGAGATCGTGTTTGATGGTTTTGTATCATTTCCATCCTTTACTCCCCACTCTCAACCAACAGTAGCTGGAGAAAGAGGCACCTGGATGAGTTACGGCTACCCGACACAGACCATACATTGCGCAAGTGAAGAGGGAAGCAGTTAGATAACATTGCTGAATACACGGCAGCTGCTTCTTATGGGGACAGCCACAGTAATGTATCTCACAGAGCATGAACTGCTTTACCAATCTGAGATGATTCTGGCTGTTCAACTTTCAGCAGCAATTAGAAAGGCTTTCACCTGGCAATAAGCACACAGCCTTCACAAGGAAGATTTTGCCCACTGTAATCTATCCTGTGTCACTCAGACCTAATCTGTCGTGATACCCTCCACTTGCAGCTGATCATGGAAACACAGTGGACACATCAGGTTATCTGAAAAAATCACTCAGCCCTCTCTCCAAGGGAACAGATGGCTGAAAATCATTAGACAAGGGCTTCACATCTTACATGTTCTCACTTGAAACTCAGGCGTCTGGTTCTCATCTTCCAAGCTGTCTGTAATCGAGGACCCCAGCGCCGTACTTCAGCTCCAATTCCTTCATCATCTGCAACCCACCTACAAGCCCTGCTCCAAGGCTGTAGCAAACCAACCTTTAAATTAGCTAAGGTCTTTGTGCATCTTGACACAGGAAGGCTTGGCTGTCTACAAGACCATCTGATTGAGCACAAGACAGCATCTCAAAGAAAGCTGTGGCTAAGAAATTCCAGAATAAGACTCTGGTGATGAAAGGAGAGAGTTCTTAACTTCAAATTGCTGCCTGCAGAAATTAACGACAGAAGAGATCTGTTTATGCCAAACTTTGGCCATGCTTGTGTTCAAACTCAAGTCCAAGGATTGCTCTTTCCCATGGCAGTCCGCTGGCAGGGGCTGACCCCCAAAAAGGGGGAAAAGAGGCCACTGAAGAGGTGTGGAGCGGCGTGAAGGGCACAGAGGCAGCCTCTAGCCTGTCTCAGCAGCTCTTTGTGCTCCAGCACAGATTGGCCTCTTGGAAATCAGAGACATGTCTGGAATTTATAAAATTCTAAGCACTACACAGCGATTTGGTTGAACACTATCTAGAGTGTAGCAGTGACAAAATTAATCCATATTAAACAACCGTTCCAAGAAGAAAAACATGTCATCAGCTGCCATGTTACAATAAGCACTTTAAGAAAAAAAAAGAGGAAGAGAATTAATTTTAATCCACTGTTAGGCTGCTTGCTTGCTAATAAGTTAACACCTATGTGACACGCTGGACAAATGTAAAGAACCATTACGTTGTAATTTGAAAGTCATTGCAATCTGGAAACAGCTAGGTAACAGCAGCTTACAATTCTACTTTCCCAGTCTTTATTGACAATATTTGACTGTACAGTGGTCCAAAAAAGATGCATCAGGTGCTCCGTAGCTCTGTTTTGGAAAAAAGTGTGTCTGCACACTCCCATCTTTCTTTTTACACACATATACACAGATGCACAAACACTTAGCCAGTGAAGCTGAGCTCCCATTCTCCCAGAAGCACACGACAAAACAGCGTCCATCTCAGATGAAGCCTAATTCTTATTTACAGTTGCTACAGCTCTGGGAGATCCGTGGCACAAACCTTGCTATCTGGTAGGCAGACTGCAGAGCAACAGTGTCAGTATCTGATGGGAACACAGAGTCTGATTCAAAATAAGGACTGCAGACTTAAGAAACCCAAACCAAACAAAAACCCCCAACGCTCAATGAAAGAACAATATGCTTTACAGCTAACAATACCCTTGGTTTTAATGACAGACACAGTATTTTCTTTACGCCACACCACAAATCTGATGTCAATTGCAGTTTATGGCTATGTGTAATTTTGCTTGGTATTGTCCAATGTATTGGAAGATACAATTCCTACAGCAAGGAGCTTGCAACCCAAGCTGCTAATGTATGTCCATGGTATTCAATAAAATGATGAAATAGACTGGATTTAATGCGCTCTGTATTAAACGTGGGTCAGAAACCTTTGGAAAGGAAAAGAAGAATCTTCTAATGTATTGAAAGCAACCACTATTTAATTAATTGTTCCTATTCTTCTACCAGGATTTCAATCCATTCATGAGTCTCTGGAGCTGCTCAAACAAATACAGAACACAAAGCTGAAACTTGAAAAAAAGAAAATTCAGAAAGACGTGAAAAAGATAAAATGAAAGTGACCTCCCAGAAGACTGAACACCAAGAGCAAGCCTTGTCCACTCTTGCAGGTGCTCTCTCCAGTAAGAAGCAGCATTGAGTTAAAGAAAGAAGTAGCCTTTAGACACACCTGATTTTGTTTTCCCCTGTCCCTGTAGGATGTTATTGCTAGTTACGATATCGTGCAGCCACAAAAATAACAACTCTGTAACACCAACAGTCATTTTCACACCAATTTTACAACAGAGTACTTTGCAAACTTTAAGGCTTGACTTAAAATTTTACAAGCAGATTTCATACAAAAGCATTCATAGTATTTAAAGGACTTTAAGAAAACAAGTACACAGTTATTAAGCGTGCTTAGACCAGTCCTGCCATAAGCTACATCGGTTTTAGATTGGTGTAACTACTGAAATCAGGTCTAGTAAATTCCTCCAGCTGCACACAAGGTATATCTAGCAATAGCATTATGAAAACTGGTATCAGAATATCTACTGATGCATGATTTGGACCTATTATAATAAGTTACTGGATCATTAAAAGCAGAAAATAAATTGCGTACAGGTGACAAAATGCAAGTTAATTATTAGCAGATACATTATTAAGAAGGTTTATTTCTCATCTTCTCTGACTGAATAGAATTTAGCGGTGGTTTGCAGTCGAATGCTCAAAAATGTAGCTGATGCTGTGGGTTTTGTTTTGCTTCAAGAAACAAGAAAAACAATCTGGAAACAATGAGAAAAACTCTGCGAGTAGGGCAAAAGAAACACATCAGTATCATTTCCCAACAGAAGCTAATATGAGTTCTTTAGCAGGCAGGCCAAAAAAAGGAGGTCACAATGCAATTGCAATAGAAACCTGAATTTCTACAGTACCTTTGTTTCCAGAAAGCCCAATACCATCCATTGCCCAGAAAAGAAAATTCAAAAGGGCTCAGATAATCCTCCTCCAATAATCTGTACCTTAAGTCTGTTGTGCTTTTTGCTCTACAGAACAGCAGGTTTCTCAAAGCCATGGATTGCAGGTGGCTTCTCTGAGAAGCCAGACCTGCACAGCGTGACGGCTGAAGCCGGATCTATGCAGTCAGCAGGGAATGCCACTTCAGCAATTAATCACGTTGCTCCTGCAGGCAGAAGCTTTGGTACATTCAAACTTTCTCCAGTGAGTAAGAAGTCCTAGAAATCGCTCACATCTTGTAAAAGACAAAGAACGGCCACCAAAGTCGCAGACGACCTTTCTGCATTTTGTTTGCGGCCAGGCTGTTCGGAGCCAAACCCCACGGGAAAGACCCCCAGCCTCACGCCTGCTTTCAGGTCAGGTCTGTGTTCGTCACGTTTCCTACAAGCAGCAGGAAACCAGCAACACCGAAATCCCAAGGACGTGCAGCAGATTCTGAGCTACTCTGAACCCACATTTCGGTCTCGCGGTATGTTCTGTCCATTACAGGGGGCTCTGCCTTCCCTGCAGACTTTAAGTCCATTAGTGCAGTCATAGCAAGAGATTTGGGGTGGAGGGCAGCCTCCCAAACTGTCTTTCTCTAGCTCCCTCTAAGCACTCTTGCCATTTTTGCCCATGTACTTGGCTGCTGGTGAAGCAGCAGTTAGCATGGCTCGGTGTATCTGGCCCCCCCTCCCCGCCAAGGACCCTGGATGCTGCAGTTCTCAGTATACTGAGGAACAGCAAAAAGGTGAAATACAAGGTTATTGATGAATGTGTTTTCTAAAAGCGCATGGTGTCAAAAAAAAAAAAAAAAAAGGAAGAAAGAAAAAAGGCCAGGACAACCTTCAGAGTCTAACCCTGGAACAGAGAAAAGGACAGAAGTATTCCTGCACATTTCCTATCTATCTATCTATCTATCTATCTATCCTTTCACGTGGCAGTACAGCACAACCAAATGTTGCTTTATCAAAGCACTGATTTGTATGATTATAGCAGAAGGGTTTGAGGGCCTAATTATAAATTCAGGTCACACACAAATATGTATTTGGAACGTTGCTATTGTTTGAGTGACTTCACTGCATAAAGGAATTCTCAGTATTCATCACTCCGCACTGTGACCAAACTCAAAAGGATCCCTCTATCCCCTGAGAACACTAAATTTAAAAGTTATTTAACTGTCAGCTGTTCAGTTAAATCAGTAGAAAGCAAATTAAGTGGGAGAAAAGGAAAGCTAAATTCTAGACATTCAGGATGATATTCAACTGGGCTGCAGGATTAGGGATGTACTTTTCCTTGCAAAGGTGCATTTGTGCAGCATTAAAACAGTTCTCAAGGGTTTTACATCTATGAATTTAAAAAATAATTTTTTTTTTAAATATAGAAGGTATCAAACAAAAGTATTGGGGAGAGAGAAGTATGCATCTGTGGTTTTGTTAAACTCTAAGGTTAGGAAGACTATCTAAATTAATACAATTGCTCACTGTACTTCGTGATACCATTTTGAGAGAAGCTCTAAAGTTGAGCAGAAATCCAATCCAGCAATTCTTGAGCAACAGAGAATGAGATGAACATGCATGACCCAAATAAATAAATAAAATTGTCAGAAGCAAGCCATTGTCTCATATCTGTATAACAGCAAATGTAAGAAGCATATAAAATCCTTCGTATCTGAAGTAGTGAAAAGTTCTACCTTGAAATTCATTAGATCTCACTCCATTCTGCCTTCAGCATAAGCCAACATAGTAAAACAAATTACAGTTGGGGAATGTTTATTTTTTTCCCCTTTACAGTAATAGCAGCTGAACCTATGGCTTCCCAGGCAGTGAAATCCATAAACAACTCTCCGTTCCCCAGCTCAGTGATGCTTATGTGCCTTTGTACAGTACTTTGCATTCTAAAGCTGAGCTCTACCATAGTATAAAATATAGGGCTGTCTCAACCTGCATGAATTTACAAGTTTTTCCAGTGTTAGAACAGACCTTCTACAAGTGCTGAATTTGTAGAGGCTATACATTGTTAAAAAAATGAAGAGAGCAAGATTTTTACCTCATATTGTTGGATTTTACAGAAGCTTCAACTTAAAGTCATGTTCCCTGAGCACTTTTCACTGAGTATGTGGTAGAGAGATGTCGTTTGTTTTTTTTTTTTTCCTACAGGGCATGTAATACAACTTTGGGCTGTGTAATTATGTTGTTCAAGGAGTTCATCACTGATCACAGTAAAAGTAACTTCACAGTCTTCTGAAGAGAAAAAAACCTGTACAATTCCCCCCCCCCCCAAATACAGAGTATTCACAGTTGATGGTAACTTAGCTGGTTCCTCTGGCCTGTTGTTATGTGTCTGTTCTCCTAGGTGTTAGAAAGTATTTAAGGTTTAGTGCTGAACAAAGCGCAGGCTAACGCTCACGTAGAAGCATTTCTGCCTAATGCGTTAACAAGGGCAGGCAGCCGCTTACCGTGCTGTCATCAGGCTGGCGATGATGGCTCTTCCCACCACTGGAGTAGGAGGCACAAATATCAAGACCATACGCCAAGGATACGAACTCTAGGCTGTAAGAACTTTTCCAGGCTTTTAATAGCAGCAAGCTAAAAAATAGTTACAGCTAGTCTTGAGAATCACGAGTCTGGCTTTTGCAACATTCCCTTTTAATATGTGCAGTTACTGATAGTTCCAAGACTATGTGACAGCAGGCTGTGAAGGGAACCACAATCGATCTAAATTTACCGAAAAAAAATCTTTTTAAGGATGGTATTTTGCATTGAGATGGGTGGGAGAACGAAAGTGTGGGAGACAAGGAGGGATTCTTGCCATTCAGAGAGGTTTCTACTCACCTCCACAGAGTAGAAACCCCAGCCTACTCAGCTTAGTTTTCCTCTTTAAAATGACAGTGGCACGCTCGCAGGTCTCACCTGCTTTCCAGAGATCACTGCGCAGGGCTGGTTGCAGAGATGCATACCTCCCCACACACCCCAGCTCGGTATCCTGCTTTCTTTAAGCCCGATACAACTGGTTCCGAAACCAAGTGTACCTTCAATGCAGTCCCACTGCACGCCTGGGAAGTGCCCTTTCTTCTCTGCAATATGGGATCATACGAGCCATCGCAAGACTTTGGTGGGCAGACAGTAATTTTAAGAAACTTTAAACCAGGAAACGGACAGCTATCGTGACTCTTCTCAACAGCTTGAAAATCCTAATGGTAACAATAACAGATTAGAATCACTGCTTTGTTTTTTTTATTTTCATGTACATAAAGGCAAAATAACATCACGTCTTAAGAACCACTATCATGATTCATCCAATTAAGCAGTCAGCAGCAGAATTACCAGGGCATAAATAGAGCCTGTTATACACATTTATAAATATGACCCTGTCCCTGACGATCACAAGCTTTTCTTGATGGGAATGTTTACTGAAGCCTGCAGTCAAGACGATACACTGCTGTAATGACAGTTAGATTAAAAAAAAAAAAAAATTTAAAAAGTACACACATGAAGTTCCAAGTAGATTGGGTCTCAACTGCAAAACAAAGTATATCAGAGGAATACAGGCATTTTAAATCTCTGAATGTTTTACAATATCTGGGAGAGAAGAAAAGTTTGCTGCTACTTAGCTAGTAAGATTCTGTGCCAAGAAGAAGAGGAAAAGTGGAAGCCGTTTCAACCTTGCATCACTGCCAATGCAGTTCACATTGTACTTCTGTGTGTGGCCACGGGGGAAATACAGACAAGTACTCTCCATGGCGAATAGCGCTGAAGTTTCAGTAAGGAAGAAAACAAAAGCAAAATTCAGGGTTTTCCTTTCAGATAAAGTGTTTTTTTACGGTGGAAGCCATGTCAACAAAAAAATAACCTACTTTTGTTCAAGAAAAAGTAAAAGTAAAGACAAAGTTGCAGCTGATGCAACAAAAAACCAAAACCAGACACAAACAAATAAAAAAGCCCAAACCACATATGCTCCTGGAAGATGGACAGATTAAGTTGCATGAATGGAAGATTTTTCGCTTGAGATAGTCCATACTAGGCACTTGATGACAATTTCTCATTTAGTTCCAGAGCTCTAACATCGCCATTAGCTTTGGCATTTTCTATAAGTACCTGCAGAGAAAAACAAACAATGAAAAAACCAAGATTTTCATAATTTACTTAGTATTTTACTGGCAATCTCAAATGCATTTTACTTTCTGCTATGCAGTTTCCCTAAAAGATTAAGTAACCCATAAGCCCAGATAGGAAATATTCAACATTACACATCAGCTCGCTTAAAACATCAGGCACTTAAAACCCCCACCCTGTAGTCACTTGCAACGCACTACTACAGCATCATTTGTTACCTGAGGCTGAGACCAAGTCTGACAATTAAGTTACCTGCTGGCAATGAAACAAGCAGAGCTAGATGAGATCTATCTCCCTGCTGACACACACTTGCCTCCTGCTAGTACATTTGTATAAATCTGAATTTGCCAAACAGGAGCATTCTCCACAGCTACTTAAACAAAACTGCCAAGGTATCCTTTTGTCTCCCCCATTTAAATTTACCCTTCCTTGATTTATTTTCCACACCTGCTATTTGCAGCTTTTCTACTAGTTAAAAAAGCCCCCATGACCGCCTAATGTTCACAGATGTTCATCAGCTTCTGGCACTTCTCTTGTAATCCAATCACATTATAAGTATTAAAAAGGAAAACCATTAAGTAGAATCAAGCAAATCTTTACTCTAGCCATTATTGTTATTGTACGCATTGGTAGGGAGTACAGATGACTTTGCAGAAGCAAGTGCAATGAGATCATACCAGGATCATCCCAACTCATTAATTCTAGCTTTCTTATGAACCTGTGTGTCTGCGTATGGATTTTTGTCAATGCTGAGCCTACTTGACGTGTTGTACCTCCAAAGGTACTTTGTTATGGATTCAAAGTTTCACCAGGGAACAACTGTTAATCTGGGAAAAAGAGCTCACCGTGCCAGTGGCAGCAGTGAGGAGATTATTAGGAGAGTGTATTCAGAGTTTGAGTAGCACAGTGATTCCAATTACAAGCCAAAATGAACCAGCCCCCTTTGCATCACATGAAAGAGGTGTGTGGATTTGTGAGTTTGACCAAATCCATTTGTGAAGTACTGTCAACAGAAATTCATGTACCATTTACTAGGTACTGAAAATAATGTACTATTACAGATATAATAAAAGTCTTAAGTACAGAAAGCACAGCGCTCTACTGTTCAGATCTTTTGGGTCAAGGATACCACACTGTTCCAGCCAAGCTAGAGGGAATTAACATTTTTAGTGCATTAATATGTTCTGGTAAAATTCTGATAAAATGGTCCTCACGTCTACTGAAGAGTCACTAGTAGAATTCTTGCCACTTTGGATTAAAGAGAGATTTTATTGTTGGTTTTTCATTAGTACTGCATAGAGGAATGCAAGAGTTTCAAACAAACTGGATGCAATTTTGAAAATTGAGGTACGTTTTGTCAGTATAGAATCCTTACACATTGCAACCTCTAGAGCAGGTGAGCCAGCCTCCCTCTACCCCGCTTCCAAGTTGCAAGCACAATATTCAACATAAACAGATTGAATTTCTGTATAGAATGGGCTGTCTTACGTCTATTAATTCATAATCATCTTTGGCATACAGATGTTGCAGGAGGTACCAGCGTGCCACTGACACTATGGTTTCTGGATTCCCCGGTTGATAAACCACTCTTTCCAACATTCGACGAGTCTCCCTGGAAGCATAACCAAAACATAATGCAAATCAAATACAACTGACTAGGTCGCATGTAACATACCAGTACCTCAGAGCAAGCAACAATGATCAGGAGTAATATAAGGGAAGGTCCTTATTTCCATACCACCCAAGGAAGGTGAGGGACCAGAGCTGCACATTCCTTTGTTTCCTATGTAGTTGCATCTAGAACGCTAAGGAATACTGCCACTGTTGTTATGCTTCATATATTACACTCAAGTTACTGCTTTAACTAGTAAGTAACCCAAATTAGATACACATAGCAGGTTTTATGACTGCTACAATAGCATGATAAACATCATGCTATCTGTGAACTCAGCATAATCTCTCATTTCAGTTATATGATCTGCTGAACAAGTACAGCAGGTATTCTCCTGTTTAAAAGCTATGAAATAAATCTTTTGGAAGACAGTGCACCTGAGAGAAGCAGGTACTACAATAAATCTTAATAATCCCAATAGAATTTAATATTATTCACAAATATATTTAATCCAGGCACTCACAAAAGGTACTGCAGTTCCTGCAAACACAGAGGCAAGATGTGAAATTGCAGAAGAGAAGGAAATTGGAATAGAGTTCTACGTGAAGTCTAAAATTCTATTTGGCTGATACTCCCTTTCAACACCACTAGCTTATACCTAACCAAGACATTTTCAAATTCACTGTGTCATTAGAAATCTGGTAAAAACTGGCAACTACGTTTAGGGATGTCATATTCATTCACTGGTGCTCTATCAGCTTTGGTTCTCTTTCAAGAATTCTGTCCTTTATAACCAATGTGATTTTCCAGTACATTGTGATTTAACAGGCTGTTAAGAGGTTCCACCTGTTTTTTGTTTGCTATCTGTACTTAAGATTAATTTCTTCTTTCAGGATTTTGAAACACCTAGGCAGATCAATTAGATCTTGTGATATACCTTACTGTTCACATAAGTTAATATCTGAAATTGTAGTAAGACCAATTTGAATTAAGTAAGTTTTCAGCACAATTTTGTTATAATCGACAACCATCACAATCACATTAGGCTGCCTGTCACCTTCTTAAAAGCCCACAGAGAAAGTAAGCCAGTTTGTTAGAACTATCTATAAAACCAGGTGAAGTTATTGAACAAAACCATCAAGAATATTCCAATTTTCCACAGCTTAAGCAAAAATACTGTAAAAGACAAACTAGACTTAATAACCAAACTCACAAAGTAGGAGGCTTCCAAGCCCTCTCCCCCAAATCTTCCTCCCCTTCCTCAAAAAGTCACAATGAGCACCTGGTTGTTCGGGAATGAACACGAACTTTGACTGTGAGCCCAATTTCGGATCAAAAAGAATCCCAGCAGTAGACAGAGTAGTGACATCTGTTTCCACTGTGCTATTTAACAAGATCTTTGAGAATGTATAGTCTTCCTGATTAATTTATTTAGGCAACATGCTATTAAAATAAAAGTTGTCTTACAGCTGTTTTTCTCTCAGAATGAAGGTCATACATGTTTTTTTTGAGACAAGGAGGAAGATTCTGCTGCTTCCTGCTCCCCACAGTACTAACCCCTTCCCCCCTCTCCCTTTTAACTGCCATACTACTTCAAGAATTAATTTCTGTTTTCAATTTTCTTTTAGTACTTGGAGTTAGATCTGCGGATAATGACCGCTTGTACTCTTAGACAGTATGTTCCATTTAAACTTAACAGATCATGCATACCTTGCTCCCATTTTGCGATTATACTGTAGCAGTGCTTGTAGGAGAGCTGCCAGGGGGCAAGAAGAAAGTTTCAAAGCTTCAGTTGTTGCCTCCTGAACCAAGGATGGCCAGTGCTCATTTGAGATATTAGCCTATGATAAATGGAAAGGTGGGCGGGGCAGGGGGAAGAGAGAGAAAAAGAAAAAAAGAAAAAAAGAAAAAAGAAAGGGCTTTATTGTAGTGTGTAGTGTAAATCAGTTTGTTTGCAGCTCTCTAGTGAGCAGGTTTAATTCAAGCTGTTCTGAGTTATTTAAAGTATTTGGCAGGTTAGAAAGACATTTCTTTAAAAAAAAACCCAAACAGTGGTTAGAAGAGCCTGGAAAAGTCACGTTAAATATTCTAGGACCAGCCTTGCCAGCATTCCACTTGCTCGTTTATGCAAAGAATCTTTTTATTTTTCCCATACATGTTTTAGTAATGCTTGTTTTAATCATGAACCCTTGTTTGCTCTTCAGCTTGTAAATTTTCATCCCATGTACAAGACTATTCTAGAATGCAGAATTTATCCCCAGAAGTAAAAAACAGCTCCAAGATGGTAATTACCTAATAGAGCAACTATTGAGCAAATCCCTGTATTTTTTGGCTCAAGAAGTCTTACTATGCCCATTGTGTCTGGATAGCATTCAAATTACTGTACTTGAAGGGGTGCCCAAATTTTCATTTGGACAGATAACTGGGAGACAAGCAATTTTCAAACACAGAGCCTTCTTGGATCTGAGCAAGGTTTTCACCAGGCTTTTACACATTTCATTAAGACAGTGCAGATTAGAGAGGCCGAACAGAAATCCACTGAGCAGCTGCTCTGCTCATGCAAAAAGTAGAGATGAGATAATCAAATTCATACTAATTACGTTTTTAAACAAAGTCTTGTATATTCTCAGGCAATTCAGGCCAGCATTTGAAGAAGTAGTATTAATGAAGTTAGAAGGTACCTTGTGACCTGTGGAGACATTTAGGAGCTATAGGAAACAGGGAGCAGACCACTAGAAAATGGACAGAAGAATCACAGGAGGAAAAATCCTGTCACTCAACAAATTCTGCCTTTTGAAGCATATGGCTTGTGAGGAAGAAACTTGTCTACACTGAGGGGGATTCTCTTTTCCCACCAGGAGCAACAGCTTTGCAGCTTTATCCTTGGTAAAACTGACTGCCTTTTCTTATATAAGCACTCAGGATATATGGGTTCCTTTGCCTGATTTTGATTATGGCTGTTAGCTCGATCATCTGTTAAAAATACATGAAAAAGTGTTAGCCAAGACCACAGCAGCATCTACCTTTTACACCAGGCTTTAAAGAAGTCTGGTAGTGCACTTCAAGTTTCTAGAGTGACAATGCTTAAAGAGAACAAGACACTCGCCAAGAATTTGAGTTATGTTCACCTGGCCCCTTGGTGCAAGGAGTAGAATAATTTTCTTTATACCACAAGGTACACTTCCCTTAGATTGTCTTTATACTTCAAGGCAAGGCACCATATCTAGAAACGACCATACAGCATAAAGTTACTTGAAACTTGACTGAAGTCTCCAGGCACCAGTGCAGAAAGAACATTCATTAAGGCAGTTGTCTGAACAAGAGGACAGAGACTTGAAGGTTACGTCAATTTGGATGATCAAACTCTGTTATTAGAGAAATAAGCCTTACTGAACAGGTTAGCCTCTTTATGTACACAGTGGTTCTACGTGATTATTTCACAGCAACCTCTCTTACAAAGAGACATTCTAAAGAGTTCACTGCCCCTTGCAGTCTCATTTTATTCTCTAGTTGTCATTCATAAAATGCAAAGTTATTTAAACAAGGGCTTCATTTAAAGACTGCAGAAGCCCTACATCCCATGAACTCCTGTTAAATCATGCAGTTACGTAATTTTGATTATCCTACCATGCAGATTTCCAGTGCGAGCATAGCTAGCCTGAGAAGACTGGATAACTTCCCGTTCCAGCTGCCCTGCTGTGACGCCAACTGCAGACTCTTTCTGTAACACATCTCTGCTCCAACCATCATTCTTTGAGACTGATATACGTTTGCCAGCCACTGAAAAAAAACATCCAACAAAATCAGTTATGGAGACACCAAAACACACATCCATTAGGTAGTATCATGCAGTTCAATTTATGAGAGTACCACAGCACAATATTGGCTAAAACACCACTGCCCACCCAACCCTCATTCCAACAACATACCGCACACCACCCTGCAGGAAAATGTAGTCTGCTGCAGAGCTGGCAGTACACCTCACTACAGTAACTTATTTCGGAGTTCCCTTGACCACCCACGGACAACTGTTTGACAGCTGTCTTCATCTGGAGATTGTTCACAGGTGACCAAATAACACGACTGGCTTTGTGAAAGTCATCCTTCAGACTAGAAGAGCATTGTGTGGTGCCTCATTTGTCTCTAAAAGTTCTGTAGAGATGAAAAGGTGATTCTTCCTCTGGAACAAAGGTTTTCCCAGCCCATCCAAGTAATGCCAGGAACATGAAAGACATTACAATATGAGCCTAAGCTCAGATGATGGGTTGGGCTACACAGTTTCTGACCCAGGAGGGTCATGCTGGAGGAGCTAGACAGTGCTAAGGAAGTACACACTGGGATCTGTGCAGAGTTTCATGCTCCTGCTGCTTGCTCTGCCAGCACAAGATGTCCTGGATTTGCTCACGAAAAGAAAGAAAAGGATTCTAACTCCTCCCTCTTTAATTCTGTAGTGATGTCACATTTTTTGAAGCAGACGCAGCCACAGGTTTGCAAGTCCCTCACATGTATATGATATGCATCAAGATGCATAAACCACATTTAGAAATATTCTTTGTTTGATCACCAAGCAAACAAAGCAACTTCTTATTAAAAAAACAATTCCCTTGCTTTTAAGCAAAGGTCCTTAGACTTTTGCTAGCTAAAGATTGCCTGGTGTTAGAAAGGGCAAAATTTTTAACCCTTTCTGATGCATAGAAGTTATTTATCATTAAGAAGAGACACAATAGAAAGTATTTATTAGCACTAGTGAGGTTGCGCATCCTTGACATCAAGCTGCAGGACTGCTTTGTAAAGTAAAACATCCATTCATGTGCAGAAAAAAAAACCAAAACCTTTCCTTCGCCTCAGTTCTTTCCAGCTGAAGACACCTAGCACTCAAGATGTGAAGGAGAAGAGAACCCTCATGCAAAGGCACAATGGCAGCTCTACCAGGTGAGCTTTTATTTTCCTGGTAAGCCACAGCACAAAAAGTAGAACAGCCATCAGATCAGTAGTTCAGCAGTACTCCTAAATCTTGGAAAACCACCATTTAGACAAAAGCCAAAAACTTAAGCAAAAACGCAAAGTTAATGGCCCCTCTAACTTAGTAAAACTGTAAGGCATCACGATGGATACTTCCGAGTAAGACAAAACACTTACCAAACTCTTCGGAAGTCCAGAGCCAGAAAACATAAAAGCATAGTTCTATGCATTAGGAACAGATGTAGCAGCTAGGCTTTTTCAGAATGCTATTCAAGCCCTGAGAAATATCTTCTTTAATTGAAGACTGAAAAGATCTTCCTCAGAGATATCTTATCTGTGGCTTCGATTAAAAAAGAAATAAAACAAAACAACCCTTTCCCCCTGCAAAACCACATACACTGTCAGTTCACTTCTCCCTGCTTGTAAGCAAGATGACACTTGGCTATGCAAGGGATGCTTGAAGAATGTATATAAACCCTAATTCCATTTTCAAAATATATTACTAAAATAGAGGACACAATCATGTCTTGCATGCCCCCACATTTTGCAAATCCAATCTGAATGAGTTCTGCAGTTCAGAAAGATGAAGTCTCACAAGCCAAAGAAAAATGCGTCAAAAAAAAGCACCCTTCCACAAATGACACTCATATGTTCCAGAAGGGAAGAAGATCTGCAGCCTTATAACAAGTGAGATAATGATCTCTACAGCAGCCTTGCACTAATCTTCTAAGACTGAAATCTACTTTAGTGAACCTTACCACAAACAGGGTTTTATTTGTTCAACCGGCAGAGGGAGCACCGTAAATTCTGCAACTACATAAAAGACTCTAAAAGTTCACGGAATTTTTCTAAATAACGCACTGCTAACATTGGTAAAGAAAGATAGTAACTGTAACTAACAGCAACGGTTAGGAAATAAATAAATAAATACGCTGCATCACCAGAAAGATCTCTTGGCGTGTGTGAGACAGACTTCTCAGATTGTCTCACAGAAGCAGCATATGAAGCGAGTTATAGCACCTTCATATTAACTAAAAATGATCTCTCGTGATGCCATGGAAGGAAGTGAGTGAACACTGTTACTGGGAGTGATTTCTCTTCCCTGCAGATTCAACTTACTCAAAAGAATGGTGACACCTGACGTCAGGAGATTTCGGAGAAAGAGATTTATTCAGGTTTTCAGACCCTGAATAAGGAATTGTATACTACTGTATCAGGAAACCATTTACTTCCATCTATTCTTACAGGTTATGAAATATTTTACTGGTTTCTGTTCACATGCCAAGTCACAGGTCCCTGAAGACACAGATGCCAGAGGTTCATCTCAAGTTTTTAATTCTCCTGCCTCCATGTCTGCTTGCTCTTACTAACAGTCCTTATTATTTCAACTATTAAAGAAACTTAACATAACATTACAACTTTATAACAAACTGAATATAAGCTGTTTCTTCTGTCACTAGCGGTCGGCGGGCAAATAAAAGCAAACAGCGAAACAAACTCTCGCTCACTTACAGTGCGTACTCTGCTGAGAGTGGCACACCAAAGTCAGGGAGAGGATCCACACTTACTTGCCAGGCTGCAACTGAAGTTGAACTGGTCATGACTGTCTTGCGAAGCTCCTCCAGGATGTTGTCTGGAAGTTCTTTGTGAGACTGTAACAGCTGTTTACACTGAACTTGTCTCAAAAGCAAAAACAGAGCTGGGTGCTTAGGGCAGCTTTTTAAACCCTAAAACCAAAACAAGGCTCAACATGATACCAGAATTATCATTTCCAAACATCAGAAGATACTTGGATTTTTCCATTTTGGTCTTTACAGAAAACAGCATTGAAAGCATTCTCAGGACGCTTGCAACACGGCATTTTCCTCCTACTCTGCACAAAGCAGTGTTCCAGGAATTGACACATGAAAATAGATAACGTTTTTTCTGTCCTCAAAATACATTTGAAGTCTATCCTAAATTTTGTACATGTCCTACCCTTGGAGGTTTCTGAAAGACAGATAGGTAAATGGCAGACCTCTAGTTCTCCTTTGGTTTCACAATCCTTACAAGTTCTGGGCTAATGGAGGCAAAAACCTGTCCTGTGGCTAAAAGTGACCTTGAGTATGTTCCAAGCAATTTCAGTTCCCCCAGCTAAGGTGCTTTATTGTCACTGGAACAGAAGGATTTTACTAAACATTTCCTGTTCAATAACAGCAGATACCTATAGAGTATTTTTTGGAACAAACACAAAAAAGCAAAGACAGAAAACTAGCCATCTGTTGCTTTATCCTTCTCAGGTGAAGCACGTGAAGCTTCTGCAAGTCACATTACATGTCATTTTAGCTGTTCAAATCACAATACTTCCAAGAATTCAGATCTGTTCTAAGAAACACCACTTGTACTTTTCACTCTTTTTTTTTAAAAACAAAGTATGTTGTCTCTGAGTCCTTAACAAGCTGCTGCTTTGCAAAGAATGCACGGGAGTGCAGAGACTTTCTGAAAGACAATAGAAGCTGCTAGTATTTGCCGCAATTTTCCCCCATTAACAAGTGTGGAATCACGTTGCCTGTCTCATATTGAACGACTGCAGTGCCTGACTCATCATGCCCAATCATACTGCTTTCTGAGAACCCTGGGGTCCAAAGCTGTCAGTGAGAGTTTGTGGTACCAGAGAGTGTTACTCCTGTTTCTTCACAAATTGCAGGCACTGACTGTCCTCTCCCCAAGCTATTTAACTAACAAAAAACAAACAAAACCCACCATAACCTTCCCCCATGCCCAGATACCACCTTGTATGTCTAGAAATCTCCGATCCTTGTTCACGTAAGACAGGTCAGTAGACAGGCTAGCCAGAAAAGGAAAACACCTCCTCACCAAGCAAACAAAGAGACAAGAAAGTACTTCCCCCTAGAAAACCAGCATGTTCACTGAATCTGTTTGTTTAGGTTTGTTGTTTTTTTTTTTTTTTTTAAACTCCCTTCCCTGTTAATACAGAAATGCACAGAGCATGTTTGTGTGGGATTAGTCATTTTTGTTAATGAAAGTCAGGGATGTGTGCTGCTGAGTCCAATTGGTTTTTTGCTTGACTTTTGCCAAGTCTTCTGTTCGTGAACCCATGAAACACACACTTGAGGCTTGTTAACACCCCAGTCCCCTTCCCCAGCTGTGTTGCCTCAAGACTTTTCTTTTCAATAATTAAACTTGTAGGATCTACTTGTGACTCTGTAATGGAGTACCAACACAACAGAGCAGAAGATATTTAAGTCCCCTGCAAGTCTCCTACCTGGACTTCTTGCCTTGAATTTCTGTAATGTTTTGCTTAATACTAGGTTAATGAATAAAGGCAGGAAGGGCAGACTTAGCTTTGTCATGTCATACATTACTTGTTTCAACTATTAACACAGTTTTGGTGTGGCAAACAGAGTAAGTGTCTTGGGGAGGTGAGAAAATGCCAACAACTATTGCATCTCATAGCTCTGATAAAACAGACAGTTGCTAATTCAAAGATTACCTTTTTGTAAAATGCACACAAATCATGATTTCTATACAATTCTACCACAATCTGCCTGTATGATGCCATCATACCTTGGTACAAAGAGCTTCAGCTTCTGAGAGTTTACCAGTCTCCTCTAGACTGGTAATAGCTTGACATAGACACCAGTCTTCAAGAGTCTGGATGTAATTATGTGGAAGGTTATTTTCTCCAGCTGCAAAAACAGATAAAACACTTAACCAGATTACTGTATATGCTGTAGTGCCATACCATGTCGCATGCTCTAAATCTGGTAATGGAGAACTTTTAGGAGTATTAACCTGACATGGCTGCCTTCATTAGTAGGAACATTAAGAGATGGTAAAATTAAAAGCAAGAAGAGGGGAAAAAAGAATACACCATTTGAGTTAATGGTTTGAGAACAATCAAACAAACATGGAATTTTAATTCCAGTTTTCAAAACACTACGGACGTTGAGCAAGACTGAGGCTGAGGTTAACGCTCTCCTGGAAAAGTTACAGAACTGAAGAGTACTTTAGCCTTTCCTTGTAAGCAGTGTTCCTGTGCTGCAATACATCCATCCATCCATTTAGGCACTGGAGTTCAGAAGTAGTAATTTAAAAAAGCATTTGAGGCTTTGGAGGGGAAAGCAAGCTGCAATTAAGTAATTAACCCTAGCTGTGCATTAGGATTTAGCATTTTTATGTGATAAAATACAGCTACAGCTCAAACCACTACTGAGCAATTCTCAGCTTATTTGCAAGTTTCTGAAATTCAGAAGAGTGTTGCAAGCTTAGAGCATTTCAATTTTATTTTATTTTTTTAAACTAGAAAACTTGTATAGCTTACTTTTGGCTGAAACTGTAGATACAAGTGTCATCTCTAGATCCGTTCGCTTTGGCTGAGTGTTGTTTAGGCAGACAACAGTGTTTTCAGCATGACAGGCTGCCATTAGCACTGCCCAAGCAGCAGGATTATCTAGAAAAAAATGGTTAAAGGCAACTCGTGCCCATTCTAACTATGCCGGTAATTCATTTAGAATGGTCTTTACCAGATTAAGCATAAAAACATAGCCGTCAATGGAACCACACACTGTAAATAAGAGATAGCAAGAACAAGACAAGTAATTCAATCAGACCCTTACATCAGCTCAGCCCAAAGCAGCTGATAACTATTTGCCTCTAACTAGTAAGATTCTTGAAGTTATAAGACAAAGATGCTGCTTCTAAAGCCAACTAATATATTTTTCACATAGCCACTGGTGTGCTAACCGAAGCTGCCAGTTTACTTCTGACTACACAGATTAAACTTGACTACCACTTAGTGCTGCTTACCAGTGGCAGCAAAAATCCCAAGATGCCATCCACAGCTTTCAGTCACACAGACTCAGTCTTGTCCAACCACTAGCATAAAAGTTATGGTGATAGGTGCCTACTTCTAGTGTCAGCTAATTCCAGTGTGAGCTTTACCCTGACGTAGCCCCGTGAAGAGCAACTATGACTTGTAGGAGTGGTTTCTGTCCTGAACAGGACAGAGCTCAGTTAAAGATTTCACACATGTAAATTTTCATCCCAAAGATAATTAATTTTGCCAGCAAAATGAAACAAAGCTTGAAGATCTAACAAAGTAAAATGTAAAGTATGCTGCTTTTGAGTAGCAGTCATAGTCTTGCCTGTACCTGTAGGAAAGTAATAGAAATTTTTAACTTGCAGGCACACTAATGTATCAGACCAAAATTACTGCAGAAGAAAAAATGTTTTGGTATTTCCCTATCAAGTGCAAATTAGCACTTGAAAACCCCACTAGATTTGCACTTCATACATTTAATGAAGATCACCATTTAGTAACAGGAGAACAGTTGCCTATAGTTCATAACGAGCATATTGTAACAGAACATTTCCAATCCAAATTCTCAAGCTAGATAAATAAATCTCTTCTGCTAGGTGTAGCATACTGACTCTGAGGGAGTATGTGTTTTTCTTTTTTTGTCTAATATACTAAATAATACTTATCTCTTCTCCTGCTAAGGGATTAACAAATTGCCCATGTTTTCAGAACAAGCCTTAAAACTCAGCGATTTTTTTCTTCTTGTCTGGTTTAATTCCACCTGTCTAAACTTGGAATGACAGTTAAAATTTCAACTCTAAGCATTCTCCCCAAAACGTACACGGATAACCCAAAACAACAAAACAACCCAAGAAAAGTAGATTTTTTTGTTAGCACAATAATTTTGTTCATGATGGGTAAAAAAAGCACCAGTGTGTTTGAGAACAAGAGTAACCTGGACAGAGGTGGATTGCCTTCTGAATATTTTTCAGAGGATTGTTCCTCTCATCTTCTAACATGTGACATCCTGCTGCCAACTGATTAACTGCAATATTCAGCAGGACTTTCTATAAAACAGAACACAAAAGAGACTTAACAGTATAATATAACTGACCAGATGGAATTAATTTTAGGATTGTTTATGGAATTATAAAGTCCATAAGAAAGCCAAACCTTTCCATGGTTTACATCAAGTACATGTGCAACGTTTCCTGCCACAGCTCCCCCCTGCAAGATTAGAGAAAAAATAACTGATTTGGTTATATGACTGACTGATTAAGAGATTTTATATAAAATGTAATGCCAAGATCTTTTTATCTTTGTTAATCAGAAACATAGTTTGCATAATGAGATCTTTTGCTTGCCTACCGCACAATCTCTTTACAAAGAATTAGGAAGAGACATTCAGGATTAGAGCTTATCCATACGTTGTGTTTCTAATTTTACCCCATATAGAAAGGGGTTTGTTTTCAAGTGCAATTTCTGTTTACATAATTGACATAAATTAAGACAAAGAGTATTTATTTGGAGAAGAGCTAATAACAAGCATAAAAGTGGCAAGGAAATACTGGCTAATGCAAAAAGTGAAATTGACTACATTAACCAAATTCAACATATGTAAATCCTAATATATATTTATACACACACACACATATGTATAAAACTAAACAAAAAAATTATAATAGTACAGCCTTTTCTTGTTGGAATACTTCTGGCAGATTTTTCCTGTAAGTTTATTTCAAGAAGATAAAGAATCGCTACCCCATGAAACATGCAAATAATTGGATCTGTAACTTCAGTATGTACCTGTGCATTGCTCTGTATGTGCTTGGGTATGCAAGCCTTCAGCAGTTAATATGAAAACTTAACATCCATGTACCGAAGGGTGGGGTTTTTCTCAGTTAAGAAACAACACAGACTACTCAGGACGTAAACAGCACGTATGTATTACAGCAATGCACTTACTTTTGCCTTTTTCAATGCATACAGCGGAACTAGTCGAGACAGAAGAGACCAAAGGGCAGGATTATCAGGATTACTGGGAAAAGAACAAGGATATTAGACTTTCTGGTTTAGATATGAACCTGGTCTTCCATGACTCGGTAGGCAGTTACTATAAATCCCAAATGGATCTTTTTCTATCAAGAAAACACCCCAGTGTGGTTGAAAATAGACATGGGTAGTAATTTAAAACAAACAACACAATATTGAAGTTATATTGGTGGCTAAAGAAAAAAAATGTACAACATGTATATCAATATTCACGGGAAGAAAACAAATAAACTTTAGGACTACAGGTCTTGTCCTCATAGTGTAAAGAACAAGGAATTTTAATTGCAGTCAGAGAAAAACAATTTGCATAAAGAATCGTTTCTGAAAACACTTGGAGAGACTATGAGGTGTGTCTTGCTTAAAGGCATTGATTAAAGTTCCCGCTTTCTAGAATGCTAAGGCTAATCAAAACATATCTAAACACAGACATTTAGCTAACGGAATGAACAGCTTCAGGGGCTGTTAAATATTAAATAAAAGCCCTAGAGACTTTTCTAGGTTGAAGGCTCTGCTACATATAATGAAAAATGCTTTCAAAGAACAGTAAACTGATCTAGCTACCAAAGAAGCCACCAAAACAAAATGAGAAAACCCCAAACAAGCCATGAAACTTCGGCCATTTGATCCCATAAATGAGAAAGCAAGCTTCTGTCAGCTGATGCTACAACCTTAAGTGAGGACTTCACGTTTGAAAAACAGGGTTTTGTTTCGTTTTTTTTTTTAGAAGAATGCTCCAAGTGAACAGAGGTTTGCTTACTATTCAATGTAATCAAAGCAATACATTTACAAGGCAATCTAAAGAAAGACAAAATACATACCTGTGTATTGCTTTGGAGACTTCTCTCTGGACCTCCACACTTCTCCCTTGCAATGCATAAACAGCAGATGCAATAAGGCACCTCTCATAAATGCTATCGTCCCCTTTTTCATGCTTCAGTAATTCTTTTAGGGCTGCTGTTGCAAGTGTAGCATCCTGCTTTACCAGTCCTAGTGTGCACAAAGCCTTCAGACTTTCTGTACTAGGTTCCTTTAATGAGCTGTTGAATCAGAGGGAGGGAAGGAGACGCTATTTTGGAGCACAAATTAAACTTACTGTTAACATTAGAGTACTTGTTACTTCTGAGTCCGCCTGCTCCTATGTACCATGTATGGTATACAGAATTAGCAGCCTCTCACTGTGGGATTGTGGATCAAGCTAGATCAGTATCCTTGAGGTCTCAGGATATGGAAAACAGCAGTGGTTACGTGCCACTTCAGCACTCAAGCTTACAATGTGTAACTACTTGGCAAGACTGACACATTACTTGCCCTTCAGCAGCAGCCATAAAATGAAGGGTAAGAGACAATGTGTAACACTGACAACTACTTTCTTTTCTTGATGACATCTGTACTTCTAACTAGTATCAAACCTGAGTTGTAGTGTGCCTATTCACAGTTTTGCAACAGAAATCCAGGAAGGAAAAAGCCAGAAATGAGCCTGCTGCATAGAACTGCTCTGAGAACAGGGATATTCTGAGAAACTATGCCTTGTTTACATCAACATTTGTTCCAACATAAGGTAGTCTGAGCATGCTTCCCATCATCTATTAGTTTTAGTACCACTATCAGCTGCACTGTTCCATTCATTTCATTATGAGAGGCAGTTTAACCTCGTATCAATAGTATTCCAAGCTTTATTGGAGACCTACTAGATACAGTTACTGATTTTTTTTCAGCAATTTTTTCTAGTATAGGTGGATAACTCTTGGCTCAAGTTAATCCCTTGATCTTCAACTCTGGTGAAAACAAACAGCGAGGCCAGTACAAGCAACCAAAATCGAAGACCTTAACTGATCTACTAGTCGGAAGGTGTTCTTACAATAAACGCAATTCAATAAATTGCAATACAAACTGAATGGAGGCCAATAACAAAACAGTGCATGGCAACAGTAATTTGGAGTCACTTCACTGTAATGTCCTAAACATAACTACAGAACGAAGTGCTGCTTACTTTCACTTATCAGGCGACCACAGGCTCCTAATCAAGCTTCTAATGATTATTTTTGCCTTCAAAAAAAGACAAGAATGTAAACTTCTGATTGTTTTCAGTCCCTAACAAGAAAAATTTCTAAGAGCTGTAAAACATAAACTTGAATAGCCAGCACTATGTTATCTGGTGCAAAGGCGCTGCCCTTCGACAAGTAAGAAGTGGGATTCTATCATATTAGCTATGGAGATTTTCAGCAGTGAGTATGTCTTTGTGCCAAGCTGGCCATGAGAAAAGAAGAAAGGCAGCTTGTTATTCAGGGTCCTATTCAGGCCCTTTAAGTCATCTAGCTTGAATTTCAGTCAATAAAGACATCTGTCTATTGGACTAGAATGCACCATTTTTGTTCTTGTTACTAAAATCCACCATGTACCTTTGCAGCACTGTGCTTCCAATTCAGATGTAGACATATTCACTGTAGTGTTACTTTCCTAAACCTTTTACTACTTTTTTCTTTCTTTAAACACAAACAACTAACGTCACCTAGAAAACTCTCATTGTTGATGTTTATGACAAAAATAGAAGCCTGCAGTGATTAATCTGATGTAAGAAATATCAGGTTCCTAGCTAGTTAATCATCAGTTACTCAGGATTTAGAATGTACTAGGTCATGGACCTTCACTATTTCAGTAACTTCAGGAGCCTGCTGGCAAGACGGAGACTGTACAGCCACTACTGGAGTTCTCTATTGACAGAGTTGATCCTGAGAGGCTGAGATGTTAGCTTTTAATCCATAGCTACCAGGAGACTAACAATGATGCACGGGCTTTTAGCCTCCACAGCTCCGAAAAAAAAAAGACATCCATGACTTAAGTGAACAACTGATATAGATCTGTTTCTTTTAATGGGGAAGCTACAAGATTGTCCTTGTCTATGACGCTTGGAACACAAATATTCTGGAGATTTCTATTTAAACTGAAATTGTTTGCATTAGTCATCTAGATTTCTTACAGCTAAAGAGCGAAACTATTGCCTAGTGCTTAGGACAACTACAGATTAATATTATCTTAAAAGATAAACCTATTAAAACTACCATTCAGGGATATTAGACATCCAAACTGCCCACCCCACTAACCCTTCCACTCCATACTGCTTTAAGAACATGGAAGAACACATAGGCCATAAAACAAAACAGACATATCACATGAATAAGCTTAAAAGAACACTGCATTCACTCCCACTTTACTCTGCAACACAAAAAGAAAATATCCACCTGATATCCCCCAAAAAGTAAATTTGAGGATTCAGCAGTACAATAAAACATCATATACTGATTATTATTCCCTCCACTCACCATTTAAACAGCAGCGTCTTTGCAGCATCCACTTTGTTCTGTTTATACTCTATTATTGCCAAGGCAGTCAGGATATGTGCTTTATCTTTTTCAGACTCAGCAACAGACAAGGCTTTCTCATATGCTGGTAAAAATTCAAGACACGGAATTGAAGGAGGAGAACAAAATACAATGTTTATAAAGCCTCTAGAAAGGCATGATATTAGAACACACAAACAGGGGCACTTTGGTTTCAGGTTCACTGTATTTTCGCACCTCAAGTCATAGGCAGAAGACTTTGGAAGTAACTGGATGTTAGGAAACGCCAGACTTACAGCACTGTTAGAGCCTGGGAGTTATTTAATATGTAGCAAGTGGAAACAGAACTGAAAAGCAATATTGGGATATCCAGAAAATGCCTGAAAGAACACAGTTTAAACACTCCTCTGTGATAGTTTATTTATGAAATAGTACTTCAGATGGGCACACATCACTCCAATTAAAAACTAAGAGTTACTTAAATGCTGAGCCGGCTGCTCCTTTGCGAGTGCTTACACTTTTACACTAACAATTCAGTATATTTTTTGTGAAGTCTCACATCTTAGCAATGCAGAACACAACAATACAGCACTTAACATTTAGCACTAAAGCTACAGTGCTTTGAACAGCACATTAATCTCCTACCCAGAACTGATTTTTCCAGGAAAGCCATTTCATGTGAGAACAAGGGAAGTTAAGAGCACAACAGCTTAATGGATAAGAATTAAACATTTGAAGAAATGTAGCTTCCCTTTGTACATTTTAGTAGTTCTAGCACCCTGGTGAACAGCCTAATGATTAAAATAGTTGTGGAATTTGTACTTATGCATTAGAACTGAAAGAGTGAAATAAACTGAAATAAACAGCTAGGTTGCTCAGACAAACAAATTTTGATAAGATTCACCTCAAGAGAAGTGTCCCATAATGCTCTGAATTAGGCAGATGCTTACCTTTAATACTTTCTTGTAAGAGTCCTTTCTTGAAGTAGGCTAACGCTATCCCCACAATGCCATCAAAGTCAGTTAGAGGTGTTGATGTGTAAACCTCAATGGCCTTATCACACTGACCAAGGGCACTGTAAAAACAAAAACAGTCACTGGTATGAAGGATGTAGCAACAGCTGCTCTGATTCAGACAAGCTGACCTTGCAGACCAGTATCCTCTTTTCCACAGCAGTTGTAAGCAGACATCTGGAAATAGCATGATTAGGACAAGAATGTGCAACATTCCCTATCCTCCTCCTGCTATAGCAGTTACTCTCTCCAACTATCTGTTGTATGAAGAATAATTGATACAAAAAAGTCCTCCCCATCTTCTTGACAACTACATGTAAGGATGTCACTTAATGGTCAACACAATGGAGTGGGAGAAAACAGCAAAGGAGAAACATGAAAAAAGCAAATCAAAGTATGCATGCACACAGACAGGCAAGTGCACATACAGAGAGAGATACAGCATTCTTGTTTTAAGACCACTATAGAAGAAATTATACAGGATTGTGTTTATGAGAACTAGCTATTAGTTATTAGAGCTTTGCTCTTGTGTAAGGTGCACGCAGGAATCACCACGCATACAGCTTGGATGTGAGACTACACGAAACTGAAGAGTTGCTTCTAAAATCTACCCTGCAGTTAAAGAATGAATTATCACAGCCTAGAAGTTCCAGTGTCACGTACAGAAACTTAAGAATATATGAAGTTTCCCTAGAGAGCTGACAAATACCTAATTAGCAGAGCTTGAGCTATCTCATATCAAAGAGAAGTTTGAAAGTCTTCATCTGTTAAGACTTGTGTCCTGCATTCCCTCAGAACCAGAAGGGAATCGTGAAGGGAACTTAGAATTGCGAGTAGGACTGCAGCAGCGAGGGTCATCAGCAGAAAGATCACATACATGTACAAAACACCCCAACCCCACATTCTTCAGGTTGTACAAGTCACTACAAATTCAAAGGGCAGGTAGAAGGGATTTCAAATAAACCCTGAAGCAGCTGTTTTATTCAGACTAAGCCTACCAGCGTGGAGATTGTGAAAAAAAAAAAAAAAAAAAAAAAAATTCTGGAGCCCATAAAACAGCTACATTGTGTAGACTATGTTAAGGCACTTAAGTATCAAGCTAAGGATAAGGGAATCACTGATACGTTATAAACTGTGAAGACATACAGCAATTCCTTCCAATTTGATTTTTTTTTTTTTTTTAAATACAGTACCCATTTCTGGAGCACATACAAAGTCCAGTCAAACTTGCCTACAGTTAAGAATGAAGTTTAATAGATTATTTTTAGCAACCACGTTTCACCTTTCAGCCTCACCCATGTTTTGTGCCACTGCATTCACTACATCCAAAGTTGAAGTTAGGGACTGGGAAAATGTCAACAAACACTTACCACAGCGATCTGCCATAGTTTCGCATTGCTGTATTGTACTTCTCAGTATCCTCAGAGTTTTTCAGCAATGAAGCTGCCCTGAAAATAACCACAAATAAGAATAATTACCATCTGACTATAACACGCACATTTTGACAATAGTTCTCAGAACAGAATGGACAAATGTTTTACGCAGAAGCTTTTCTATGCTAATTAAGCACGAACAGAGCCAATTTTACCGTTTTAATGCATCATGTTGACCAAACATGGTTTCTTTCACCACCTCCCCCTACCATTTAAAAAGAAGAGAGGAAAAAAAACAAAACCGAAGTCCAACCACCTCTATTAATTAGAACGGGGTAGAGACCAAAACTAAAACCAAGCTTACCAACGCCCAAAATTTCACTTAAATCCCATACAGTGAATTAGCTAAATGTCCTGGTAAGACACACAAGCCTTGGATGCCTCTGCTTCTCCAGTTCTGTGTTCTGCATTTCCAAATTTGATGTAAGAACATCCTCACACCTCCCCTTACAGTACACTTAGTATAAATGTGCTGTTGAATTGAGAAAGTAAGGTTTACTAAAGGAAAAGAAAAACCGTTAAGTTTTTCAGCTGGTGCATGGAAAAAGAGGTGAAGGAGCTTTTATCAGTAAACTTTCCAAGAGTGTATAGTTTACCTCTCATAGGCATCTGTTGCCTGCCTTTTTAGATGCAGATACTCATTCAAATAACCAAGCATTGTGAAAGCAGATGCATCGTCTGGGTTTCTTTCTAGAAAATCAGAATTGACAATATAGGAGAACATGATCAGAAAGAGCTGTGAAAAAGCATTACAAAAACATTGCTACATTGATGCTACAGTGTATGCATATATACAAAACACATTGCCAAGTGTTTCAGTCAGTTGCTCACTGGAATCCTTTTGACAGGCTGAAGGCAAATACAGAAGAGATACAAAGACCCACAATATAACATCAGGTTAGCTCAAAAATGTTTAAAATCTTATGGCACAACATTAATGCACTCAATATATTTTAAGTTTTTCAGCACGCAGTGGTTTGGGGTTTTTTGTAATAAAATAGGAAACTATTCAGCTTGTATTGACTCTAGTAAAATACTAGTAGAATCTTATGGTTTATTTTTAATACTACAACTTTGAAATGCTTATTAGTAGCTAAGGCACAGATTTGTCAGCTGTCATCTCATCTCAGACTGCTAACCTTTTTTCCCAGACTAGGAAGGATCATGTAGGCCCCTCCTGCAATCCATTTAAGAACAGGGATTGCACAGACAAAGAAATATAGTCTCACATTTATCTCATTTTAAGTGCTTGCACCTTATTTTGTAGCTCTCAAAAATCCGCAACAGATTACTCATCAAAGGATTTATTTACATAGATGCAGGTTAAAGAAAATCCCCATTTGCTCTATCTGCCTTCTGGGCTAGACATACACAAGCCTACCTCCCAACAGGGAGGCCACACTGCCTTGGAACCATGCCCAAGAACACAGTCTGTCTCCTGCTGAAGGTTAACACAATCATATGCTTGAGGTTATGGAGTTACATAGCACCCAGGAGCAGGCTTCTGCCAAATATCATGGCACAGGGGCAAAGGAGCTAGCATCTATCTGCACCAATGCATACAGACACACCCAAAGGAAGTCTGATAGCAAACACCTGATGACGAGCACGACAAGGCTCTGGTCCGTATTTTGATCCGTCTTTGAAACAAAATCTGCCGGAATGGCAGACAGAACTCACATCTATTTCATCTTTGTGTGATAATAAAAATCAGTGGCCCACTTACCCTGTTTCAGTTACTTACTTTACAGTTCAAAAGCCTCTCCCCAACCCAGCCAGATCACTCCCTGCCAGAACTAGTACTGGTGTATCTGTTCCTTCTGAATGCATCTGTTAGGCTTGACAGGTTAGTGAGGCATTTAAATTACCTACCTGTATATTTGCTCAAGACCACCTGGGCTGCTGGAATAGCATTCATTTGAACAATGTTGTACAGATATAGTTCAGTGTTTCTGTTGCTTTTATCCTGCAGCGTTGAACATACCCAGTGGGCATAGCCTTTTGCTCCCTCAGTCTCAAGAAACAAACAAAAAAACCCAAAACAGGAGTCATTAAACCTGCTCAAGCAACAGCGAATAATTAAAGATTATAATAACAATTCTGTGTTTTAAGGCAGAGTCTTGGCTAAAAATCTGCATCAATGTTAAGCAGGAGAAGAAAACACCAAACTGAATTACTCCACACACAGTTTTAATTTCTCCTTTGGGCAAAGAGAATTCTTACGTTAACGTATCACTTGCTGCACCACTGAAGGGATGAGAGACGAAAAAAGCTATAAAACAATGTAAAGTCACTTTCTTAGAACTCAGGGTACTGGTAATATCCTTGCTCTGTCCTGGAATACTTAAAATTTATGCCTTTGATCTCTGTCCAATTCTGTAGAACATCAAGAATGTTTTTTCACTACTTATGGAGCTGATTTCTTGGACCATTGCAACTAAAGCACTTAATAAAATAACTGCCTGCTATTCAGTGCTAGTACGGGCCAGGAACAACAACATGGAAGTCAGACAATCTCATCTGGAACATGACCATAACCATTTCATCATTCAAGACACACCTATTTTTTAAAAAATTACATCACCTAAGTAGGGAGATTAGATATGCAGAAACTTCAGGACAATACAACGTATACTTACATGCATACTGAGTTCAGTTGTGTGCCTGAAGAGATCCATAGTATCATAGCTGCCTACCGTCTCTGCAATAAGAGCCTACAGAGAAGCAAGAGTTGCTGCGGTCAGGTACTTTAAAAATTGTGACATCAACAAGAAACTCAGCACGTTACTTCAGGCACATCTTAGACATTTAACATGAAGACACTTTCTTTTCCTCATACTCTCCAAGAAACATTGGTTTAAGAATAAAATGAACACAATTAAAGGGAGCACAAGCAGTTTCCACTGTATCAGTACTTGAAACTTAAGGTCTTCTGCTGCTACTTTACATTCTTCAGGACAAAGACTTTGTGTGTGTTAGCACAACTTACAACAACATCTGATAGATAGGAGCTGAATTTCGACATGTGATGGTGCTAGTCCCTCCCCAGATTCCAGTTTCAATTAGCTATTATTAGCAGGTCAGCAGCATGAGATTATGAAGTGGACCTATAGCGATCATAAAAGTATGAGTCACAAGTATTTCTACTATTCATGGATGGCCTAGATAGCAGGGGGAGCATATCCAGCCCTCAGTGGTAAAGGGAGGAAGGGACTTCCCAGGAAGAACGAACTGCTTTTGCCCCAGGTACATTAGAGACTTTACTCTTCCTAACAGTGGTGTTAGAAGGGGAGGCGGGCTGAAAAGAGAGTTAAGCAGTGCCATATAATGAGCTAGAGATACACCTGAAGCTGAAATAACTAGCACCTTATGAAGACAGTGCTTTGTTGACAATGCTCAATAAAAAGCTTCAGAGCACCAACAGTGATTGTTTTTTTAATAGACAGTTTCTTAAAGAACTCACAACATCAGCCAGAAAAACATTATATAAAGATATCTGATGAAGGTAGCTTCCACTGTATTACCACTATGGAAACAAAGGGTCCCATCCACCCTCAGGGGAAGTAGAAGCTCCCTTTACTTAAAACATTTAATTTTCAGGAACATGCTTAAGTGCCAATTACTAGGATGGAGTCCAAGTCCTCTCTTTGAGGAGGTGGTTTTGATGCACCAAATCTAACTGGGTTCGGTGCACAGTATTATGATTTTTCATCATCTTACCTGCCCAATCCAACACAGTAAGTATGAAGGCTCCAGAGACTGGGCTACCTTGAAGGCTTCATGAGCTTGCTGTAGAACCAAAGATAGCAGTGCTATTGTACTGTCTGGCATGGTAACAGAGCACTTTTGAGTATACACAGGTATTGACATGCAGTAGTATTGGAAGAGATTTCATGGACAAAATCAGGCCACTACTAAAAACATCTCCTGTGCCACAGAGAACAATGCATTGCCCAGAGAAATAAACCAGTTTAGTCTTATTTAAAAAAAAAAAAAAAAAAAAACAACAAAAAACTTTACAAGATCAAAGTTCCCCTCCCTTCCAAATATATTTCCTTCTTAAAACAGTTCAGCAGCTAGATTACCTCTTAGAACAATTATTATTTTAAAATCTGACTCTTGGAGGATCCAGTTTTGGAAATTTGCTTTTCCTTCATGCAAACAGTTAAACAAACACCTTTTCAAAATGGTAAAACTGATTACCACCCACAAATTACCTTTTCCCTATGGATTGCTTATGTTTAGAGTTCCTCCCTCAGTGTGGTATAAGGTGAACAAAGTCTTAGCATTAGTAGTCTTAGCAGTAAGCAGTCTGCGGTATCAAGTTATTTTTATTAAAAGTAATTCTGACCATCACATTTCCAATTAAACAAAATAGGATAGGATGTAGTTTTAGCTGCATGAGAACTCTGGACTTCACTTAAGATGTACTCCAATTTTTCTCCAGAGAAACTCTGAAGGTTACACAGAATTACAGTAAATCATATGACATGCTGATGAGCAGAAAGCAGCTACCTATGGGAAACTCAAACTCAAAGTTCAGTTTGTGACTTACAATTAAGAGTTCTTGGTCAAACCTGGTCTGCAGTGGTTTGATTAACTACTTCTCAGTCCTTCCAAATACTTTTCATTCCATCCAGCTGCTTGGAAAGCAACCTCACCAATTCAGAAGAAGTTCACTTATCCCCTCCAGAACAAATATTTAATTCACTTGTGTGTCTCAAGTAAGGTACAGGTGCCAATTTTATTTCATTCAAAGGACGTAAAGTTTCTTGAATCTGAGAGGGACGTTCTTCACTGTTTGCCCACACTCCCTCCCCCATACACTCCCTTGAAAAAAAAATAAAGGGAAACTATATTTGAGGATGGCAAAGAGAGTTACCTCAATGTTTCCAGTTGCCAGATACAAAACCCCCAAGTTGGTCCAGGCAACAACATTCTAGACAGAACAAATAAAGTTAAAACCTATGTATTATTACTATATTCAAAAATAACACTGCATCAGGGGAAAAAAGTTTGAAATGCCCACTTGAAACAGATGGCAGCTGCCTACAGCACTTACGATTTGCTCAGCTTGAACAGATTTGATGAACGAATGTTGAGCAAGAGCATAATTCCCAATAGCTGGGGGGGAAAAAAAGGAAAAAGGAGAGCTGGATCTAACTGAATTTCATAAACACCATTAGTCATGTTGCCTTCTAATTTAGGATATTATGGAGCTAGGGGTTTTGCTGAAGACTTACCACTACAGGAAGCAACTACACCAAGTGCATTCCAATAAAGATGATTTTTGCTGTCAAGCCTCACAGCTTTTTTGAGACACTAGAAGAAAATCAAATGTGGATTATATCACTAGAAGAGCAAAAATTAAGACTTTATGCACTTACTTATTCAGAGATGTAGGTTTTACTGAGGACAGAGAGAGTATGCAGACAAGCACCAACACCAACTTAAATTTTAAAGAATGTAACAGGAAAAACAGGCAATACCTGTAAAGACTTCTCTAGCAGTTCACTGTTCTCATTCATGTCAGTGCCCACTGCTGTGAGGTGCTCTGCTTGTCGATAATAATTTATTCCAAGATCACACCATATGCTAGGCAAAGGCATCAATTTTAAAGCTCTGCTGTAACACCTACAGAAACATGAATCACAGAAGCATTATTCCAAGCCTCTCTACATTCAAATGAGTGCTTAAAAACCTAAACCAAGCAAACATGCATAAATACAAACAAAACCAGACAAGAATGGAAAGCAAACAACAACTAACCAATTTTCATTTGGACAGTTGTCTTCACAGAATCTATCCCGGTCTAAAGGCAGTTTGTAGTGCCCACCACTTGTGAAGCCACAGAATTGCATTAAACCAAAGCTGTACCAGTTGCAATACGCATGCTTTTACTTAAAACAAACGTCAGTCATTTTTACAGTTAATCAGGCTTCCCCTAGGAAGTATTTGACTTCACATATTGTGGTTGAGATTTACTAAGCAGCTGCATTTCCTGTCTTACACATTCAACTGCACAAAGCTCACAGGGAGTCACAGAAGCGGCTACACAAATACTACAAATATTTTCTACCATCATGAGCTTCCAGGGCTAGAAACAAGGAATTCCCTCTTCCAATGTACTCTAGACCCCATACCTAGGGCAAGAATTGATGACAGTTTTATAAGAAAGAAGTACAGACAGAAAGCTTAAAGTATTATCTTGGACTTTAGTAGTCCTGGGAGAATTAGTTAGCAACTACTGCAACCGCTCCACTTAAAGAGGCGCAATTTGTTGAATGACAGGCAGGATGTAGCCATGCTCAGGAGACAGAAACAAGGAGAAGAGCAGGTGCTAGATGAAGTGTTGACAGCCACTGTGGCAATCCAGGAAACATACCCTGAAATGAGCAGTGTAATTTGGAAGAAGCGTGAGACTCTATTTACCACCTGATTAAGCTTTGTTCAATATGCAGGTGTCGACAGATCAGCATGTCTTTCATTTTCTAGAAACGCAATAGTCTAGAATACTTGAGACTCCACAGAGCCTCACGCTGCATAGAAGCTCTTGATAATAAAAAATTATTACCTTCCTCCCAGCCTGAGCAGCTCACTTTTCTTCAGCATCTGTTTCCCTGCATTTTTACCCAGAAGGGATCCTAGAACTTGAACATTCACTTTGGTTGGTGAAATAACATGCACGCTAGTACAGGTATCTCCGAGCAGTTTCCAGAGGCAAGATACATCAGGACGGTGCCTTGTTGCCCTGCAATTAATGATACAGAAAACCCACACAACACCTATTCAGACACTTCAATATCCTCTTCTGAAAGAAAGTTCACCACTTTGAAGAGTGGCACAAACTCAAATGTAATTAATCAATGAGCTGTTTGATTTTTTTTGATTCAGTTTTCTTCCTATTCAAGCTATAGGTCTAAAAGGTCAAAAATAACCAAAAAAAGAGAAACTACAAAATGCCAATGTATCTCAACTTTGTTGGGACTAAGAGTCAGTTCTGAAAATTAGCCATTATCTATCAACATGTCAGCTGACTACACCCACTCTTGCATTTCAGAGCACCACCATGTTACATTACAAGACACGACTCATCTGCAGAAACCTGATGGACCTTCTCCTATAACAGCAGCTATCCCAAGGTTTACTTTAGGACACTAAAGCATTTTGTATAAAATGCAAAACAAAAAGATTGAGGGAGGGAAGGAACAATTTCCTCTCATCCACCATTTTTGGTAGAAATCCCCTCCTCCCAGCCCCCTATATACAGGAGGACTGCTGGAGAGAACTGTGTGTCATTTCACACTTGCGTTATAATCAAATGACTCTGTATTTTTAAACAGAGAAAACAAAACTCTATAATTACCATTCATTCAAGCAGCCTAAGTCCAAAATGTATTATTCAAACCATTTTCAATAAGCACATTCTTACTTCTAGATTAGAAGCCTGGTCCATTCCATTTAGTTTAACTGAAAATCCTCAAACACTTAACTCTTATTCTTCTACCTGTCAACCCACAATCCCAGGGGAAGTTACATAACTGAATATTTAGTACTAACCTTGTAAAAAATTCAAGAGCTTGCTCTATGTAATCCACAGCCTTCCTATCAAGATAGTTATCAAGGGCTGACCTTGCCAGCATGAGATAGCACTCACCAAGTCCTGAAAATAAGAAAAAATATCCCCTATGAAAAGAGATGCTTTTATGATATGCTTGATAAACAAAGTGGGGTGGGAGGCTGGAAGCCTGCTCAGTGTTCTGCTCGATATAAAGATTTATACCCTGCACAGGTTATGCCAAAATCAAAAGACCCACAGTGCTCACAACAGAGACTTTGCTTTTAACCTATCCTGTCAAGTGTGAACTGTGAAATAATTTGAATATTAAAATAAACCTAATAAATTATAAAAACCATAGCATTTAAGCTTTGGGTTTGTCCTCAAATAGCAAGTAAAGTTCTCATGAGAAATCTGCTCTGCATTGGTAAGTCTTTGGCAAATACACCAACTTTCAGCTCACACAAGTCAAATATCATTGCCAAAACACAAAAAGAAAGAATGTCAAGGTAGGCAAAAGGGGAAGTCTTCTTCGAAGAATACTTGAAACCAACATTATTTAATTCTGTTTACGTAAGAATTGACTTCATATGCTGTATTGGGTCTGGCTGAGATGGAGTTAATTTTCCCCCCAGCAGCCCTCATAGCGCTGTGCTCTGTATTGGTAGCTAGAACGGTGTTGATAACACACCAGGGTTTTGGCTACTGCTGAGCAGTGCTCCCACAGCATGAAGGCTGTCTCTCCAACATTTCCCCCTCACCCAGTAGGCTGTGGGTGGGCAAGATCTTGGGAGGGGACAGAGCCAGGACAGCTGACCCAAACTGACCATTCCACACCATATGACGTCTGCTCAGCAATAAAAGCTAAGAGAAAGGAGAAGGGGAGGCATTCTTTATTACGATGTTTGTCTTCCAGAGCAACTGCTATGCATACTGAAGCCCTACTTCCTGGGAAGTGGCTGCACATCACCTGCTGATGGGAAGTCGAGAATAAATCTTTTGTTTCCCTTTGCTTCTGCATGCAGCCTTTGCTTTTGCTTTATTAAACTGCCTTTATCTTGACCCACGGGCTTTTTCCATCTTATTTTCTCCCCTGCTCCCATCCTGCTGAGGAGGGGAGTGATAGAGCGGCTTGGTGGGCACCTGGCATCCAGCCAGGGTCAACCCACCACATATGGAAACAAATCCAACTGTTAAAAAGGAACTGCATCTAATGCCACAATTTCTAGCATTTTGGAACCAACAAGATAACTGCTTGGTTTATTCTCTTGCTGACACCAGCAGTGATTCTGTGTGGCAGTAAGTCGCTGGCTATGAGTAGAATTCATTCTCAGTATTATTTTCACAGTACTGAAGCTACCTTCCTCATGCTATCGTACCCTGTACCTATACCAAACTACTAATTGCAGCAGTCATGTTTTGCAAGCATCTTTATCTTGCCCCTACTAGGCATTTGTCTTGACCACACAGAAGTCCCAAGACCACGAGCTTCTCAGATGTCAAGAAGCTCTGTAATCTAAAAACAAAATCGATTTTATTCCCCAAAGTTATACATTAAAAGATATGCTGGAGCAGAGGCAGAATAAACCTACCATTTAGTAACACAAAAATAAAATACATCGAAAAGATGCATTCAAGTAACATAAGTATATTCACTCACCTAGTAGGAGACTATGATTCCAACAACTCAATCCAGAAACTATCTAAACTGATCAGAACAGTACCAAAAGAACACTGACATATGTTTCAGAGAGTTTTAAGAAGGCCCACCAAAGATAGCATACCAGACTAAACATTAAACAGTCTCTAAGAAGGTGAAGACGGTTTTGAGACTCAAAGTAGGATCTGTAGCTAACAAATCAGAGATTAGGATGAGAGGGATTATGAGAGAAGATTTAGGAGGTTTAAGAAAAGAATAAGTATAGAGGCAACTATAGGGGGGAAAACCTTGATACTGTGTGCTTATGTCCTCTCTAAGCATTTTATTCCAGGTGACGCTGTCAACTGTCACCTACAGACACTAAAAAAAGCCATATACACATGCACACTTCTATCAACACCTTTGCAAACTGCTGCTGCAGTCAGCTGTTGCCTCCTTGCCTGACAACTAGTAAAAATGCCTATCTGCAATGCTCTCCAACTCCATCATGGAGCTTTTGCCGTGTCACTTTAGTCTGGCAATCTCCAAGCGACAAAATTATACAGGAGGAGGTAGAGGGACAACCACCCTGTAAGCCCTTTCAGATGAGAAACTTACTGTTGCAATAGTAACCCAACACTTCTGACTTAGTCTTACAAGAATCATCCTACATTCACCCAAAAATCAAAAGGCCTTACACACAACGAACGAACACTCTGTAACTTAAAAATTCATACCAGTACCAAGTGGCAAGCAGCATCTGTTTCAGATGTATGGGGTGAGAATGACTGAAGACTAAGTGGCAGGGAGAATGTGAACCGAACAGTTATTCACTGGCTATCAAAATTTTATACGCTCCCAATATTATATATTTTGAGAATCACAGTTCTATCACCAGAAAGGAGTTCCAGCTCCCTCATTTCTCTCTGCTCCCACCTATATACTGAAGACCTCTACCTATCGCCACCTCTAACACTTGTGGGACCTCTCGGGATATGTTACTGCTATTTTTCATCCCTTGAAGAAGCTCAGAGGGGTCTCAATCACCAGAGCTAACACAAAAAATGAGGAATGCATGGTCAGCAGCAGCAGCAAATTAGTATAGCCCACCTCTTTCAAATGGCAGCCTGACTCCATTGCCTATTGAGCCAGTGTTTGACTGCTTAGGTGAAACTGCAGCACCATTAGCTGGCTTCCTCTATCTATCTTCAATTCTTCTACCCATTTGGCCTGGTAGCTACACAGGAATAATTACCTTTCATACTTACTTGAAAGAGAAATAATCATTCCCATGCATCATGATTTAAGAGCTCTTCAGATATTTGCAGGCTAGTACACACTAGCTTTCATGCAGGGGATCACAGTGCTCTACAAACCCAAAATCCAACCCTATCCTTCCATAGAGGCAAACCTCAATACACCAAGAACCTCTCCACAAGACTGAAGCACTACAGTGTGTAGAGGGAGAAAGAGTTAACACTTTCAAATTCAGACATACTACCTTTCAGTGCAGGCACATAATCTTCTGTCTTCTTTAAGATTTGTTGATAGGTAGCTATAGCATTTTCATATTTGCCTAGAATCTGCTCAACTGCTGCAGCTTTGTAAATGCTGTACACGAGCCCCGGGTTCAGCTCACTTGCTTTCCTGAAGGATTTTAGAGCTGTTGAATAGCTACCTCTGCTCAAGTAAGCCTCCCCTAGAGACTCCCAGCAGTTGGAATCCTTTGGATCAGCCCTGAGAGCTGCCTGCAAACTGAAGATATCAAGATATAAATTTATTTAAATAAAAGGTGAATCAAGTTAATATAAATTATTTCCTTGCATTATGTATTCTTAGGACACATATGCACAATTATACAGAACTTTTAAACACAGCATAGTAGTGTTTTCATCTTCAGAGCACATTATACAAGTTTAGACATTGTACCTAATCTTGGCTCATTATTCAGTGCTATACCGTGCTTATCTGTGACAAGTCTGTCACCAGGCTTGTTAGTTCAGAACACTGCTGTGCTGAAAAGACTACATTGTGCTAATTCTGGAACTGAAGAGAGACACAGCTTGCTCAGACCCATTTCCCATTGTTTAGTACAAGTCATCCTATAATCAGCTAACTTACTTTCAAAACTTGCTAAGATCAAAGACTGTTTTATTGGGATTTATAGAAAAGGACTTAAACCAACCACCGGTTCTCTTACTCAGCCACTGCTTGTGACGGCTGACCAGTTCTCAGGTAGTAAAGTCCACGATGAAGCCAGGCCCATTTTGCTGTACCAGTACTCGCTTTTTCAGTTACCTCATTCAGGATTGACAGAGCAGTGTCCTAACAAAGCACCAAAAATGTCAGGTTAGTAAACATATATATGTGTAAAGAACAAAGTTCTTGTTAAAGAAGAATACTCCTAATCCAGCAAACCATTAAACTGTCTAATCTGTTAATTACTGTAATGAAGAAATGTTACAGGGGCTTTTTAAAGCTGGCAGGCTGAGTGGCAGATTAGAGGAGGAAATTATCACATCCAAAGATGCAATTATTTCTTATGTACCTGTCTTAGCAAACAGACAGTAGCTTCCTGCAGCTTTGTAGAGACTATTTTTATTTTTTTTTTTAAACTAGAGAAGGATACAAGTATTTGCAGCAAGTCAGATACTTAGACTGACTTTCCAAATGTTCAAATGGAGTCTGTCAAAGTATGCGTTGCTTTCTTGCTCTGTAATATCATAGGCTAAGAACTTTTTGTACAATGCTAGATAAGAAATATTTTGTAAATGTTCTGATGACTTTGTATGCTTTTCCTGAAAGCAGCAAGGTGGAGGATGGAGAAAAGAAGTGGCACAAGTTAAATATGAAAAGAAAACTAACTTTATCTTCATGTTCCCTACTGAAAAAATCCTTCATCTAAATCACATATGTGATGACTACAATGTTATGCTTGGTTCCCCTACCCTTCTCCCCAGATAGATTAAATTTGGAATTGAAGCATAAAATTGAAGCAAGTCCAACCATGAAAGCTGCTAAGCAATGACAGAACATCTGTTTTCAGATCTTATTCTCAAACACAGAGGAAACCTGAAGTGATTCCTCAAAGAGCAGGATTCACAGAAAAACAAAACAGCAGTAGTCCAAAGCCCTGAATGTACAATACCATGTCTCCAAGTTGCACACTTAAGTCTACAGCTGCTGTTCCAGATTCTTCATCGGTTCCATCCAGTTCAAAAGCCTTTTTATAGCAACCACGAGCTCTACTTTTGTCTCCAGCAATGTCTCTGTAGTAGTTACCTAAATAACAAAAGACACTTCCCAAGTAGCTGTCCAATTTTGCAGCCTGTAAGAAAATATGAACACAATATAAGACAGCATTCTGAAGGATTATACTGATGGACAGGTCCAGTGATAACTACTTGTTCAATCTCTGCTCATCCACTTATTTAAGCTCCTTCTGTGATACATCTGAGTAGTCAAACTTTATTTTAAGATTTCAGAGATTACCTGAGCTTTAAATATTTGCAGAATCTGCTACAAACCTCATGACAGAAAGCATTTTGTACATGAAGTACTAACAAGCTAGTTGTGCTTGGCAAAAACAATTTCTTACTACATCCCATCATTTTCATATTCTACTCCGTTTCAATCATTATGCTCATACTCTTACCATATCACATCACAATTAACTCCAGCCTTTTGTAAAGTTTAACTTCCTTTTTAGATACACCTGGCAGATTTGTTTATACTTAAGAAACCCACAGCCCCCAAGCAGCAGAAAACAGCTTTGACAATAATAAAAAACCCCAAAGCTCACATAAAACAGTTTAGAACCAAAAGTATTGTTCACTTCAACTACATTCTCCAGTATACTCTGCTGTTATTGAAGTGCAAGCAGTAGGCAATGATTTCAGTTGCCAACGCCTATCCTGAAGTTATATGGTGAGTTTACAATGCCTAGAGTCTTATTTTGTATACTTCCATGTTCCCAATCTTTTGGATTCACATTCTTACCTATGTTCAGAGAAAAAGCCACAACCACCAAAACCCCAAAGATCAGGAAAAGTATATAAATTGTGGGCGTTTGCAAACTTACTTCCTTGGACAGACACTGAAACTCTAACACCATTTTCATCTTTTTTCCTTCCTCACTTTTTTTCCAATTTGAATTTTGCCCTCCCCATTTCAAAATGTCTTCAAAGATCTATGCTGGTCATCTAGAGGCCTTGACTTCACAGCCCTCAAGGAGAGAAGATTGAGAGAATCACCACTATGTTTGGCTAAATCAAAGGCCTCAAGAATTAGGTGAAAAGAGGAAAACAAAAGCAGGGAGATTCCAGGTAACTGCACAGCTCCCTGCAATGCCTTTTTACACAGCTGAGCTTGGTTTATAGGCACTGGAGGCTTGTAAATGGGAACAAGCAAAACATTTAAGTCTGTTATTCCAGTCAGTGTATTTTCCATATTTGGTTTCTGATATAGGAAAACACTAATTCTACATGAATAGTTAAAGCAGCCTTTACCTTCAAGAACTGAGTCAGTGCTTTTCCTTTGTCTTTTTTTGTCTCATCACTCATGAACCAGTATGTGAGCCCCAGGTACTGATGATACTCTGCAGTTTCAGCCTTTCTTTCAATAGCATTTAGAAAACTAAATAAAAGGAACAGAGGTCAGATCAGACAAATTCTCAAAAGCTGCAAAACACTGTATTCTATTCTCCCTCCACATTTCTCTGTTAGAGGAAAGCAAAAAATAAACCTACCTTCTTTCTGCCTGTTCATAGTTCTTTTGGGAATAATGGATGAAACCCTCTAGAGCATGGGACTCAGCCAGATCAGGGTAGGACAACAGAAGCTCTTGTGAAATCTGCAAAAGGATGTCATTCTTCCCTAGTTATTTCCTCTATGAAACCAAGAATTCTACTTAGCATACAGGAATGACAATACATCACTAACCTTTGAAGCTTGATCCATTAAACCTTTGTTTAGATAAGCCTGACCTCTGACAGCTAAAACCACTGGATCACTGCTTGCATTCGCAATCTAGAAAACCAAGTAATAGACACGACCAAGTTATTCTCTCCCCAGATTCAGAAATCAAAGGTGTCAAAAGCAGGCAGACTGCATGAAGATAAGGGCAAGAAAACATTTAGACAAAATACCCTTGAGAAGCCTTAGACAGAATAATTTTGATGGAGAACAGGTAGAAGATTGTAGAGAGCAAGGACAAAGGTACAGAAGTCTAAACAGCGAAGAATGAAACCATGAGACAAAAAAAGAGGGGAAGCAACTTCTGCTTAAAGCTTAACCATTCGATCTTAAAGTAATATGCTCTTGTTCATGACTAATGACAAGTGAATGAAGGACATGGGGAGTAGGATTATAACAACAATTCAAATTAAGATGAACAACAGTCACAAAACTAGCAAGAACCCAGCAGCACTAAGCAAGGCCAGACAAGGTCAAAAGTGACAGCTTCTAAAATTAGAACTGTGAGTGAAAAAGAGTGGTAGCAAAGCCTAAAAAAAAGAGAAGGAAGGAGTGTTTGAATTACACCATAGTTGCTAGGAGTTGTCTAAACCACACAGAATGTAAAAAGGAGGCAAGGGGAGAAATACACAGCTTGAGTTTTTAGTACAGACAGACGAGAGCACTTTTTAAAATAAAAAAATATATACATTTCAGTTAATGAAAATACCTGCTCAAGTGCTTTGATGGCTTCTTCTGCAGCATCAGCATCAGCTATTTTAATCAAAGCCTCTGCTTTCAACTGAAGGATAAGGTTCTTCCACCGAAGACTAGGACCCTCAGGAGTTCCAAGAGCCTCAAGAGCTGTTGACAAGAGAAAAGTTTCATCAAGTAAAAACAGAAAAAGGAACTACAAAGAGCACCACTGTTCCCAGTATTTTTTAAATCTTGTTAATTACAATTTTTCAGTCTAATAGAGCACACTTAGAACAATTTTTTTGACTGCTCTCCCCCATGTTGAAGAAATTGTTCTGTACAATTTCCATCCATTCAAGTTTAAAAGTTAAATCAATTTTAGAAAGGTCCTGTCAGACATGTGGAGAGACTGATTGCTTTCTAGCTGCTGGCCTTATAAATGGAATAATACATTTTTCCAATCTATGTTCTGAAGAAACAATGACCTTTCAATAAACAAGTTGTTTTACACTTCAGTGTTTAAAGAAAAAAATATTATGGAAACCAGGGATTTAACTCTGTGCCTGCGCAAAAGTAACTTCATACCTTTCTACGTAGTATTGATTGCTTCTCCAACATACAGTATAATCTCACTTCAGAGAATGAAGGTATCTCTGTTGAGTTTCAGCATTCTCCAAAGGCAAGAAGCTTCTGAATAACTCAATTAACTGTATTTATTTTCACATACGATGAACTCTTGTCTGACTTGATACAGCCAGTAAGACAGGCCAAGCATAAAGCAATGCTTCCCCAGAATTCTATCCGACTTTCCACACATTCTTTGGACTCAAGGAAACTTTCTGCATCAACATCATCTTTTAGCAAGGCACAATAGCCTAACTTATATCTTGCATTGAGAAACAAAACTTATTTTGTGTGTTCTGAGCCTGCCAGCTTTTAGTTTCATTTGGTACTAACTAGTCCTCACATTGGAAAACAAAACACTTGATCTTTATTTATCTTCAACGTCACTTGCAACTTCACAGATTTCAAAATCGTCTCTTCTCCAGGCTAGAAAAGGAGGCTATTTACAGGCTATTTACTTGTTCTCATATGCTGCATTTTCCATACATTTGATAATCCTTATTACTAATCTATTAACTTCTACTATTATTTTTTTTTTGAGAAGAGGTGGATGGGTACCAAAACTGCACACAGATTTCACCATGCTGCTGAAGTTCTTAAAGCAACTGCATGTTGGTGCTCTGTTTCACTAACCGTTCCCTTCCCTGTAATTCCTAATATTCGACTTGCCTGTAAAGCACAGAAGGGGAAAGAAACTGTCCTATTTTTTCATACAAAATGAGGACCTTTCTGCTCTCTACTTCAACAAGACTGTAGGGTAGCTTTGTGGGAACATTTCTTCCCACAACTGCATGATTTTGCATTTAAGACTATGGAATTTTATTCATTATTTTAACACCTAGTCACCCACTCTGGTAACTTCCTCTTAAGAGTTTTGCAATCCGCTCTGAATAGCAGCAAACTTTAAAACCTGATTACTCAACATCCATAAACGACTAGAAAAGAGGATGAACAACACAGGTATCAGTGAAAATGTCAGGGACACCTCCTTGCAGCCTGAAAACAGACGTTATTACTACACTGCGCTCTAGCTTTTAACTTATTTAAAACTGACAAAAACCACTCAATGCTACAACTCTACTTAACCCACAGCTGCTTAGTTTCCTTAACAGTCTTGTAAGCCATCTTATCAATTACCACCTGGAAACCAGAGAAGACCATATCACATCTCCCTTATCTATGTGCTCATAAACTCCTTCAAGTTCTAAAAAAACAACTTTACTTTACAAAAGCCATGCTATCCCCCAGAATAATTTTTCCACGTCAATTCCCTAACTCTGTTCTTTCAGTTTTAACTAATTCAACCACTAAACATAACGGACTTGTCGGTGGTTTACGTGATCTTTCCTAGAACCCTTTTTAAAAGTTAGGGTCACACTATCTACCTCCAAGCACTTGGATGCCAAGACAGTTTAAGCAAGTAATTACATAAACCCCTTAGTACTTCAGCAATTTCATCTTTATGTTCCTTGGTCAATTCCTAGGTCAATATCTCATAGTTACTTAACGCTAATTTTTCCTCTCTTGTTTTATAGCAACTGCTGTTAACGCTGTAATCACAGACAAGTTGTTTGATGAGTCGCCTGAAAAGAAGAGTCACGGTGTAGAAGTCACCCTGAGCTCTTCCATACTGAACACAGATGGGAAAAGAATCACCTAATTTTCATTCTTTCTGCAATAAATTTCTTTTTACCTACTTTGTTCTGTTTTCACATTTCCTCCGCCCAAATTTATAGGCCTTTTGAGTCTCCCTCGCTGGCAAGTACTTCCCCTTGCTTTTAATAATTTCCCATGACTGTTTAGCCAGGTCTGCATACTTTTACCTCTTCAAGTCCTTCTTGAGAAGTTTTTCATTGCATTTGTCCCTGTCAGAAAAAAGTCCACTTTGGCTGTCCCTTCATTTATAACCATTAGATAATGGCTCTATTCAGATTAGATATGCATCGCTAGATCATAATAACTGCCCTCATTTCCAGCTAGCACGGATGAAGATTTACACTCAGTGAGGTTTCTTAAGATGCAGTTGTACTATGCAACATTTCTGCATCTTACACTAACTTGATTAAAATCTTATCTTTTAAGTCTAAATATGAAGTCTACCAGACTAAAAATTTGTGAACACCTACCCTTGTGGTTTCAGGCAATTATCTGCTGTTTGGTAGAGTTGGTCAACCACCAGCTGAAGAAACATATCAGAACATGCAAACCTTCTAAATATTAACCATCAGACAGGTTTCTGGTTCTGATTAGCGTTTTCCTGAGACTAAGCAGCACAAGGTGCTTTTCAGCTGTCATACACCAAGAGAAGCAGGGGACACCAGCACAAGCCGTGAGACTGCAAAAAGCAAAGGACTACGACTGCTGCTAACTCAGACCTACCATGCAAAGGCCACATTGGCTGGACTACGTAAAGTGGTGTACCCCTGCAGCTGCTCTTTCAATTAGCGGGCAGTTACCTTGATTGCAGGACAGGACAGCGTCCCTGTGTTTGTGAATTTTCATCTGTGCCTCTGCCAAATAATGCCATGCTGCTGGACACTGGCTAGTCTTCTGCAAACCTAATAAAAGAAGAGTTTAAAAAAGGCACTAAAAAAAGTTGCTATGGGCTGCAAAGACGCTGCAGCTGGCAGACGCTGTATTGCCATATAACACCATCAAAAACATATTATCAATCAGATAATAAGACTTGCAGTTAATTTTTAATTTGAGTCTTATTTTAAACTGTTTTAGACATACAGGCCACCATGCAGTAAGGCAAAGACTAAGAAGCACGTAAGCTTCTGTTCGGCTTAATTTTGCATATAACATTACATATACAGAAAAAAAAAAAGGGAAAAAAGTGAGGAAATACACAACATTGGCTTAAGGTGCACTTTTGTTTCAAAAAGAAAAAAGTCCTTCACTTTGATCAGACATTAACATCAGCAGCCTGTAGACCACTGTATAAAGTTTTTCTTAGAAACCAGAAAAGGCCTATAGAACTTCAAGACAGCAAAAAAATGATGGCAGGAGTGCTTCACTGAAACTTCCTGATAAACTTGCCTTAATTAAAGATTCACTAATAAAACTGAATTTGAGTCTTCTGAGATATATACATATATTACTACTAAATAATGCCTTGAAGCTTCAATGCCTAAAATGCAAACACTTGGCTTACTGGGAAAGACATTATTTCCAAGCTTTACACATTTAAACATTATACCAAGAGCCTTGCCCTTTGCATTCTCCCCTTCATGAGCAGAGTATTACACGTAACAGTAAAAATAAATAAATAAATAAAACTATTTGGGAGATGTATCCTTTGTCAAAAACAGGTTGTATGTTTTGTCAAAACATCCAATGGCATTTAAGCCAGAAGTATTTGCTGTCCATGGAAGACTTTTTCCTCTTAAGCACCTGAAATTTTTATTTCAGATTTTAGGCAAGACATGTTATTTCACTGTGTGTAAGCTACTGTAGAATATTGTAGAATATTCTGAAATCCAGTTTCAGAAACAATCTTATTCTAAAGCTGGGTGAAAGGATGCAGCATATCTCAGCATAGCCTGACTGACTCCTGATCGCTTAGATCCCAAATGCTTATTTACCCAGCTTTGTCAATAAGCTGTTTTGAATTTTCCACGGCCAGCACAGTGAGAGTGGAGAGTCCTATTTTCCCACTAGTATACTTATGAATCATTTCCAAAGACCTTTGCCATTTCAATACAGGCAAGATAATTACAGATTAGTAAGCCAACTCTTCAGCAAATCTGTCTGCTGTTAAAAAAAAAACAAACATCCTCCAATATTCCTCTTTAGATACCCAATACAAGTGTTTACCCAATGTAAGTGTTGAAGAGGTCTTAAAATGATGTAACTTTAAAGGGAAGTCATCTTTGTTCAGGTATAGAAATGCAGTGACTAGGTTAGAGGAGCTGCATTATATTTTACTTTATAAATTCCACATTCTTTCATTGCTATTGCTGTATTTACTGCTTCTTCTAGGTATTTCCCCAATAACAGACAGATTAAAAAAGAGTTTAAAAGTTGATCACACTAAAATACTACAGAGCTGACTATAACAGCAATGACAGACTTCAGAGATGTTACACTTAAAGCTATATCTAAAAAAATTTCAATGCCCAATCAGAGAAAGTGTTGAGTATTCTTTTTAAATCTAGCTGGTCTTAGAACTGGCAAAGTACTATGCAAGTGTAAGATTCCCAAAATATCCAGCATAAACTAGCTGGTGTTCAAGTTATAGAGTACTTATACCTCATATTACACATTTACCTTCAGTAAGACTCTTAACAGCCTCCTTGTATTTCTTTTCTTGGAGGCATTTTATACCAAAACCAATGATGCCTGGACCACTACTTGCGTCCATCTCCAAAAGCCTAGAAAAACAGTGCAGTGCCTCTTCCGACAAAGTACCTGGTTTCAGAAAAATAAATATTTTGTAGAGTTTTAGATTTAAAAAAATGCAACAGCATACCTTATCCACATAAATATGACCCTTATCCTCTGAGCTCAAAGTAATGAATTTATTAACTAAACTTTTTTCCAAAGGTACTACACACTTATCACCCTCCACCCCCAAAACCAAACCCAAAAAACAAACAGTAATCTAAATACCCAGTACCACCAAACAATATAAACTGTCAGTCTGAAACCTGAATTTTTAACGACTCATGTTAAATTACTACAGGTATACTTCCTTTATTAATAAAAACTAATTCCTTCACATGCTTTTCATGTAAGCCCAGCTGAATGCCCATGTGTCAAAATCTGCTACAATTAAATCAAAATAATTTCGTTCCAGAGTAGGCCTTGTGTACCTACAAATTTGCTGTGATGAGCTTGCTAAAACAGTCTTGCTGTGAAACCACTTAATTTAATGCCTTGGCTTAATTTTAACTGATGCCACTAACTTTTTACGCTTGTGTTTAGCTGTGATTGTAGACTTGGCAGTCCTTGCTTAAAGCAACTGTTGTGACTTGCAGCAACAGTCTTTGAACTACTATTTTCTTTAAAAAATTATGGACTCATTTGACATAAAGGTTGCCTTTGATTTGCATTTGGTAAAGGTGACTAATAATGCATCTGAGTTACAAGCCCGTAAGTTTGGGGCATGAAGGACTATGACACGGTTGGAATGACTCAGATATAAACCAACAACCTTACTAAAACCTAAGCATCATCCTCCCCACCCCAAGGTGGCTGTGGGATGGTGAGATGTTGTCAGAGCATTGGTATATAAGAACTGTGCCAACCAGATGCTTCGTTTCCTTTGGAAGTTAGTTTCTGCATGTTTCTCCAAACCGTAAAGCATTCTCATGTGGAAATGAGAGTCTGGGCCTCATTTGTCTTCATCCCTTCCAATCAAAGTGAAAAATTCTCTCTTGTTTTATGTTGCTACATTATTCCATGATGCCTACCTTCAAAACTGGAAAAGGCATTCTTCTACCTAAGCTGAAAGTTATTTCTCTTTATATAAACCCAAGGGGTTTTTTCCTGATTTTCTTTCCTCGTTTTAAAAAGAAATCAAATCAACTTCTGATGCCTTAAACAATAGAATGAGAGACCAAAATTTAGTAGTTATCTTTGAAAATGCTGCAAAAGTGTCCAACACTGTTGCAATAATGTTGTTTACTGAACTACTGAAAATAGCAATTGCATACTTTCAGATCCCTGCACTATTGAACACAACATGGTATTTTTTTTCCTCAGAGATTCTCCTTTTCTACTTAGAACAAATATCTAAACAGATCTGTTTATTCCCTGTTCACCACGCATTCTTTTGAAGGAAGTTTCACAAATGTTTGTTCGGTTTTTTTGCCAAGAGAGATTGTCTGTGTCAAGAATAAACTAAGTGTAGCCTGTCCTCAGCCTTAGACCACTTGTTAACATTCTCCATTCCCTCTTCGAAGCTTAAGAAGCTAATCGTCATTTATCCGGAGAGGCTGCTTTTGAGTTTTGTGAGGCATTCTTTCTTTGCGACTTTGTACGTCGCCAGAGTTGGACTTAACTCGCAGGAAGTTTTTTGCCAATTTACAGTCACCACTCAGTTACAGAGCTAGGGAACAGCAAATCATAGGACCAAATACTTTTCATTTTCAGACAGGCCGAAACACAACATAAAAGTAAATAGTGCACTTGTATTGGGTCATGAAGGGTAAAACCTTGTAAAAAGATTGTCACAAAACTAACCAAAAAAGAAATAATTTAAGCCCCCAAAATGACTAAATCCATCCTACTCACCTGACTGAACAAAGTGCAAGCAAAGTACTTCTAAAGGATAACTCAGAGTAGGATACAAAGCCATCATATCATTACAGGCCTTTTCCAATCTAGCCGTTTCGTGAGGGAACTTGAAAGGAAAAAAAAAAAAAAAAGTTATTTGTGTGACTTATCAGATGTAGAATATTACATCTATTCACTCATGAAAACAGATTAACAAAACCTTACTTTTGACAAGCACTGAATAAAGTCCTTGTAAAGATTTTGGTGGTCTTCACCAGGAACAGTGTCAGCAGAGTTCACCGCATGTTCAAATGCAGTCAAAAGCTGAAATAAGAAATAATTAGGCATGCAACAAACAATGACTCTAGGAAAATATTATCTTCATAGAATGGAATACTTCAGTTGGAAGGGACCTACAACGATCATCTAGTCCAACTGACTGAAGACTTCAGGGCTGACTAAAAGTTCAAGCATGTTATTAAGGGCATTGACCAAATGCCTTTGAAACACTGACAGGCTTGGGGCATCAACCACCTCTCTAGGAAGCCTGTTCTAGCATTTGACCACGCTTTCGGTAAAGAAATGTTTCTTAATGTCCAGTCTGAACCTCTCCTGGTGCAGCTTTGAACCATTCCCACGCATCCTGTCGCTGGATCCCAGGGAGAAGAGATCAGCGCCTCCCTCTCCGTGTCCTCTCCTCAGGAAGCTGCAGAGAGCGATGAGGTCACCCCTCAGCCTCCTTTTCTCCAAACGAGAGAAACCCAGAGCCCTCAGCCACTCCTCAGAGGACATGCCTTCCAGCCCTTCCATAGTTAAGTGGATAGTTACATGTTATTACCTGGATCCTACTCATTAAGTTTACAGCAGTACTGTGAACAGAGAAACTCACACAGCAAGTTTCTTATCATGAAGTAGTACCCAAAGAGGATCCAAAGCACGTTAATTGTCCAGTACAAGATGAAGCAGTAATAAACTGTTTCATAACGTAAGATGGGTACAAGGAAGGCAAAATTTGTAAGAACTCAGATTCTTCTTGATACCTAATCCCAATTCAAAGAAAGACTTGGTACCACAAAAGGTAGGTTACTATCCTCTATGGTTAGCTGTCAGCCCTCTCCCCTGCTCTAGCCTAGAAATACAGTCTTTTATTTCTTGACTCCTTATATATTGGAGAACACAGGCACCACAGTGCAGGCTACCAAACGAGCATGCTAAACAAAAAGTTGCCCACCATGCCACATCCTTCCAGGTTCAGGTGCTTTACTCAAAACTGCAGTAAAGTAAACTGTAGATTTGCATGTGAAACCCATTCCTGATATTTATGCAACTTTTATTCTTTTTTAAACTTCTTGTCCCCAAAAAAGAATGCAGTGCTGCCTGCAGCACCTCTTTTCCATAATAGCTCGTAAGTTAAAGCATCTGCCTTCTCAAAAAGTAAAGCTCCAGATTCAATTTTCTGCTGTCTGAAACTATTTCAATTTATATTTTCTACCTTTCCGGAGCGCTGCTATCAACCACATTGGTGATGAGAAATTTCCACCCTTCCTGTTGAAGGAGGTTCATCTTGCAAGAACAGGTAAATCAGATAAAACAAAGTTAACTTTGCCCATAGATAACACAGGATCAGTATAATTCATGATCATTCTGTTTGCTCCATTTAGCTTTGACATTCTCCTAAGAAGTGAGAGCTTAAAACCTACAGGAGAAAAGAAAATTTGAACCAAAACATTGCTATCTAGGATAAGCACTAGGTATGAAGAAATGGAAAAACAGCGCAAAGCTACCTCTTCTACCCCAGAGGAAAGCAGGGGGGGAGTTTCTTGTTTTGAAGAACGCTTGTATGGGGTTTGTGTGGCAAGGTTTTGGTAGCGGGGGGGCTGCAGGGGTGGTTTCTGTGAGAAGCTGCCAGAAGCTTCCCCTGTGTCCGATAACGCCCATGCCAGCCGGCTCCAAGACGGACCGGCCGCTGGCCAAGGCCGAGCCCATCAGCGACGGTGGTAGCGCCTCTGGGATAACAGATTTAAGAAAGGGAAAAGAAGTTATGGGGAGCAGCAATTGCAGCTGGAGAGAGGGGTGAGAAGATGTGAAAGGAACAACTCTGCAGACACCAAGGTCAGGGAAGAAGGAGGGGGAGGAGGTGCTCCAGGCACCCCAGCAGAGATTCCCCTGCAGCCCGTGGGGAAGACCATGGTGAGGCAGGCTGTCCCCCGGCAGCCCATGCAGGTCCACGGTGGAGCAGATCTCCACCTGCAGCCTGTGGAGGACCCCACGCCGGAGCAGGGGGATGTGTCCAAGGGAGGCTGTGACCCCGTGGGAAGCCTGTGCTGGAGCAGGCTCCTGGCAGGAGCTGTGGCCCCGTGGAGAGAGGAGCCCAGGCTGGAGCAGGTTTGCTGGCAGGGCTTGTGACCCCGCGGGGGACCCACGCTGGAGCAGTCTGTTCCTGAAGGACTGCACCCCGGGGAAGGGACCCACGCTGGAGCAGTTCGGGCAGAACTGCAGCCCGTGGGAAGGACTCACGTTGGAGAAGCTCGTGGAGGACTGTCTCCCGTGGGAGGGACCCCACGCTGGAGCAGGGGCAGAGTGTGAGGAGTCCTCCCCCTGAGGAGGAAGGAGCGGCAGAGACAGCGTGTGATGAACTGACCCAAACCCCCATTCCCCGTCCCCCTGTGCTGCTGGGGGAGGAGGTAGAGAAAATCGGGTGTGAAGTTAAGCCCGTGAGGAAGGGAGGGGTGGGGGGAAGGCATTTGTAAGATTTGGTTTTATTTCTCATTATCCTACTCTGATTTGATTGGTAATAAATTAAATTAATTTTCCCAAGCTGAGTCTGTTTTGCCCGTGATGGTAATTGCTGAGTGCTCTCCCTGCCCTTACCTCAACCCACGAACTTTTTCGTTATATTTTCTCTCCCCTGTCCAGCTGAGGAGGGGGAGTGATAGAGCAGCTTTGGTGGGCACCCGGCGTCCAGCCAGGGTCAACCCACCACACTGTCAAAGCTTCTGAATGATGCTTCTCATAACATGCAGAGGTAGAACCATGCATCACTGTGCTACAGTGCAAACCTGGACTCCTGCAGAACTCAGGAGGCAGTTAATGAAGGAGTTCCAGGACGACCACTTGGATTTAGGTGCCTTATTCCACCTAAGACCCATCTTAGGCTGCTGCACCCTTACTGTTTTTGTCAGAAGATAAAATCACCCACCTTTTCTTGAGAAGTTTAGTACCACTGAACATTAATGAGACAAATAGTCACAAGATTTGCATGGTTTTTAAGGCTACATTTGAAGTCTAGCTGCACTGTACATATATATGTATCTAGATGAGTTGGAGTGAGAAACATTACCGACTGCTCAGTCTTATTATCCTGGTTCTGTGTACTGTCTTTCAGTAACTGGATCATCTTCTTCCAAAGCTGATGAAGCTCTGCCTTTTCTGCACCTTGTTCCTGTTTCATTTGTATTAGTTTCTGCCATGTTTCAGCCACCTGTCAACAGGAACAAAGCATAGAATCACAGAACGGTTTGGGTTGGAAGGGACCTTAAAAGATCGTCTAGTTCCAACCCCCTTACCAGGGGCAGGGACACCTTCCACTAGACCAGTTGCTCAAAGCCCCATCCAACCTGGCCTTGAACCATGCTGTTACTCTTTAAAGAACTGAAGGTCTGATACAAGCTTTCCAATTACGGTCAACTTTACCACACTAAGGTAGACAACAGAGTAACGTTTAAAGTAATGACCCAGATTTACCTGCTTTCTGATTAAAGCAATAACAAGTCCCAAAGCATTGTGTGGGGCCTGTCCACCTTCCAAGGTACAGCAAATAAGGGAGGTAACATCAAGAGTATGAATTCTGACTGTGGTTCCTGGAGGAAATCAACAGTAAAAATAGACCTAAACAGTCCTCCGATAAACTCTGAAGAAAAAATGGAAGCCTTGTTGGATCTACAGCACTACGAACAGAAAGAGAAGGACAGCAGCAGTCCATTATGAAATTCCAGTGTGGAAAAATCAACAGGAATTAAAAAGAGAAAATAGGACCCTAAAGCCTAACTTGTGGTTTCCTGTTGCACATAGAGCAAGTCTGCCTTCATACGCTAAACTATTAGATTGCATTTAGTTTCAGAAACTGGTGTACAAAGAGGCTTTGGAGCTAATTAATAGTCTTGAGCCTGATGCTAAATGATATGTAAAATTTTTCATTTTCCATTGTTGGAGGAAAGGGGAGAAGATGAAATGGAGTAAGACCATGCACCACCTTGTAAGAAAGCAACCTTTTTAAAGAGTAAAGGAAGAGTGAACAGCATAAATGCAAAAATACGTATCCTGTAACATTACTACAGAAACTATATAGGCAACGTTACTGTTGAACCATTCAGGCATTTAACAGCTCCACCTCGTGGTAAACTGGTAAGAGCCACGACTATTTCTGCAACGGTCATGCTGACACAGACTTTGGCAGTGCTAGGTGGGCTGAAGCTTGGGTTGTCCTGGAGCAGCTTTGCGTGCCCTTACCGTTGTGCATGGAATGCAGTATGTAAGCCACAGGCAATGGAGTTCCGGTTGTGTACAAATTCTACCTTACCCTCTGGCATGAAGTATCAGGGACAGTCTAGAGAGGGATCACCACACCAGTGAAGGGCTAATCACATACCTAGGATGGCCAAGCTAGGCAAAGGACACCTGACTTGCCCACACTGCATGTAAATCTGCATTTGGGATCATGACTGGCTTCTAGAAATATAACAGAAGAATGATGTTCCACCCTTTCAGCCTGTATACTAATGCTCTTTGTCAAGTTTTGTCAGTTTAATGGATTGCATCTAAGTCTTACGCGGTGGAAAAGAAAGGAATATAGTTAAAATCAGTTCTTCCTGGTGGTGGTCCACAAGGAGATCTTAAAGTGGTCTGTGGCCCAAAAAATTGGGGATTCCTTGATGAAAAGTAGTTAGTTCTGATCAAACGGAAATTTCTTGTTAGAAGAGAGAAAGTAAAGTACTCAACCTACCTCTAAATATTTCTTTTCTTGATGATATAGTTCCACAAGCTTGTTACATACGTCACACCATTTCTGCTTGTCACCACTAGAAAGGAGGAAGAAAATCCCACACAAACAAGCCAAGTTTTCCATAAAATAGTATAATGTTTTTCAAGTTCTGATTTTTTAGTAGGTTCAGTTGCCAAACAAATATTTAGAATAAGTACTACAGATTGCCCTAAAAGTTTTACTCATTGCTGCTGTAACTGAGTGAAAAAAAAGTTACTTCAAGGGATTGTACTTTTCTTTTTGAACAATTTTCAAATTAAGGAAACAAATCAAACACTCCAGTCAGCTACAGTGACAGCTGAGAGTTAGATTTGTTTAGAAATGTACCTATATGAATCAGATGACATATATTCTGTGATCTTAAAGCAGAGAAAAATAAGCCTACTTATTAACGTAGACAATGAACTATCAGAGCTAAATGCTTCGAGGCAGTGAGTTTAGACAGAGGACATAGGATAACATAGAATTCTCTAAACTACTAACCTCAAGTACAATTATTCCCAGCGTTTTTCCCTATGAAAAGGAACAGGATCAAGAAACCTTATACAGGTACAGAAAACCTTAGCAACAAGTGCTGACCCACTGATGTGACAAGGCTTTAAAAAAAAAAAAAGCCTATCCTGTGTATCAGCAATGGCATTCACTGAATTAGAAATCTTAGACTGCATTACGGTATTCAATATCCTTTACCTTTCATAGAGTTCCAAGAGCTTTTGGTAAACATCTGCTAAGTCTCCTTTGACATCTGTTTGGTTGGATTTCTCATATAAATTTGCTAATCCCTTTTAAAAAAAAAAAAAAGGGGAGAAGATAAAAAATAAGTAAGATGTTACGTCAACAGTTATGTGTTATGAGAACACTGCAAGTTCTGCTGACAAAAATTATTCCATTGCCTTCAATGGGGTCAAGTGTTAATGCAGTAATCTCTGAGCGGAATCTACACTGATTCTTCTGTACAGCCTTCTGAATCTACTTATTTTAAATGAAAAGCTTTCCTCACTTTAACTAATATCAACAACTACTTGAAACTTGTATGTATTACATAATCTTGTCCGCATAACAGACAATGTACAAAGCACACTAAGTCATATGATAAAAGATCTATACCCAAGTATCATACCGTCTTGTATAGTAATAGAAAGCCAGAATCTGACTGCAAAGCTGAGGAAATTTCAATACACCTTGAAATCAGGCACCAACAGTTATACTTTAAAAAGGTATTTATGTTGAAAATACTAAGAACCTTATAACCTTAGAAAAATAGTGATTGTTGGTATCAGAGACAGACTTAATATGCAACCTTATGCTTCACAAGCCTCCAGATAACACAACTGTATGTTGTAACTACATACTGTTATAGGTTGTCATGCACACACCACACAGCACACAGCTATTTTAAATGTATACTATTTTTTTTAAGTAACAACAAAATTCAGTAACAATCCACTTGATGCTGGAAGCTGGAAAAATAAGTTACTAGATAAAACATTTTCTCTCCTATGAGAGAAGCACTGTCAAATGTTTCTTGAGCTACAAGCATGGAAATTCCTAAGCATGGACCAATTTACTGTATGTGTTTCAATTCGTGTTCTCCCTTGCATGTTTCACTGCTATCTAGTCTACACAAGAAATACAAACTTAAATATACTGAAACTACAGTTCACCCTGCTATACATATGCAGCCACCCATGACTTTACTTTGGACACAGAAATAATACGAACCTCCACTACTCCAAAGCTTTAGTAGAACTAAGGGCCTCAAGAAAGCACGATGCAAGTCTCAACTCTGCTTTGTTCCCATATTTAGCTCCATAGTGACACTTTTGACGGAAAGAAAAAGTGAATCTGGACATTCACGTACCTGCCACGCCAGTAACTGGTTTGGTTCAAGTTCAATAGCTTTCTTATACGCTCCTTTGGCCTGATCAGGCTGCTCTAACTCAGCAGCTGCCAGGCCAATAAATACCCAAGCATTGTAGTTATTTTTTTCTTGCTTCAAGACTGCCTAGAAACACACAATTTTAAGTGAAACTGATGAATGAAATGCATCTTATGGATCCGTGTATTGAGTTTTATTATTACAGTTTGGTGAATTATTCTATATGGTAATATTAGAAGTTAAGTAATTTTTAGGAAAAGGCTGAGATTAATAACTTCAGCTTTTCATGCCAGAGAATGCTTCGTATCTGAACTGTTCTGCCAGTAATCATATCTGTAGCTCAGCAATTAAAGCGCTCCTGTCAAGGTCTGGACTAGAAATGGATTTTTATCTCTAACATTCTAGACTTAATATTCTTATCACCACATATAAGCAAATGCAAAACGAAGGGGAATAGAAGTTTACGTGTGGTCAAGTAACATGAATGATCAATGAAGTTAAATCTGAAAATCAGTCTCAACTATTATGTCAATAAGGCAGTCCACACTCTGTATTACTATACAGCTATAGGGGTATGTGAACAGCAAACAAAATATGCAGAAAACATTACCTTCCAAGTAAAAAAATTAATTACCTTGCAATGTTTTAAGGCTTCCTTATATTCTTTATTTCGTATTGCATCTCTAGCACTCTTCAACGCTGCCTTCACCTCCTTATTTGACATTGTGGCTACTAAGTAAAAAGGACATATCATTAGTTCTTACAAAAAGATATACTGAACTAGAAACATTGTTTATATCCTACTGTAATTGCACAGAGTATTTTAAACACAGAAATATAGTGCAATATGCCAAAATGCATACAGCACTAAAAACTGCTGAAACAAATAATATGGTTAGTTACTTAAGCTTAGCTCCAAGGCAGGATTAAGTCAATATTCTGAACAGTTAAATGATACAAAGTAGTTATCCCATAACGAAATTTTTGTTATGGTTTAAAATAAATTTAAATAGGAGGAGAGGTGCCATATGACAGCCACCTTAGTTAGACTCCTAGGAAGACACCCTGCATACAGTTTCTTTTAAAAGAGGAATAACTAAGCAGCAAACTGTGCTTAAGAGGCATATTGCACTGGACGTGTGGTCGAGGGGTTCCTAAGTATCAGAGTTTTTCTTGTGTGCTGTCTACAGCAGTACCGTGGCCAGCCTGTCCCTTATGTTCAGGTGTGGTCCACAATGCTCCCTCTCCCTTCACACACACACACTTACAGCAGACCCTGCTTCCGACTACAGCTGTATAGCGAAAAAGAATAAGCATTTAAGGACTCATCAAAGAGGCATTCACGCTTTTGAAGTCTGACATAATCATGCACTACTTTGATGTACATAGTAAATATTTTGCCTCAAATGAACTCCCGAAACACCACAGTCAAAACTGCCTGAGCGGGATGAGGCTGAGAAAAAACACTGCTGGCACAGGCACTGAAAGAGACTGAAAAAGTGACAAGCTGCAGAACAAAAAAACCTTTTAGCACCTGAAGAACAAAAGATAAGGAGCGGATGAAGGGCCTAGAGAGAAATAGTAATGAAAGGACAAAGGAAGAGGGCGGATTTCAAAGATTCCCTCAGAGCCTAAAAAAATACAAAGAAACCTGTCAAACTTACATTGCTCAACAGCTCCTGGAGATAAATTTGCTTCCTAAGAGGGCACAGACTCCTCGATCATCACGAACACCCCCCGCCGCTGACGTCTCCAAGCCTGAGCTCCATTTTCACCTACAGAGAAAAGAGACACCACGTCAGCGCAGAACCGGGCACCTCGGAGGAGGTCAGCTCCGCAGCCCCGTCCCGGAGCGAGTAGCGCCCAGGCCGGGCCCCGGGCGGGGCCCGGTGCCCGCGGACCGCGTGGGGAAGCGGCTCCGCGCCGGCAGCCCCTCCGAGCGCGGCCGCTCAGCCCCGCCGCAGGCCGGGCCGCCAGCCCTCACGGCGGGGAAGAGGCGGCGGGGAAAGACACGACGGACCGGACCGGACCGGACCGGACCGGGCCGGGCCGGGCCGGGCCGGGCCGGGCCACCGGGCCGCCATCCCCCCGCCGTCCCCCACCGCCACTTCACCTTCACCCGCCGCCGCCGCCACCACGGGCCGCCGCCCCCGCGCATGCGCGCTCCCACGTCGGCGCGGCGACTCTCCCCCCGTCAGCCGCCATTTTGTTTCGGGCACTGTGGGAGATGTAGTTCCTGCCTCCCGCCGCCCCGGGGCACGCTGGGAGCTGTAGTCCGCGGTGCCGAGGGGAGCGGGCGGCTCCGCGGCGGCGGCGAGTCCTCCGCTGCGGCCGGGGCCCCGCCGGGCGGCTTCGCCGGCGGCAGGATCGGCTGTCGGGGCTTCCCTCTCTCCGGGAGAGGCGGGAGGGGGGTGTCACGGCGCCGGGGCGATGCGGGGCGGCGGGCCGCTGGGGCGGGCCGGGCTGGTGCTGCTCCTCATGGCCGCCGCGCCCTGGGCGGGGGCGAGGCCTCGGCCCGCCGCCCCCGGGACCAGCCCCGGCCCAGCGTGGTGCTGGTGGCCTGCGACTCCTTGGTGAGTATCCGGGGGGGGGTGGCAGCCCCGGTGCGCGGGGCCGGGCCGCCGCACGGGTGAGGGAGGGCGGGAGAGCGGCGGGGGCTGCCTCGGCGGGGGCGTTTCGCCGGTCCTGGCCTGACTGGGACCTCCGAGGACGTGGCAGCGAGGACTTTCCGTGGCTTTGCCCAGGCTACAGCCACAGGCCTGCGAAAATAGGGCTGGTTTTTATTCACCACCACCTCCACGGGGTGGAGGGCTTCCTTGGGACAACGAGGGCAGGCCTCCCGTGTCGCTGGGACAGTAGGTAACTCCTGTATTCTAAACCAAACGCGGCTTTCTTCCCAGGAGCGTGCTGCATGTGTTTATCAGGTGCATTACAGTAGTCAGAAACTTCTACATAAGTGGTTCCGCGCGGTCAGCTGTGGTACATACAGCTTGTCACCGCAGCTGGCGGTGGAGGGGGCATGTCCTCAGGACTGTGGGGCAGAGCAGCAATTAATGGAACAGAGCTGGTGTGTAAAATGAATGCTTTTCTCTTGGCTTGGAAAGCAAAAAGGAAAGGAAGGTCACTAAACCCTGTTATTCTTGCCATTGTAAATCCTAAGAACGTTAGGTCTCCGCAACAGATGGTATGGAGTATTGCTGTAATCACAGATGAAATGACTGAGTTCAGCTTTTGGGCATCATATAGTGACTTACTCAGACTTTTATTAGGTATAACAAATATTACGATTAACTTGTCAGATGAGTATCTACAGCTAAAAGGATAAAGGAACCAGGAGGTATGTTTTTATAAATTTCTGGTGGCTTTATTACAGTGATTTATGGATAAATTTGTTTTAACCCCCCGACAGGTAGAAAAGATTTTTTTTCATTCACAAATACTAAGTATATTTCCTTGCTTACAGCTAAAGACAGCACATTTTTCACCCTTTTCTCACCATGCTTCTATTTGCCCACCCAGCGTACTGGAAATGCTTTTATGAAGGTTTTACTCTGAGGAAAGGGAAAGCCTTGGTTTCTCTGCCTCATCTGAGCTCTCCTTCCTGTTAAATCAAATGTAAGCTCCATGGTATTACTTCCAAGGACTTTCACATCTCATAATTTCTCATTCACTGTTGAGAAATCCACACTTGGCTCCCAGTCATCTCAGAATTCCATCCTTGACTGCACAGGTAAGAGGACTTTACTTCTTGCCTGCTGCCTGTCATTCTTGGGATGAATTCTTAAGTGTTTGGTAAACATGTAGTATCTTTCTTCATACCCTTTCTTAAAATACGTGTTTGCTGTGATTTCAAAGATAAAGCAATAGCTCCTTATTTACTTTCCTTACTCTGACTCTATTTTTTGTTTATTTTTATTTTGTTTTGAGAATGTCATCTCTCTTAATATTCCAAAGTAATGCGTGGGTTTTGTAGATCAGAGTTTTTCTCCAAATTTTCAGCTTTTACTAAAACTGTTATTTACCAATAAAATGTCAAATTTATAGTAGTTTAGGTTCTGGGAGTTCGTCAGTGGCCACTTTGTCTCCAGATGCTAGCAGAAGCTGCAGACAAATCTTAGTAAGGCTTCTGTATGTCATCCTGTAAACAGGAAGATTCTCATGACTGTCTTACGGGGATTAGTGAGGTAACCCTTACAAAAATGAAAGACAAAACCCCAGATGTTCATGATGTTCTTACAAAAACAATTAAGAGCAGGGCGCTGTTTCTGAAAAGTATTGTATTTGCATAGTGCATACGAAGAAGAATATGTTGAAAGAATTGTTGTGTTGCATAAGTTTTTTTTATGAGTTGGATTTGAAGGCAGAAATACATTAATCATTTTGATTACATCGCTAGTAGAGAACAGGAAGAGTTGGGTACTGTTGAAACTAACAGTTTTTCTGCAAAAAAAAGCTTAAGTCCTGCAGGCTGTTGAAAGGTATGGGCTTTCATTTGAAAGTGGGCCTGTCTTTGTTGTGGGTGATGCTGTCTATGAGAGACTCACACCTGTTTTGTCAAGTGTGACAAAACTTTTCTTCTCAGCGATGCTGGACTGTGTTTGGCCTCCAGAGCAGTGACCTCTTGCTTGAGCAGCCAGCTTTCTGCTGTTGTGTCACATCAAGTGCCGTGCTTCTCACAGGGCTTGCTGGTGGAACATGCTAGTAGGCAATTCAGCTCCTAAATTGCTACTTGAGGTTAAATGAGTGATGACAGGCTTTGCTTGCAATGCAGCTCAAGTTCCTGGATGAAATGTGCTTGCTTGTGTTACTCAGAATAATTGTATTGCCTCAGGTACTTCAAAACCCGCAAGTCCCACACGGTTCTTGGGAAGCAGATTTCCAGAAATAGTTGTAGAGCTTTCACCTTCTCAGCCTGTTGAAGCAGCTTACTTCTTTCACTGAATAGACATGTTACCTGTCTGTCCAGTATCAAAAGAATGACCTCTTGTCTCCAGCTATTCAAACAAACAATATCCTTGTTGGAGAAACTTGTGAGTATGTTGTTGACAGGATGACACATCAGTCGTGTACTTTCTAAACAGCACTTTCACCCCAAAGTTCCTTTCAAATTCATATTGCAGATTACAGCTTTATTTCCAGTTTGTCCTACCGAATGCTGATTCCAGTTGCCATTTGTAGTAGTGTACAAAATTAGATGATCAGTCTTTTATCGTATTCTGATCTCCAGTGGCCCAGTTTACTTTGTAGTCATCTACTGCAGTGTGGTGCTGGGGTGCCACAGTTAGCTCTACTGGTGCCAAATGAAGTGATTCTCTCTATAATGCCGTGTTATCCAGTAGTATTTTCTGCCAGAAAACATGGAGGGAATTGTTTTCTTCTGCATGCAGTCCCTGGGTTGAACTCTAAAGAGTGAAGAAAATGACATTGGTCTCTGACTGTGGACTTAGTATATGAATGATGGCTGGGTGACTAGTGAGGTAACGGAAGTGCTCGTGCTGCAAGGTTAAAATATTTTAAACAATGACAGAATAATTGTACTCTTAAAATATTTCAGTAATTTATAAGAATTATTTCCTACTGTGGAGCACAATTATGCTGTGCTTAACTCTGTTTTCTGGGTTCTTTCTGAAACCTCGCAAAATCTGATTATGTGCAGTATTCTTTGTAAATTCTCACTTGGATGATTAGTGCCTGCCCCTGGGGAATCACGTGTAATGGAAGCAGTAGTAACACAGACTGTACATTCTTCAGGTTTGCTCTCACTTATTTTTGGTGTTGGTTTTTTTTGTCCTCTCACAAATTATTCCAAAAAATTCAACTAGTAAAACTGAAGTGAAAATTCAGAAACATATCTGCTAATGTGCAGAAACATCATAGTATGGAATTGATAGGAAGTCTTACATTTTCTGATCTATATTCTTGAAAAGCTGAAGACAGAAAGAAACTAGTGTTCTTTCCATGTAAGCTTGTCTGATGTTTCATACGGGAGAATATGATGTTAAATACAATGTTTGTTTCAAACAGTTATTTTCAAAACAAATACAGTCTTTCAAAAAAATGTATTTTCTTAATTAAAAACTGTAGAGGCTAGCAGTTCTCAGAACTCATGCATCCATCTACCTGTTTTGTTCTAAGCTAATAGCATTTTCTGTTATCCTTTGGAGTTTTCACTGTGACTCAGATGCCTGAGAAGTGTTTCTACCGGTTTCAAATGTACCATTATTTAAAGGTGAGAATTCACAGAAGGTAAGGCCTTGGTCCTGCATCCCTTGAGACTATACATGTTCTTTACTTTTTGAAGTAGATGATTAAAGGTCTCCATCTGAAGCAGTCATGGAGTTTTTATTAGCTGAATAAAACTACCCTTTCAGTATTAAGAGAAAATAACTCCCATGATTCACTGTTGGTCATATCTGCTGATTTTTGGTTATGATTCAGCAGGAGCAGAATGGTCGTTCAGTTGAATAGTTTCTGTTGAAGAGGTAATATGTCACTAAATAATTGTTTTCAAGATTTCTCACCTAACAAAAAAATTACAGGAAAAGCCACAGTGCAATTTTGTACTTAACTTCATGTAATCATGACTGTTGGCTTCAGCAGACACCAAGAACCCATTGTGTCAAATGAGGCTTGCTCAATGTATGGTGTGGATAGCATTTTTTGTAGGCTGCTGATGCTGGTAGGCTGCGTGTGGATACAAAGAAGTTACTGTGGGGTTACAGGCAATCACATACTAGCTGTTTTGCTGTGGTTTCTCACACAGGAACTATTCTTACTTAATAAAAATAAAGTAACTTGGTAGGATGGTCCATTGCCCATATATGGATTAGAGGTAAGAATTTGCATGCTGGCATTTATTATGCAGAGGCTGATGTGGTAGTTTGTACATTGTCTTTGGAACAAGTGAGTCAGTAGCTGGTGAATTTGTAACTGGAATTTGATGCACTCTCCTGGACACCTTGTCTGCCTGCTTACATGCTCTTGCAAACTAAATGCTGTGCAAAACACAACTTCTAAGCTACCCATGCTTTAAGGTGTTTGTGCTTCTGTCACAAATCTAGAGGAGAGCTGCTCAGATGCCTACATCTGAGTGATGTCTCTGATTGGGAGATCTATTGAAACTGTGCAGATTCACTGTCAACAGTCTCTTCACCAAAGAGCTGACCAGTAAGACTGGGGCTGAGTTGAGACACCTTACTGAATCAAGGAAAGACATACAAGTGACAGGAAAAGACAGTGACCTGAAACAGAGCGGTCTACATGAAGATATACATTTCACGTCATTATAATTTTGTACAGGAAAAGTACTCATTCAAAATTTTGGGTCTTTTTAAAATTACTGGTTAAAAACTCTAGCTAAAGAAATAGGTAAAATGAAGGATCGCTAAAGTATCAAAAGGGAACCATTGCAGATGGCATTTCAGTGGGCGAATAGCCTTCTTTCAGCTTGCTGATCACTTTTCCAGTCCATAGTTCAAAATAAGTTCATGGAGATGTGGTCTGGGTAAACCTTTAAAAAGAGGAAAAGGATGAGAGATCAGTTCTGGTTTCACAGAAATATGTACCAGTGCGCAGGTCTGCATCGGGATTCAGACTGACTCCTTTTCATCGTTCACTATACCTATCTCTGTTGAATGTGTCATGGTAGGACTCTACTCCTGCAAGAATTGGAGCTTAGAATATGTATAGTGATAGAAAGGAAGTAATTTTACTGTTAAGAGGTCCAGTTATCTTTTACCTTATACTTTTTCATGAGTAATCCATTTGATACTGATCTACTTAAAGCTTCTCAACACTTTATTTTCCATACCTGAGTAGAATCGGCAACATTTGAGTAATACAAATTCAAGGTAAAAAATCTATGAATTAATGCAGCCAGTAATGCTGTTTATATACTGTTTTTCTCTGTTTGATTGCAGGATGGACGCTTGACATTTTATCCAGGAAATCAGACTGTGGAATTGCCTTTCATAAATTTTATGAAAAGATATGGCACTGTCTTTCTCAATGCTTATACCAATTCTCCAATTTGTTGTCCATCCCGCGCAGGTAGGACCAAGCAAAACATCAGATAAATACTTGCACATGTCAATTTAAATATGTGGTAATGATGGGAAATTTCAAAGGATTTAATTTGGGGGGATTTGTTTTGTTTTCCAATAAGACCCAATTTTTTTAGTTTGTGTCTGAATTTATACAGTATTCTCATGTTTGATCTGTTTCTCTTTTCTGTTTCTCATGCTTCTTCCTTTCTTTTTTTTTTTGTTCTTCTTTTTCCAGCTATGTGTGAGCTCCCAAGTCTTTTTGCAAACTCCACTGAAGCTTTAGTATTTTTTAAAAATCTTCAGGATTTTTAAGGAGATCGTCAGTTTGTCTGCTGCAGTGCTGAAGCTGCATTCAGAACTACTCTCTCTTCCCAATACAAAGTTAATAAATCTATTCTCTGTTCTCAGGAAAACGTATTAAATAATAACAGCTGAATAAATGGGTGGTTGGTAGCACTGCCTTTCAATGACATTTATTCCAAACACTCTGTTAAATACATAATGTATTCTTCAGTAACTTTAATTGAATACGTCAGTATTTTTCTTTACTTGCTGCAATCATTGTCCTGTGTTCAATTTCACACTTGCAGAATTTGCTGGGAAGTTAGAAGGAAGCTATATTCTTGAATCGAAGGTTACATCTTAAAACATTGCTAGCCCTTTCAATTGTTGCAAAGACCCTCCAGAGGTGATGTAAATGAAATTTCATCTATAGCTGAAAGGGAGGTCCCCCTTTCTCTCAAGCATACATTGGAAGAAGCAACCTGTCCTGGCTGCAGCAGGCACAGGCTGTCAAATTTAGCGTTAGTGTTTAGTATTCCATTTATTGATAACCTAGTCCCCTTTTCTGTTTCTCAAGGTCACATTTTAAGTGAGTGAGATTACATGAACATGCCGTCAGTCTTGTTTTCTTTTTCTTGATTTTTGAGTCTTTCAGCCAGTCTTTGTTCCTGAGAACAATAACCTTGTGTGAGGTTATTTAATTTTAAGAAGTTTTCTGAAAATAGCAGCTAGTGCTCCCAGTGAGGAGGAGACTGCATGATGAATTCAACAATTCATCAATTCTGTTTAGCATTTTAGGTGGTCCATCAACGTCATCGTGACCACTGGTCAGTCATCACAAGCGTAGCTCTGAACCAGTGGGACATCTCTTGTTTAGCCAGTAGCTTGGAGACCTGCAAAGAACTGAGGGTACACCTGTTGTGGAGGTGTCAGGGATGGTACTAGAAGAGATAGTAGGAAGGAAGACTTTGGGGTGGGGAAAGTAGGAGTATTGCCATGATATGGGGTTGGGGTTGATGCACTGTTTGTGCCTACAGGGTGTTTCCATTGCTTGTAGAACAGCTTAGGTTTGTTTTAGGACTCCCTTTGACTCTAAATTAGCATTGGGAAGAGTGAACGATTCCCGACAAGCTGCAAAGAAACACAGGAATTTGCTAATAAAAACTTGCCTCATAGTTCCTTTGCAGCTCTTCCCTTGGTTTCATTTCTTCTTGGCCTCTTCTCTAATAATCTCGCTTTGTTTCTACAGCTGGTAGTGAAGGAGATTACCTAAAAAGGATAAAACTGAGGGCATATGGTATTTATAAAAATAATATACTCTAATTCCCTCCATAAACATACTTAACTTTAAATTCACATTAAAATCTAACTGAAGTAAGGGGAGATAATACTCTGGAACACAGGTAAATACATAACTGTTTCATCAGGATCTGTACTACCATGGCATTTTCTTTCTGCAATCAATAAGAGTATTTCCTGATCTACAGAAAACCTTGATTTAATGATTGCATAGCGCCTGGAAAGATGGGACTTTCTTCTGCCATTCTGGGGATTATTTTAGCAAATGTTGTTATTCATATTGATGATGAAAATAAGATTTGGAAGAGTAATAACTTTGTATTCCCTGCTCTATTGGATCACAGTGTGTACTTTTTACCTCTAAAATAATTAGAAGATTGATCCCTTCTCAAGTATATTCAACTTACTTTTAGATAGGAAGTACCACTTACTCATTAAAAACCGTATCTCTCTTTCCCCCTCCCCCACAGCTATGTGGAGTGGTCTTTTCACTCATTTAACAGAATCTTGGAATAACTTCAAAGGGCTAGATCCAGATTATGTAACGTGGATGGATCTCATGGAGAAGCATGGCTACCACACACAGAAGTATGGGAAATTGGACTACACTTCTGGACATCATTCAGTAAGGTAATCAGATAGATTCTCCTGCTACGAAATGGACAGGAGTGAATAAATCATGTAGTGGTCTGGCAAGTGGTTTCTGTCTCTGATTGAAATGGTAGTAGCTTTAATTTAAAAGAAATTGTGTTAGGAACCTGGCAGGGGTCTGTCCTGCAACTTTATGCAGAAGCAAGCATATCCCACGCAGATGCACTTTGGCTTTTACCTGTAGCTGGAAGGTGAATATCAAGACTCGTTTTGCCCAAAATGAATCAAGGTTATTTTTGATCATTGGTATTGCTCCTTAAGTGAAATTCATAAACCATTTTTGCCTTGCCTTGAGACTTCCTGGCTTGATTGTACTAGTAATGTATGAAAAGCAGAACAGAGAAACATATTTGGTAATACTTGAATATTAAATCTACCTTCACAAAACATGAGGTGTTTGATTTTTTTTTTTTTTTTTTTTTTGAAGGCCATATGTTTTGCACAGGCTTGTGCTGTTGTGGCAGGTTGACCCTGGCTGGACGCCAGGTGCCCGCCAAAGCTGCTCTATCACTCCCCCTCCTCAGCTGGACAGGGGAGAGAAAATAAATGAAAACGTTCATGGGTCGAGATAAGGACAGGGAGATCACTCAGCAATTACCATCACGGGCAAAACAGACTCGACTTGGGGGAATTAGTTTGATTTATTACCAATCAAATCGGAGTAGGATAATGAGAAATAAAACCAAATCTTAAAACACCTTCCCCTTCACCCCTCCCTTCTTCCAAGGCTCAACTTCACACCCGATTTTCTCTACCTCCTCCAGCGGCGCAGGGGGACAGCGAATGGGGGTTTGGGTCAGTTCATCATACGCTGTCTCTGCCGCTCCTTCCTCCTCAGGGGGAGGACTCCTCACACTCTGCCCCTGCTCCAGCGTGGGGTCCCTCCCACGGGAGACAATCCTTCACGAACTTCTCCAACGCGAGTCCTTCCCACGGGCTGCAGTTCTTCCCGAACTGCTCCAGCGTGGGTCCCTTCCCCGGGGTGCAGTCCTTCAGGAGCAGACTGCTCCAGCGTGGGTCCCCCGCGGGGTCACAAGCCCTGCCAGCAAACCTGCTCCAGCCTGGGCTCCTCTCTCCACGGGGCCACAGCTCCTGCCAGGAGCCTGCTCCAGCGCAGGCTTCCCACGGGGTCACAGCCTCCTTCGGGCATCCCCCTGCTCCGGCGTGGGGTCCTCTCTCCACAGGCTGCAGGTGGAGATCTGCTCCACCGTGGACCTCCATGGGCTGCCGGGGGACAGCCTGCCTCACCATGGTCTTCCCCACGGGCTGCAGGGGAATCTCTGCTCCGGTGCCTGGAGCACCTCCTCTCCCTCCTTCTTCCCTGACCTTGGTGTCTGCGGAGTTGTTCCTCTCACATCTTCTCACTCCGCTCTCTCTGGCTGCAACTGCAACTCCCCTGTAACTTTTTTTCCTTTTTTAAATCTGTTATCCCAGAGGCGCTACCACTGTTACTGATGGGCTCGGCCTTGGCCAGCGGCCGGTCCGTCCTGGAACCCGCTGGCATTAACTTTATTGGACACAGGGGAAGCTTCTAGCAGCTTCTCACAGAAGCCACCCCTGTAGCCCCCCTGCTACCAAAACCTTGCCATACAAACCCAATACAGTTGTACTTCCTATGCTGTAAAGCTTTCTTTTTAAAAAAAAAATGACTAGAATTACAGCAATTTATGAAAAATACTTAAACATTTAGAGACTAGCTGCATTATGTTCAAAAAAATAATAAGCATAATGTGTCTGGACAGTTGGGACAAAATATGGTGTCTTCCTTCTCTGTAGTTTTTATGAAGATGCACTATCTCCCTGATTAATAATTATTTCTGTTTTTGAAATAGTAATAAAGAGTAGCTTTTTCTTTGATATTAAACAGGTTAGAGTTACTTAAAATTTCTTCACTTACCTCGCTAAAATAAGCAATGAGAAGTTGAGAGGTCACATTAGTAGTTAATAGTATGTTGCACATACACACTGCATTTTATCTACAAAATACTTTATAAATAGTATACACTTCAGAATCTGGCCAAAGTAGTAATTTCCTCTCCAGTTTAAGACTATCAAAAAAGAAAAGAAAGCTTTTTTCCCTTTTTCCATATACCAGTTCTACATTGGAAGTAAAAGATGATTCAAATACAGACAGCAAAAACTTCGTGTTTACTTGCTTTACCAGACAGTGTACATATTTATGTACTACTGATGCTTCTCTGTTGTCTCTGTCTGCAGCTCTTCGTAGTAACTTAGCATCTAACTATGAACAGATGGGTGTTCAACCTCTGGTCTTTTGCTTTGAATTTTTTTTTCTGAAGACTGCATTATTCTGCATTATTCTTAAAACTTTGGTTTTTTTCCAGTAAGAAACAATTACTTGTACAACATACTAAAAAGTCATCTGCTATAGTATTATTCTGATTGTGCTTGCTTGTATGAATGTTGGGAAATTTTCCTCCCTGGCAAGAAACAACTGAACATCAAGATGAATGCTTACAGATGTTTGTATTATTGTAGTATAGAGGTGATTTGTTGTGACTGCCTCAGGCATTCATGATTTTCAAAAGAGCGTAGTCTTAACAGCATACTGTAAAGTGCCAGTAACAGACCATTCTTTGAGAAAGCAAAGGGCCAGATTTTGTTTTATGTAATGAAGCAAGACAGAAATGATTCTGTGGGTGCATCATTCTTAAGCATTTCTAGAATAGATTTTCAGTAAACTGAAATCACTCTGAAAAATAAAAATTATCTGCAGCATTATACAGACCCTTACACTTTTTTTCTGAATCACTTTTGTGCAGAGAAAATTCTGTGTTTTCTAAATAGCATGACAATACCCTGCCCTTCACTGAGACAGAATAAATGTTTTATAACATTGAAATCTGTTTATCTCTAATCTAAAGTCACTCCAGGTTTAAAGAAGAGCAGCTCTAAGTAATTCCAGAAGCTCCTGGCTGTTCATATGATAAGTGGAACACAAAGGTGGCACTGAAAAAAAGGTTGGTTGCATATAAATGTCTGCATTCCAGAAGCCTTGCTTTCATTTGCCTGAGCTGAAGACCGTAGGTGAATTCTGGCTTCAGCATGAAGGCCATCACATGGGGAGTGCAAAGCCAAACAAAGAGATAGTCCTTAGTTCTCAAATAAATTTTATTGTGTAGGAATTAATGCAAAGAAAACTTTAATGTGAGACTACATAGAAGAGGAACATAATTTTTATGTTGCTTAATTTTCTAAGTTGGTAAACTCTGCCAGCTCACAATCTCATACCCACAAACATACTCATGAATACTAAGATTCGTGTTCAAGTAGTCTGAACAGGATTGCTGGCATGTGATAGGGCAAGGGATGCCATCTGATGAGGTCTTTCCTATTTTTCTGTTGATTGGCAATGATGAAATGGCATTTTGCATAGGTATTTTACACTCTTTAGGAGTGAAAAGTTGCTGCGGTGTGATACTTTGCCTTGAAATCTTGCTCACTTCAGTCTTCAGGAACATTAGGCAAATAGCCTTTTTGTTTCCTTATTGTGGCTATCTTATTGTATTCTGTTTTTCTGTTGGGATAACAGGAAGAGGAATGGCACACAGTGCACAATGACCTGGTTGCCATCCTGCTATCAGGGTGCTGCTGACAAGTCATCTGTACAGTGATCTTAATGCTGACAGCCCCTTCTTCAGTACTGACCTGTTTTGCTGATGTCATTCATGTTCTTGGCTATTGATGCACGCCATTGCTTTAACCTTGCTCTCATTTTGTCTGATACTCTCACATTTGAATGGTTCTCTTGATACCATTCTAAATGTTTTTGTTACAAGTCTCCATAGATGAGAAATAGATTAAGACAATTCAGGGTTTTGCAAAACTTTAGCAGCACCAGTGTCAGTGGAGTTACAATCATGTACTCTGATTTTTCTCATTCTGCCATGTATAGATTCATCTACTTTAGTGATAGGGTTTGAGTTTCACAAATAGAAATTACGATGTAACCATATAATCACATCATGTTTGCATAGCTCATGGTCCCATGGGGCTGAATTCTTAGGCACTTCAAAGATAACACAAAAATAGTGTGAAGTCTATGGTGTTGCAGTTTTAATTATCTTTTGTCCTAGGCCTTTATCCTACATTTTCACCTGGTGCAAATTTTTGATACATTTTTTTTCTAACTTTCCCTTCAGTGAGAGTTTGAGATCTGTACTTAACAGGATCAAGCCCTTATTGTTACTTGAATAAGTGTGGGTAGAGGTTGAGAATAAACGAAAATAAACACATGGTTAGTCAGACTTTCTATGCCTACACAAGAGGAATTTGAAAGTGGCAGTTTACACAGTTTTTAATTCAAAAATAAAAACTGCAAATACAGTTCCTCAGTCAGGGAAAAATGTACATCTCGTTCCTAGCATGGCATCTGTGTAGATGTTTAAAAACCCTAAGTAGCCAATTAAGTAGTCTATAAATAGTGTAGAAGAGTTACAACAAAGGTTCCTGTTCATTGTGGAGATAATTAAAATGTCCTGCTGTTTTAATTTCTTGTTAAAAAGGAGACTAGCAAAGGGGTATAGAACACTTCAGCTAGCACAAGATTCAGCGGGCAGTATTATCTCTTTAGAAACTTTTCTTAAGCACGTATGTTGTTTCTTTAAACAACAAAACCACCAGTGCTCCCTGATCCCATATATACTTAATAAAAAAAGAACTGTTAACTTTTCTGCTGCAGTATTTAAACTGTGTGACATAAATTGATTCTGCTTCGTCCTAACCTATTGCAAATAGTGCATTGCTAACACAAATCATCTCTGTAACTACAGAAATTTACATATCTTAAAAATACAAATACATAGTGAAATATACTGAGTATCCATTTGAATGTGACTTACTCATAAGATAATTATTCATAGCTGTGAATTAATGAGATTTGAGGAAGAGGGCTTCTAGGAAGTGCATACAAAGAAATACATACTAACAGAGAAAGAGCTGGATCTTCAGCCTTTGAGCTGTTGAATAAGTGAAGGCTCTGCTTCCTGTCAAAAAGACTCCATGTGTCCTTTCGAATGTTGGTGGCCATCTTCACTTAAAATTTAAGCTAGATATAGTTACTGACTGTCATGTAATTACTTTCACTTGGGTTAGTAATGATGGTAGTTCATTAAGCTTTATCTTCAATGTTGCATTGTTGTATTCCCATCATTTATTTATTGGCCTTTTTTTCCATTGTATGTCTGTTACAGTCGCTGGAGTACTATCTGCTAGCAAAGGAGATATGATCCCCCTTCATTCCCATTGAAAGCATTGAAAATTGGAATTAATTTGTGACGCTTTTAAATAATTATCTGTCAAGTCCTTCCTCTTTCCTTCTAAATTCAAGATTTGAATCTAGTATTGCCCCCTGTTTCAGCTCTCCACCTAGCTTTTTGAAGATTCTTATTTTGGCATATCTGTTCCTCCTCTTCTGCCTGAGGATTAGTTTTCCTCTTGGATGTGTCAAAACATCTCCTTTGTTGCTCCAGAATGTGGAAAGGGTCTGAAGTGGTTTGTTTGTTTGTTTGTTTGTTTGTTTTTAAGTTTTGGCGGGTTTATTTTTGGTTTTTTTGACTTGATCCTAACCTCAGTCTGATTGGATAGTCAGACTGGCCTATGGCCTACATAATAATTTTTTCTGTTTAAGTCAGTATTATGACATTAGATGCAATTTGACACAACCCCCCACCCCCCTTTACTATCATTTCATTTTATTGTTTATGAAACGTGCTTTCTCTATAGGCCATCTAGCTACCTTAATTTGTTCTAAGTAATTTGTTTAAGCCTGTTTACCTTCAAAGTGTGAGCCTAAACAAGGAGTTAAAACAATTTAAAAAATGCTTATTACAGATAATTTTGAATAGTTTTTCTGGAGGTTAAAAGTGCACTGGTAAAATTCGCATGGGGACAAAACTGCTTAGATGCTCTTTAAACAATAATAATGCTGCGTTTTGATGAAAACACATGATCAAACCTTGAGCAGTTTCATATGTTCTTTTATCATTTCTTCGGTTATATTGAAATTGCCATGAACAAAATGAATATTAGTCAAGGTCTTAAATGCGCTGTTTCCTCCCAGCCCTTGTTTATGGCAGTTGTGGTGTCATTCACTCTGGCAAAGAAACAAGGACATCTGCAGCTCAGATTTCTCAGTGTTTTAGAGAGACAACAATTGTCATGATATTAGAAAATCTCTTCCAAAAATATTTTATCATTAAAGTGTTGTCTTTTTTTCCCCTTCTTGCTTTCTCTACACCCTTCTTCTCCTCTGTTATTCCCTTTTCTTGATAGCATTTATCAACTATATCAAAAGCAATTGTACAAGATAAATCACTCTTGCAGATTTTTGTCATAAGTGATAGTGTTTAAAAACGTTGTAATAGTACAATCCCAAACCAGAACATTGCTTCTAAAGGGAGCCTCTCCAGGCAAGTTATTTCCCACAGGACTTTTTCAAATAACAAAAATCTAAGGCACTCTTTACCAGATAAATAGTACGTGAATCCGTGCCAGAATGAGGAGCAGGGTCAACAAGATGGAGATGCTGTTTCTAAATATTACTTTGTAGATGTGAGAAGAACCATTCTGACATGAAGTTATAATGAATAAGAAAGAAGATTCAGAAGGAGAAAAAAATGGCTAAAGCTTTGAGTATAAAATAGATGCGCAATAGCTATTGATCAATTGAATAACAATTCAATTTTGTAGAAATCACAAATAGATTGCAGCTACAAGTATAGAGGAAGTTCTTCAGGAATTCTTAACTCTTTTGACTTGGAGGAGAAGTGAAGAAAACATTTTCCACTGAGTATGTATCTTGTGCGTGTATTTTCAGTAACCGTGTGGAAGCTTGGACTCGGGATGTTGACTTCCTGCTCCGGCAAGAAGGGAGACCCATGGTAAATCTTACTGGTGATAGGAAGCATGTGAGAGTGATGGAAGCAGATTGGCGGAATACTGATAAAGCAGTAAATTGGATAAAGGAAGAAGCCATTAACCTTACTCAACCGTTTGTTCTTTACTTGGGACTAAATTTACCACACCCGTATCCATCACCCTCTGCGGGAGAAAATTTTGGATCCTCTACATTTTTAACGTCTCCCTATTGGCTTGAAAAGGTATGTGAAGATGAAATTTAAATATAAATTTATTTATAACTGTACTTATTATGAACAGTATTTTATTCCTCATGTGATTTTTCAAGTCAGACCCAGTTTTGATATTTCAGTACACAGTGAGAAAGTACTTGGGTGAGATGTAGATTTCTGATTTAAGGCTAAGCAAATAGAAGTGAAGAATTTTGCTCTGTTGTAGGAAAGGGTTTGTTAGCAGTAGTCACTGAATCAATAAAGAAATTTGGAGTTCAATGGCTAGAAACACATTAAGTGGAGAGTGAAATCGTTGCTATACTTAGCTGTAATTTTTTTTCAGTAATGGTCTGCAGTTCATTGTTTATAACATTCTGTATTGTGCTTGTTATAAATGATGCTGTATATAATCATTCTGTCTGAGTTTTATAGTGAGAGATTGACTTTCCCTACAATGTGAATCTAGAACGTGAAGTAGTAAGACACAGCAGAAGCCTCTCTTTTCTGTTAACTTCTTTCTGGGCTACTGTAGCTTTTCAGTGTTTTTAGAGTGCAGAAAAGTCCCATTATGTCCATATGCAGACGGCTAACAGCGCTCCATTCCAAAGAAGAAGTAAATATTTTTTTCTCTGTCTTGGGTGGTCTCCAGGTGCCATTTTCTGTCACAAAAGTATAAACAGGTTACAACAGCTTTCACTGCATAAAGGCATTAAGATTCTCTGCAGCTGAAGAACTGGCAATTAGGTTTGAAAAGACTTTATGTTTGCTTCAAAAAAACCCATATGCAATTTGTATTAACTCCTTTGGCCTTTTCTAGTGGGGAGCTGCAAAATCTCTTTATCTAGGTGCAACAAAAATACAAAGACTTAGAAAAGAGGATATACAAATTAAGGTTGAGAGATGTGAATTTCTTTGTAATAGTGAGGGTTGTGAGTTCTTCTAGGAAGGGTGAGAAGTTTGTGGGGAGAGGAAGAACATGGGGAAAAAACTTCCATTTGCAAAAAGCAAGATCTAGCTTGGATATTAAGGAAAAGTTTCTAGGTGCTGATTGCTAGGTTAGACATGTCTTGGGAGGTGAGGGTACCTTTTTTCAAGTCACAGACAGAGTTGTAACATCTCTGACAAATTTTTGTCATCCTTACCTAGTTGGAGTACTTAAACTCCATAGTTTGCTGAGGTCCTTTCCACCATTACATGCACATACTCAGTTATGTGAACCACACATTACCATTTATTGACCATTGGCTGATTCTTCTGGAATCTGTCTGTGTTTTGGCCATGGAAGAAGCAGTCGTTGAAGATGACAGAGATCAGTCTCACGAAAAACTTTGAATGCATAGATGAAGAACTTCAATTAAATTATAGGTTTACCGGGGAGCTAATACAGAACGGAGTATCAACACAGTATGTTGATGAAACCCTGTGTTGCTAAGCAGATGGTCCTCTGTATTTTGCACAAGCTGGCACATTTTCAGGGCATGTGGCTTCTTTCCTCGCTACAAATTACGACAGACAGACAAAGGGATTATGACTTTGTGAATCCTTAAAACTAGGTTGTAGTCCTGTAGGAAAGGGTTCAGGCTTCTGACAAATCGTGGATGGGGAGGAACACTTTTTGCTCCCATTGTATCTTAAGCAACTAATAAATACCATTTGGGGAGTCCAAAATGTGACTTTAAGTAGCCAAGGACCTTCAGCAATAGGAAGATGACTGAAGCAGTTGTCCACTATTATTTTATCTTCCATGATTTCTTCTTGCAGCCTATTTTCTATAGGGCCTAAGGAAACTTAGGTTTTGGTATGTCTGTTTGACTGTTACAAAGCCGGGTTTTATCACTATGGGCACTTTAACTCTTGCTGTCTTACCAGCTGTTTAGATCACTTAATACATCTGCTAGATAACTCAAGAGAGAATTTTGACTGTTGTGGGAGGTGGAACTTTGTGGGTATTGGAACTCATAGCCATAACAGCACTGGTGGTCAAAGATACACCATGTGCTCGAGAGACAGACACTACGCTAGTAGCTTCCCAGGCAACAATTAGTTATCCATGCCACACCTTGGGGCAAAACCAAATTGGGTTCGGCAGGGATTGACACTTGAATTGCTACACCAATAAACAGGGATGTAATGCTTCTAGGGACAACTTTGGTCTGATTGCTTTTGTGCTGCGTGGAGCCCCTTGGACAGTAAGTGTCTCAGTTATTTTATCAGGAACTAGTGCTGCCCATGTTTGGGGCCAGCCCAGGAGTGGAGCTGTGGCTGCAGCCCTGGGAATGTGCTGCACAGGCACGGGAGCTGCTGTGCCATAATCTAACCCTCAGCCCTGTTTGTTAGAGAAGATTTTCAGAGGTAAATGAGAGCAACAGGTGTGGTTTTATCATTTAATAAACTTAAGTTTTCCATACTGAGATTACATCTTCTCTGCTTTGTGGTAATGTATGCTTCAACTCCACAATATAGAAGTAGTTAACTCTGTTAAATGCAGCACTTACTGAAGGGAATGCTTACAAGTATGACTGCCTAGGCTAAATGTATATGTCAGACTTCGAGGCTCTACAGCTAGTACTGCAGCACACAGTATCTGTGAGCATGCCAGTTTGAATATACAAATCCAGCATTGTTTGTAATTGATTGGCTCCTACTTTTTAGTTTCAAACTGATCTTACACTTCTTTGTAACTAAATGGATTGACATCTGTGGAAACAAATAGAAAAGTATTAGAAAATTGGACTAATGTAGTGAATTCTTTTTATCAAGATGTCAAGACATGTCATCCACTGTCCTGGAGACCTTCCCAGGCTAAGTGAATTTCCATTTTGTTCTGTAGGCTCACATAACACCCGATCTTTTTGATACATGATTTATAGTTATCCTGTAGTTAATGACACACTATGCCAATACTTCTGTACTTACTCTAGAGTACAGTTCTAGAAAATTGTTCTGTGGTATCTCTCTTAAAAAAAAAAGACATCAGCTGGTAAAGCACATATTTCTGGCTCCTAGCCTTAGTTTCTAGCTGATTTTTATAGCTCTCTTAAAATTACTTGATACCTGTGGAAGCACAGGGGAAGTATGGAGGAGGTAGCAGCACCGTGTAACAGATAAGCAGCTGCTGTTTCCTGGGCCACAAATTGAGAACTGTGAATTTATGCTAAAAAGTTTTAAATTAAATCTGTTTTTAAAAAATTTGTTTAATTCAGTTGCTAAAGTAATGTTAATTTCCTCTTATTTTTAGGTAACTTATGAAGCTATTAAAATTCCCAAGTGGGCTTCTTTTTCAGAGATGCATCCAGTAGACTATTACTCATCTTACACCAAGAATTGCACAGGAGAGTTTACAAAGCAAGAAGTGAGAAATATTAGAGCGTTTTATTATGCTATGTGTGCGGAGACAGATGCGATGCTGGGTAGGTAATGTTTCATTATACAATGGGTTTTCTTGTTCTGATTTTTTTAAGAAAATGCTGATAGGGCTGGTCATCTGGGGAAAAAAAAAAGCCACCACCATTCAGATCTGGGAGTAAGTCACATGGGTGTTGCTTAATCAATCTATATGATAAATAACTGGATAGCTTTTAAGACTATTGCAAGGTGAATTCAGAGCACTCTGAAAAGGACTCACAACCACCAGTCAGAAACCCTGTAAAAGCCCAGCAACTGCAGCAAAACGTTGCTTGACCCATGTACAGGAGGAACTAAATACTCTTTGATTAAGTGCTAAATGAAATAATGGAAACAATTGTGAAGGGGACAGACCGGCAAAGCAGAGCTGGAAGGAAAGATAAATTTTAGGGCATAAGCAGTTTCCCTGGAGATTGATTTCAAATGCATAGACTGGATGACAGCTATTACGCACTAAACAATAAGGTTACCTTTGAAGTCTCCCTTAGCAGCATATTATTGAAAGTTAAGAAGAAAAAAGAGAACTTATGAGGCATTCAGAATTCTTCCTAGTTTGCAGTAAGGTCTAAATACATAAAAATTATAATGCAAATTGGTCTTCATTTACAGTATTTTATTTCTTAATTTGAAAAGTGACCATGAAAGAACAAGAATTTCCTTGCGTTCTAATATGAAATTCATGAATAAATAAGCTAATCTTTTCAGCAATGTTAGAGTGATAAAGTAATTTAAAAGACACAGAATTACTCTTCCACATTTTATGAAAGAAAAGAGATCAACGGGACCTTGACAGTTTTAGGGAATGAAGGTATTGCAAAGTAACTGTACTGGGATTTAATTTGGTAACATTTTAAGTTTTTAACTAGTCTGTTTAAGCAAGAATCATCTTAGTGTTTTAACGTTAAAGATGTGTAAGTGCTTTGCTTAATTACCAACTTCGTTGATCTTGGCCCTGTCTTTGTTGCACAAGTGTGTGTGCAAGAGGCTCCTGTGGGTACATAGGCACAGGAAGGAGAAACTTCTACTGATTATGTGTAAGGTGGATACTGTCAAGAGTCCTTCACCCTAAATCTAGTGTCAGGGCTTCTGCTGACCTATGTTACTGGTGGTGAAATAACTATTATTAATTATGCTAGAAATTAAACAAAAGTGATGACAGCAAAAATGCAGCTTGTCCTGTGGTGCATCCTTGCCTTTTGAAATTTTTATGGTTATTGTTCGGTGCCCTCCACACTTCACTGGGAGCCAGACCCCTGCAACTCATTGATGACTGTACGTTATTGTCGGCTGAATGCTTTGGGCTCTGCCTTCTGTGGCAGAGAGAGGAGTTTCCAACCCTCTGACTAGGATTCCTCGGGGTTTGCACGCTGCTTTGCAGGTACAGAAGTTGGAAGGAATATTTTGAACGTATCCTTTTCAGTATCTTTTTCTTGTTACAGGTGAGATTATTTCAGCTCTGAGAGATACTGGGCTTCTTAAAAAAACAATCATTATATTCACCGCAGATCATGGAGAACTTGCTATGGAGCACCGGCAGTTCTATAAAATGAGCATGTATGAAGGAAGTTCCCATGTTCCCCTTTTAGTTATGGGGCCAGGCGTAAAGGAACAGCAGCAAATACCAAATATGGTATCTCTCGTGGATATATACCCTACTATGCTTGGTGAGTTAAGTCATTTCAAATGAAATTTTTTTTCCCCAGTTACTATTATTATTATGCATTTGTATTAGAGTCAGAATTATGTCTCCACTTTGTGAGGCAATGTAGTAACGCAACAGGAGATAACAATTTAACTGTGGAGCATACATACAGACTTAATACAGAATGCAAAAAATGGATGTAAAAGTTAAATAAAGGAGCTCATGATGTTCCTTATTACTGTTACTGTCATCGACACCATTACAGTGAATGATTATATATAGGATTATTTGTTATTAAAAAAAATGTGATAAAAACCAATCAGATGCATTTTAGATATGAATAATCCTTGCTAGCCTTCATACCTAAAAGTTTACTATAGAAATTGCAGTGTAAATCCATCCAGAGATGAGATTAAACCTGAAAGGATGGCAGGTTCATTAGCTTATCAAAGGAATGTCTTTTGTGAAGGCTCACGTGGAAGAAATGTGATAAAGACTTTGTATAGGAAATGTACAATTGATCTGGGCAAGCATAATAAGACACGATAATGGATATCCGTTCCTACTTTCTCAGATAGGGAAATACTCATTATGGGGCAGAGGATCAAATAAAAAGGACTGACATCAAATTACTTACACACAGATGGAAATGACTTTTAAGAGTGAATTTTTGAACAGTTACCTATGATCAGTCATACAAGAGGTGAATCTCATTGGAACTAAACATTAGGTGAAGTCGCTGTTTGAGGCTTTATCTGGGATCTTTTAGGCTACCGATCAGAAAAGTGTTCTTTTCAAGGCAGTCTGCAAAGATTGCTCTTTAAGAAGTGTCACATGTACACTGTAATTGCCTGAGAGAGCATGGGGCAGTAGATAGAACTGTACTCCTAGCAGTAAAAGCCAGTGAAAAATCCTTTTCTGGATGGTTTTAAGTTGATTTTCTAAAAACAGAACAAAAGATATTTATCTGCCTGTCTCTTCTCAAAACTTTTGAATCAGTTATCCAGTTGAAAATAGGATATAATTTGAGTAGCGTTCTCTTCCAAATTCTGAAATCAAATCTTTTATATATATAAAGTAATCTGTATTAGATATGGTTCTTACGTAAGTTGTAGTATCGTATGTAAAGCGTTAAAAATCTCTTTTTTTTTTCTTTGTGCCTTTTCCCCAAATAAAATAATTGGTCAGGTGGTTTAACGTCCTTCCTTCTTGTTCTTTTCCTCCTTTTTTTTCCTTCCCAGAATTTTGTGTTTGTAAGTCCTTTCCTTCTGTTCTGGCAGTTCCCCTTTCCTGTAATCTGAATGTCAAAAAAGGCACATACGTCAAGATGAATGTGAAAGCATGAAGAATCACCTCTGTCATCTATTATCTCTTCAGGCTGCATGCTACTGCTGACTAGTGAGGAAACAGATTTCAAGACTTTTTTCGTGATAAATGTAATCCCTTTGCCTTGCGTTGTCTCAGGGCAATAATCTCTCTTAAGACACCATCCAAATGCTTTGCTCAATAATTCCTCCTTTACTGACTTTGAGATTAGGTGCACCCCATAGCGAGTGTGGTACAGATGTTTTGATTCCAGCAGAATCTGTGTGATATGGGTAATTCAGCCAGCAGTGCAACAGCTCTTCCGTTTTTTAACAGGGTGTAGCATAACCTTTTCCTCCAGACAGCACTGGCTTTGTTGGTCTGTATGGAAGTACCTTCGGATCCCTGTTGGAAAAGCAGGAGCTGCTGAAGGTGCCAGCCTGGAGCACTCTTTGCATGTGGAGAATGCAATTACTGCAATGAATAGCATTGCTGGTTTAGGATGACAGAAGAGGAAGGCCTACATACCTCTTTCTTTTGTTCAAATGTAGTATGTATTTGTTCAAGTTTTTAGCCCACACACTGGAAGCTACTGGGTTTACATGTTACAGGTCTTCCTAGTGCTTAGTCAAATGCTGGCTTTATTATTTACTAGAGGAAGAACTACAGATTAATGACAGGTATATATGCTGTAGAAACAGAAGAGAAAAAGGAAGGACGATGAAGGAAAAAGTCACCTATGGGCAATTTGTATGCACTGAGTATCACCAGTCGGCACAGAACAGAAGATAAAATACTACCACGGTGCTCCGTGAAATGGAAAGTGTTGAATTTTGAATGACTATATGCTATGTTCAGTAGGGTGATTAAAAATAGCAGTACTGTCATACCCTGTTCTTAGGACACGCCGAAGTTTAGGTAACATGCTTGGGATTCTCAACTGTTTTTCAGAATGTCTCTGAGAGATCTTTGCAGACGCTTAATATTGACCTGATCTTTGGGAGCTAGAGACACTTGTGATGTAAGTTGATACTGAGGAGCTTATTCAAGTTATAGCATCTTCCAGGGGCCGTCTGGTAGGCTATAGAGTCATACAGTGTTTTCCATATGTGCACTGTATTGATACCACCTCTGATACCATCTTTATCTCCAGCCCTACCAGAGAAGCAAGTGGCCCTGTTCCTCAGTTTCCCCACCAGTTATAGGTGATAACCGTAATGACCACCTTTTGTAAAATGTTTTGTTATTCAGTGATGAAGAATTCTAGATAGGAGCTTAGCACCATTATTATCAAAGAAATGAATGGCTAGACCATGTTGGATATGGAGCTTCTAGGGTCCTTTCATGCTATGACAATCTGTTCCTCTTGCCTGAGGCGGTCAGAGCAGAAGGGGAGGGTATAAAACCATGATTAAAAAAATTAAAAAAGCACCACCCATCACTGGAGGCTATCACGATTGGTTTTGACATCTGTTAAAGATTGACTTAGACATAGCTGGCACCACTTCTTATCAAGATGGTGGGCAGCTGACCTTGGAAAGTTCCTTAAGGATGTTTTTTTATTTTTTGCGTATTTTTGGGTTCCTGTGTTCTGCAAGGAGAATAATTAGGAATGCGTGTTTTATTATTGTAATAGCATTTATGTTCAGACACCTGTAGCATTACATTAGGCTTCTTTAATCACAGTAACTGCAGTAGCATTTTGACTTTGTGTATCTTTGCTTAGATATAGCAAGAATTCCTGTGCCACAGAACCTCAGTGGATATTCTCTTGTACCGCTGCTGCGTGGAAAGGCTGAAAACAAAGTGTCACCCAGAGGACCTCGGCCCTCGTGGGTGCTGAGTGAGTTCCACGGATGCAATGTGAATTCTTCCACGTACATGCTTCGAACTGGCAAATGGAAATACATCACATACTCAGATGGCCGTTCCGTACTTCCACAGCTGTTTGGTATGTTACAACTTTTATGTCCTGACTCATTAATTTAATTAAAAGCAAATTGGCTCTTAACTGACTTCTTGTGTTTTCCAGATCTCTCTGATGATCCAGATGAGCTAACGAACGTTGCCACAAAATTCCCAGTAGTTGTACATTCCTTGGACAAAACACTCCGCTCTATAGTAAACTATCCAAAGGTTTCTTCTTCTGTTCAGGAGTATAACAAAAGACAGTTTATCAGCTGGAGACAAAGTTTGGGTCAGAATTACTCAAATGTTATTGCTAACCTTAGGTGGCATCAAGACTGGTTAAAGGAACCAAAAAAGTATGAGAATGCAATTGACAAGTGGCTTAGTCAAAGTAAGTAAATAAAAACAACCTATATTTAATATGACTGAGGATATGAAAACATTCTGCATTTGTAATGTATGCTGTATTTCAAGTGTTAGAATTATTGTCTTATATAAGCTATTGAAAGCAAAGATGCCCGAACAATTACTGCTTTGTGTTAGAAAGCCCAAAGCATTTTATATAACTAGCCAGCACAAAAAATCTAGATTTTTACATGTTGTAATTCTGTAACACTTAAGTATACATAGGAAAGATAGTACGTAAGTACTAATTGCATGTATGGAATGTTTAGCTGGTTGCAAAAATGCAGAGTATTAAGCATTAGAACTCAACAAGAATTTCCATTTCTAAGGACAGACTAAAGCAAGGATTATAAAATTTAGTGTAGTGGGATACCAATTACAGTGGAATGTGCTGGAGCCAACTTTCCATCATGACGGATTTTAAGTCCACAATGAATACACATTCATCCACCTTACAGAAGCTATAGAGGTTAAAATATGATCAAAAAGTTAACAACTAGTATTGGTCTGAACGTAGATGCAGGTTATTCAAGTACTTAGTATGTCAGCATTCCTGTTTTATACATGATTGACTCTCCATCTTTTCAAGATCTGCCTTCTAATCTCTTGCTTTTGGATCTGGTACTTATCACTCCTTGCTGTTTAACATTTCATAATATGCATAGGCTACTAGTTGAACGTGTGTGCAAGTGAATAGGAATCTGGTCTCTGGTCACTGTCGGAAATTAAAAAAAAAACAGAACAAACCCCTCTGACCAAACCTGTGAGTGGAGCAGTTCTCTGAAAAGTGGTAGTGTGATTTGCATAGCGTAAGATGAAAACTGCTTGAATAAATCTCCATTATGCGGTTAGATTCTGCAGGTAAATGTTTTAATGTGCATCAGTGAGTGGAGAACTGGAACCTGAAATGCACACAGAGGAGATGCAATTGAGACTTGCAGGAAAAGTTAACATAAAAATACTATTTCACATTTTTGCAGGAATGTGACAAAAAAAACCAAAGCAGTTTTGGAAGAAGGTAAGATTTAGCTAGTAACTCTTCTGTTTAAGGAAAAACATAATTGTAGCAGCACTTACATTTGCTTATTCTTGAACACAGTTGTTGCTGCTATAGTAACAATTCAGGATGACATTATACTTCATACCTAAATGCTTTCTGGAATCTGTAATGAAATACTCAGCAGTAGCAGTAAGCTAGTAAAAATAAACACGAAAAATATATGCATTTTCTCACAGCTAAGCACTCGACATGCATTTTGTAAATGACTTCCACACTAGAATTAGTACACATATATGAATGTTTTAGCTATTTTATATTTTTGTGTTCATAGAACATTAAGGCTAACCTTATACTACTTACTGCTATGGTAGCATTTTTTCCTTTTTTTTTTTTTTTTTAAGCAAGGAACAAATAATAGTTAAAAAACCCCTTCAAACACTGTAGCACGTCATTATAATTCTTGCTAAAATGAGTTCAGATAGTGATGAAATTATTTAAACAAAACCCACGTCTTAGCAGTGTAATGTAAACCAGCTGCATAAGTAGAGAAAATAAATATGTCCATATGAACGCTTGTTCAGGAGGGAAAAGACTAAATGAACTGATCACTTTCCAGAGGTCTGGACAGAACTCAGTACATTGTACAGAATGTAGTAAAATAAAATTATGGTGAACTGGATGTGGTTTGTGTGTGTGCTTTTGTTAATGACAATGTTTAAAGACATTACTAGAAAACGTTTAAAGAAATTACTAGGGAAAATTGTATTTTGTCCGTTCTGTGGACAGTGCTTTCTTTAAAGACATGAGCTTTTAAGATGTACTTCTTAAGTGTTAGGCTTACAAAAGTGCAGTTTGTGATACTCTGTGAAATGCAAAAACAAACTTCTTACTGTAATTCCTTGCAACGACTTCTTGTATCACAGACTGTCCAAAGAAGCCCAGTGCACAGGGGCATGTTTCCAGATAATGCAGGAAACCCCAGGGACGTGGCAGCTTGCAAAGCAGAGCTAGAACGTCAGGAGGCAGGGATGCTCCCTCGCAAGGCGATTCTCTTGGCACGTGAGCCAGCCTGTAGCAGACTGTGATCAGATCCTAAGTCAGTATGTCTAGTCTAGTACTTCTTTTTGTATCTGGTCTTCTTAAAATGCTTATTTAAAAAGAAAACATTGACTTGTTTGTTAGAAGCAAAACTTTGACTTTTGCAAGTTATTTATTATTTGTGTGTGAACCTTTGTTCTGAAGAGTTTTGGAAAGAGAGAAGGCAAAAGCCCCCTAATGCCTTCCTGCCTCCGTTTGCAATAAACGATCTACCTGTGTTGGTACAGAACTGAGCTAATTTAAGTCCAAAACAGATACATTTAACAATGTGGTCATATTCAGTTACTCTGTGTTAGTTATGCTAATGCATCTGCATTATTGTAACACAAATCAAATGAGGTTTGCAACATGCAAGGCTGGCCAGCTAACAAAGGAAAAAAATCTGTTTTTCAAACATGCTAAATGAGTTAGGCAGTATTAACATTGAAGAGGCGTTGGGGAGTGAAAGGGAGAAGGGGGCAGGCTGGAATGCTGATGGGTTCAAAGTTATTTATTAGATGTAGCCGGGTCAACATAGCCTCTTGAGATTTACCTGAGACTACTAAGGGCATTGGCCTGATGATTGGCTTCTGAACCTTTCTTTTATCTTCAAGTGCTTAAAAAGGCAGGAGAGGTATCACTGTCCTGATGAACAAAAAAATGGGAATTATTTTTGTAAATAAAAGGTTCCTGTGATCACTGGAGAGGTAAGAGACTGCCACTGTGAATTTGCCAACAAATCACATGAAAATAATCATCTGCTGCCTTTGTCAGGATAACTAGCTTAGTCGGTAAGGAAAAAATCAGTGGGGAGGTCCAGACTTTGAATGCACTTGGGCAGTGGCCTATCTGATCTTACTTTAAGCAAGCTACGGAAATAGAGTCTAGATAAAACGACTGTAAGTTAGGTTCACAACTGGCTAAAATCAAACTTAGTAGTAGATACCAAAAATTAAAAAGTGGGAAGGCTGATCAAATAAGGTCTGCAAGAATTTGATGTGGTACTGTTTGGTACTTTTTTAGTAAGTACTTTGAATGCAGGAGTAGGCGCTTTTTTCTTATTAAACGTGAGAAAATACACCCTGGGAGAGCTATCCGCACTTCTGAGGATAGGCTAAAATTCAAAGTAGTCTTGATTAGCTGGAAAAATGATCTGAAATCAATCATGTAAAATTTATCATGGATTAGTTAAAGGTCAGAATAAAAGGGAAAGGGGAAAATACTGAAATGGTGAAAAACAAACTGTCTAGGCTGCAGTTTTGCAGGAAAAAAAAAAGCTCCACATGCCTGGAGATTTTAGAGAACCAGAAGCAGAGTATGAATCAACAGCATGATGTGGTGATGAAGGAAACAAGTGACGTTTGAGGGTGATTTAAAGGAGTTCTGTATGTAAGACACAAGAGGCAATTATTTTTATTCTTCTTAATACTAGTGAATCCTCAGGGTATTGTCTCTGCTTTGTGGCTTTTGTGTTTTAAGGAGGACATAAACAGATGAGAGGATTCGGAGGAAAATAATATAAATAAGTGACTTGTGAATCATATTAGGTTTATTTCAGCCGTCAGAGAAACCTTGACAAGTCCTCAACTATGAATAAGGCTCATACAAGAGGACGGCAAACGCTGCCACTGAGAGCAGAAAAAGAAATGTCTCTTTTTCAGGCAGGGCTGTTCTGATGAGCTATTTGGAGAAAAAAGAACTATAAATGGTTAAATATTAAAACAGCCTGACTAAAGAAGCCATCTAAACTCTGTCACTGGAATTTATTAAAAATAAGTTGAAAATATTCATCAAGAACGGCCAAGGTATGTGTGATCCTGCAGCAGATCAGGGAGCCAGACCAAATGCCCCCGGGATGCTCTTTACAGCCCCTTTCTGCGTGCTGGGTGGTGATATAGGCTTCACCACTATTTATTTCTTACTGAACAAAGTTTAGTCCCATTTACACAGGACTGTTTCAGCTTTACCCACCTTTGTAATAACCCTTTATCAGCAGCAGTAATTATGAGTAGACATGAATCATTGTAATGAGGTTCTGCAGAAACATCACATGAGGTCGCTGTTTTTGGAGTAATGTCGTCTTCTAAGAAAAGTCACCTTAAGCCTAACTTCCTCGGAGGCGGCTTGTTGAGATTGAGATGCTACAGCCTGCCAGACAGCATCTGGTACCTTTACAAGTAACTCCGGTACAACGCGAGCACCCACCAAGAGACAGTTTTGATACAAGACGTGATACCCATAGAAAAGACTGAGACGTAGAGAAAAAAATCCAAGATTATTGGATAGGTTGGTGAGAGCAAGGATAGAATGAGCCTCAGGTCCTGTGTCGCTGAACCGGTGCTGATTTGTCAGCCAGAATAAGCAAGGAAAAGCCTTGCTGAAGAGCCAGCGAGACCCTGCACGAGTAGGAGCCTTGCCCTGAACTGACCTTCCTCATTCCCCGTGTGAGCAGCGCTAGTGAGAGCCTAAATGCACGCATGCCGCTGCAGACTGTAAGAACTGAAAAGCCCTGCTTCGCAGCTTCCCCTGAAAAAAGCCGTAGCCAGTAAAAATGCTGTGCAGCCGCTGAAACCTGCACAGAGGGCCACGCTGTTCCCCACGCCGGTAGTACCTGCACAGAAACGACAGCCAGGGTCTTCGGGGGAGAAACAGCTTCACACCATCAACAGCGTGAACGCATTTCGGTTCGTGTTGAGCCCCTCGGGCTCCTCGAGGGTGTCAGTCGGACTGGGAATCCACCGCGGCAACCAGATGTGGGGACGCAGGGGTACCTCCCCGCTCTGTCAGGTATCGGTGAGGTCCCTCCCGGGTCCGATGACAGCATCCAACACGGCTGCCGTCCGCAGGAGCGGAGCGCTCGCTGTTACCTGCTCTGGTTTGTCAACGCCTTTCATATGTGTGAGCTATCATCACCACATTGCGGGTATTGATACGCATATGCTACCAGCTATAAACGTGGCACATCATTCGTGCCCAGCCCTACAGAAACAGAGCTCTCATATCGCAGAAAAATGTAGGTTCCGCTTAATTTGTAGTGTCAGCGTGACAAAAAATATTCAGCTGGTGAAGTGGGTGTAATGGAAATCTTATGAATAAAAAGGGAGCTAAATGAGAAGGATACGGTCTCAGAGCAGTATTCCTCCATTGCCCTGCCTTAAAATGTGCTAGGCAGGAATAAATACCACGTTTTAGAAGACTTTTGCCACAAGCTGGGGTGCGTTTTGCACGCGTACACCCCGTTGCAGCGTGCCTGTTACAGCCCCCTGCTCCGTCTGTACAGCTCATTAGTTAACTAATGCCAGGATTACACCAGCCCGCCTGAAAGGAAACGGTCACATCCATACTTTCCTAGGGGATTTAACCAACAACAACAGCAATGACCAAAAAAAAAAAAAAAAAAAAGAATTATTCCTTGGACTGACCGATTTTATTTCTGAATGAGGTATCACGAAATCCACAAATAAATACTCATAAGGCTTTGTAAGGATGACAAGTCAGTCGGGCTCTGAATGGGAACATCGTTCGGGCAGTTTGCATAGCAACAGCCATCCTGCTGGTTTTGCCCTCTTCCGTACGCCTGTTTAACACGAAAACACACCAAAAAAAGTAAAAAAAAACAAAACCAAAGATATCCCCGAAGCTTAGCCATCGCTAAGGTGAAAGCCCGCGGGCACCATGACGCGGCTGCCCAAACGCCCCGCAGCGCACGGTCCCGGCCCGGCCCCTTCTCGGGACGAGAGCTCTGCCGGGACGAGTCTCCGCCGCGGCGCCCACCCGCGCGTGTCCCGGGCCCCTCCGCTCCGCTAACGCCGCGCCTGCGGCGGGGCCGGGCCGGCCGCTGCTGCTGCGGGCGCCGGGGTGCCGGGGGAGCCCGGGGTGCCGGGGGTGCCCGGGTGCCGGGGCAGCCGGGGGAGCCCGGGATAGCGGTGGAGCCGCGGGTGCCGGGGCAGCCGGGAGAGCCCGGGGTGCCTGGGGTGCCCGGGGTGCCGGCGCGGCGGCGGAGCGGGCGGCGGAGCGTGGCCCCGCGTCGCCCCTGGCCGTCGGGGCCGGGGTAGCAGCAGCAGGCGGCGGCGAGCGCCCTCCCGGTGCCGGTCCCGCAGAGGCCCCGGCGGAGGCGGCGCGCCCCGGGCCGGCGGCTGTGGAGCAGCAGGCAGGCGTAGGGGTTGAGGGCGCTGTTGGCCGCCGCCACGATCCCCAGCGCCGCCAGCGCCTCCCGCCGCTCGCCGCCGGGCGCCGAGGCCAGGCCGAGCTCCGTCGCCCAGCGGGGCAGGCGGCAGAGCGCGAAGAGAGCCGCCAGCACCACCGGCAGCGCCAGCGCCCGCGCCCGGCCGCGGGGAGGCCCCCGCCGCCCCCCGCCCCGGGCAGCCCCCCGCCCCGCCGCCGCCGCCGCCGTCGGGCGGCCCCGAGGGCGGCCAGGCTGCGGGCGGAGGCCCAGCAGAGCAGCCCGGCGGGCGCCAGGAAGCCGGTGGCCGCCCCGTAGGCGGCGAAGGCCAGGCCGTGCCAGCGGGGCAGCTCCTCGAAGACGCTGCGGCAGCGGGGCCCGCCGGGGCGCGGGGCCGGGCGGAAGGCGAAGGCCTGGGGCAGGGCGAGGAGCGGCGCCAGCAGCCAGCCCAGGGCGGCCAGGCCGCGGGCGGGCAGCGCCGGCCGGTGCCGCTCCAGCGCCAGCAGCACCAGCCCGTGGGCCGAGGCCAGCGGCCCGCAGCGCTGCAGCAGCGGCAGCAGGCGGCAGGCGGCGGCGCCCGGGGGCCCGGCAGCGCCGTCGCCGCCGCCGCCGCCGCCGCGGAGCTCGGCCGCCAGCCCCGGCAGCAGCGCCAGCCCGCAGCCCGCCAGGTCGGCCAGCGCCAGGTGCCCCACCAGCAGGTCCCTCCGCCGGCGCCGCCGGCCCCCGCACAGCCGCCGCAGCACCAGCCCGTTGCCCACCAGCGCCAGCAGCAGGACGGCGACCGACCAGACCGCCCGCGGGCCGGGCAGGGGCGGGGGGGCGCCGGGGCCGGAGAGGTTGAGGCCGGGGGGGAAGGGGTCTTCCTCCATCGCGCCCGCCCCGCCTGCCGCGGGGCAGCCGCCGCTCGGGCCCCCGAGCTTCCCCGGCGGCGGCGCCGCGCTCCCCGGAGGCATATATAGGGGCTCGCCGTCACTCGGCACCGGGGGGTGGGCTGCGCGCACGCCGGATCGCACGGCCCCCCCCGCCCCCGGCACCGGCGGGCATCTTCCCCCGGCGGTCCTCATCCCCTACGCCGCCCGGGACCGGCGGGCATCCTCCCCCGGCGGTCCTCATCCCCTGCACCGCCCGGGACCGGCGGGCATCTTCCCCCGGCGGGCATCATCCCCTGCACCGCCCGAGACAGGCGGGCATCTTCCCCCGGCGGTCCTCATCCCCTGCACCGCCCGGGACCGGCGGGTATCTTCCCCCGACGGCTCGGTAACCTGCTCCCGCCCGATGCCGGCAGCAACCCCCGGCGGAGCGGGGCCCCTTCCGAGCGGCCCCGCCGCTGCCCGCCCCCGGCACCCCCGGCGGAGCATCCTCCGGAGGACAGCCGGGGCGAGCGGCGGAGGAGTCGGGGAACCGGGGGGGGGGGGGGGGGGGGGGGGGGGGGGGGGGGGGGGGGGCGGGAAACGCGTCGCCGCTTGTTCAGGTCTCCGCACGGGAGCTGTTGGGACCCGGTGCAGCCCCCGACGGCTGCCCGCCCCGACACCCGTGTCTCCGGGGCACGTCGGGCCCACGCCCCGCACGACAGTGATATTTTTTTCCCTTTCCCCAAAGCGGGAGAAGGAGTTAGAGCAGGGTACAGCCATGAATTACTACGACTCGTAAACCCAGCTGTATTTCTAGCTCAAGACGAAACCTTTCGCTGCTCCCAAATCCCTTTGACTGTCGTTCCCACCAAGATGGCACTTGGCTGCAGGGACGCCTCCATCCAGCGCGGTGTGGAGTGACTCAGAAAATGTCGAAGCAGCCAAACTCTCAAGAAAACATGAGGAAAAATCTAGTAGAAAATCAGCTTAAAGTGTGTGTGTGTGTGTGGGGGGGGGGAATAACCTTTTCTCTTTTTGATTGAAGTGTTTTGACTTCCGTTGCTGTGTGCCGCTCTGGTAGCCGGTTGGTAGCTCAGGATTCTGTCGTGGGACCCTGGGGGGGTTTTGTGGGCCGTTGTACTCCATGTCTTCTTTGAATGGATGGTTGTAACATGGTCATCAGCCTGGAAAAAACAGGAGCAAGCAAAACTGGCTATTATTTCACCTTAGAGTGTGATGGGGAGTGCATTTCCCAAGGGGCTGTGAGAGGCCAGGCAGACAAGTGGACATTTTAATGTGCTTTTGATAGGCAGGCGTTGCTCACCGGCTCAGCTGTCTCCTGATCCGCGCTTGACGCCCGTGGCTGTGCTGTTTGCAGCAAGGGAGGAGAAAGCAGGTCTTCGTTTGTCTTTTATAGGTTCCGGCTGTGGAGGCAGCGTGGTCCAGGCGGCACCGAGCCAGGGGCTGCGATGGAAGAGGAGGAGGTGACGTTGGGTGAAAACCACCCCGGAGGTCTGTTGCCCTTCCCTTATGCCGCGTCCCGTCCCAGACTCAGGGGACTCCTCTAGGCAAGGGGGTGCTGCCTCCTCTGGGGCTTTCGCTGCCTCCTGGGCTGCTCCAGGTTGAAATCTCTCATGTTCTGTTCATACTTTGCAGGCATGAACTTACGCCGCTTGGGCCGTGTCGGGTCCACAACATGCTGACAGTCCGAGCCAGGTTTCAGACCGGGGTGCCTGGATAATTTGTGGATACAAAATCCAAGCTGGCTGTAGAAATGTCGTCGCTAAATGAGCTGGAGGTTTGGTGCCAAGTGTTATTTTAATACGATTTTGGACAGACGTGTATATGTGTGTGTGTGTTGATGTATGTAGATATATGTGTGTGTGTCTGTATTTCTGTATGTGTATGTATATAGATATACAATTTTTTAGAGGTGTCTTCATAAGAGTGTTTCTAACGACAGGCTTCTGCGTTTTAAGATTTTGGCCAATTTGGAAAGTTTACAGGCAGAGTCAGCCAAAAGGTGATAGTAAAAAATTGGGGATTGCCTACCCCAGTTCTTGTGACTAGTTTGCTACACGCTATGCTTATTTTCTGAAGAAAATTTTCTGAAGAAAATAAGCATGAATGCCTGATTGGATTGTCCTGTGAGTCTGACAGTGACGTTTCACTTTCTAGGTAAGACTGGGTGGAAGTTCCTGTAAACTGCAAAGCAGAGAGTCGGTCCTTACGATTGATCATGTGTAAATCGGGTAACAACTGGCCTTGAAAATGCCACACCGTTACTGTCGTCGTTTAATCCCAGCCAGCAACCAGTGGGGTGGGGAGGAGGGAAGGAAAAAAAAATGTATAACTTGTGGGTTGAGAGAAGAACAGTTTAATAACTAAAGTAAAAATAAAAATACACTACTAACTAAGAAGAATAATAATTGTACTGAAAAAGAATACAACAAAAAAAAGGAAATAAGAAAAGACAAGTGATGCACAATGCAGTTGCTCACCACCCGCTGACCGATCCCAGAGCCGCGATCCGCCCCTCCCAGCCAGCTCCCCCCAGTTTATATACTGGGCAGGATGTTCCACGGCATGGAATATCCCTTTGGCTAGTTGGGGTCAGCTCTCCTGGCCGTGCTCCCTCCCTCCTTCTTGCAGACCTGCTTGCTGGCAGAGCATGGGGAACTGAAAAGTCCTTGGCTTAAGATAAGCGCTCCTTAGCAACAACTAAACCATCAGAGTGTTATCAACATCATTCTCACACGAAATCCAAAACCCAGCACTGCACCAGCTACTAGGAAGAGAGTTAACTCTATCCCAGCCAAAACCAGGACAGTTATGTATACCAGTCTTGCCAGTGTAACGGTTTATTAGGAAACATGCAGTTGCTGATCCCGAATAACCACGTAATGTAATGCGTGGTTCTGAGCAGGGTTTCGGTTCGGCACGTCCCACTTGGAGGGAGGTGGTGGTGGCACGGGCTCACGGGGAGGACGGCAGCAGGAGGAACCCGGAGCTCTCTTCTGCTGTTATCAGGCCAGCCGCAGCGTGTCCCTGCTCCTTATCAGCCCTGGCAGAGCTGGCTCCTGCCGTGCTGAGCCTCCGTACGTCCTGCCTCTGGTGCTATAGGGGCCAGCCCTGCTGCCTCCGGTTTGCACATAAAGAGGGGCTGCGGCGCACGCCGTTACATATGTGACCGAGGCAGGACAGTTGCGACAGGCACAGCGAAGAGGGGCAATGCTGGACCTCATCATCCTGAGCTTCCATTTCTTCATCTGCTTTCTCATCTTCGTTGTGATCTGGCGTGGACCTAAGGTACGGTGCGGGTCTTCGTGGCTCTGCACCCCCCTGCAGCGGGGATCCCCCCCCAGCCCGCGGTTCCCCTTTGGTCTTGGCGCATACAAAGACCTTTTTTAGCCTGATTTTCTGAGGAAGCAAGGGTCATATGGTTGTGCTGGGGACTCGGAGGGAACTGGAACACAGTAGCTAGTTGTAAGCAAATTTAATAGGAAGGCAGGTTTTGTGATAAAACTACTTACGTCCTCTGCTGGGAGAGGGAGAGGCTATTAGGCATTTGAAATACGTAAGACGAGGAAGGGAAAGGCAGGACACATTTGCTAAAAGGGCCGGGTTGAATACAGCTTCTCAATAAACATTTTTTTTTTTTCCCTTTTGCAGATGAAATTTTTTGTCAACTTATATCAGTTTGTATTTCTAGCCATAATATTATTTAAAGAGTGTTGGATTTACATGTAGACGCTACCCATTGCATAGCTAAATTGTATAGTATTTTACATTTACCATCCTTGTATTTGTTTGCATATAGGTTTTGAGGGGAGGTGGCGATTAAAGTGCAGAGTAAATGAATAGTGATTGAGAATTTATCTTGCCTCAGCCTCAGGAATCAGGTTTGCAACAGCTGGTTTTGCTAGTCCTGGTTCTGTTAGTGAACACGTTGGCTAAACTTTTTATCACCAAATGCCTGTGCTTTGCCTCGTGTGCGTGTTGATAGTCTTTTGCTAAAACTTCTGCTCCTTTCACCTCACGTGTTAAATGGGTCGGGGTTTTCTCTGGGACCGAGACATCCATTCTACACATAGAAATCCAAACGTGAACTGCTTTCTAAGTGGCTTTTTGAATTTTTTGTGTTTTAAGGATGTGGATTTGCACAGCTCAAGCACAGAAACAGTTGAAATGGAGCCAGATGGTCTTATATTAATTGGCAAAGAAGACGACATAAAGAAGTCCCGAAGAATAACAGCCAAAGTCAATGGCAGAGAAATTGTTGTTTTCTACCATGAAGGGAAATTTCATGCTTTGGACTCTCGCTGCTACCGTAAGATATTTGCATATATGATCTCAATGTTGCAACAATTAGGCATAAAATCTGCTGCATAAATTAATACTGTGTTCTACCATGTTTCAGATGAAGGAGGCCCTTTATGTCTTGGAGAAATAGAGGTAGGTAGGCAAAATAAAGATAATGTAGCAGCATAGAGTCATGTGAAAACTCTAATGCATTTTTTGGAATACTTTTATCTGAACATAACATTGAAGGAAATGTTTATATATGTAAAATAACAGGCAGCCATACAGCCAAATCACCAAACATGTCTTTTGTCCTAGAGGTTCTTCCAGGAGAAGAATCGGAGGCTGCTGACTTGCTATTTTTCCTTCTTCTTCTTCTTGCAGGATATCAATGGTCAAGCATGTATTATTTGTCCTTGGCATAAGTATAAAATTACTTTGGAAACAGGAGAAGGATTATATGAAGCAATAAACCCTTTGGAGCCATCACCAACACCACAGTGGCAATCAAAAGGAGTCAAACAAAGGATTCATAATGTCACAATAGACAATGGAAACGTTTATGTGAGTCCTCCAGATTTGTCTGTAAGCTTTGACTCCGATTATTTTGCTGACAAGTACAAAAATAGTGGCGATTTAGCTATGCAAAAACAAAGGAACTCACAAGCAGAAGAGGAAGTCATGGCCAGAAAGCAGAATCCCAGTGAGTGCCCCAACGAAGAACCATTGTCGTGAAATAAAAATGTACTGTGGCCGTGAAGATTGTCTCCAGATTAAGTTCTAGTGTTAATATTATGTTAAAGCATTGAAACACGTGGAATTGAGTAAGATAAGAAGCTCTGCATTGTCAGAAATGTGACTGATCTTGTGCCAATGATTTTTTTTTTGCACTTGCATTTCAAAAAGACTTGTTTACAGCAGAGTGCTTCGTAATATTTGATATTTTAGAAATCCTACTTTGCTAGAATTGTTTTAATTTTTAGCGGGGAATGTAGCATGTTTCTGCTTATAAAACCCACTACATAGTTTAAGGTAAATAGTCAGGTGTAAAGGTTATGTTTATATACTTAACAGTTTATACTTATAATGCCTTCGGTATAAATGACATGGAAATTTTTAACTTTTTAGATATTTGAGCAATCTCTGGATTAAGTGCCACAAAGAGAAGTACAAAACTTGAGCATATTTTAGTGAGCTTTTTTATGCCTATTTGTGTATTACTACCATGAGTCCATAGAAGTACTTATTTTCCTTCTTATCATCGAAATCCTTTTGGTAGTTCATCAATCATGTGACAAGCATTTGTCATATATAGCTTGTTCTTCCTGATTCTGTTGGATAAGGAAGAAGCTGTTGGATATAAAAACCTGATACGTGATGTAGTGGCTCTTGTTTGTTTGTTTTTATTTATTGTAAATACACCTTTATACATTCATTTGAAAAAGTGTGCTTTCGGTGTAGAGCCAAAAGTTAGGTTTCTCTCTGTGCATTCACTGTGTAATATCAGACCTGCCCCAATAACCCCTCCGAGAAAGTTTCCCTCCGAGCTGTGCTGGGTGAGGAGCAGGCTGGGCTCTGGGACGCGCTGGGTTCTCCTGCCCCAGCCCGTGGGGTCCAGAGTGCAGAGATACTGTGCGAATGCTTAGCATCGTCTTGCACAGCTGCAGTTCTTTGGGGTGCATTTTTGGGTGATTTGTTGGCTGTTTGCAAAGTCCGGTCATAATCAGGTTCAGTTTGAAGTTGCCTGGCCTTCGTCTGTAAGTTTCTCTTGCGCATGCAGTGGGTTGTCTTGTATGCGAAGGGTAAGTAGGTCTGTGCCAACACCACTGTTCATATAAATGTATTTAAAAGCAGTGAGGCACAGGGAAGTATCAGAGGAAAACATCTGTGCCCCACTGATCACAATGAAAAAGGCAAAGCACACAATCAATTTATTTCACCGCGTTTAAATCTAGACGTCCACCTCTGATGGTGGTGATGCCTCCTTACGTTGTTTTCGTGGTTGATAGGGAGAAGTGGCACCTTCAAAGTGCTGTTGAGCTGACCTGTTTCAGTTTTGTATTTTATAAGAGCTACAGCACAGAAACGCTTCTCCTCCTCCTCCTCCTCCTCCTTCTCCTCCTCCTCCTCCTCCTCCTCCTCCTCCTCCTCCTTCTCCTCCTTCTCCTCCTCCTCCTCTTCCTCTCGCTGACCAGTCACCCAGCGAGTGCCGATGAGATCAGACGCAAATGCCTGCCTTCTGAATCACATCTCGATCATCTGCTAGAAAATGCTGTTATGTACTGACCAGTTCTGTGGGGTTTGGGGCTTTTTTGTTGGTTTGTTTGTTTGTTAGCTTTTTAAGGGAATACGTAACCTTCTCTTTCCCACTCCTCTTGCGGCCACAGGGTAGATGGCAGGAAGGTGAGGCAGGTGGGGAGGTGATACAGCTGATACTCCAAGGGGCCTGGGGCGCGCATCCCTTCGGGTGGTGCAGAAGGGGATGGAGAATTGCTTCCCTTCCCTCCCTCCTCCCCCAGCTACCTGCACCTGCGGCGAAACTTAGCCGTGGGTGTCAAGTCCTCTTGAAAGACATGGATCATATGAAAGAAAAATATTGCAAGATCTTCAGATATACCCGCACTGACTCATGTGGTTGCTTAGGTAGTATTTGTATTGCTTTTTGTTTTTGAAAGTGCTGCATTAATAGAAATTGACTATTTAAATTAATAAAGAGGCAGTTCAGCTTAAGAAGGTACCAATTATACGTAAGATGCTATTGTCTGTATGACATTTAGTAGAATGTTAGTAGTAGGAAGTTTTACTTTGAAGCTTTATAAACATGTTTGTGTTAGTGGAAGAGTGCTTAGGCTGTTGCAGAATTGAATATTCTGGGTAAAATCCAGCAAAGTGTTTAATCATATGTTTACTGTTAATCATATGAAATCAGTAGAACTGCATGTCCAGGCTTAGGCAAGTCCCTTTTCTTCAGTACTTCTCAAGCATAACAACTATCTGCAAGCTTTTAAGGTGTTTTTGCTTTTACTTTAAACGTGTTCTCATTGTCAGGGAGATCACATTAATTTAATATCTAAAGTTTGTCAGTTAGTTTGCTTTCCCCTCCATTTCCTTGTTGACGATCACAGAAGGAACAGAGAATTATTAACTCAGGTGGCTGTGAACAAAGGAGGGAGAGTTGGCTGGCTGTTAGATTTTCTTTTTCTTTTTTTTTTGTTTTTTTGACAGCAGAGAGCAAAACCTACAGCGTGTTAAAGTTGCCACCTTTGAAAAAACATACGCACTATTCCATTTTATTTGTCTGAGCTTTGAAGTGCTAGATTCACCTAATTTGAAAATACAGTGACCATTTAATGTCCCAGAGTTGGACATTTCTGAGTGTCTTGTCCTGCCAGCCCTTTCTAGGTCTCTAGTTATACTGATATATCGCGTGAAGGCATGGAAAATGCGGGGGCTATCCTGAACGGGAGCCAGTCAGGAGGCTGGTGGGGAGAGATGGAGGGGGGACATGGGGGGGATCTTGGATGTGATGGGAGAGCAGGGATGGCAGGCACCGGAGCGGGGTGAGGAGTGTCAGGACAGGTGAGAAGAGGCGGTGCTGGTACTCATGGGGGAAGGAAACTTCAGTGGGGAAAACCAGAAAAGGCAGCAAAAGGCACTTTTTGGGAGCAAGGGGACTGAAGCAGGGTGGGGGACCGAGAGCCGTCCAGGGAACCGCCGGCGGGGATGGAGGAAGGCAGGGACCTGGCTGTTTGCAATTGGAGACTAATAGCGGGGACAAGGAGGGAGACAAGGAGTGGTTAAGTTAAGGCAGTGAGGCTGAGGTGGCGTTTAAGGGACGATGAAGAGGCAGACGGAATGAGTAGTAATGGGCAAGAGACCAAAAAAGTGACTGGCTGGATAATTAGAGCTTCCTGGAGAGATGTGTTAATGAGAGCAATGTTAAGATCAGCCCTCCAAATCATTCAGGAGGAGTGTTTTGTTGGTGATAGTTTTGGGGGCTTAGTTTAATTTGACAAATGAGCAAACACCATCTGTTTTCCCATCATTAATCAGCCAGGCGAAGAACAAAGAAATATATTTTGTGCTTTGGATTGAAAATTTTCATGATGACTCTGCGAGACATTCAGGCTCTGTAAGCTGCTTTCACAAGCAACTTGAACAGAATAAACAAGTTATATTTATCCTATCATGGAGGCATCTTTTCAAGAAAGACAGGCGAAAACTATGACTGTAGTAGTCTGAACTGCAGCTTGAACCTTGATCTGATGTAGCTGCACCATAAACCTTAATTAGACAGCATTAACTGTAAGGGTGAATGCTGTACGTTTTCCTTCTGCATGTAGTGCCTTGTTCTGCAGTGTCCCCTTGACTTCATTTAGTGCTGCACGTGAAATAAAGGACACCTTCAATGTAAAAAATGTTATAAAGTCAGGATCGAGACATTCATGAACGTACCCCATATGGAGCACATACGTTGGTGAGAGCAGTCTTTGCAGGATAGGAGATCGCACCAGGCAGGGAAAAATATCTAGTCTGTGGGAAAACAGTTTTAAAACCGACCTTTCACTGCTGAAGCCCTTTTCAATAGCTTTGTACAGTTCCTAAATTCATGCTTAATTTTGGAATGAAATCCGGTCTGAAGTTTGCACCTGTGCTTTCCGATACGATTAGGAAAGGTAACTCGCGTTGTTCCCCGGCTGATCCTACAAACGTGGGCAGTGAGAGTCAGCGCTCGCCGATTCCCAAGTGTCCCGTTGCTCTGCCCACTTGGCTTGGCAGATGCTTTCGAAGGTTACTGGGGGAAGCAGGGGATGGGGAATGGAAATAATATTGCTGGAGGGGTACTTGAGCCTCTGGTTGTGTGTGGGGAGAGGGGATGTGTGTGGGGAGACTGGCCTTTGCTGGCAGTGCCGTGGGAGAGCCGGTCCCACAGCAGATCTGACTGGTGGAGGCTTCCCTGCCCCAGCTGCGTCTGAGGCATCCGGGGTAAGTGGTTTTCTGCCGGGGCAGCAAGTTCAGCCAGCTCCGCCAGTGGGTAAATGTGGTGGGTTGACCCTGGCTGGACGCCATGTGCCCACCAAAGCTGCTCTATCACTCCCCCTCCTCAGCTGGACAGGGGAGAGAAAATATAACGAAAGGCTCGTGGGTCGAGGTAAGGGCAGGGAGATCACTCAGCAATTACCGTCACAGGCAAAACAGACTCAGCTCGGGAAAATTAATTTAATTTATCACCAATCAAATCAGAGTAGGATGATGAGAAATAAAACCAAATCTTAAAAACACCTTCCCCTTCACTCTTCCCTTCTTCCCAGGCTTAACTTCACACCCGATTTTCTCTACCTCCTCCCCCAGCAGCGCAGGGGGACGGGGAATGGGGGTTTGGGTCAGTTCATCACACGCTGTCTCTGCCGCTCCTTCCTCCTCAGGGGGAGGACTCCTCACACTCTGCCCCTGCTCCAGCGTGGGGTCCCTCCCACGGGAGACAGTCCTCCACGAGCTTCTCCAACGCGAGTCCTTCCCACGGGCTGCAGTTCTGCCCGAACTGCTCCAGCGTGGGTCCCTTCCACGGGGTGCAGTCCTTCAGGAGCAGACTGCTCCAGCGTGGGTCCCCCGCGGGGTCACAAGCCCTGCCAGCAAACCTGCTCCAGCCTGGGCTCCTCTCTCCACGGGGCCACAGCTCCTGCCAGGAGCCTGCTCCAGTGCGGGCTTCCCACGGGGTCACAGCCTCCCTTGGACACATCCCCCTGCTCTGGCGTGGGGTCCTCCACGGGCTGCAGGTGGAGATCTGCTCCACCGTGGACCTCCATGGGCTGCCGGGGGACAGCCTGCCTCACCGTGGTCTTCCCCACGGGCTGCAGGGGAATCTCTGCTGGGGTGCCTGGAGCACCTCCTCCCCCTCCTTCTTCCCTGACCTTGGTGTCTGCAGAGTTGTTCCTCTCACATCTTCTCACTCCGCTCTCCGGCTGCAATTGCTGCTCCCCATAACTTCTTTTCCCCTTCTTAAATCTGTTATCCCAGAGGCGCTACCACTGTTACTGATGGGCTCGGCCTTGGCCAGCAGCAGGTCCGTCTTGGAGCCGGCTGGCATTGGCTCCATCGGACATGGGGGAAGCTTCTGGCAGTTTCTCACAGAAGCCACCCCTGTAGCCCCCCCGCTACGAAAGCCTTGCCACACAAACCCCATACAGTAGACCGGCACCACGCTGAGGGCATGGGGATGCAGGAGGAGTAGGTGAGGCTTAAGGGGGTGTGATGGGTTGGGTCAGTTCTTTGAACTCTATCCAGCAAACGTTTTTTATGTGGCATTTATTCATGCAAACTACTGATTTTGTTAAGTGGAATTTTTTACTTGAATGAAGAGTTAAGCACAGTTTTCAACATTTGACATCTATACATTACTGAACTAGGCTAAAAGTGAAAGTGCCAATTTTGCTTGTAGGTACACAAACTGGGAAATTGATGCAGATATCCTGATTAGCCCATTAGTGACTCTTCTTCCATGAGATGAAGAGAGTTCCCTGACAAGCCCTGACCGTGATGCTTGACCAGTGGGATTGTTCTGCTAGAAGAGATGTTTGAGAAGTATGGTTTGTTGTTGCAAACCGTAGTAGTTAGAAATCCAAGGCTTATGAAGGAAAGACTACTCCAGAAATAATTATCCTACATGAAAGTTATGGTAAAATGTGTGTTATCTTATTTAAAAAAAAAAAAAGTTATAATTAATTTAACTCTTCAGATTACAATGAACTTTTGCTGAGGCTGTGGTTGACTAAGGACCTAGACAACACCGAGATTACAGGTAAAGGCAATATCTTTTTATTAAGCCAGCCACTGTAGTTGCAAAAACTACTAAAGCTTTTAGTTACACTGAAGTAGGGCCGTAGCACTTGAAGGCTTTTCTGATTTTTTAATGTATGTATGTGAGTTGTTTAATAGGAGGTATCACCTCTGCTCGCAAATGTCCTGCCTTGATTTCGATTAACATCCAAGACACATAGACACATCCCCATTCAAGTAAAAAGTATCATCTTTTTTACTACAGTGTATACCAAACATCCTGAAAAAATTGCACGCTTATTTGGCACAGGTAGCTCCAGGAAAGATTGCATAATTCTGTAGCTGTATTTTGGCCAAGGAAAGCACAGAAGAGCAGTGCAGTGGTTACCTTCCTCTATACTGATTATATGGCCTTGCAGTGTTCCGGGCACCATACCGGCTTGGCACCCAAGAAACCAGCACCATCATCTGAATTTGAAAAGCAATAGATGTTCAGGACGAATAGCACCTCCCCGGAGGCTGTGTCACCTTGCAGTGCTCGTGGTATTTTTCATGAGACTCAGCACTGAAAGAAAACCTAAAGCTCACTATCAGCTTGGAGATGCAGGTGTTCACACGAATTGTCATTATCAGTTTGCATGTGCTAAGCAGAAAGGAGGCTTGATGTTAACTAAATTCATGTACAAGGCCAAGTGCAAGGTCCTGCACCTGAGCCAGGGCAACCGCTGGAACCAGTACAGGCTGGGGGATGAAGGGGTTGAGAGCAGCCCTGCTGAGAAGGACTTGGGGGTACGGGGGGATGAAAAGCTGGTCATGAGCCGGCAATGTGCGCTCATAGCCCAGGAAGCCAACCCTATCCTGGGCTGCATCCAAAGCAGCATGGCCAGCAGGTCGAGGGAGGGGATTCTGCCCTTCTACTCCGCTCTCATGAGACCCCACCTGCAGTACTGTGTCCAGCTCTGGGGTCCTCAGCACAGGGAAGACATGGACCTGCGGGAGCCGGTCCAGAGGAGGGCCACAAAATGATCAGGGGATGGAACACCTCTGCTGTGAGGAAAGGCTGAGAGAGTTGGGGTTGTTCAGCCTGGAGAAGAGAAGGCTCTCTATATTGCAACCTTTCAATATATAATGGAGGCTTATAAAAAAGATGGAGAGAGACTTTTTACCAGGGCCTGTAGTGACAGGACAAGGGGCAATGGTTCTAAACTGAAAAAGGGTAGGTTTAGACTGGGCATAAGGAAGAAATCTTTTATGATGAGGGTGTTGAGACACTGGCACAGGTTGCCCAGAGAGGCTGTGGATGCCCCATCCCTGGAAACATTCAAGGCCAGGTTGGACGGGGCTCTGAGCAACCCGATCTAGTGGAAGATGTCCCTGCCCAAGGCAGAGGGTTGGACTAGATGGTCTGTAAAGGTCCCTTCCAACCCCAACCATGCTGTGATTCTATGGTTTTATGTAATATTGTACTCCTGGTTATTTTTTCCGTTGCTTTTTTAATAACTGATAGCTGATTAACTTTAACTATAGAGACAAAACATACTGGCATTTAAAAATGCATCCTACTTCTGTGTTGATCTCTCATCCCAGTGGGCTTTGCTTCGGTAATTTGGACAATGCCAGCTTTAATGGTAATTATCTGTTCATTCCTATGGACATCTTTTACAAAATTTTTCTTTGCTGTGCAGAATGGAAGAATCTTTTCCGAGAACATTCATAGCAGTAAAATACAGTAAGTCAATAATATTTCCTCATCTAGCCTGCATTTTCAAATTTAATCAGTCAGTTCCTTGGTGAGTAATATTATCCATAATTCATAGCTGTGAAACTGAAGCAGAAATTAACATTTGAAATGTTGCCTAGTTTTGGTATAGCTGAGTATTCCTCTGGAAAAAAGTGTAAGTACTGAAAATGAAACAAAAATAATACTAAACGTGTTTTTGGCATTTGCACAAACACCCTCCCCGTATCTCCCCACTGCAAAATGGAAACAAGAAAGAATCCAAAAGTTCCTTCGGGCTAAAGAAAATAAGCCTGATTTCTTGTCTTTTTAACTTCAGAAGCAACAAAACCAGAGCTGTTCTAAGTCCCCTTCCTGAGATTCCAGATAAGCGACACAGCTTGTGGTTGCTGCCCCTTGCAAAGGGCAGCAGTTATGCTCTTTAACGGTGATGACTAGCTTTTCCATTACTTAAGCAATGACATATTTAGCCATTTCTTACACGTACGAGGCTGCTTCCCAGCAAGCTCCCGAACCCTCCCTGCGCCTGGCTCTGCAGAGCTCACCCCGGAGCTGTGGTCAGGAGCCGAGGGGACGGTGTATTCCTTTACAGACTATCGGGACAGTGTATTCCTTTACAGATTATCGGGACAGTGTATTCCTTTACAGCCTATCACTGACTTCTGATGAAGTCCGTACCTCCGTGAGAGAGAAATGCTGGTTCCTGCTACAGCTGCAATGGTTCGGGCGGTTGCCAGCAAAAGCTAGAAACGCAGGTGGATGGTCTGTGCCCGTTCCTTGGATGACTTTGCTCAGGGTATTTTGCAAGCAGCTGTTGATGGCTGCGTGGCAAAGCCGTGCTGTTTGTGGACCTGCTGCAGGGTAGCTGGGAATTGGTCACCAGGTCGATTGCAGAGGAGGATGGGGTTCCTGCAGGCCCCTCCAAGTCCCTTTATAAAGGCGCTGTGGGTGGGAAGAGTGACAGTGAGAGTATCAGTTTATTTGGCCAGAGTTGTTCCAGGTGAAATAAAAAGTGCAACTTCACCTTGGGACCCCTGACAAACTCCTGGTGTTTAACATAAAACAGGCTTCTGCAACGTCACCTCTGTACCTCAGGAGCAACGTAAATGTTAGTAAAGAATGAATACTGCTCACGAAATCGCTATCAAGGTCTTTCACGTGTCACCCATCTCCAAGTTTCCTTGCAGCCAGGGAAAGGGAACAATGGTGGGCAAGGTGCCCGACAGCCAGCAAACCTCAGGTGTTTATTTCAAAGGGGAGGAACTGAGTTTCCAAAACAAGCAGCCCTCACTCTTTGAAAGGTCTTTTTTAACCCAGCGGCACTTGAGAGCGTACACGTCTGAGAACTGACTGTAGCTGTGTCCTGTCCTGCTGAATGTGAGGCATGCGTGATGCTTACTCTGCTGAGGTGGGCTCTTGGCACAACGCTGCATGGTACCTGGGAATGGTACCTAGTCACTGGTTTCTTTTAATTTGGATTAAGAGGAGCTAAGGTACATGGTTATGCATATATATGCAGATTATATGAACTTCCTCTGTAAATAAAGCTCTAGCTGCTAGGCTATAGCATATGGTGAATGACAAATGAGGTAGCTGTGAGATCATTTCTTCATTCAGACGTTCATCCTTTTCAGAGTTTGATAATCCAGGTTCCAATGCACTAACATAAGCCTTATAATTTAGGGATATTGCAGCAGCTGAAAATCAGTTCTTTTTTATGAGGGCAGGACTTCGCAATACTTTTTGAAATAGTGCCTTCATTTGGCTGTGAAGCACGACCTGAGCTGTGTTAGAATCCCACCGTAGTAACACGCACAGTTCATCCTCTCCGGGCGTGATGCAGTAGAGGAGTCGTGCCTCACACCACCTTTTTTCAAATGCAAAACCATGACAGCCTTGAAGTTAGGGGCAAAACTTCTGGAGCCATAAAAAGACTAGGGGATTTTTACAGAAAGCTCATATACCAAGATATGGGAATCTCATACTTCTCCCTAATTAGTGCTCGCTGATGCAAAGGCAAGTTTAACAAAATCCATTAGGCGAATGAAGACACAGGCACGTGTACTGTTTTGCAGGATTAAAGACCCAATGCCCAGTAATTCACTTCTTTACTTATGTGTTAAATATTCCCTGGCTGTTGAGCTTTGTTTTGCCTTAATTGCTCTGTGTATGTCTCAGGCTGTACCACTGTAATATCCACGTTTTCACTGAAAAACTTTTATCACAATTTTCCAGCAAGATCAAAGGATAATGATCCCCACTATTCCTGGCAAATGAGGCAAAAATTAACATAAAAGATGCTTGTTAACTTCAGGTCCAGTCCCAGATCTCTGAACTGAAATTCTGAAAACCTAGGGTTTTTTTTCTGAGTGCATAATAACATACAGCTCTTTTATGTGAAACAACAGCTTTCTTCAGTGGTGGTTTCAGGTAAGCACTCTGTACTTAAACAAATCATAGCATAAAGTGTCAAGAAAATGAGAAATGTACGGTTAGTCATTGCCCATCAAAATTTGTTTCAAGTGACTTGCCTAAATTTATTTAAGAATTCTAGCATAGAAAAAGATCTTTAAGAGTAACTAGAAATTTTTCACATCTATAATGAACTCATTCACTCAAGCAGTAAGTGACAGCGTACTGCAAAGATTTGAGAAGAGAATCTTTTTAATGCTACCGTGGTCATAGTTGCTATCCCAACCCCATGCTATCACCTTGGTAATGGATTTGAGACTCTACGTCCTCGTCTCCTCTCAATCTGGAATGTAACGAGAGAATTAAAATGCTGCAGAAAAGAGGAGAAGGTGGAAGGTGAATGTTCATGGGAACCCAGGCTGCTTAATGGGAGCTGCGGCACTAAGTGATGACCCAGGTGCCTTCTGATCTCTGAGCATCTCCCAAATCCCGTCGGGAGCAGTCGCGGTTTCTTGGGACCCGAGTTCAGCCTGACACCATCCCTGCGCTCCTCTGGTGCGAGGGCCATGGGGGTACAGATGACATTCCAACTGGAGGTCTGGGGGCGAGAGAGAGAGAGACCGTGTCGGGGGGTGACAGGCGCGGCTTGGATTTGGTGGAGAGACCGCCTGTCCAGGGTGCCCAGAGCTGCTGTCTCCTGGCTGGAAACCCAACAGACCTTAATCAAGGCGTACGATGAACAATTAGTGTACAGTTAACGACAACAGAGCGTATAGCCTCTAAAGAAATTTAATTCCGTCAGCAAAATGTCTTTAACATGCTCAAGTGATTAAGCTTTTATTTTAAAAAACTCTCTTGAAAATATACAGCTGTGGAGGTACAGGGTAGTGTGGCCAAAAAAAAAAAAAAAACCAAACAAACAGGACCATAGGAACAGGCAAATGTACATTAGTTGATTCTAGTAGAACAGAAAGTTTGGAAAAAATCTGGGAAGGCCTAAATTGGTACTGAAAACAAATGAACAAGAAATAACAGCACAAGGTCTATTTAAAACACAGATAGCATTTTAACATCACTCTGCTGATGTTTTCCTCTCTTGTAATTAACTTTTTCACTTGCATTTCCCAATAATAATGTTAATTACAGTATTTTTAATGCTAATTTTTGCCATTATGCTTAATAACCAGAAATTAGCTTAAAAAAAGAGTTTTGCTGTCTTTTATGGCATTACATAAGAGGCCCTCCTAAAACTTAAAAAGGATCATTTAAGCTATATTCAAGACATCTCAGAAAATCGTGTCATTCCTCTAGCCAGTTGCATTACATCCTAACCAGGTGTCTGACACATGATTTCCAATTCCAAACCATCTGATACTACTGGCCAAAATCCACCAAGATAAACTGTAGGACTTTATAATGTCTTACTAGATGAAATGGTAATTATGATCTCTTTTCTGGTAGATGGTGTTGAGAAAGAAATCAGGCATAGATTCACCTCTGGACAACGCAAGATGTTTCAGTGCTAATAAATGGCAATCAAACCCATTGCCTAAAAACAAACAATGCAGAACCTGTTTGAAGGTCTGAGAATTTGTATTATTTCATTAATTATGATGCAATATTGTTCAGAGATTTTCTTTAAGCTTGTTAAAAGCAAATACTGAGGCTAAAATAGCTAGGCATGGTATTTTTACACTTTGTTATTTCCTTTCAGTATACTAGATTAATAAAATACCTTATTAACTTTCAGCATCCTTAGTACTTGTAATGAGATAACTTACATTTGTGATCTTACATCCCTTACTTCAGGCAGCAAGGCTTTTAGCTGTCATCAACGGCAGGTACTTGTTCAACATCAGATACGTGTCGTTTATTTAGGTGCCTAATTTTTACATCCAGTTCCGAAAGTCCAGGTTACGTAACGGGACCGTGAATTTATGTGATCCTTCCCTTTGGCAATTTCCCCGACATGAAGTATTTTCCTCCTCCTTTCCATACGGTGGTCACAAATGAAAGCAAACTGATTTTTCAGGCCAAACTTTTGGACTGATGTTCTGAGAAGACGCAAGCGCAGAGACACACACAAATATTTTATTTTTCTGCCATGTGGGGATCTGGCTAGGAGAGCCAAATAAACTGTTCTGCAGGACCTCCTTCTGGGAGCTATGGTGTTTAATGAGAACGGTTTTGTAAAACAACCGTGGTTTTCCAAATGGATCACTGTCTTGGCATGACTTTATTCTAGACCAGCACTTACCTGAGAAGCTTCTGAGGAACCGCGGTTGTTTAATAACCTGTGAGTATCTGCCGCAGTTAATTTCACAATGTGGGTAGCTCATCACCCAAAGGAAGACAAGAGAAGTGAAACTTCTGCTGATTGCAATCAGAAAAAAATAATGCGATAATCTGGTTGTTTATTTTGACAGAATGAAGCTAATATTTAATTACTTTTAAAGTCACAGAAGTAAAGTTGGATTGGTTTGCCTCCCCTCCCCTTAATATTTTAATAAGAAATAACCTTGTGAACTTGTTTTAATTCTCTCTCAACACTTTATGCTAGTGTTTATACCTTTTAAATTGATATTTTTGAAGTTTCTTACTATCGCGTCATTCTTTGCTGTACTCCATTTGATTTTTTTGCTCGTGCGTCACTGCTGCTCTGTTGTGAAGGCAGAGCATCATACAGTGTGTGCAAGCAGAACCGACCTCAGTCCTAATCCTCACGTAACGTTGTACAAAGAGACCCTAAAAGGGTGATCCATACAGAAACTGAGGGCATTCCTCGGTTATTTTAACTGTCTCAAACTGTTAAATAATGAGTCCAGACTCTGCAGGCTAGTGGGGAGAATTTCTTTTATTGATAACAAAAATTGTGGTCTTACCATCAGAGTGTACGTGGCAACTGACATGAGACCGAGGACAAAGAATAGAAAGATTGGCGATTAGGAATGAGAGGAATTCTTCCTTCGCCTTCAAAGTCTGCCTGATATCAGGTTAGAGATCAATATAAACGAGAAGTCTTTGGATTTAAGTCCCTAGCTTGTTGTGTTAATGTATACATTCTACATATATCCATAGCAACAGTTTTGATGTTTGCCAGGGAATAAGGGTTTGGCATTCTGATGCTCCGTCAGTAAAATCCACCCTCAATAAAGTTCCATTTCAAAGTTTCTGCACAGACCATGAGGCAGCAGCAGGGCACGACCCCCAGTTTTAGAACCCCGCGGTCCTGCAGTTTATCTGCAGCAGCACGGACTGAGGCCTGGCTGCACCGCACCTTGGGAGGGTTTCGAACGCCAAGAGAATTAGGAGACATCGTTGATAAAATTTCGAAGATTCATGGGCGTGGAGCTAACCTAAGGCACCTTCCACTTGCAGTGGAATAGCTGGGTGCCTGGTACGGTTTCTATAAACTTCATTTATAAAACGGAGGACCGGACCTCCATCTCCCCAGCAGTGCTCAAAGTTTACTTGTGCGTGACCATCACCTCCAATAATCAGGCTAAAAGGTTTACCATCCCAAACGAATGGTTTTCATGAAGCTAACAATGAAGAGCTCATTCTCATCCTTGCAAAAAATACTACCTAATCACAGGCAAAACATTGCACTATCCATTTTCTTTTAAGTTTTCTTCATTAGCTGCTTAAAAAAGATGTTTTACTGTTGCCGAGCTATTCCTGTCTTCGGTGGTCAAGTATGAAATTGCAAATTCAGGTCGACCATCTGCCTCTTGCATATCATAAATTAAGTCAGCACAATTTCAGATGGATGCAGAATGCTATCGGCAGAATTCAAAGCATCAAAACCATAAAATGTTCACTTCTCATCACGAGCAAATGTCTTGATCACTCACTTGTGAAACATTCATCTTTGTTTGGTTTAGAAATTCTGGAGCTTCTGAGGAGATGTTTACACTGTGATGTATGTAAATGGATAGGCATTTACCATATATGCTCCATACCACAACACAGGGGTTGCAAGAAGGTGGGTAGGATTTTTGAAGAGCCTACTCTCACTCCACCTGAGGTTTCTGTGGCGTCTATCTGGCTTGAAGTAGTTATTTTTTAGAGAGTTCAGAAATTTTGTGGGTGATAGTATCAGATTTGTTGCTCTTACTGACTGGTTGTTTCAAGCTTCTCTTGGTCAGGAATTAAACTCATAAAAGGACTGGATTTTAAAACAAGAGGTTCTCTAGCAGAGAAGCACATATTAAACCATGGATATACCAAAATAAGGTTAAAACTCAATTATTTTAATCCCATTTAGCAATCTGTAGAAATGTGTCACATAAAATATTTCTATATACTAACTCATTACTTTGCTCACAGCTCAATTTTAAATTAGTACAAACGTTTTGACTGATAGAGAATGGAAAATACTCTTAGAGACCGGAGCTTTTCAAATAAGTTCCATTTATGTTTTTTCTTTTAAATTTTCATGTTTTCATGTAAGGGACAGAAAACAAGAGGTAAGTCCAGCCGTTAAGTAACTCCACTCCTGGACTTAAAGTACGAGTTATTTTCGTTTTAGTCAAAAGTAAACCAAAGAAGAGAATAACACTGTCTTGTAGGGATGTTGTTGAATAAACTACTGTTTGTAAAATCCATGGGAAAGTCTATAAACCTAGGAGATTATAGAAAACCCCTATTGCTATTAAAAAGAAAACGCGATTGGTTTTGTTCTTCATAACTTGTTTTCCACTTTGTTTTACCTTGCTCCCAAATGTTTCGCCCTACTTGGTCTTTTCCGAACATCATGCCCCTACTTTCCTATATTTGTTAGATCAAAAAGCATTGTTAGGCAACGCTGGCAAGATTTCTGGAGATACGAATCTACGTTGAAGACTATAGCTTAAGTTGCTGCCAAATCCGTAACTGACAATCATGATGTAATTTAAGACTCTTCACTGTAGAAAACTGACTGAAGATTACTCATTAATCAAATATAAGAAAAAACAACAACAAAAAACCCAAACTAAGAACTGCCAAGTCTTTTCTTGCAGAAAAAGCCTGTATTTTTTTGTAAATGCTTTCAGAGAAGAAAAAAACATATCAAATGTGTGCCTGAAGTGTTACCTTTTCGTAGTATTTACTGTTTATACTTACCTTGTAAGAATGTCAGAGCATCTTAATTATTTGGAGACTTATCCAGTGTCTCTGAAGCAAAAGTAAGGTAAAAATAGGGCCTTGCAATAAAATTGATGCTATTTGTCATATGCTGTTTCTGTCTTCAGTTTTAAACTAGGAAGTGAGATCTCATCCTTAGCAGGCTATAAACATGATTTTTGAAAACAATAGCAATTTTGTTCTTTTTTACGATTCAGTAGAGAAAAAGTTAACTTCAAGAAAGGAGGAAAAAAGATTTATGAAATTCAAACAAAATTGCATTCTTCTATATTAACAAAGCATGATGTTTTGCTATGAGGTTAATAGAAGAGAAGCAGATGGAAATTTATAATGCATATACTACCGTCAGAAAAGCAAAACACCTGGCATGAAAAGGAAAATACAAGAAGTTAAAAAAGGAAGTTTAGATGATTTACTGGTTGCAGTGTTTGCTAGTCCTTCATAGACACTAAGTGAAAAACAAACCTGACATATAACTTGTATGTGTGTTCTCTTCAGCCAGCTCAACCAACTCTCTTTGCAATTGCTTGCCAGCTCCTTTTTCAAACTGTTTTCAAACTGGCAATTCTTTTAGTTTCTCTGCAGTATCAAGAATAGTATATTGTTATAATATAAGAAAATTCCTCTTCTTGCTTTTTTCTGTAAGTGGTCTTTTTTTGCAAGATGAAAAATTTAGGCCCTTAATGCTAATCTATTTTGATTGTTTCTGAGCAGACCATCTTTCATGCTGACCAGTCTGGCTTTTTGGCCTCATTTTTCTTGCAACTACAATACTGTTAATAAAGCAATAGATACTAAAGCTAGTTACCAGAAAATATCTAGTGCTAATTGGTCAATTTATATCTGTGCAAACTCTAGACCAACAACAAATACAAGGTTTATGGTAAACGTTGGTAAACAAATAAAAGGTAATTTGCGGTTACTTTTACTTACCTCAACTTAAAGAAAGTAAAGCATAAAAGTACAATACTGATTCATGGATTAAATCAAGGTTTCGTTTTCCATTTGGAGAGCTGGCATTCAGAAATGTTAGCTTTTTATTGAAAACTTTTTATGTGAAAACTTACCAAATTTGTCCTGGTCCTCTTCAGTGATTTCAGACGTGAGGTATTTAGTGCAGATGTGCCCTTCAAATTAAAAAAAAAACAAAACCAAAACCCCCAAACAAGAACAAAAAAAAATCCAGGAAACTATTGTGAAAATAAAAAATGACACAGTGCTGTGAATTTCCATCTCCCTCCTCTTCAGAGGGAGCAATTGCCAGCCTGATTTCCAGAGGAAGCAGGGCTTACAGAGTCACGTTGTCCATACCATCCATCTGTCAGACCTTAGTAGTAAACTTTGACTACAGCGGACTGATGGTGGAAAAGCCTTGAAGACACTAGATTCCTATTAGTTTTGTAAAAATGGGCTGTTCAGTAGTGAGACCTCAATTAACACTCCTTTGGAGACAACAGCCAAAACCGGAGCCCTTTTGTGACTATACATGATATACTCAGGGTCTGAGGCAGGGGAATAGTCATTCACTGGCTTCTGTTCTTAAAAATAATCCATTTATACAGACACTTTCATTTATGTCCTTTTTTCACGTGCCATTTCTGACATCACATGTACAGTTATCACCCAGCAAAGGCTCCTGAGCAGCCAAATACCTCTTAAGAGTGGGCTGCCGTTCTGGAATAAGTAATGTAAGAGTGCAGGAGAATGCGAGAGGCTATGAGACTAAAATTAAGTCATTTTCTGTTACAGCGAAAGCAGTAAGGACAACATTCAAATCCGTGAAAAACATTCGGTTACCACACACAGACCATCCTCTCTTGCTGCCTTGATACATGCCTCTGTAGTGAGAGGTATGGGGACAGCAGAGGAGGCTGAGAACTAGGAGCAGTATTAAACAGCAGTGAAATCATAACAGAAGGGAAAATAAGAAAGCAGAAGTCAGGGAAATAAATAAATAAATACTAAAAAAGAAACAGCCGATTTAAAGTCTAGCTCTGAAATGGATCTCTGGATTTTTGGAAACCAAAATTATTTTCTTAGACATGAAATGGCCATCCAATGACCACTTGGAAGATGTTTAACGTCTGTATAAGGAAAGCTAATTAACAATGTGCTCTGTCTTTTAATTCTGGAGAAGTGCAGTTGTATAAAAAGGGTGAGAAGGTAACTTTAAACAGGAAACTTACTCCTGACGAAGTTTTCTTTATGACTCGTTGAGAACTTACAAATTTGATAGGTGGATAACTGTTTTTGTTATGCATATACTATATGTTATATATTTGTATATCTAGGTATAATCTTTGTTTTTTAATTTTCTAATGCACATTAACTCACATGTTTCTGAAATTAGATCATTTTCGTTTACCTGACGTAATGAATGCTATCTGCACTCCTGTGATATGCTTTTCGTAAGAAAAACTAGAAACTTTATACGTTACTGAACAAAACTGTGGGCAGGCAAAGGGCAGAGCTTCTGCAGGAGCACGTTAAGTAGTTTGAGGCACCTCTCCCTGCAGAATTCACGCGCCGGGTCACTCGGTCTTAAGCGCTTATCCAGGGGATCATAAAGCGGATTAAAATAGCCCAGAACTTTCAAAACATGCTGAGCGTATGCCACCCCTTCCCTGCCCCCAAACTACAGCAGCATCTCCGGCCAGGGTGGTCCCACGCCTCTCCGAACACCGTGTGGAAGGGGACGCCCAGGCAGCAGAGACCTGCGGAGCGGGTTGATCAGTACGTCTGGCCGGGCCATCCCAGAAGAGACCTTTCCCCCCGCTCTCTGGTGGGGAGCACCTGCCCCTTCCCCATTCCCCTCGGTGCTTGCTCCATGCCCACCTCTCCCTGCAGCTCAGCCTCAGCACAAGGCCAAGCCAACAAGCCTCGGCAAGGAGAACCAGGGCAGGCTGGGGTTGGGACGGTGCTCCTCTGCGTGGCATGGTGGTCCGTATCCACCTCGGGGCAATGGCTTCTGTTTCTCAAACAGCAGAAATAACATACAAACTACTTTTTTTGATCCTTTGACCTGCGTTCTAATGCAATTAGTAACACTTTTTAAACAATGATATGGGAATTACATGGTGCAGCTGTACATCTACAGCTGGGGATTCTTACCACTGTGAATGGGGTGTCTTCTTCTGCAGCATGTAGTGTTCTCAGCCCTTCATCTCTGCAGCAGGTTGGGGCATGTAGGCTCCAGCTGGGTCCCCTCCTCGTGATACGGGACCTTGTTCCCTTCACCGCCAAAGGCAGCAAGCTTGGAGGGCAGTCCTTGCACTGGACTGCTGCAGCAGCAGAGCTGGCTTCTGGTAATCCACGGCTCTCCCTCACAGTGTTAGCAGCTTTCCACAACTCAGGAGTTGCGTTCACAGTTCTGCTACAAACTGGATCTGGTTTAAATTTTTAAAAAGTGTCATTTTCCTTTCTCCTTCTCCTCCCATCAGAGATGATTTTCCACCCCCTTCATACTTTTGATTCAATATTGGGCTGATACTACATTACTTGATCTGATACAGTAATACTAGAAAAAAATAGTTAAAGTAGATGTTAATAAGTGGCCAGGAGTAGATAACACTTATGAGGGCATTCCTCAGAAGCTCAGATGAGAAACCACAGAACTGGGTCTGGGGTCTGTGTATCATTGGAGGTGCCATCGGACGCTGCCAGTACATTCAAAAAGTGCTTTAGCGGAGTCTGGGGAATGCCGAAGCAATGGAGCCGGCTGCCATTCCTGGTGAGATGATACAGTCTGTGACAGAGAATGAGATCAAGGCACACGTGGGTGAACATAGTCTGTTGGGAAGGTGTTGGAGACTCTCCAGTGAAGTCCAGCATCACTGGCTTTTGGAGGAAGGGCGGTAAGTATGCCGATAAAGGGGGTCGTGTGGGCATAATAATCCTCTTGCATCTTCGAAAAGCCTTTGAGAAGCTTTTTGCAAAGCTTATTAAACTTTGTAAAGAAACTAAGTTGCCACAAGATTGGACGAGGTGTTGGGGTTTGGGTAGAAAGCTGGTCTAAGAAGAGGAAGTGAAGGACAGGGCTTAGCGGTCACTCTCCAGGAGGGAGGGGATTCGTGGAGTCAGGGAATAATTCAGGCCAGAAGGGACTTCTGGAGGTCGTCTAACCCAGCCTCCACTCCAAGCACGTCTGATGAGCTCTGACTGCACAAGGACTTTTCCAGTGAAACCTTGAGTGCCTTCAAGGATGGCAATTCCACAACTTGGTGCAAAAGCCTTGGGATTTGTGATGGGTTTTTTTGATGTCTCTACCAGTGACCTCTAGAAAGTCAGCAGTGAAATCTGTTGGGCTGGAGGGATAGCAAGCTCTGGCCGGGAGCGCCTGTGCCATGTCTGAAATTGGCTCGAGTATTCATGTGGGGGGAAAAAAAAACAACCCCGTGCTGCCAAGCCTGATCAACCCTACAGCATTTTTCTGGCATAGTTGTACTAGAAAATATTAGTGATCCTTAACACTGTCCCGCCATTCATTCCTCGCCTTCCCACATACAGGCGGCTTTTGTTGGTTTGGATGCGGCAGATGGCTACAACAACAGAAAAACTCCCTTTGTTTGCTGGTGCTTTGTCCGTGCAGGAGGTCTCGGCTGGCAGATCTTGCAGCAGCGATCTCTAGTGTGGACGAGCACCAGTAAAGTCAAGCTTATCCCAGGTTATATTTTGCAACATTTGGAAGAAACTTCTCTATTCAGCAAAAAATATTGCTGTTATCCGGAGTCATCTTGGAAAAAATGGAAAAAAATTTTTTTTTCATCTTTTGGAAAAAAAACCCAGAAATTTACCCCTCCTAGAACAACCTAGTTTCTCGTGCACCTGAAGCTGGTCATAACATCAGCAGCAGCTCTGTGCAGCGTGCAGGCTCAGCTAATGATTGGGCTTGGCAACAACTTTGAATCCAAGTGCATTAAATCCCCTCACTGTCCTGAAAATATGGGCCAGTTAGTCATATGTGGATCAGTGCAAGTAAGGCTACAGCCTCCACAAGGAAAAAAAAATCCTCCTTCCTGACTTGGCTGCAGTTATCTCCTTGCCGTGGAAAGTATCATTACCCTTTTGCCAGCAAAGACTGTGTATTTGTTTTCATTGCTTCATCTGAGATACTTGCTGGAAGGATTCAACAGAAATAATTTGAAACAAAATAATAATGTTCCAGTGTAAAATGCACAAGACCAAATATGCCATTGTTTTCTGAACCCTGTCAAAGACTCCCCTTTCTGCAGTTTTGTCTTTGTATGTCAGCAGCAATGGCAAATGCCTGCTGGCTGAAATGTTTGCTGATGATAGGATATTCAACTTCCAGATTGCCAAGCAGGGAACAGTCAAGCAATCCTCTATAATCCTCTTCCCTCAGTTAAACAACCTTTTATGGCTTTCCCTTGCAGTGCCCACGTAACTTGCAGAATGCATCTGAGGCGGGGGTGCCAAGCGACTTCTCCGTTTGTGATGTTTATTACCCTGCAAAAGCAAACTCATTTCCTTTTCTGTTTTTTTTGTTTGTTCGTTTGAAATGTATTATGCAGTCCCTCAGCAATGCAGACGAAAATGGGTTATGGACCTACTTTCACAAAAGAACAGACAGCATTTTCATCCAATTTTGATGCTTGCTTTTCAAATGTTGTTTTAAATCTTCTGATTGCTGAAGTGTTACTAAAACAGTACGGTATTTTAGTCTGTAAGCTTTAAGTGCTGCTCATCAGGTGAGATGAATCCCACATCCACCATCTGCATAATTTGCCAGAATTGATGCTTCTGGCAGTCCTAATTAGTTTCCCAGGTGGTTCAAGGAAGGAGCGAGAGGAAAACAAGTGTTTTCTGCCACCCTCCATCTCTGTTGGCACCCCTGCCCTTCGCACCCTTGGGCAGGGCTCGGTCCGCAGCAATGACTAAGCTATGCTAATTGGAGTTTGGGTTAATTGGGTCACTTCTCACTAGGTCTGCCTTATTTACCAGGCCAGTTTTTCCTGGTGTTACAGCTCTCTATATGTGCATGCCTGCGTGTGTGTGTGTGTGTGTGTGTATATATGTATACATGTATGTAAATATATGTATTTATATGTGTGTGTATATATTTGTGTGTGCATATGTGTGTGCATATGTACGTATTCAGCTACACTAGGTTTTGTTCACTGGTGTTGTAAGGAACTTTTCTCTCAAAGGTTTCCTCATTTTCAGCAACTAGACGACTACAAGTTCAAATGTAAGGATTCCAAGGAATATTTGGTGCCCTTTAGAAAGCACACAAATAGACATGGTTGCAAGAGTGTGATGTCTCTGAGTATGTCGGCTCTCACAAAATGAACTTCATATATCCAGTGTTCGGACAATACTGAGGATTTGGAGGAGGAGGACGATACATCACAGGCTGAGGATCATCTGGGGGAAAAACAGTGACTTCCTTTGATTGCCTACATTTTTTTAACTCACTCCATTTTTTAACTCCATGTTTAAGAAACATGGATTCAAACTTTGGGAGGGGGGGACGGGACACAAAACCAAAACCTCCACCTGACATTTGTCTTTTAGTTTTCTAAGCAAAGCGAGATTGAAAAGCGGAAGAAGCTAGAACGTGATAAAACGTGGGGAAACAAAAATGTTGGTAAATTATCTGTTGTTGTTTTGTTTTGTTTTATCGTGTCTTTTTTTCAGTAGGCCCTGTAGAATTTATAATAAAAATATAAAAAAAAAAAACCTATTTGACTTCATTAACATACAACAGGTATTAATGCTTATGATTTGTAAAAATGGCTGAGCCAATCAATACAAAATTGGTATAAAACTTTGGCAGCGATATCAGTTGTCATCTTCCCACATTTGCCAACAGTAGACTAGTACCTTTCTCAGAGTATGGACTGTTGCAGGCAAAGGTCTGTTAATTATTCTGCTGATAATCTTATCAAGACCTGTGTTGAATGAGTTCTTGCCCGTGGGATTAACAGCAGCATGTGTTCACATAATGGAGGGAGTTTATTCATCATGTAGTGTGCCTAAAATATTTTTACTCTGTTTTTTTCCTCTAATGTGTACAGTGGTATCTGGCAGAGAACATGCCGTTTTAGACTGGATTTGGTTCCAGGTATTTGTGTTTATTTTATTATAATTAGAGATCGTCCTTTTTGAAAACAGTGCTTTAAACATCATACGAACGCTAAAAAATCTACATGGCATTTAAGAAATTATCAGCCTAATATTGAAAAGACAGATACTATTTAACTAAAAAAAAAAGGTTTAAATACTTTAACAGAAGATCTGCACACTGCTCTGTCCTTCAGCTGTGACGGTCCCTTGGTGCTGGTCTCTCCTCTGGTGCGGACGAGCTGTGGCAGCAACCTGTGGTGTCATGATGTTGGTCCTTTTTCTGCAGGGCGGCAGCAGAAGCGTGCCCTGCGAACGGCCCCTGCACAGGGTCGGACGCCGCTCTGCTCCAGCGCCTTCGTCTGCCTTTGCTGACCTGGCTGCACTGCGTTGGCTCTGCAGAAACGTCAGCTCGCTCTGCCCATTGCGCGTGCTGTGCTCCTGCTGACTGACGTCAGGGTACGATGGCCGTGACCGAGCGGCCGGCCGCCCGCCTTGCACCTCGAGTTCACCTACAGCCGCTGAGTAACGCAGCCACCAGTGCCTGGGCTGCTGCTACTGCTGCTACCACTGCTACTGCTACTGCTACTACTGCTACTGCTACTGCTACTGCTGCTACTGCTACTACTGCTACTGCTACCACTGCTGCTACTGCTACCACTGCTGCTACTGCTACCACTGCTGCTGCTGCTGCTGCTGCTGCTGCTGCAGCTCTGGCGTGTGACTGCAGCCCATCGCCCGGAGCAGCCGGCACCAAGTTAGCCAGACTGGCCACAGGCGAGGGAATGCAGCAAGAGCGCCGGAGGTCGTAGCAGCGAGGCTGAGCGTGGACACCGACAAATAAAAAGCCAAGCCAGCTGGGGATTTGTAATGCAAGCAGCGTTTCCAGGTTTCTTTTCGGCTTTGCTCTCATCCTGCTGTTGGATTTGAGATCATGTATGTGTTTTGCTGTTGATAACGGGGGGGGGGGGGGGGGGCGTTAAAATCTAGGGAGGGAAGAGGATTTGGCAGGATTAATATGTTAGTTTTGATTTAAGGGGATTTTTTTTTTCTCTTATCCCTGCCCTTCATCTTTGTTAACACAGCTTTGTCTTTTTTATTTTTATTTTAGGTCAGTTAATATTGTAGCCTTTGGGAATGAAAGAGACGGGTTTTCTGATGACAATCAGCAGCCGAGCCTGATCAGGAGCTATCTCGGGAGAAGTGCTCTCATTTCCCAGATCGACAGCAGCTTGTCTGCCAGTCACGTTGGAAACCCAGTTTTTACCGAGTATCAAGCCTGCGTGTTTGGAAATGTCAGACTGGTGGTACACGACTGTCCTGTCTGGGTAAGAGATTAGTCTCAGTCTTTTTAACCACACTTAACAGTGTAAGTGGTTTTAATCAAATGAAAATATATCCTAATTTTAAATTATTTTTATTACTGTGGGATTTTGTTCAAATTTTAATTATTGCAAATAGTAAAAGCCTATAAAATGTAACCAGGCAAATTCTCGAAGGTGCTGCAGAAAGTTTCTCATTAACAAGCTGCTGCCCACCTCCTCTGTAGGAAGGTGATATTTTCAACTGTGCTGTTTAGTGAAAACTTTATTGAAGGTAATCCAGAGGTAAACAAGAACCCCTTTTTTTGTCACACTGTATCATAAGCACTCTCTCCAAATGTTTATCAACAACAAAACAAAAAGGTATATATTTTTCCTGTAAAAATGAAAAGGCAGTCAATTTTCCAGCTTTGAAAAATGACAGATTATAAGATTTGATATCTTCCAAAATACAGTATATGGAGACTCATTTTACTTCTGTTGTAATGAATAGTCACATATTAACTTTATTTCCTTTAATTTAAGGTAAATAAAAAGGATTTTGGCACTGTTCCAAGCTGTCAGCTCCTTTGTTAGTAAGTGAGATATAACTTAGTTATGAGTATGAGCAGATCAATGATTATGTAAGAAATGATACTGATAATCTAAATTAAAACATATTTAATGACTACTTAGTAGCCTTAAAAAAAATTGAGCTTAGCAGCTTTTAGAAATTAAAACAATAATCAGTTTCAGCTCCACAGTTCTACCCTTCAGTTGATTTTTGCAGTCCTGTAAGGGAAACTTTTTTGGGGATCTGCAGAAATCCTGACAGTTCCAGAAACACATGATCAGAAGTTTGTAATCTTAAAATTAAATGATCCAGTTTAGCTGTCCTTCTGTTCTCTATTCCTCGCGTTTTTTTGTCAGCTGCACTTACGGACGTCGGTTCAGAGGGACTGGGGGGTCCTGTTCTTTTATCTTTGAAGCTGCATGTGACCTGCACGTGCAGTTTGCTGGAGTCATTGGAGCGCAGCAATGAGTAAAAGCTCCTGAATATAAATTAAGGCTGTAGACTTCAAAGAGTGTTTCAGAGGACTGGAGGTTGGTAAGGGAGGTGGGAAGGCAAGCAGGGATAGCTGGAGAAGGGCGAAGAAAGGACCTAGATCGGAGACGCAGTTCATGTGTTTTTATGTTGCTGTATTTGCATTCGCTCTTCTACAAAACAAGGTTCTTCAGTTCTGGAGACCTTATAGTTTTTGCCCTTGAAAAGCTAGCTTGTTATTTTCTGGGCCATTACGTTTCTGAGGCCTTTTGTTTTTTCCTTTCTCAGCTAAAGGAGGCAGGAGATTTATTACTGGGAATGATGAGGAACAATTGGCATTTTTTGCCCGGTAGAAGACATCTCAGATAGCTGGACTGGACTCTGCAGGAGGTTATTTGTTCTGAGTGAAGCTGTCTCCTTGCTCGGGCTAGGCAGAACAGGATTGTTTTCCATAGCCTGGATGCTTGAGGTTTGCTATGTCAGTCACAGTGGTCCTTTCAGGGCTGTTCCTCTGGTAGCCTGGGAAAATGGTACAGGACAATTCAAAACGTTGCCTGATGTTGCCTCAAGTCATATTCTTCGTGGAAAAGGATTCTTGTTGCATGTTACTGAAACATAGAGGTGGTGGTATGGTGAGCTTTGCATTATCTCCACCTCTATGGTCTGAGCATAACATAAAGGCAGCTTTGCATTTTGCCCGAGATTTATATCTCATCTAGATTAAATCCATATGATTAAGGCAAGCCAGTCTTAGACATAAACTTGGCAACTGAGTATGCTGATAGCTGTGCATCTCCAAACTCAAGGGTGCCCAGCTGCTCTTTGTCCTCTACAGCTGTCAGTCTGGAAAAGCAGCGTGGATGCAAGTTTACCAAGTAGAGCTCCCCAGCGCACGGGGGGACCCTTTTGTGAGATGGATAGGTTGTGGTGCAGGGTGAGTTTGCTCGTGTTTCGGTCTGCTGCTGCACGTTTCTTTGTCAGCCCAGGACACTGCTCAACTTTTTGAGTCTGCAGGAGGAGTCAGCAGCTCAAGTGTCTTCGGCTGAACTCTTCCTGATGGTATTATGATATTGGGCATCTTACTATGCACTATATGTCCCTTTGAAAGTGCTGCAGCAAGGTTTTCCAGCAGCTGCTGAAGTGCTTATGCACTGATGGGTTGGAGAACCATGAAAGGACTGGGCCACGCGGTCAACGTTGCCACGGTGTCGTCATCCTGGTGGGCACGTGGCCGGTGAAACAGCAGCAGCGGTGCCATGAGAGCATGGTATTTTATAAGCTGAGGGTGACCGAAGGTGGCTGCCAAACTGCAGAGGTAGGAAGGAAGGCTTCTTGGGCATGATTACCTAAGGCAATACCCATCAAATGCTACAGAGAGATATGGGGGAATGGTGTTTCCAACCTGCCATGGGACCGCTGTTTTCACACAGCGGCTCCGTAAATATTTTAACCGCCTGTGCGGGTACTATATTCTCTGATATTGCTTGGCTTAGAAAATTACAAGGATAAATTCATGTTTGCCAACACATAAAACAGTGACAGCGTGTTGTGAGAAGCTCTCTTTCCCGTGGCAGTTGCAGGGTGCAGGATGGACGTGCTGACTTCGGGGAGGTTGTTACCATTCACACAGACGACACGGGGCTGTAGAGATAGCGGTGGAGCATACTTTTCAAAATCTGGGGGCAAAACGTCACTGTTTCCAAAACCGTGTTGATCTCTGTGTGTCAATCACTGGGTGTATCGCTGTGGCCCGCTGTGTTCTGCGCTGCTTTTGCAAAGCTGCGTGCTGATATCTCCCACGTGCAAGGGACAGATACACGAGTGGGCCGACATCCTTGTGATTCACGTGGCTGGAAAATATTTTTCCAGGATGAGAGGAGATGTAAAGAACTAGGGAAAATGTATATGTGTGCTAACATCCATGCTGAATATTGTGATTTTAATAGCTGATCAGTTGCCAATGCATGCTCAAGTTGTGCTCTCATAAAGCATGTTGAACTAGCATGCCCCAGTTTTTCTAAATTTTTGGGGGGGTAAACCTCAGTATGGGAGCTAGTAACTTACAAGGAGTAATTTGCAAGATGAATTTTAAGATTTACTTTGGAAAAGGTTGCTTTATTTAGCACTCTATATCAGATTTGACAGTCTTCGGGACTGAGTTGCCATTTTATTGGCTTGCGTGCAGTTTGCAACTTCAGTCACTTTACACTGAATTTTATTATGCTTCTGCATATGTACAAGTAAAAACTGCAGAAAAAGTGCAGGCAAAATTTGTAATATCTGATGGCAAGTGATTCTTCCTCAACTTCAGAATGAAGCATAATATAGGATCTGTAATTTGTATTTTGATTCATGTAATTATGATGCTGGAAAAGAAATGGCAGAATGAAAACTTCACTGTGAGTGTCCCCTACATGTGTTACCTCTCTTGTTCTTTGCTCTCTCACTTGGAGCAGTACTATAAGGATACAAGAGTGTTTCAGTCCTGGGCTGGAGATCTCGCCGTCCTTTTAAATTTTTTTCCTCTGTGAGCCACCTGGTTTTGTTTTTTTGGTTTTGATTTTTGTTCTGCTGTGTTCCCCCTCCCTCCCCCCCCCCCAAACAATACCTCCAGAAATTTTCTGTTTTCCTCTAGTTTACAAAAAGTGCCCAGTTTCTAGAAATTCGCTGACATCATCATGTTCCCAGAGGCAGAAATGTTACAAAAGGAGAAAGCAGGGCAGCTGGGTTTTGGGGAGTGCCTTGTGCTGGGTTAGGCACTTGCAGAGGGATGGATGCCGTGCTGTGTCCGTACCTGCTCTGGAGGCTTGCCAGTGCCTGCTCAGAGGCTTGCACAGAGCTGCAGACCTCCATGGGACTCACTACTGCTCAAATATATTAACTGCGATTTTGAGGTGGTGTTCTGTGAATTATTTTTTTCAAATTCTCCCTTTCAACAAGCTCTTTCCATGAGCCTTTTCTTGTTTTTCTGTCTGCTTTTTTTTGCGCCAGCAGTAGTAGTTCCTTGAACCCTGTGAGCTTTCTTACCTCCGTGGTATTATCCATGGTGTAGTTGTCTGAGTTTCTCCCTGCAGCAGCATCCTTGTGCTCCTTGTGCTGGCTAGACTGGCCGGCCCTTAACATGCCTGAAGGTAAAGGAATTTGATCCACTTTTAAATTTTATTTATTACTTCTAGTAATCCAGTCATATTACTGATACAAAACCATAGCTTGCAACTTTTTATTTTTTAGTATATCATCCTTTCTCATTTTTAAGCTTGGCTGTCTGAAGTTGGCAGTTTACAACAAGTGATCACATCCTAGTAAATTATTTTCCCTACTGTGTTCTTTATTTTTGTTTTTTACAAGTATTATTAAATTACTTTTTATGAGAGGGCAACACAGGACAATGCTAGCCTTCATTAATTTTGTTTCTGGGTCAGCTCAACCAGTTAAAGCTGTTTTGGAAAGCCTTGAGTGAAAAACAAATGTGGCATTCTAGCGTTGTGGTCTGAATTCCCCGATCTCTGAAGAAGATACTTCCTTCTATGCTGCATGTTACTTAGGTGAGTAAGTTCAGGGGTCTAGTAAGTTATGGAGAATACACTCGCAAAATTTGTTCTGCTGTGGACCTGAATGAATAGAAATTGCAGAGAAACCTTGAAAAAATGGGGAAGGCTGTGGTATGTGGTGTGGAAAGCATCGCTGGAAAAAAGGCTCTGTTAATGGAGAATGGGTCTGTAAATGGATCCTAGAGAGAGATGAACTTTCCAATATTCCCAATGCAACTCTCTTGGATCTTGGGGAAATCCCAGGGGAACGGTCCTCGGGGTGGCCGGATCCCTTGTCCCCCCAAAGAGCGTTTGCTATTGCTGCTGCCCCAGATCAAGGGCTGGGCTAGGTGGACACGGGGACATTTATGAGCAGCATTTAGAAAGAGTGTGGGCATTGCAAGGGCACAGTGGATTTCACTGCCGTGCCATAAAGGCATTCATAAATTATTTTTAACAGAGCAAGTATTGTCCTCTGAAGGGGTCATGTGATTTTGTAGGAAAATCAGGTCTTCTTTGCCTCTGAAGGCTTTATTTTCAACGTTAATGCTTGAGTAGTATGATTTACTAATGGGAAAAATATATTATGGGATGTGCATAATGGAGACATGCAAGGAAAGAATGAAACTTTTTTCTAATAAGTCCTGAGAGGAATAGCGACAGGAGTATAATTGTATTTAATAAGGTCATATTATAATAACCTTAGCTGCGCAGTTACTTTTCCCTTTTGTCAATGGCTGTCTTGGGAAATGACAAGAGCAGGAATCGCAATGAGGAGTAGCTGCTACATAAATTTCAGAGATGGAGCCTGGAATTAACATTATTCCTGAATGTGAACTGTTTTTCATCATGTAGAGAGATTCCCGCTGTCATTTTTGCATGAAAGCTTCCCTAAAGGTGATAATCAAGGAGGCTGCAGATGCTCTGGCTCAGTGATGCCTTGAGCAAATAACCGTTTGTTGTCGGAGATGTCTTGGGAGGAGTTTCCCAGCAGCAATCTGAGCAGACTGTGCTACGCTTGATGCAAAATGAAAATAATTGCAACAAGACCTCTGGAAACATGTCTTTCTCCTCTGTGTTTTTAAACATAACATCCATCTTCAAGAATGGGCTTTTGGGGTTGTTAAATCAAATACGTGAGGGCGTAGGGAAACTGCACAACAGTAACAGAAATCGGATGTCGTGAGATGTTGGGTTGGCGCATTCACTTCTTGATGTACCCAAGGCTGGCCCTTACCCCGGGAAAGTGGGGTCCATCCCTACCAGAAGTTCATAAACTTTGGTAAAACCTTTCTTGATAGGATTAACAGAGACACACCTTGGTGGCACAGGGCAGTGGCAGAAAGCACAGACCTCCGCAAACCTGCTGCAACGTGCAGCCACACGCACCTGGGGAGCTGTTACAGCCTGCACCACGTTTCCAAAGCGTTTCTTTCCCCTAATAGTTAAACAAAGAGGTGTATTTGCACACCTGTGCGGCTGTTTTCAGTAAGGATTTTGCTAGTTTTCCCCACACCTGCAAATATGGCAAGTTGGGCTAAGTACAAAAAGGGTAGGGGAATCATACAAGGTAATGGTCATATTTTCTTTTTGTTGTTGTTTTGTTTTCCAAAATATAACTACTTTTCTAATTAGTATTTTTTTCATTAGGAAAAAAACACCCTTTATGTGTTTTTGCTGTGTGATATTGACCTCTTAAGCGGCTGTTGTGTTACATGCACGAGCAGGCACATGCAGACAAACAGAAATCTACTTCAACATACGCTGTTGAGATTCCCATCAACAAGAAGAGCATTAGAGCTGCCGCTGGTTGAGGTTAGGGCATGGAGGGTCTTCCAGGCTGGTGTTCTGCTGGACGATCCTCTCCTGGGAGAGCCAGGATGAGGGCTGGGGCCAGAGCAGAGTGCGTGTCTGGGTGTGTATCAGATACCTGGTGTCCTGTCCTCTGCTGCTGGTGGGGCTGGTGTCAGGATGGAGCCATAGCTCGGTACACGTTGGTATCTAGAAGCCCTGTCCTCTGCTGTAGGTCAGGACTAGGTTTACGCTGAAGCTAAGCATGAGAGTCAGAGCTGGTTCTTCCCTTGGGCATGGCTGTGTTCATATTGACCAAAAACTTAGAAATCTTCCCAAAATCTTTCTGTTTTGTAACATGAAATGGTGTCATAATGCACTGGAGATTTAGCTCCGTTGCTGGAGGGAGCTGCAAACCATATACAAACATATCGCTACATGTAAAAAATACATATTACATTCTGTAAGTAGTTTCCATAAACATTTTTTATTATTAACGCTTGAAGTTGTGGCAGAGTTCTTTCATATTTGTGCACCTGTGCTCTCGACCTTGCTGGTGATGCTGCTGGTTATCACTGAGCTCAGAGGTGGGCATGTGCAAACCTGGGCTGAGCTTGAAGATAGGCAGCTAGAAGGAAATTGCAAAGGAACAGGCATGCTTTCTGTCTGCCACCACAGAACAACTAAATATTCTATATTATTTTTTGGTTTGTATTCTATTTTTCCCTTAAACCTTTGTCGTGTTAAATGTATACAACCCTACTAAAAAGTCTCTGTTGAGATCTTCATCAGGTAAAATGTATTAGCTTGAAAATTCCCAATTTTTGCCTGACTATGTGATCAGATTCTGTAAACGCCCATCTAGCTGGCTGTCTCAAAACACTGCAGCTGGTAGTCTTACTGCTAGAGGTGCTAAAGCTGTGTTTATGTGTTAACTTTATATCCTTAACACAGCCTAAATGATTCTGTTAAATGCTGGTGGAGATTTTCTTTAGCCTGGGATTATAATAGTCTATAACTGAGTTGACTGAAAAAACAAATACCAAGACCAGTGCTCTTAAAACTCTTGTCAACATGGTGAATTATAGAACAGCTATTCTTGATAATTTGTTAATTGTCTGTAGTTTTCTTATTACAGAACAAGAACATCTATTAAAGAAATTAATGGGAATGCCTATTATACTTTAAGTTTATTTCCTGACTTACTTCTTTATAAAGATAAGACCTTAGTTGGGTATGATGTGCACTGACAGTCTAGGCGAATATTTGCTTACTGATAGACTTCTGTCACGTTCATGCTACTTCTTGTGCTTAGGAGTATTGCAGCTACCTCGCCACAGATTTGAAACAATGACTCTTTGAAGTGATCAAAAAGAATTATATTGACAATGCAATGTTGATATTGACAATCTTTTATATATTTCTCTGGTTCCCATCTGTAATGCTCTTATTTCTGTGACCTGTTCTTCAAAATCACATTGACCATCCCTGACCTAAACTTTGGGTCCCTTTTGTCACTTCTTCTGTGCTCACTTACTCCTCTCTTCCACACCTTCTTTATTTCATCATTGCTTGTTTCCATTTTTTTCTCAAGATCCCAACTTCTTCTAGCTTTGCCTCGTGTTGTACAGGACTGTTATAGAATCACAGAATGGTTGGGGTTGGAAGGGACCTTCAAAGACCACCTAGTCCAACACCCTGCCATGGGCAGGGACATCTTTCATTAGATCGTGTTGTTCAAAGACCTGTCCAGCCTGACCTTGAACTTTTCCAGAGATGGGGCATCCACAACTTCTCTGAGCAACCTGTTCCACTGTCTCACCACCCTCATAAAAAAAATTTCTTCCTTATATCCAATCTAAACCTACCCTCTTTCAGTCTAAAACCGTTGCCCCTTGTCCTGTCACTACAGGCCCTGGTAAAAAGTCTCTCTCCATCTTTCTTATAAGCCCTTTTTCAGTATTGAAAGGCTGCAATAAGGTCTCTCTGTTCCAAGAGGTCATAGTATTTTAGTTTTTTGAGTTGATTTTCAGTTCTCTGGGCCAGTTCCAGATTTCTGTCAAGAATTTTCAATTGAGGATATGTGCAAAGCCATGGCTTTCATTGGTATTTATACGCTACCTTTAGGTAAAGCAGAAATTGTGAAATTATAGTTCTCATGACAAATATAGAAGTAATAATTGTATATTACATGTGGATACAGCACAGTTGTAAATTAACAGGATACAAAATAATTTTAGAGTGTAAGTCTTACACTTACAGCACAGAACAATGAAAAATTGAATGTGAAGTCAAAAAAGAAAGTTTAGTTATGTGATCAAAGGCCTTATCCTGAAGATATTAGCACTTGTTAAAGCTACATGGAAGCTCTTGTGAAGCAGATAAAAATCACACCCAACTAATGAAGCTTGTATTTAAAGGTTCATAGCATAGCATAGTTCTGTGTAACCCTTTCCCTAAAATGTTGTGATGAATAATGGCTTTGTATGAATTGTTGCAAACCTCTACCACTGAAGCTTTTTATTTCCTTAATGAAAACATTTGAAAGTTAAGTAATTAAACCAGTAAAGTTTCTTCCTGCAAAGTATATTCCTAGATAAACCCTATTTTTTCTTCTTCCTGAAGAATTCCTGAATACAGAAAAGAGATTTATTGTTTATTACAATGAACAACTTGTTCTCCAAACAAGGAAATTACAAAGCATGAATTCTGCTCTTTGTTGCACGTCTTCAAATAGGAGATTAAATTATCAGTTAAAAATACTTTTTTAAGGTTGTGCATTAAGACTGTTGAATAGTTCACCTTTTCCTTTATAGACAGGAAATTTTTGATCAGTGTTTTTTCTGTTTAGGATATATTTGACAGTGACTGGTACACCTCTCGCAGTCTCATTGGAGGAGCTGATATTATTGTGATTAAATACTCTGTCAATGACAAGACTTCATTTCAAGAACTAAAGGACAGTTATGTCCCAATGATAAAAAAAGCATTAAACCACTGTTCAGTTCCAGTAATAATTTCTGCTATTGGTGCAAGAAAAACCGGTATGTATCCAGTCTCCTGTAGTAATAGTTGAAATCTCACTTCGAGTTAGATATGCTGTAATTTCAGTACAAGCTGATTGTTCTTCCAAGTTGCTAACAGAAACAATTAGTCTGTCAGGATGACAGTAATATGTGCATGTATTATGGCTCTGTAGACTGGTGTATTGGCAAGAACATTATGCTTAATTAACCCTGGCAATGAAAGGCATCCTATCCTGCTTTGACCTCTGCAACGACTCTTCTTGTGGAGGCATCACACACGGGGATTAAATCTAGTGCTTTGGATTAAGCAGCATACATTTGAGTGTATGAGATGAACCCTATGGTTATGAGTGCTCTCTGGTCATGTCTCGGGTATAAAATATCTCTAGTGTATGAGATTAAAACTAAGTCTGTCAGCTTGCAGCCACTGGAGAGGGGTAGGAAAAGCCTCGAAGTTCTCTGGGACGTCATCAGATGAACGGACACACCAGCCCTTCGGGTACCACAAAGTGCCACATGCTGCCGCATCAACAGAGCTGACCTTGCGCGGCGGAGTAGCTGTGGTATAGCTATGGTATAGCTTACGTGTTTGCACAACACCCTGTCCAGGCTGACCAGTAGTCTGCTATGAGAACGACGCAAATCGATTTTACATTGGATATTTAGCTAGCACAAAGTTGTTGTTGTTGTTGCTGTCTAATCAATATGAAAATCAAAGTTGCACAACTGTGGAAGGACCGAGTGGACTTACAAGCGTCCAGCAGCCGATGAGGGCAACGCTGGTGAGAACACAGTCACGGTTTGGGTAGACATTAGTAACTCCTGTCTGTTTACAGCAGGGAAATAAAGTTCAGAAAGAGTACCACAGATACCGATAGAGCAAACATACAAACTTCATTCTGCATTTCCAAATGTGTTGCATTGTGCTTTTGTTGATTTTCATAGGGTCTTTTTAGTCATTGGGCCTGATTTTTATTTTTTTTTTCCCCTAAAGCAATGAATGCAAAACCTGAGCCTGTGAGTTGTCTTTTACTTTATCAATTTGACTAAAACAAGTGTTTCTGAGCATCCCTCCTACTATGAGTAAGGGACATGATGGATGTTGATGTAGACATTTGTTTTATAATGTACAAAGAAATATTAAGCTATATGAAGTGTGTCTTCTGTGGATGTAATGCTCAGTTTTGCCAGGGTCTACTTATATATCTTTTTGCTCAGTGACTGAGAAAGGACTGTTAAAGAACTCTATAACAATTAAATCTTTATTTTATTCCCTCTAGCAATTCATTGATAACGATCAAATGTTTTTATGCTCTGATTTATACAGGGGTGATAAATCTGCCATTCTAAAGGCAAGGTCATGCTAAACTAATGTTTGTCTTCTGCAACGCCTTTTCTTACACTTTTTATTTAAGCACACGATACCACCAATCTGAGTGACTCCACGACTGGCATTTTTCTTTTCCATTTCTTTTTTTTCTGTCTTCCTCCCTAAACAATGTGACCGTACGAGAAGTCAGGCTCTCCAGCCACAGTTTCGCCTTGGGACCTGCCAGAGCAGACTGCTGTGCACACCCAGAACCCTTTTGTTTCTAGGGTGTATCTGTGAACACAGCAGTTTGCTCATACAAATTACTAAGATCTTAATCCTCTGTAGTAACAAATGGTGCTGCCAAAAGAAATAAAAAAAAGCTGTGTAATTACATGTTATCCGTAGGTCTGAGCAGAGGAAATTAGCGTAGAGCATGCACGGCACATTTGAAAACACATCCATGGCCAGCAAGTTCTTACCAGCATTAAGCAAAGATGAGCCAGGGTGGCTAACAGATTTTTATCAGTTAACCGATGTAATCTTAAAAATACCCATTTTGGCTTTAAAAAATTCTATGTAAAATACATGTAATTGAATCATATTCCACAGTATTACATACCCATAACAGCCAGGACTGCAGTGGAAATTTTTCCCTTCCGTTACTGTGCATGCTTCAGGCACAGACAGGCCACGATAATTGAACACGTTTAAGGGTGACATTAATGAATGGTAACACCTGCAGGCTAGTACAACAGCTGTACGTATAAGGATACCGCGGCCCTAAGCCAAACCTGACGTCTGGAAGTCCTGCTTGACTTTTCTGCCTTAGCAAAACTGAATGTGAATTAATGCTAATGAAGTGTAAGCTGAGTTTTGTATAGCAGCTAGTATTGTGAACTGATTAATAAGTTGGGGTTTTTGCAGTAATTATAGATTCCTTACTATACAATGACTATGTTTCCATTTGCCTTTTTGTTCTTTTCTAAATAATACATCTTTACAATTATTTAGGAAGCTAAATATTCTGGATTATTTGACAAAAATGGCTTTTTTTGCATGACTTTTTACCCCAGGAGTGCCTTGCACCTGCCCCCTGTGCACTTCGGACAGGAGGAGCTGTGTCACCACCTCCGAGGGAGTTCAGCTTGCCAAGGAACTAGGAGCCACTTACCTCGAATTGCACACTCTTAATGACTTCTACATACAGAAGTACTTTGGAGGAGTGGTGAGTGAGAAACCCCTGGGTTGAAAGCAGGGTGGCACACACGGGAGGTGCACGACCGATATCAGGGCTTCGGAGAGCGAGCGGAGGCACACCACGAGTCCTCCCACCAAGGGCAATTTCCCACCGATGCCAGATTTAGATTAGATATTGGGAAGAAGCTCTTCACGGTGAGGGCGGTGAGGCACTGGCACAGGTTGCCCAGAGAGGTTGTGGATGCCCCATCCCTGGCAGTGTTCAAGGCCAGGTTGGACGGGGCTTTGAGCAACCTGGTCTAGTGGAAGGTGTCTCTGCCCATGGCAGGGGGTTGCAATGAGATGATCTTGAAGGTCCCTTCCAACCCAAACCATTCTATAATTCTATGATTCTAGCCAAATCAGCAGTACCGAGGTTGCTCCGGTTTTAACTACCTTCTAGGAAGTTTTAGGAAAGCCACAGTACACACTGCAAGAGTTTTCATCCCCCTGTTCCTGTCCTTTTATCTTGCTGGGATGGGATAATCAAAACCCAGCTGGACGAGGCACTCGACAACCCCATCCCACTTTGAAGATGAGTCCTGTTTTGAGCAGGTGCCCTGAGTGGGTGACCCCCACAGATCCCTTCCAAGCTGAATTATTCCATAATATTCTGATATTTTTAATTTCAATTGCTCAAACTCTCACAGCTGTTCTACTGGTACCGTGCGACAAGTAAGCTTGTTGAATTGCCTGTTTTTTTAGCATATTCTTGTGATCACTCAGTTCGCAGTCATGACGCAGTTTGCAGTCCTGAGCAGAGCCTGGGGTCAGCCGCAGCGAAGCTGAACAAGGCAGAAGCTGAGAAGCTTGTTAAAATGTCCCACCTCTAATGAGCTCCTTCTTTTTCCCCTCTCCTGAAGACAGGGAAGCCCACTGAGCCGTTTCTAAATACAGTCTTTCAGATTTATTTGTCTTCTCCACAAAATTATTTCACACTGATATTTCATTTTCAGTTTTATGAGGTGTTTTAAGCTCAGCCTTTTTTTGAACCTTTTGGTTACTTTCCCAGTGGCATTTGGGCTTGAACAAAAAAATGCAGTTCTTTCGGCACAGTAATTTCACATGGTCTGCGCTGCTGTTGTCTCTGGTGTGTACGTACAGTGCGTTGCCACGGGATTTGATAGTAACTTGGAATATCTGGCACAACAGTTAGCCAGTTTTTATTGGATCCCTTCATTCCCAATTAAAAACGAGGAAGCCACTCAACATCTGGTCCAGCCAGAGTATTTTTCCAGCTTTTAGAAAGCACTATATGTGCTACAGTATTACCTTGGGTGATAAAAGCGTTTAAGACATGCTAACTCAAACCGAACCACCCTTTGTGCCTCTTCATTCCTGTAAAAGGGATCATTTCCCCTCAGGTACATTTTTATTGCAGTGATGATGCTTGTGGTCTCTCCCAGCGAAACAAACCTTGCCCACAAAGGTCACCCTGTAATGTGACTTTTTCAGAGGACATGGTAGCATTGCGTGGTGCTGGTGGTTAGTGGCAAGCTGGAGAGCTCGTATACGGTTCTGTTACTTCCATCACTTGCAACTGATCGTTATCCATCAAGCCTTATTCTTCTCTGTAACTCTGTAATTAACATCTACAGAAGTTGGTAAATTGAGTATCTTTGTGCCTGTCATTTCTGGGAAGATTCAATATGAGAGAATTAACCACCATCATTTGAATAAACAGCCTTTTAAATTGGGCTAATTCCAACTGCCTTTGGTACCTGCTCCTGGTGAAGGGGTGCTGGGACTCTCCTGGATGACTGTTCATAGTGGCAGTAGCCTCAGTCCTGCATAGAGTACCCGCTCGTTCTCCTTAGTTTGATGTCTAGGTTGTTCTTAAATAACTAGCATTTTTTAAAAATACATTTCATGTTTTAGCTGGAATATTTTATGATCCAAAGTTTGAATCAGAAGTCATCTGAAACAATGAAGAAAAGGAAAAAGACGCAGAAGTGCCATCGAGTTCAACCACCTCAGCTTGAACAGCCAGGTGCTCGCTGATGTCTGGTCTCTAGTATCGTTTGTTATGTGTGTCATGTTCTTTGCGCAATTAATATTCTGTAATCATTACTGTGAGCTGTGCTATCCGTCATCAGCTATTCTGATTATGTTGCTCTAGTGTCATCACCTTTTAGTGATGGTTTAATTTGGGAAGAATTGTGAGGCAATATGTAACATTGCAATGGACTTCTAATTTATTTTAGACAGAAATGATAGGAGTGGTTTTCCGGTGCACTTGATGAAATAATGCAAAGGTGAATTAATAAAAGCTTTTCATAAAAGCTTTACAGACAAATTATAAAAGAAAGTTACTACATCATTCTTTATTATTCCACAGTATCATCAAGTAATATTTTTATTTGCTGCAAATAAAACAAGGGAGAGGTGTATGCCCCTGCACATGATTTCCTGCATGTGATTTCTGAGCATCTGATGCATTTATTCAGTGAAATAATTACTGACAAGTAGTTACCTCTAAATATGTAGTTGTCTCTTCTCACACGTACTAGAAATTCACTCAGATCCCTTAGGTTTGGGTTTCACAGGCAAGGTTTCTTTCAAATGTAAGTGCCTAAAGAGGTTTTGTAAAAGGATGGACACTTTTTACTAAACTAAGTATTTCTTATATTATTTCACTATACTAAGTATTTCCGTTTTTAGGGTACTTTACTAAACATATGCAAATGGCATATAAGAAATTTTCTTACTGAATACTTCGTTCAAAAATTGTCCTTCATTTGATCAGGTCTCTGGGAACAGAGTTCTCCTGCGGTTAATACTTGCTTCAGTTCTACAGCCCGACTCGTTATCTTTCGCAGAAAAAATGCCCATCTTAAAGGGCGAAGCCTCGCACTACGACGCGGACCTGCACAACCTGCTCTGCTGCTGCCAGTGCGCGGACGTGGCGTTCTACCCCGAAGACCTGAGCACGGTGGTGGAGGCTCACAAGGTCATCCTCTGCTCCGTCAGCCACCTCTTCATGCTGCTGTTCGAGGTGAAGAGCCCCGCCGACATCCGCGACCCCTCCATCGTGCGGGCGGCGCAGAGCCTCTTCGCGGTGGAAGCGGGGGCCGCCTTCCCCCCGGCACCCCGTGGCGTCCCGCCCTGCACCCCGCCGGTGAGGGTGGTGGTGAAGGACTCCGTCTTCTGCTCTTGTCTCCCAGACATCCTCCACTTCATTTATTCAGGTAACCGCCCGGGAACGGGTCCGGCTACTCGTTTCTCGTACAGCTGATGTCTCGTGACGGAGCACGTGCATCACCCTAAGGAACATGCCTTTGCTGGTGGGAGATGGTGTTCTGCCATGTTGCTACATCTATTTTATCCCTTGTGATTATTGCGAATGATGTCTATATGGAAAAAGCCCTTTGCCTAGATTTAATAAAAATTAAATTAGTTGTCGTTCCAGATCTAATGAACACAAATGAAGCGCAACATTGTACTGAACAAAGTCCGTAAGCTAACATCAATAATATTGAAAAGCTTTGCCAAAAAAATCTAGAGTTTGAGACAGTTTCAGATTTCGGGCTTTTAAAATATTTAAAATGGTTGCATGTTCTAACTACATTGACCAGAGCGCAGGGTTACTTAAGAAAATTGAAGTGATTTCTCCCCTGGGTATGGTGCTGCTGAAGAGAAAGCAGTGATAACTGGTTGGAGTGCAGGGGACTCCCGTAAGTTGCATGTGTTTTGCTGCCAATTCAGTACAGGCAGTGACCTCACCTCCCTAATCCCAGCTGCCTATTAAAATGGCACTGATGTTTTTCTATCTTTTTAAATGTTGCTTAGGAATCCTCAGGTGAAAGAGAATTTTTTTTTTTTCTGCAAGTACCTGATACCCATTTGTTCTTTATAAAACATTTTGCAAGCTGTCAGTACATAAGAATATGTATTTTATATTTGTTGAAAGAATTAGATGGCTTGTTAATGATGCCTTCTGATTTTAACTGTAATAAAAAAAAAAAGCCCCAAATAATTATATTGTTAGAGCTGCATCCATAAAGAAGCTTAGTCAATCTCTGTAGACTGATACCTGCCTGACTTGTGGAAAAGGATTTCTGCCTTAGTAGCTGAGATGAACACTGGCTTGTGAAGACACAAGGGAGACTCACTCAGCTTTCAATTAGAGTCTGTCATTGAAAACATCCCTTTCAGTCCTTTCCAAAGCGGTGTCAAACATAAAGAACAGATGCGGAAGTTTTTCAGTGTGAACGGATTGATTTTTTTATTTATTGGCGATGTGAACAGGGGATCAAACCCGGAATTTCAGCAGGTGAAAGATAAGCACGTCTGCTGCCTTCTGTGTGTTAATTTCACTTTTGCTTATGTCAGCCGAGGAGGTGGGAAACTTTGCACAGCAGCAGACTGTTAAACTCTGCTCTAAGTCACAGCTCCCAGCCTGAAGGGCATTGCCAAAAGTCATTGCACGGTTTGGTACCTTTGAGAGGTGACGAGGTCTTTCGGAGGCACTCGAGGCACGGACTGAGAAGAGATCAGATCATGAGGCAGTGTCTTTGTTTTCAGCCTGTCAGGACCACGACATTATGTCCGTGAGGTTATAAACACTTACCATCCATATGGTATACATAGGAGCTGATAGATGCTGTGTGCTGTATGTGCCATCTCAGCCTTTTCTGCAGCAGGGTGCCTTCAGGGCTGTGCTGACTTCTGCTTTACCCTGAGCTTTATCTGCCTCTGACTCTTCCTTGCGGCACGGCCCTGGGGATCAGAGCTGAAAGTTACCAAAAAGCCCCATGGTGTCTTTGAGACTTACTCCAGTAAAGTGTATAAGGATAAACTGTGTTTAACGCCTGCCAACACTTTTAGATGTTCCAAGAAAGCTATTGAGAGACCTAAGAGAACATCATGGTTTTGACTCCGAAAACAAGAAAAAAAAAGAAATTCCACTGCAAACTTTGTGCTGTTTTTAGCTACCAGTATTTGGAATGTTAACTGCACATGAAACTTTTCTGGTTCAGACACCCACAAAGCAAAGCAACCGGCAGTATGAGCAGAAGCTAAAGAACTTCCATAAATATTGAAACATGCAGGATTTTTTTCTGAACATCTACCTGCAATATGTAGTGATTGAACTGGGAGGAATCCAGAAATTGATTTTGAAAGCAGGGGAGATGCCTTGATCTCTCTGTACTTGGTTGCATTCTTGTAAAAACACTATGGAAGTTTTATTGTGCAAGAATTGCATCTTGCCCTTTCTAAGCACAAAGATCTGGCTGATTTTTGTGCAAAATAATATAGTTTCTGCAGCGTCTGTTTGGCATTGTGTCCTGGTTTCGGCTGGGATAGAGTTATTTTTCTTCTTAGTAGCTGGTGCAGTGCTGTGTTTTGGATTTAGGGTGAGAATGATGTTGATAACACAACTTAGTTGTTGCTAAGTAGCGCTTATCTTAAGCCAAGGACTTTTCAGTTTCCCATGCTCTGCCAGCAAGCAGGTGTGCAAGGAGCTGGGAGGGAGCATGGCCAGGGCAGCTGACCCCAACTAGCCCAAGGGCTATTCCATACCATGGAACCTCATGCCCAGTATATAAACTGGGGGGAGTTGGCCAGGAGGGGTGGATCGCTTCTGGGGCATCGGTCAGCGGGTGGTGAGCAACTGCATTGTGCATCACTGGGTTTTTTTCCTTTTTTTCCCCCTCTTCTTTTTTTGTTATATTCCTTTTCATTGCTATTATTATTATTATTAATATATTTCATTATTATTATTGTTAGCATTATATTTTTCTTCAGTTATTAAAGTGTTCTTATCTCAACCCATGAGTTCTACCTTCTTTCCTGATTCTCCTCCCCATCCCACTGGGAGCAGGGGGGAAGTGAAGGAGCGGCTGCGTGGTGCTTGGCTGCTGGCTGGGGTTAAACCATGACACATGGATACCATCTTTTCTCTGCCTGCTGAGGCCTGTGCTGTGTTGATTTATAATCCAGCTTTACCTGATCTTGTGACAGGTGCTTTCCAGTGGGAACGATTAGAAGAGGATCTAAAAAAGAAGTTGAAGGATCCGGAAAAAACTGAACATGTGCTTGAGAAAGTTAAATGTATCCTGAAAACTCCGGGGAAGGTAGTTCTAACTCTCTTGGGGTAACTGTTAGTATTAGTTACTTAAGTTCTTGGGAAACTTTTTTGTAGACAGGGTTTCCTTGTCCATCTTTGTTTTAAACTCACTGTGGCTTACACAGCTTTTATCACTTTATCAGTGGGTTGTTCGCAGGCATGTACAAAACAGAAGCACGGAGATGCTGATGTAATGTGCAGAATTAATGTAATCAGTAAAAAGCACACAAGTAGGTATCCTAAAAGGATTACTTGTATTCACAGCTTTGCATGTTGTCTAACAATATGATTATGTGTTGCTAATTCTCATGTAATAGAGGCTGCCCAGGAAAGCTTTGCTTTCCTGAATATGTGCCAAAAGTTGTGCTTCTGCAGCAGATCAGGAGAGGTGGTTTCTCTATAAATGTTGTGATGTGGAAAGCTGTCTATAACTCAATACACTTATTTCAGCAGACAACTTCACAGTAAAATGTAATTTATGTCACATTATTACGTTAATAAAAAGTTGCAATATAGAATTATTTTTAACAGCCATTTGCTGGTAGAGCTTATACAGTCGTTGATACTATAGAATTTGCACAAAGTATTTCTGTCAATTTAAATGGGAAATCATCTCGGACTGTCTTGAGATAACGTAATATAAAGATCAAAAATTGATTTAGCTGTTTTAAGCTTCTGATTGCTCGATTGCAGGCTTGCCAGTCCTAAGTGTCCACAGCTGAAACATTCATAGGGTTGGACTTCGAAAGTCCTGAAAACTTTAAAGATAATAAGCCTGAGTTGTTGTTGTTTCTTTTGGATTATTTTTAAGACTTTGTGGTACTTTTATTTCACATTTAAAAGTTTTTCTTCAAAGGCATAGAAATGAATCATGATTTTTCTTGATAAAACTAAAAATTAATTAATAAACTAGATAAGCTTTTAACCATAAATTCAACCTCATCTGAATTTCACTTATCACAATCTAGCAGTATGATTTTGATGTCGTTCCTTTTTGTAGCTTTAGATTCCATTTTTAAAGTAAGAGAAACCAAATTGAAAACTGACTGGAAGTACTGGGTTTTGGAGGGTCTTGACGCTAGCGTGCCCAGATTATTGCAAGAGAAGTCTGTGCTTCAGCCTGTGAGCTCCCTCTGCCTCTGTGGAGGCAATATCAGGGCAAAATCAAGAAACACACAACGTTTAGCTGCCTTGCGTCTGTACACGGCATCACGTGGGGCGGGGGGTGGATGTGTGTCCCATCGGTGCTCCCCCCAGAGCCCTCAGACCTTGTGTTTCTGCAGCCTTGGCTCCAAACAGGGCATGGATGAAAAAGTGTGGAGTCCAGAAAATTCGTGATGCAGTCAAACCTGCCCGGAGGTGCTGGCTGAGGGAGTTTTGTCACAGGTCAGGGAGGACCACGGCGAGAGCTGGGCTGTGACTGTAGGGGACAGAGACGCCTTGGAGCCGCTGCACTGTGCGAAATAATAGGAAAATAAACGATAAAGATGATTGCAGAGGATTGCACGTGCGAGAGGCACGGCTGAGTAGCATTAGCAGAAGAACATAAAGTAGAAAGCAAAAGGCTGTTGTTTAGTTTCCCCATATAAACGATGTCTTCAAATCTTTTATTCTGTGGACAACTACACATGACAGTGTTTTATTAATAATTTATTTTGCAGCTAAACACTGTAAAGGACTGCAGATCTCACCAGATAAAACGGCTGTATAATACTTCTCTCAGGCTGTTCTTTAATACGCCTGTCCTAGCTGATGTCATCTTCAAAATACAAGGTACGGTACCTCTGCTCCTGTTGACATGGGCACCCCCGTGCCTCCAGCATTTATCCTGTCTGCAGGAGAGTGGGAAATGGAGGTGACTCTATTTTCTGTTGCATCAAAACTAAGAAAATGTATATGCTTTGTTATCACTGTGGAAAGCAGTTTTTGCTTAGAACTAGTGCTTGACCCTATGGATGCTTTACAGCCGTGTCCACTCTCAACGTGGTTTATCAGGGCTGAGCCTGTATGGATGCCCTCTGCCTGTCATGGCAGAATTTGTGCCTCCCCAGTTCACACACAGCCCTCACAGGCTTAGCGAAACAAGGGATGTGCTGCAGGAGAGGCTCCTGCAATGGCACAGCGCCAAGGTAGCAAGGCTAAACCAGGTATTGCATCACAGGGGACGGTGACCTTATTTTACAACTTATTTATCTCGCTCACGTTCCCACCTGCACAAGCACCGAGACATATCCAAGGGCTCTTCCCAGCATCAAACCTGGGAGAGGCATGGACTCTGGTGGCCACGTCTACGCTCGTTGCCCTCGGCGAAAAGACCAGAGATGCTGGTTATTGACTCCCGACTGCCTTCCCTCTGTCCGTCTCAGGCTGGTGCTGGCTGTGGATGTGCCTTTCTCTACCCTCCAGAAGCTGACAGGGACTTACGTCCTGCTCCTGTGCCTCCTTAGCCTTTATTCACTGCCCTTCTTCCCCCAACATCCCCAGAAATGCCCGCAGAGGTGCTGGGGTTTTGATGACCTGCTAATCCAGGTGCCATCAACACCTGCTGTGTTTTACCACCCTTCTAGGTGCTCCTGTACCGATCCTCATGTTTCTGTCACAGATCCCTGCAGCTTCCGTGTGATAGGTGACTCCTTATGAAAGCAATCTTCAGCCTTGCAGGCGCCTAGGTTAGACCTGCCTATTGCTTAACCCTACAAGTGTGAAAAGAAACATCTAAATTATTGTTGTTGTTTTTTTTTTTAAAAAAAAAGCAGTCTCTTGAGATGATGGCAATTACCTAGTCCTCGTTGTGGCCAGGATTAAAAAGATGTGGGGGACCAGAGGCTGGCTTTCCATGCTGACTTGTCCGTAACAGACTGTTAAGTTACAAAGGTCGTTGGTGGGGTCACATAGGTCTGCTTACAAAGATGCCAAGCGCTCCTCGGCAAAGGCGCAGGCCGGTAAAACCATCTTCTGTTCCCATTTTGTCCGCAAAGAACGTGCTTGGGTGCACCAATATGCTGCAGTGTCACGGGTGATTTTTTCTGGAAATGAAATGCGTTCACCCTTAAAAATTATGATACAGGGGGGGAAAAATTGTCGCATGCCTTTGTGAGAATAAGAATGAGATGGTTTTTAAATGCTAATGATTTTCTCGATTTGTCCACACCCACCCTTCGTGCAGAAATGGTGTGTTAGGATTAGACAATTGTTTCATTATTTTCAGCTTTAAATCTCAGAGCCAAATATGAAGCATTAATCCCTCAAAAGTAAGCACCATGAGGACAAGCAGATTCTTTCTAGATGTTCTGTGTAATATGCAGAAAAAACAAAAAGATCTTTGAAAATGAGAACAAAATTCTGATGCTGAGTTAGTGACATGAACAATTCCCCTCAGTGTCCCACTCCTGAGGGAGGCTTTGTGGGAAGTTGATGAAACCATACCACCACTATGTATTTCACAGAAAAAAAGTTACTGTCGAATGAGTTGACATGTATTTTTAAAAAAAGTGTGCTTATCCACTAACAAAGTGTGAACTGTTTTTCCTAATGCTTGATAAATCTTCCAAGCCTTTTTCCCTAATTCATTGGCCACAATAATTGTGTTAAAATTAAATAATTACTAAGAGAAACTGAAGGCTTTAGACTTGATTGGGCAAATACATTTGTAAGTCTTCAACTAATTCCTTGAATACTGGGAGTTGCTTTGAGCTTTCTAGCCTACAAAAGTACTTGGGGACATTGAAAATGGGAGCCCATTATGTCTGTGTAGACTCATGATGTGACCGAACCTCCTAATTAGTAGGTAAATATCCAATTGCATGCACATACAAAACTGCATGCATATCTTACATCACGTCTGCATCATTTATTGCTCATGTTACGTCTGTAAATGTATAACACAATTTACGTGTGTTCTCTCTATATAGAAGTATATACATTTTGTGTGCAGTTTAGACAATTTGGAAGTAGAAGCACAGGTGAATAGAAATAGAACAAAAATGAAAAAGTGCCAGATGTCTTCAAGGAATTAGGTAGGTGGCAGGGTTGTGGTGAAGGAGGAAATTAGGACAGTAACTTCTATGTAAGTATTTACAGTGTATTTATCTGGCATGTCAGTTGGTCTGTTCATTACAATTTTGATTAAGTCGATTACATCCGGCTGTGGGCTCTCACTCTGTCTTTGGTTGCTGTTCTGTCTGGCACTTGTTTGGCACTTTCTTGCACACAGGACTGTCGAGTTCAGCCGGACGCTGCACAAGTGCGAGTGTCAAGGCTGGCAGCCCGGGCTGGCAGCATTTTCATTAAGAGCCGGTAAGACCTCTGCCACCCTGGGCTGTTAACCTTACTAGGTCTTCCAAATGCTGCAGTAAAGTAGGTGATTCACTTGCAGATATCACAAAATGGAAAAATTTCTGGAAAGGTTTATCGGCATTATTTTCATACGACAACCACCAGGAAATTCACTTAGGCAAAATACTTAATCTGGTTAAATTCATACTTACTTAATGGATTTAATGGAATTTCATCTGGGGTAATTGCCGTTCTCTGTTTTGTGTGGTTCTGTGAAAGTTTGACTTCTGGAACATACATTCATTACCAATGGGATTACTGATGAACACAAATTACTCATTTGCATAATAATTCACAGCACTGCATATTTATGGAACGGGCCAGAGGTTCAGTTAGTGTAAACTGGTGTAACTCCAGTGGTGTCAGATTTTATACTAGTTGAAAGCCTGTTCCTGACTGAGAACCGTTTGCCCCATTTGGAGCCGCTGGTGTTGGGAGCAGGTTGTCGTAATAAATTTGGTATTTCTTTTTGTTTGCTGGTGGCGACTAGGCAGATGTAAACATCTTGACTGGTATAAAGTGAGAGTGTTACCAGTTATCTATTGGATATTGTTAATTTTAAACACTTTAATCATGTTCAGTGAAGTGAAGGCCTCCTAAGAAAACAGGAGCTTTAAAATCAAGATCTTTCTGTGTATATAAAATCATCATAGATTTTTGTCTCACATCCTGCAGGTGCAACTGTACCAGCCCACAGAGCAGTTCTGGTAGCTCGCTGTGAGGTAATGGCAGCTATGTTTAATGGTAATTATCTAGAAGCAAATAGTATTCTGGTTCCAGTGTATGGGGTTTCCAAAGACACTTTCCTCTCCTTTCTAGAGTATCTTTATACCGACTCCTGCTGCCCAGGTAAGAAAATTTAAAAATACACGTATATCGGTTACTCATTTTTCCACAGCGGGGCATTGATAGAGAGTCATGTAGCAGCATTTATTTAATTGAAAAATGCCAATATGCTAATGTATAATGTCTCAAGAAAGGCAACTTGTTCATATTGTGCAATAAAAAAAGAAATCAGTCTTATTCAAGTAAAATCAACTGCAGGCAGAACAAATATCACTAATAAAATGCTGTATTTGTTTTGTGCTTACACAGCAAGACTCAGAAAACTGTGAAATTTCATTTCTGGTCCACTACAATACTTGGAATTTTCTTTCTACATCACAATAATACTGCTTTCTAATCTTAATTCTGGGTTTTATTTCAAAATTGTCATTTTGTTTAGCATATATTTTATTAATTTTAATATAAACAAAGTTAAATTGCAAGAATACCTTATTTATACACATGGATATCTTATTTGTACATAAAACCAGAAAAAAAAGTATGTCAGCTGGAGTATTTGGCAAGAAAAATTGAGCTAGAGAAATCTTTGTCTTAACATTTATCTTTTTTAATGAAAAGAAAATCTACATACTAAATAGGAAATATGATTTAAATACAGATAATTTTCCTTTGATATGATGAATGAATGAATGATGTCGTGATATGTATTTTTGCTTTTGTGTTCTTTTCAAATAACTCTACCTTATTCTTAGGTTTTCCGTATGTTTCTCTTTCCAGTCCGTCTAACATTTCCTTGTCCATCAGTTTAAATATGCAACCACCGTACCATATTTTTTTAACATACGGTTGCTCCGTTTTCTTTTTGGCCTTTCTACTATATTTTCTTGTACATGTGTCGTAGAGGTTCTTTTTTGAAAGAGAAGTTAGAAAGCTAAATCCTCTTGTTAATCATCACTTACTTTAAATAGACGAGCAGCACTTGACTCAGCATGTTCAAGATACAGGATATTGGCAACAATTTATTACACTAAGAAGTACTAACTACTCTTTTCCTGTTAATTAAACCGTTTATCTGGAAAAAGAGAGTGATCAACAGCCGTTTGATTTTGTGTTCATTGTTAGGTTTTTAAAAGATGACTCGGTGAAAAGTGGCTTTGATCATCTTGTCAAAAAGGTAAAATACATGTAACTTATGTTTTCTTGTTTTTCAGCCAGTATTCTCCAAGCTATGTCTCTCTTGATCTGTGCAGAGATGTACCAAGTAATGAGACTTCAGCATATTTGTGAGCTTTACATTATCACCCAGCTTCAGAGCATGCCTAGCAGGGAACTGGCATCCACAAGTCTCAGTATTGTTAGCTTGCTCAAAAAGCTAAGGTATGCGTTGTACATATCAAACAAGAATATATTTATTGACTCTAATTAGTGGGGAGTCCATGCCCAAGGACAGATATTGATATACAGTCTGTTGACTAGGGATATCTGGTGGCACAAGGCTGGCTAAAATAAGGCCTTCAGCCTTTTATTGCAGAATGTGCAGTCATACCATAATCTGTGTGATTTCCTTCATCAAGGACACACTGCAGTAATTCAGCTTAATTGCAGCTTCTGCCAGAAAAGATGTGTTTTAGGCAAGTGAAGATGCACTACTTCCTCTTCTAGTCAAAAAGAAAATTGTATGATGTGCAAGTGGCAAAGGAGATCTAACCTGATAGAATATTGAGTGAAATACATAAAAAGCGTGAAAAGAAAAGATTAGAGGCTGAAAAAAGCGAGAGCGACAGTAAAGAAAAAATCGGAAAACAGAAGAGGAAAATAAAAACTGAAGTGTTTCCAAGTCTCAGGCAGGATATTGTCTTAAATGAGCAGGATTTCGTGGAGAAAGAGGAGACAACAAAACCAACATGCCACGCTCCTTACCTTCCTTTTTCTCAAGCTCTGCTTCTGGGCAGAAGACAAAAGTTTCCAAGATTCATGAGCAAAGGAGCTCCAGGGGTTAGGTCACACCTCTGAGGGAGGGAGTTTTATCGTTCGTTCTTGGGTCTCCATATGTTTACGTATTTCCATCAATGACTTTTCCTTTGTTATCTCCTACAGTCAAAACTTTATTTAGTAAACTGCTATGTTGACAGTGGAAATCTGAAATATTTCGACATCAAGACGTGGTTGTGTTTTACATCATGCATTTTACATCATGTTTTACATCGTAGCATTAAGTGTTGTTTGTGTTTCCTTTCTTCTCACAGTTTCACAATTCTGACTGCCTTTCAACTTGGCTTCTTCATTTTATTGCCACCAACTACCTCATCTTCAGTCAAAAGCCTGAGTTTCAAGATCTTTCAGGTAATTTATCAACTGCTTTTACAGGAAATGTTTTTCAGTTCTGCTTAGATCAGAAGCGAGGTACTGGACGATACTACTTCTGCATGAGAAGATGTTTAGGACTTCTTTAGGCTATACAGTCTAGTCCAGTCCAGAGTCTGTTTGAGCTGAATGGTTCACCACCCTACTGTGGGACCAGCATGCGACACATGAAGAGCAGCAGAGCCAGCAACGGCATCCCCTTGTCTTTTGGTTCCTGTACTGGTGGCCAGGTTCCCACCCATAACTGAATTGACTGGGACAGTTTGGTCATCTTATGTCAACCCCTCCACCTTATGTATATAATTTTGTTTAGTTTGTACCTTTGAATCAAGGTAATGAGTCACGTCCAATACGTCCTCTTTAAGGGTTGGGGTTTTCTTTGAAGAAAATAGGATTCTTACAGGACTCTCCAGCAGATCTCATGAAATCAAATAACTAATGTCCATTCAAGTAAATAAACGCAGGTTCTTCCAGGGAACTGATATTTATTTTCCCAAGCAGTATATTTATTTCTTGATATGTAACTCTACAAAGTTTTGCTCATGGCCTACGGGATTTTTCATCACCCTGATGAAGGTGATTTTGACGGGTGCATCTCTTTGACTCGTGGTTTGTATTCAGACCGTTGGTATGGGGCCAGTGTATTCCAGAAAGGGATTTTTTTTATCAGTGAGCCGAAGGTCTGTTTGGTCCAAAGTACATTAAAGGTCCTCTTTCCTCATTTGCAAGGCTCGTATATGTATGTGTGATGACGGACAACTTTGTAATCGTTATGAGCAAGGGAAGGAGAGCTAGGTCCTCCCTGCTTTATTTGGGCCTGGAATTTGTCTTCCAGCAGCCCATCTGCGCATCTTCTGAAATGTTCATTTTGTATAGCCAGATCTGGATTAAACATGGGAGAGCAGGGCACCTGTGCTGGCAAGTGTCACCCACCAGTGGGTTCGGTCCACAGTAGACTTGCTTTCCTTCCCTTCCTGCTGGTTCAGGTGACAGGGTGTGTTTGAAAGCACTTTGTGGCGTCTTCCTTGCTACAGGGCTTCCGTCTCAACCACCCTGAGGTTCTCCTGAAGCTGCAGGAATCAGGTTGTCGTCTCCGTTTGGTGAAGGTGGGAGCTGCCTCTGGCTTCCCCTTGGTGAGGCAGGAGAGCACAGAGATAGCGGAGTAGCAACTTCATCCACCAGTTCCCTCAAGACCCACAGATGCATCTCATCAGGTCCCATGGACTTGTGCACCTTCAAGTTCCTTAGATGGTCTCAAACCTGATCTTCTCCTATGGCGGGTGGTTCTTCATTCTCCCAGTCCCTGCCTTTGCCTTCTGCAACTTGGGCGGTGTGGCTGGAGCACTTGCCAGTGAAGACTGAGGCAAAAAAGTTGTTGAGTACCTCAGCCTTCTCCATGTCCCGGGTAACCAGGTCTCCCCTTTCCTTCTGGAGAGGGCCCACATTTTCCCTAGTCTTCCTTTTATCACCGACATACCTGTAGAAGCTTTTCTTGTTGCCCCTGAAGTCCCTGGCCAGATTTAATTCTATCAGGGCTTTAGCTTTCCTAACCTGACCCCTGGCTGCTTGGACAATTTCTCTGTATTCGTCCCAGGCTACCTGTCCTTGCTTCCATCCACTGTAGGCTTCCTTTTAGTGTTTGAGTTTGTCCAGGAGCTCCTTGTTCATCCACGCAGGCCTCCTGGCACTTTTGCCTGACATCCTCTTTGTTGGGATGCATTGCTCCTGAGCTTGGAGGAGGTGATCCTTGAATATTAACCAGCTTTCTTGGGCCCCTCTTCCCTCCAGGGCTGTATCCCATGGTACTCTACCAAGCAGATCCCTGAAGAGGCCAAAGTCTGCTCTCCTGAGGTCCAGGGTAGTGAGCTTGCTGTGCACCCTTCTTGCTGCCCTAAGGGTCTTGAACCTCGACCCTAAGGGTCGAGCTTCGCATTCCCCACCAGCCCCTCCTTGTTGGTGAGAACAAGGTTCAGCATAGCACCTCTCCTCGTTGGCTCCTCCATCACTTGGAGAAGGAATTTATCACCAATGCACTCCAGGAACCTCCTGGATTGCTTATGCCCTGCTGTGTTGTCCCTCCAACAGACATCGGGGTGGTTGAAGTCCCCCCATGAGGACCAAGGCTTGTGAACGTGAGGCTGATCCTCTCTGACTATAGAGGGCCTCCTCCGCTCGGTCTTCCTGGTCGGGTGGGCTGTAGCAGTCCCTTCCACATGATTCACTGAGGGGTTGACACGCTCTGCTGCATCAAACTTGCATGGAGCCAGCCGGTGGAAAGAAACAGGAGCACATAAGTAAGTATAGGATGGGGTGAAACCGTTCTGTCCCAGCTTGCCACGGCGCAAGCACTCTCAGGCACCTTCTGATGGGGAGCATGCTTCCCGGACAGCAGCAGTTACGGGTGGCTGAGCTTTCTTACTCACGACACCATGACACAGCATCACCTCAAGGTTCAGGGAGAGCAAAGCAGCACGAGGCAGTGGCTCTCTAGCGACTTTCCGACAGCTGAACTCTTCAGAAGCAGCCCTGCGTTTTGCACAAGGCAAGTGGGAAGGCGCTGCCTGCTGCCCATTATTAATGCAACTTCCCTGACCTTGTTGTCCCAAAAATCAGGATTCTTTCACGCCGCGTGCAAAAAAGCCGGTTAACACGCAGAGTCGAGATATTTGTTTATTATTTCATGTCTGCGCAGAGATGGGCGCTAGGCGGTAACTCCACAAGGCTAGCACACCCGCTTAACGCACGGTAAAGCATTTTATACCTTTCGAGCAACAGTTATCAGTATTTTTACAGTGTCACTTAGTTACTCTCGTTCCTATTGGTTCTCGCAAGTCTCATCCCCACTTAAAGTCGCAGCATCCTCTTTTTGTTACTGCGCATGTTCTGTGAGGAAGGGGCTTCTGTTGGTCGGGGGCTCTCCCTGCCTAAGGGTGGGTTTTCTAGTATGTTAATTAGGATAGGTCACTCAAAGTTCAAGTAGCTCTTTGGTTGCCCCTGCGCTTATCTTGGTATTTCTTTACCCACTGACTTATGGTGTCATCATATTTCTCTTCTCAAGGTCACGCCTCGTTAACTAAGTAGCATCCTTTGGTTTTGTTTCTCACATATCTCCAACAGCCTCAGCCCTCCGCAAGCAGCAGGTCTCTCTGCTGTGCATTGGTCTCTGTCCGGCTTGGTCTGAGCCCCTCAAAAAGGACCGGGCAACTGCTGCTGCAGGCTGACTCAGGAAAATCTGGGGTAGGGGGAGGAAAATGCGTATCTCTGCAAAGGCAAAGGGGGTTCATCTAAATAATATGGCTAAAAACTCTCTTGCCTGATTTTGTCAGTGACAAAACCCACATGCAATAAAAGATAAAAGTCTTGCTGAATTCTTAATTGCTCTCCTCACCTTGCTTTTTGTAATGATCCTGAGACAAACTGTTGGCACAGGGATTGAAATACCCTCCTTCATAGTGTTGCGGCATAGAATAATCCTCGCAGTTGATTATCACATCTGGTTATCTTCTAAGAATAAAAAATATTCATCTTTAGGATAGTCTCTCTGCTCTCTTTAATGAGTATTATATTTATTTTATTATGTAACTTACTTATTGCTAACTTAATAGCAAGGGAACATTGTGTGGTAACTCTTATGTCTGTACTATAGTACGATCTAGGCAAAACAGACAGCACTCTACTTTTTTAGTTGTATTTGTATCCTTAATGGTTTTGAACCTATTTTAAAAGACTTTTTGCAGCCTGTGCACTTGTGCTGTATGTTTGGATGTTACATTTGATTCCATTATTGCTTTGTTTAGTGGAGGAGCGCAATTTTGTAGAGATGCACAGATGGCCTTCCAATTTGTACCTGAAGCAGCTTGCTGATTACAGGAACTACGTCCACTCTCAGAAATGCCATTGCACAGTAATGTAAGAAGACTGAACGTACGCAAAGCGCATCTCAACTGGGAAATCTCAGACCGGGAATTAGACAGAGTATAAAAATCATGTCAAGAGCAAAACGAGATACTGATCTCCCCTGGAACACTGTATGCCATGCTGTAGCGCACTCACTAATGTTCCTTGCTTTGATAATAAACCACTCTGCTTTTTTCCTTAAAGCATTGAGAAACGTATCATGCAGATTTCTTTCAAGCACAAGGATGTCACACTCATGGGGATTAAATGTAGTACGGGACAGAGTCATGACTGTCATCTGTTCCCCCTTCTAATTTCTTTATCGGTTATTTTACTGGTTTTCATGGTTATTTTTGGCTGCTAAACCAGCATCTGTTGAAAACAGATTTTTTTGTAAACCTGTGTACAATAGGAACACAGTAACAGTGCAGGGAAGCTGGGAAGCCAACTCATAAGTTCTTTGAATATTTCAGAATGCAAAAATTTACTGCAGCATCCGTTGGTTTGCAAAATAAAGGGCAGGCTTCATAAGCACTTTAGTTACTATTAATTTTCTACTACAAGTTAAATCTGTAGTTCCTTTTACTAAGACTCTGACAGTCGTATGAGTAGAGATTTTCATTCCAGGGGAATGCCTGTGCATCACTATATTCTCCAGTGCCTCCCAAATGTCTAAAAACTGAAATAATTTTTCCTCCCAGTAAACAGGAGAAGAAAGTCTGTTTTAATAATCTGTCGAACACCTTTGTTAGTGCGGTCATATTGTATTCTTCCCCATGAGGAAAAAAGTCAGGGAGAACTAAGTCTGCTCAGAGCATATCCATATGGTACTGGTAGGGACTGGGAGGAAAGGGAAGGAGATTGACAGCCATTCATAGGTTTTGTGGGAGAAAACTCACTGGCGCTAGTGGCTTTTTTGGGAAAAGCGGGTCTCGTAGTCCCTAGGTGCCCACTGGTAGCTGACAGCATAAAAGTTAGATGTGCTGGTCGTGGAGGGAGGTGACCCTCACGGGTATGCCAGGGACGTCAGCTTTTGTGACGGAACTTTGAGCTCGACCCTCCCTGGTGGGGACTCAGTTTGAGTTGAATTATCATCGTGTGCTCATAAGCTACACCGTGTGAGACAAACCTGATTATCTTTTCTGGCTGCACAGATTCTTTCTCAGATATAACAGATAAATCCTGAACATTATGACGAGGACAACCCTTGCAGACACTACTGAGAGTTTTCTTGACCTAAACCATTCATTTCTCGTGCCACTAACTTATATGTATGTAGTAATATTAATGACAAGATGAACCCAACCTTTACATAAGGGCATCTATCGGAGCATAGGTCCTTTTCTGTAAGTGAAATCTTATCGAGGAACTAAACGCTTCATTATCATTCTCATACTGTTGATTCTGCTTTGCCAGTTGCCTTTAATTTTGGTATGTAGTCTGAGCCTACAAAGACAAAGAAAAGACACTGAAAAAAATTATTTAGTGTTTCCCCACTGTCCACAGCAGACCATCCCGAATGTACCTGGGAACTGCGGCTGTGAGATGAAGATGGAACAGCAAACTGCTGGAGCTGAATCCTTTTTTTTGCTTATAAGAATTGTTTTCATATTTCAATACAGTTTTATAGGTAAATTGTTATTTTCAAATTCCATGCTAGAGTCATAGGGATTTTTTTTTTTCTGTTGATATTTTGCAGAGGTTGAGAGGGTATTTCCTTTCCTATTTTTGAACACGCAAAGAAAAAAAAAAGAGCTTGTGACTCAGCTGGCTGCTGCAGGCTCAAAATTCTGAGGTTAGTTTTATGTAAGAATGAGAATTTTTTTTCACTTTTCATCTGGAGATCCTAAAGTTCTTTAAAAGATGAGATATACTTATCTACGTCTCGCATATAAGGAGTCTGCAACATAGAGCATTACATGGCTTTTTCAAGATCCCTAAGGAAAACTGAAAACGTTAAACAAAAACATTAGTAGGAAAGGAATACGTATGGAAATTAAATGTGAGAAAAGGTCATTTCCTATCATTATAGTAGAAGTTAAAAATTTTAAGTGTAAGTTAACTGGATAGATACGAATAAAACAGTTTTCCGAAGCAGAAAGTCAGGAGCAAAAATGAGCATACAGCTGAACTACAGCTTGCCTGGACACCTGATAGCATCCTCGGTCACAGCATGTGCTCCTACCAGCAGCCAGCACAATTATCAAAAGTATGGATCATATGCCTTGTACATGGCTTCTTGTACAAAACCGATAGAAAAGTTGTGTGAATGTTTGTCAGCATTGCATGTAGTCCTAAACTTTTAATACTTTGAAAGCTTTCCCAGGTTTTTTGCTAGAAGTTAGTCTGTTGCCAATAATTTAAGTATAGATAACAAATTACAAAATACTATTTTTAACTTTCTGTACATGTTTTATAGGCATTTAAGAATAGGCTTAACGGAAATACACTTTATATCCAACCCAGAGAAATATTTTGCTATTATGTTTTTTAGTCAGTGATAACCACAGGTCTTATATAAAGAAGCCAGGCAGTGCAAAAATATTTATTATTTATTCACAGATTAATGCATACTACTATTCAGACATTAAAACTGCATTCCATTTTATTGTGTATCCCATAATGCCGCCTGTATCAGGTACAGATGTGCTGTCCTTGCAGACATACACCATCTGATAAATTTAAATTCTTAGAAGAATTCTACTATAAATTCTTATTTTTATTCTGTATGATGATTTTCTGTAGAAATGTATTTATCTTAAAGCTATTTTTAAAACTGATACTTTAGCATTCAGAAATGGGACTGAAAGTGGATCGTGATGCTTGGTGAGTTGCTGTCAGTAATTTTTTTTAGTGGAAGCTTTAGGACCGTATCCATCACGGGTAGTCAGGAATTAGGGCAGTACTCAGTTTGGTATTTAGGAATAACTTTGTATGGTATAAAGTAAAAATTACTATGGTATAAAAAAAAAACCCTTTATACTATGGTATAAAGTAAAAATCAGGAACCAGCTGAAAAAAATGTTATTTAAGCAAGTGGTTTTGAAAAAAGCAAAATGTCTGAGGAGGAAGGCTTCCACTGGTCCCAGCACCTGCCGAAATCCCAGGGCATTGGCAGCATTGGAGTCAAAGAAGGAGGCCAGTGCCGAATGCGGGTGCCGTTAGGCAGGCCTTAAAGGTTTTGGGATTACAGTTTCAGACTTAGGTTTAAGTGGAGTTTTGTCTCCCCAGTCCTTCATTAGAGCTAACTCTCAAAATCCACTTTCAGAAGACAATTTTTTGAATAATTGGTTGCACCATATAATTCTTGCTGTACCAATATATGTGTATGCTTCTCCCAAGCTAGCACTAAGCTTTATAGAGACTAAAAAAGAAAGCTTTCGGCACCAATAATGTTTTCCACATGATAGTTAAAAAACCTCTGCTATCATCATTTAGGGCTTGGTGTATTTGATTTGAAAAAAACTGTTAGAAGGAAGAAAAGCTATTTTATTACGCAAGTGCTGAAACTCATTTTTTGTTTTAATATACCCTGACTAAATGTACATGTTTTTAGATTGAATATGTAAAATTTTGTTACAAAATAAAAAATTTTCTCTAGTCAGTCTCGTGATTATTTACCCATGTGCATTAGAAGATTTGAGCATTACTTTGGAAATATTTTTTGTAGCTTATTAGAATCATAGAATCATAGAATATTTTCGGTTGTAAGGGACCTTCAGAGGTCATCTAGTCCAACCACCCCTGCAATGAGCAGGGCCGTCTTCAACTAGATCGGGTTGCTCAGAGGCCCGTCCAACCTGGCCTTGAATGTTGCCAGGGATGGGGCATCTACCACCTCTCTGGGCAACCTGTGCCAGTGTCTCAACACCCTCATCATAAAAAATTTCTTCCTTATATCTAGTCTAAATCTACTCTTTTTTAGTTTAAACCATCACTCCTTGTCCTATTGCAACAGGCCCTACTAAAAAGTCTGTCCCCATCTTTGTTATAAGCCCCCTCTAACTATTGGAAGGCCGCAGTAAGATCTCCCTGGAGCCTTCTCTTCTCCAGGCTAAACAACCTGAACAACCTGAACAACCTCTCTCAGCCTGTCTTCATACGAGAGGTGCTCCAGCCCTCTGATCATTTTTTGGCCCTCCTCTGGACCCGCTCCCACAGGTCCATGTCTTCCCTGTGCTGAGGACCCCAGAGCTGGACACAGCACTGCAGGTGGGGTCTCATGAGAGTGGAGTCGAGGGGCAGAATCCCCTCCCTCAACCTGCTGGCCACGCTGCTTTGGATGCAGCCCAGGATAGGGTTGGCTTCCTGGGCTGCAAGCGCACATTGCCGGCTCATGTCCAGCTTTTCATCCCCCCGTACCCCCAAGTCCTTCTCGGCAGGGCTGCTCTCAATCCCTTCATCCCCCGCCTGTACTAGTACCGGGGGTTGCCCCGATCCAGGTGCTGGACCTTGCACTTGGCCTTGTTGAACCTCATGAGGTTCACGTGGGCCCACTTCTCCAGCTTGTCCAGGTCCCTCTGGATGGCATCCTGTCCCTCAGGTGTGTCAACCGCACCACTCAGCTTGGTGTTGTCGGCAAACTTGCTGAGAGTGCGCTCGACCCCACTGTCTGTGTCACTGATGAAGACATTAAACAGTACTGGTCCCAGTACGGACCCCTGAGGGACACCACTCGTCACTGATCTCCAGCTGGACATTGAGCCGTTGACCACTACCCTCTGGAAGCAACCATCCAACCAATTCCTCATCTACCAGACAGTCCACCCATCAAATCCATTTCCCTCCAATTTAGAGAGAAGGATGTTGTGGGGGACCATGTCAAAGACCTTACAGCAGTCCAGATGATAGATGACATCCATGGCTCTTCCCTTGTCCACTGATGTAGTAACTCCATTATAGAAGGCCACTAGGTTGGTCAGCCAAGTGAACTGGCATCACGGCTAATATGCACTATCAACACATATAAAGAGTGACGCAAGAGGCAAGATGGCCAACGAATGCTGTAAGAGGCCCATGGCATCCCCACGGTCCCCACGTGCTTTTCCCTTGGTCACCCCTGCCAGAGTGGCCTGGCAGTACCCCTGACCTCACGAGGGGGTGGCAGAAGGCCTGCCGAATCCCGGTAGGAACACAGAATTTACTGGTTATTTCCCAAGTCTAGACAATTGTCACGCTATATTTCTGGGAAGATAATTTGTAAAAAGTGTGGTTGTAATTCTAGGAAGAGAGCGAGCCTGAGAACACGGCTGTGTCCCTGCTGTCCGTGTGTAAACTGGCAGTAATACCACACTCCCAGCTGAAAGGAATGTTCTTATTGACACACACAACTATTTCCTCCTGCCGTATCAGTGGCATGTCCAAATAGTGCTAGTTTTCCTGCCAACTGCTTATTGAAGGAACTGGGGGCGGGGGGGGAGAAGGTGCAAAGCACAGAGCCTGGCTGGCTCTCTAAATGCTTCACTTACCTAGACAAGATTTCTCAGGTGCTTGATCCCCATCTGCTGCCAACCACAACAAGCCACGTCACACTCAAAATCCTGGGAAGCATAACCTTTTGTTCTGCAAATAAAATGACTCAGCGTAACAAGAGGAGTTGCATCTGCTCCTGAGCTCATGAACCACTTCTGCTGCCTGTGCGCCCTCCTTCAATAACTGCGAGAGATACGCAGCCTGCCTGTCCCTGCGAGCCCTGTTTCCAGCTGGCACCCCAAGCATTCTCTCCCCTATGGCGCAAAGCCACCATTAAGGAAAACAATTGCAAAACTCTGGCAGTATGACTGTTTTTTCGACAGGGTATTCACTGAACCCTGATGAACTGCCACAAATAGCTTTCGGCTGTGCATGCGGCTGTATCGTTGGAATTGGATGAGTTTGGTGGAATTCCCCCCCCCCTCCCCGATTTTCCTCTGGGGTATTTCTCCACCATTTTTGCCCAGCTCTCGACTATGACGCTCCTTTTGCTGGGAAGAAAAGAAAGGAAAGCAATTCTTCACTCTTATCACCAGTTCTGTGCCTTCCGTCGGGCAGAAAGGGCCTCGGAAGGCAAGCTCTGCGTTCAGGTTTTTCCAGGTCTTCGGGCCTCGGTTTGCTCAGCGGCGCAAGACGGAGGCACGTGGGCCCGTTTTCGGGAGTGACCTGAGATCTGGGCTGGAGGCACGCCAGGTCAGCGCTGCAGGACCTCCGTGCACGAGGCACCTCGTGGACCTTGCCACCTGCCAGCAGGTAGTCACCAGAACAGTAGCCAGGCCTCCCTTTTCTGTTCCCGTGCCGTGGCCGTCTAGGTGGAAAGAAGCGTGACTGTCGCTCTGCGTGTATCGGGGGACCAGCACGGCTTGAGGCGGTGTTTAATAACGAACGGGCAGAGCACGCGCACGCATGCTTTCCAAGCCAGGCATTACTCACGCTCCAAGAAATACCTGATGTACGGAAAACATTGCCAGCTCGACTCAGCATCATCTCTAAGGCAGTCGCGTGCAGAGCAAAAAACACCCCTGAAATATTCAACGTTTTTTCAAGAAATCTCCATTTATTCTTTTTTTTCGGACTTCGGGCAAATAAAGTGTACAATTCGGGTTCTGCTTACTTGCCCTCATTTTCATTAACAGCCTGTAAGACTGTGTTTATTTTTACTCACACTTCTCTCTGCACGGGGCAAGACTCTGGGTGCTAACCCTCCCGTTTGGCTTCAACTGATCTAAAATGTCATCCATTTCATTGAAAGCATCATCCAAAGATGCTGAAGATTAAGCACGTGTGTAAACAGAGATGCGTTGGGAGGTTTTTACACAACCGCATAGAAAGATTTAGCTATTAGGTTTCCAGAGTTAGTTTCGTGTGTCTAAATTTAGCACGCAAATATGCAACTCAGACGTTCCAAATCTGCAGAAAACTTGTACACACTTCATTTATAAATGGCTGGCAAAAAGGCTTACCTGATTCAGGAGGAAAAGTTCATTCGAGGTCAAGGCCTGCGGATTTGTTCTTCCAAGTCATTTAGGTTTGTACCTGGATGCCTGGCTCTCCGGCTCTGCGCGAGCCGAGGATGCTTAAGGCAGTGCAACCCCCAGAAGTTCACCAGGACAGGGGGATGCAGATTCAATCCTGTCTCTTCAGTCTGCACCCTTCTGGCTTTCAGGAGAGTATTTAATCACGGTGTTACGGGCAATGTTTTGGCTGCAGAGATGGTTCTTCACTGAGGAATCCAGTAATGGCACGCACATTCTTAAGCTTGTCTAGGATCAAAACCCGTACACGTATACGCTAAATGCGATTAACATTTGTACACAGATTTTGGAACAGAGTTAGCACTACGCTTCTGCTTCTTGCATTTTAACCCGTTCTCAGAGCAGTGGTTTCCCCAAAGGAAGTATACCTTCCCATTTGTGCACGAGGTATAGCGTACCCGGCAAGTATCTAAAACTAATGTCAGTAGCCCTGGTAGGATTTCTCAAACGATTAGTGCCTTCATGGCAATAACACCCAGAAAAAGCAGCTAATGTAGACTTAGGGTATCGCTGGAGAGGTGAGGGACGAGCCTTGGACAACCCCATCCGTTACAGACCCTTCAAATACATATGGATAAAGTCTATGGTTATCACAGAGCAAGTAGCTCCGGGACACCAGTCACCAAATAACCAAACAGCGCTGCAAGATCAGTACGATTGTTCATCCCCACGGGACAGACGGGAGCGTTTTAAACCAAGAGCCACAATTTTTTCTCGGTCACTGTACGCAGCCATCTCACGGCTCACGCAGGAAACTGCACCCTCGCAGACTTGCACGACACATTTAGGACCACGACCACGACCTCGTGCACGGGGAACTCTCCTGCAGCCTGATTTTCTCTGCTGCGCCTGCAGGCTCGACATGTCAATACCTGGCGACCGGCGCCCCAAACCTCTCTCCCTTCCACGCTGCAGCTCGCTTTTCCTTGTCCGCTAATGGCAGCCCAGCCACGGTTCTCCACCTCCGCAGGCCCCCACCTGATGCTACCTAGGAGTCACGGGTGGCAGCAGGCAGGTGGCTGCCGACTAGTTGTTCAGGGGTGTGTTTTAACCCTGAGGATGCCTGTCCTGCCCCTGGCCTGTCCTGCACGGCCAGCTCTTAGTAAAGCCCTCCCGAGGCTCTCGACAGAGGGGGAGCCCCCGCAGAGCCAGGCAGGCAGGCAGGCAGGCAGGCAGGCAGGCAGCTCCGCAGAGCTACGCCAGCCCGGCAGCTGGAAATACAACCCGCAACTGCAGTGCGTGTGGGCACCACACGCCAGGAAGAACGAGCTTTCCACCGCTGCATCAGCATCCTTACTGTCCTGTCTCACGGCATGGCAGCATTCGTACGTGGATTCAAAGAGAGGGTCAGAGCTCCGGTCAGCTCCACGCCGAGAGCACGTGCACCGAAACGACGCCCGATAGCTAGGTGTCTTCCCCCCCTTCTACGGTTCCTTTGGTCGGCAACTGGGATTTCCTACAAAGCCAGATAGAAAGTAAAAGTATTGCTGCTTTAAAAGAGAGGGCCTGCTGAAGAGATTCCGTCCTCCTGGGGAGGAGTTTTCAGGGAGGAAGGCACTGCGCAGCTCCTTGTGCTGGGTTTGTGTGGGAGAGAGGGGTCCAGGGGTGGCTCCTGTCAGAAGCTGCTGGAAGCTTCCCTGGCTCCAAGACGGATCCGCCGCTGGCCAAGGTGGCAGCGCCTCTGGGATAACAGATTTAAGAAGGGGAAAGACTCCTGAGGCCGAGAGGAAGATGGAGGAGGAAGATGGAGGAGGAGGAAGGTGGAGGAGGAAGAAGAAGAAGAAGAAGAAGAAGAGCTACAGTAAAAAAAGAGAAGAAGAAGATGGGAGAAGAAGAAGAGCAGCTCCAGTAAGGAGTGGGGTGTGAGAGAAACAACCATACAAACCCCGAGGTCAGTGAAGAAGGAGAGGGAGGAGGTGTGGGGGAGCAGAGATTCCCCTGCAGCCCGTGGGGAGAGGGCAGGCTGTCCCCCTGCAGCCCATGAAGGGTTAGCGGTGGAGCAGAGATTCCCCTGCAGCCCGTGGAGAACCCCACGGTGGAGCCGGTGGCTGGGTTTGGAAAACGCCGTGACTCTGGGAAAGCCCACGCTGAAGAAGTTTGGGGAGGACTGCAGCCCGTGGGAAGGACTCGCGTTGGAGAAGCTCGTGGAGGGCTGTCTCCCGTGGGAGGGACCCCACGCTGGAGCAGGGGCAGAGTGTGAGGAGTCCTCCCCCTGAGGAGGAAGGAGCGGCAGAGACAGCGTGTGATGAACTGACCCAAACCCCCATTCCCCGTCCCGCTGCGCCGCTGGGGGTGGGAGGAGGCAGAGGAATCGGGAGCAAAGCTGAGCCCGGGAAGAAGGGAGCGGCGGGGGGGAGGTGTGTTTTTAAGATACAGTTCTATTTCTCGTCGTCCTACTCTGCTTTGGTTGTTAACAAATTAAATTGGTTTCTTTTCCCCCACAATCGAGTCTGGTTTGCCCATGAGCATAAGTGCCAAGTGATGCCCCCGCGTCCTCTGAAGCCACGAGGTTTTTGTTTTCTTTTCTGTTGGCCCTCCTGCGGGCGGGGAGGAGTCAGGGAGCTGCTGCCTGGTGCTTTTGCCGGCTGGACGTCACCCCGGCACTGATAAAACGGCGGAGAAAGCTGCTGTCCCGTCTGCTTGGGGAGGGCAGCGTTCCTGCTCCTCTTGAAAAAGCAGCATGGCTGATACGTTTGTGAAGAGCAAAATCAGGGATGACAAAGTAACCCTGTTCGTAAAGGCAGGCTGCCCCTACTGCAGGAACGCCATGGAGATGCTCAAGCAATACAGCTTCGCGCCTGGACACCTGCAAGTGTTTGATATCAGCGGGCGGGGGGACGTCCAGGATTACTTCCAGCAAACAACAGGGCAAAACACCGTAAGTTCTCTCTCGCCGTCGTATGTCCGACTTTGCTGACCCTTTGTCCCGGCTGCCCCCTAATGCGGCCGGGCGTTGCAGAGGCTGAAGCCGGGTCTCTTTCCCCGCTGCTTTCTACGCCAGATCCCCGGGAGAAGCCGCTCCCCTTCCCCGCTTTTCAAAGCGCCCCTCGTCCCCATCGCTCCGCTCCTCCTGCGGCTGCGGCCACTGCCACTGCAGGGATCCGCGCTGCCGTGCCGAGGCGTGCAGCCCGCTCCCCGTCGCGGGGACCGGGGGGGCGCAGAGCTTCGCCCGCCGCCGGCTGCTCCCGGGGAGCTGCGGCACCTCCCGGCACCCCTGTGCCTCCTCCAAACCCCTCTGCTGCTGGAAGAGGCAGGGCAGAGGCATGGAAGAAGCCTGACGGTGAGGCTTGGACCGGGACCCTGCCGGCTGAAGGAGGGCTGGGGGAGAGGGGCACCTTCCTGTTCTGCTCTGAAGCTCCTCCAGAGATCTTGCCACGGCGCTGCCCGAGGCAGCCCAGCTTTGCAGAGCGGCGAGAACCCAGAGCCGCGCGTTTGTCTGAATGCGGCCGCTTGCTTTCCCCTCTGACCTCACGCAGAAGCAGCGTTTCGCATCGCATCCCTGCAGCTGGCCGTGAAGCAGATGCCGCGCTTCCAGAATTTCGTGGCCCGTTCTTTGGAGGCTGCACGAACTAATCCGATCTGTCCCAGGGAGCAGAGCTCTGTGCTTGAGTTGCAGGCAGCCGGTTCCTCAGAAGCGCTGCCGCACAGGGCAGGCAGTGCAGCCCTCAGGGCTGGTCGCACCTCTGCGGGACGAGCACGCCTTTCTCCTTCCCTCCCCACTCTCCCGTAACGATACCAAAGCCCGGCCGCCTCCCTGAGGTGAAGCAGAAGGCAAAGGCTGGGGACCCGCTGTCACGGCTGCCCGCGCCTCCTGCACAGTCCTCGCTCTCGGGGTCAAGCCTCTGTCCTGGCTGCCGTCCGACCCTGCCTGCTCAAGGCGAGCCTCTCGCAGAGGAGCTCATTTCTCGCTTGGCTCCCCGTCCCCATCCCCGGCTCGGCAACGGGGCGGCAGCCCGTGGGCACGGCTGCCTTCCCCCAGCCCTGCGAGGCAGACAGCCCAGGAGGGAGGGCTGGCATGGCTGGAGGGGAGGCAGCCTCCAGCCTTGGCGGGGCCGTCACGGCATGTGTCGCGCAGGCCCAGGCCAGGCGTCTTGCTCGGCTTCTCGGGGAGAGCATCCGACGCCCCAGCGTCCCGAAGCTCAGCCCTGGGGCTGCCCTTTTTCCACCCCGCTTGCCAAGAAAGGCCCTTTCCGTTTGCTCCGGCAGCCCCAGCCCTCTCTAGCGCCGGGCCTTTTAGGCAAGCCCTGTTCACCCGACTGCGCCTCGCCCGGCCCCTGCCCGCCGTGCCAGGCCATCCCTGCCGACCGCAGGAAACCTGACAGCCCCACAGCTGAGCATCTGCTGCATCACAGCGGCAGCGCCGAGCAGCGCCCGGAACTGCCAGCAGAAAGCCTTTTCCCAGCAGCGCTGGGAATTTGCGTGGGGGGGAGAGGATGGGCAGCTTTGGTAGTGAAGCAGCAGCCCGAAAGCAGAAGCTGGCTTCCCAGCGGGAGGGGGAGCGATGGGATTAGCAGCGAGCAGAAATTAGAAAGCAGAAGCAGGTTTCCAGGCTGCAGCAGGACGGCGTGAGGTTTGCCAGCGAGAGAAGTCAGTTACTGGATGCAGAAGGTGATTTCCCAGCAGCAGAGGGATGGGGGAGAGGGCTGGCCGGCATCGGGGAGGACAAAGGGGTGGCGAGTGCCGCCGGGGACGGCGTGTCCCCAGGAGAAGGCTGGCCTCAGCTGCTGCTGGGGCTCGGGGGATTTCCGGGGATTCTCGGGGCAGCGGTGTTCCCCACCTCGGCCACGCAGGATGAAGACCAAACTTGCCTGGGCTCTCTTCAAAGCTCTCTTCTCTCCCGGTCCCCCCAGGAAGACACGGCTTCCCTTGCCCACGCCAGCCAGAGGAACGCTTCTGGTTCCCGCCCGGCCTTGTGCCGTAAGCACCCCTTCGTGGGGACGGCCCCCGTCCCCAGGCACCCACGGTGCAGGCAGGCTCCCTGCCGCAGCCCGCTCTTGCAGCAAGGTCTCCTTGGGACCAGAAAGCGCCGCAGCACGGTCCTCCGAGCGCTGGACACGGAGCACTGCTTGTCCGCACCCCTCGGGAGGGACGGAGGCAGACGTCTGGGAGAGGACCGTGCCCAGCCATCGCCCCCCTCCGGTGCAGGCAGAGGAGAACCGTGGGGGTGGCACAAGGGCCGGGAGGGAGCGGAGCAGGGACGGCTCACCCGGGCCGTTGGCCGCTAAGGGGACGCGAGGGGCCGGGAGAAGAGCTGCCTGGGTTTCCCTTCCTTTTGCTCTTCCCTGGCTTCAGCGGGGCTGCTTTTTCCCGGCTCGGCACTGGGAGCTGCTCGCTCGCTGCTCTGGGATCCTGTGTGTGGAGCGGATCCAGCGCTCTGCTGGAGCGTGGTTTTATCCTCCTGCAGCCTCTGTAAAGTGCAGAGCATTCCCCCACCCCTTCTTTTCTAGCAGCCCATTTTCAGACGGAGCCGGGGCCGGGGGCGAGAAGAGGAGCATTTGGTAAATCACGGTCTCCCGGGCGGGAAGTCCGCTTCCCCAACGAATCCTCTGCCCGCTCTTTGCCTTCAGCAGCCCAGCTCTATTGCTTAATCCGCAGCGTTGTTTTGTGCCCAGGTCCCTCGCGTGTTCATCGGGAGACGCTGCATCGGAGGATTATCCGACCTGGAGCGCATGTGCTGCAGGCTCCCCAGAATGCTGCAGCAGATCGGTGCCCTGCAGTAGCTGAAGGGTAAGTCCTGGGCAGGCTCTCTGGCCAGCAGCAATGCTTTTGCACTAGTGTAGACAAATTTGCGGGCTTGTAACACCGAAGCAGGGCTTGACGGAGCGGAGCTGTGTGCCAGTATGCAACAGCAAAGCGGGAATTGGTTGCCGGGATTCCCAGTTGCGGCAGACACCTTGGGACTTTCCTCCTGCCTGCTTGAAAGAACCGTCACCAAAGTCTCTGACAACAGAGGTTTCAGTTGCCAGCCTTTGCCTGGGATCGAGCCAAAACGGCTCAGCTCGTGGCTCGCTCTTTCTTCGAGCCAGCCCCGCAGGACGGAGGCGGAGGGAGGGTGCTGCTCCCGCCAGTGGTTTAGGGACACTCGGACGTTGGTGACCTGTGCCGCCACCGCCGCGTTTGTGTGGGGCGTGAGTGGGAAGGGGCCGGGAGTGGGCTTTGAGGGACGTGGCGAAGGAAAACCCCCGCGCAAAGAGCGACAGCTGAGATATAGATACGTGTAAGTGTGTGGGCTGCGTCAATCCCAGTGCAAGAAGAGAACGCCCGGCTGCTCCCCTACGGCATGCAGAGGAAGGCAGACACGGGCTGGGGCCCGCTGCTCTCGCTCGTCAAGCGTCCCTTCAACAGCCCCGTGTAGCGTGCAGAACGTTTTGGCTTGCACTTGTATCCCACTTCTTCGGAAGCTGAGGGGCAGCTAACTGTGCAAACAGACACGGCTGGGCGGGTGGGTGCGAGCGTGCGCAATTCAAGTGCTGCGTGTGCTACCCGATGAGGAGCTCGGAACCACGGCAGTAGCTCGGAACCACGGCAGTAGCTCGAGCCAAACGCACAAGCGCTCCCGTGGCTGAACGCTGGACTGTGCAGAGTCAGGGGTCCTTGTTTCCCTTGCCCAGTAAAACTGCCTGGGTCGGTAAGTCGGTTTTTAGCAAAGGTGGCCGGACTGGCGCGTGTCATAGACCCTGTGGGTGTACACGCACAAAACCCGTGTGCCTATATACCGACACACAGGTATATCTGCATGCAGGTGAAAGACAGAAGTGTGTGTCCACATGCGAAAGCGCTGTTGCAAAGGTCTGCGGAGCCTGCTCTCGAGTGGTATTGTATTAACCAAGCAGCTGCGAAGAGCAGTCATCTCTACCCTTCACGTCCGCTCTTTCTGCTTGCAGGAGAAAGATGAGCAGGGGCTACGACCTCCTCCGTTGGACACAGACGCTCTGGGAGCAAATCCCTGGCAACTTCCTTCTGCGGGATCAACTGCGGCCTTTTGGCGAACGCAGCTGCTTTTCCTTTCGCTGATACGTTTCGCTTCGATACGTTAACGTCTCCTCGTCCTTTCTGTAGCTCTGGGAAGAGGTCCAGAGCATGATCTGGTTCAGCCCAATAAAATCGGCTTGCTCTAGGCGGCTGCGTTCAGCGGTGTGGTCCTTTCTCGCCCAGACCCACTCATGCACTCAGCCTAAAGGCCTCTGCTCTCTCCACAGTCTTGTGCCCACCCGTCTCTCCCAAGGGCCCCTCTGGAAATGCTCGCTCTTGCCCGTGGCCTGGGACCATTGTCATTCCAAGGGTCTGAGCTGGAGGCGCGCCCAGACTGCGGTCGTGTGTGTCCCCTGCGACGCAGCCTTGAAAACAGCCCCTGCAGCCTGGACCCACGTCCCCTGCCCTGCTGGCGCCCCGTCTCTTGGCTGACGTCTGCCGGCAGGGTCACGACGACTCCTCCGAGCAGCCCCGGCTTGGTGAGGATTTCCTTACAGCACTGAGACACAACCACCGCCCCGCTGAGGCAGCAGGGGCCGGGTTCAGACCTGAAGGCAACGGCGCCGGGGTGGGAAGCGGGCTGTCGGGGAACGCACAGCACGGCCGCTGCCGAGTCAAGCTGGGCCAAGAGCTGCCTTGAACGCCTGGCGTTACAGTAGCACTGCCTCCAGCAGAAGAGCTTCCAGGCTCTTTCAACCTGGTGATGCGGCAAAAGCCCCCAAGTATCCAACCCTTCCAAACTCTGCTCACTTTGATTTCTCTCACCCTTTCTTCCCCCTCCTTTTTCTTTTTAAACCAAAACATTGAGAGCTTCCTTGTGGTGTCTTTGGGGTTGGAAGTGCAGTTAACACCTGTGGAGTCAAAGCTGGCGGCTTTTAAAGCCGGAACCTTCTTTGATTTTTGACAGACAGACAGATGGACAGACAGACAGAGAGACAGACAGCTTAACCCTTGGGATTTGCTGAGCAGGCAGAGCCTAAGGGGCAGAACCCAGCCCAGCTTTACCGTGGCCCCTTGGCAGCTCCTCCTCGACAGAGCCTCCCCTCGAGCACGGTCCCTCTCTCCCAGGGTCAAGCTGGGATGAGGCAGCACGAGCCTGAACTGAAGCTGACGTGCGCAAATTTCTGCCGACGCGGGTTTTTTCAGCCTGCCTGAACCCTCTCCCAGGCAAAGGGCAGTCCTTAAATAGGAGAAGTTCAACGCAGACGTTTCCTCGATGGCACGACAGAGCGTTGTGGAGCTGTTCTCCAGCAGAACTCGCTGCTTCCAGTCCTTTTACGCCACGAGAATCGCCACGGGGTGAAAAGCTTCAAATCTAATCGCAAAGTGTAAAGGTATTGCCCTCCAGAAACGAGGCCAGGTGAGGCTGCTGGAGGAATTTTCGCATGCGTGGGCACACCGTGCGCGCCTGGAGGTACCTCAGAGCCGCTGCCGGAGGGTGTGTTTTGCAGACTTGGGGACGGCGGGCAGGAGCTCCTGCTGCTGATGATGGCGAGAGAAACTGCTCGGGAACAGCGAAAGCTGCGGCCACCCATTTCTCTTTCTAGTGCTTGAAAAAGGCACGCTGCTTCCCTTCTCGCTTAACGTTTTGGCGGAGAGCTATATGGGGGTAATTTTGCCCAAGTTAAATTCCGTGCCATCAGTTGAGTACCCTGGCACTGGAGGGTACTGGAGCTGGAGTATCTGGCCTCCCACAGCGCCTGCTACGTGACCCTTTCCCAAGGGAAGGAAATGGCTTATCCGTGCAGCCGTGTCCCTGCACACGGATTGCAAGCTGCACTGGGACAGGAAAGCAGAAACAGGCAACTAGAGGCGTTAGGTCTAAAAGATTTAGTCTCGTGCAGCGTGACGCTGAAGTAACTCCAGGCAAATCCCAGTATCGGGAAACTTGTGGCAGGAAGGCTCCCTGGAGCGGGTGTGCACAGCGTGCACCTCCCGGAGCAATTGCTGGGACCTGCGCCACTCTCTCCGTTGGAAAAAGCCCAGGTTCTCTCAGGCTGACCTCGCTGCATCCCCCTTAGCTCCCCGGGCAGCGGCTGGTTTTCCTGGCTGCATTTAGCATCACAGCCACGACCTTGTGCATGGCGAACTCTCCTGCAGCCTGATTTTCTCCGCTGCGCCCGCAGGCTCGACATGTCAATACCTGGCGACCGGCGCCCCAAACCTCTCTCCCTTCCACGCTGCAGCTCGCTTTTCCTTGTCCGCTAATGGCAGCCCAGCCACGGTTGTCCACCTCCGCAGGCCCCCACCTGATGCTACCTAGGAGTCATGGGTGGCAGCAGGCAGGTGGCTGCCGACTAGTTGTTCAGGGGTGTGTTTTAACCCTGAGGATGCCTGTCCTGCCCCTGGCCTGTCTTGCACGGCCAGCTCTGAGGAAAGCCCTCCCGAGGCTCTCGACGGAGGGGGAGCCCCCGCAGAGCCAGGCAGGCAGGCAGGCAGGCAGGCAGGCAGGCAGCTCCGGCAGCTGGAAATACAACCCGCAACTGCAGTGCGTGTGGGCACCACACGCCAGGAAGAACGAGCTTTCCACCGCTGCATCAGCATCCTTACTCTCCTGTCTCACGGCACGGCAGCATTCGTACGTGGATTCAAAGAGAGGGTCAGAGCTCCGGTCAGCTCCACGCCGAGAGCCGATGCCACAGGCCGTGAAGTTTTGCTTGTCGAGATTCAGTTGCGTCCCTCTTGTCGCTCCTGTAGGTTTCAGCAGATACTGTCAAGTGTCCGGCCAGATTCCCGGTGCCTTTATCACGTACGAAAGTTAAGCAAATGATACGGTAAGAATCAGTGCGGCAGTAGCGAACGCGGACAAGAGAAGAACAGCAGATACAAGCGGCATGTCCGCCATGTCCCGCTCCCACCCTGCTCCCTTTGCCCCCAGAAACGGGCTTTTGGAAGTGATCTGCCCATACCCCTACCCCAGGGGCCGCAGAAGGGGGGCTGTGCCCCCAAAGGCACCGGGAGCGAGGGGTATCACAAAACCTCCGGCGAGCCCAGCTGGGCTTTTCGCTTGTGCTGCCTTTCCTCTTGGGATCTTTTTCAAGGCCGACAAAACCAGAAGCTGACTCTTCTTCTTGCGGCAGAGAAACGCCTGCACCCCAACCTGGGCCAACTGCGGGAAATCCTCCTGCAGTGCTCTTACCCCTGCGGGTAGGCTTCCCTAGTTCCCTTCACCCGCTGTGCTCTCCCCAAGCCGGCCACCTTTTGGATCGGCTCGTTTGGCGTATGCAGACTTCAAAGGCACACTGAGGGAGCGCCTCGCCTTTGCCGCCGTTTCCAGAGGGGCAATGGGGTGCTTCAGCCAGGTGCCACCCATTCTGAAGGCTAAGGCACACCGGCTAAAACTGACTAGCGGAGCCATCAGTCCGGGAAGAGCATCTGGGCGCAGGACTCTCCCGGCTTCCTCAAAACGAGAGGATGAAAAGTCATACTGAAAGCCGAGAGCGAGGAGAAGTTACGCTGCCCAGGACTTCCCGCGGTGTGGCAAGCCCACGGCCGGTGCCCGGCAAGCAGCTGTGGTACGGCGGTGCGCACAGAGCTGCCCAAACCCAGCTGCCTGACTTTGACCTTCTGAGGACTGCAAAGGAGCGAGCGGAGCTCCAAAGGCCGACTTTTCCGTGCACACCGCGGCAAGTTTCTTCCGCAATGCTGATGCTGCAGAAAACTGAACTTGGGAAGCCCCGTTTGGGGTAGGGGCAGAGCTCTTGTGCTCGCCTGTCACACGCAACGTCCAGTAGCTCACGAAAAGAGAGCGTGGGCCCTGGTGCTGCTTTCCCCTTCCAGACTGGTGCCAGTCAGCACTGGAATGTCTTTATTCTCCTCCTGGGTTAAGCCGTGGTAGGTATTTTCAGCAGCTAAAGTGTGAGTGGGTTGCTTCTAGTTGGCGAGCGGCCCGAGACACTTGCGGGGATTTCTCACCTCTGTGGAGCGGTCCGGGGCTCCCCAGTACGAGAGCGCTGTGGACGTGCTGGAGCGAGGCCAGCAAAGGGCCCTGCAGATGGGGAAGGGATGGGAGCATCTGTTACAGGAGGGGAGGCTGCGAGAGCTGGGGCTGCTCCGCCTGGAGAAGGGGATGCTCGGGGGGGCCTCGCCCCCTGTCCTGGTTTCAGCTAAGACAGAGTTAATTTTCCTCCTAGTAGCTGGTATAGTGCTGTGTTTTGGATTTAGTAGGAAAATAACGTTGATAACACACTGATGTTTTTAGTTGTTGCTAAGTAGTGTTTATCCTAAGTCAAGGATTTTTCAGCTTCTCATGGCCAGCCAGCAGGAAGGCTGGAGGGGCACAAGGAGCTGGGAGGGGACACAGCCAGGACAGCTGACCCAAACTGGCCAAAGGGATATTCCATACCATATGATGTCATGCCCAGAATATAAACTGGGGGAGTTGGCTGGGAGGGGCGGATCGCGGCTCGGAAACTAACTGGGCATCGGTCAATGAGTGGTGAGCAAGTGCATTGTGCACCACTTGCTTTGTATAGTTTAATTCTTTTAGTATTACTATTGTCATATTATCATTATCATTGTTTTTTTTCATTCCTTTCTGTCCTATTAAACTGTCTTTATCTCAACTCACGAGCTTTTTTCCTGATTGTCTCCCCCATCCCAGGGGTGGGGGGGGAGTGAGGGAGCGGCTGCGTGGTGCTTAGTTGCCGGCTGGGGTTAAACCACGACACCCCCATGCAGAAATATCTGATGGAGGAATGAAGACGAGAAATGTTTTCCTTTCACAGGCCATGGGCAAGAGCGAGCATTTCCAGAGGGGCCCTTGGGAGAGACGGGTGGGCACAAGACCGTGGAGAGAGCAGAGGCCTTTAGGCTGAGTGCATGAGTGGGTCTGGGCGAGAAAGGACCACACCGCTGAACGCAGCCGCCTAGAGCAAGCCGATTTTATTGGGCTGAACCAGATCATGCTCTGGACCTCTTCCCAGAGCTACAGAAAGGACGAGGAGACGTTAACATATCGAAGCGAAACGTATCAGCGAAAGGAAAAGCAGCTGCGTTCGCCAAAAGGCCGCAGTTGATCCCGCAGAAGGAAGTTGCCAGGGATTTGCTCCCAGAGCGTCTGTGTCCAACGGAGGAGGTCGTAGCCCCTGCTCATCTTTCTCCTGCAAGCAGAAAGAGCGGACGTGAAGGGTAGAGATGACTGCTCTTCGCAGCTGCTTGGTTAATACAATACCACTCGAGAGCAGGCTCCGCAGACCTTTGCAACAGCGCTTTCGCATGTGGACACACACTTCTGTCTTTCACCTGCATGCAGATATACCTGTGTGTCGGTATATAGGCACACGGGTTTTGTGCGTGTACACCCACAGGGTCTATGACACGCGCCAGTCCGGCCACCTTTGCTAAAAACCGACTTACCGACCCAGGCAGTTTTACTGGGCAAGGGAAACAAGGACCCTGACTCTGCACAGTCCAGCGTTCAGCCACGGGAGCGCTTGTGCGTTTGGCTCGAGCTACTGCCGTGGTTCCGAGCTACTGCCGTGGTTCCGAGCTCCTCATCGGGTAGCACACGCAGCACTTGAATTGCGCACGCTCGCACCCACCCGCCCAGCCGTGTCTGTTTGCACAGTTAGCTGCCCCTCAGCTTCCGAAGAAGTGGGATACAAGTGCAAGCCAAAACGTTCTGCACGCTACACGGGGCTGTTGAAGGGACGCTTGACGAGCGAGAGCAGCGGGCCCCAGCCCGTGTCTGCCTTCCTCTGCATGCCGTAGGGGAGCAGCCGGCCGTTCTCTTCTTGCACTGGGATTGACGCAGCCCACGCACTTACACGTATCTATATCTCAGCTGTCGCTCTTTGCGCGGGGGTTTTCCTTCGCCACGTCCCTCAAAGCCCACTCCCGGCCCCTTCCCACTCACGCCCCACACAAACGCGGCGGTGGCGGCACAGGTCACCAACGTCCGAGTGTCCCTAAACCACTGGCGGGAGCAGCACCCTCCCTCCGCCTCCGTCCTGCGGGGCTGGCTCGAAGAAAGAACGAGCCACGAGCTGAGCCGTTTTGGCTCGATCCCAGGCAAAGGCTGGCAACTGAAACCTCTGTTGTCAGAGACTTTGGTGACGGTTCTTTCAAGCAGGCAGGAGGAAAGTCCCAAGGTGTCTGCCGCAACTGGGAATCCCGGGAACCAATTCCCGCTTTGCTGTTGCATACTGGCACACAGCTCCGCTCCGTCAAGCCCTGCTTCGGTGTTACAAGCCCGCAAATTTGTCTACACTAGTGCAAAAGCATTGCTGCTGGCCAGAGAGCCTGCCCAGGACTTACCCTTCAGCTACTGCAGGGCACCGATCTGCTGCAGCATTCTGGGGAGCCTGCAGCACATGCGCTCCAGGTCGGATAATCCTCCGATGCAGCGTCTCCCGATGAACACGCGAGGGACCTGGGCACAAAACAACGCTGCGGATTAAGCAGTAGAGCTGGGCTGCTGAAGGCAAAGAGCGGCAGAGGATTCGTTGGGGAAGCGGACTTCCCGCCCGGGAGACCGTGATTTACCAAATGCTCCTCTTCTCGCCCCCGGCCCCGGCTCCGTCTGAAAATGGGCTGCTAGAAAAGAAGGGGTGGGGGAATGCTCTGCACTTTACAGAGGCTGCAGGAGGATAAAACCACGCTCCAGCAGAGTGCTGGATCCGCTCCACACACAGGATCCCAGAGCAGCGAGCGAGCAGCTCCCAGTGCTGAGCCGGGAAAAAGCAGCCCCGCTGAAGCCAGGGAAGAGCAAAAGGAAGGGAAACCCAGGCAGCTCTTCTCCCGGCCCCTCGCGTCCCCTTAGCGGCCAACGGCCCGGGTGAGCCGTCCCTGCTCCGCTCCCTCCCGGCCCTTGTGCCACCCCCACGGTTCTCCTCTGCCTGCACCGGAGGGGGGGCGATGGCTGGGCACGGTCCTCTCCCAGACGTCTGCCTCCGTCCCTCCCGAGGGGTGCAGACAAGCAGTGCTCCGTGTCCAGCGCTCGGAGGACCGTGCTGCGGCGCTTTCTGGTCCCGAGGAGACCTTGCTGCAAGAGCGGGCTGCGGCAGGGAGCCTGCCTGCACCGTGGGTGCCTGGGGACGGGGGCCGTCCCCACGAAGGGGGTGCTTACGGCACAAGGCCGGGCGGGAACCAGAAGCGTTCCTCTGGCTGGCGTGGGCAAGGGAAGCCGTGTCTTCCTGGGGGGACCGGGAGAGAAGAGAGCTTTGAAGAGAGCCCAGGCAAGTTTGGTCTTCATCCTGCGTGGCCGAGGTGGGGAACACCGCTGCCCGAGAATCCCCGGAAATCCCCCGAGCCCCAGCAGCAGCTGAGGCCAGCCTTCTCCTGGGGACACGCCGTCCCCGGCGGCACTCGCCACCCCTTTTGTCCTCCCCGATGCCGGCCAGCCCTCTCCCCCATCCCTCTGCTGCTGGGAAATCACCTTCTGCATCCAGTAACTGACTTCTCTCGCTGGCAAACCTCACGCCGTCCTGCTGCAGCCTGGAAACCTGCTTCTGCTTTCTAATTTCTGCTCGCTGCTAATCCCATCGCTCCCCCTCCCGCTGGGAAGCCAGCTTCTGCTTTCGGGCTGCTGCTTCACTACCAAAGCTGCCCATCCTCTCCCCCCCACGCAAATTCCCAGCGCTGCTGGGAAAAAGGCTTTCTGCTGGCAGTTCCGGGCGCTGCTCGGCGCTGCCGCTGTGATGCAGCAGATGCTCAGCTGTGGGGCTGTCAGGTTTCCTGCGGTCGGCAGGGATGGCCTGGCACGGCGGGCAGGGGCCGGGCGAGGCGCAGTCGGGTGAACAGGGCTTGCCTAAAAGGCCCGGCGCTAGAGAGGGCTGGGGCTGCCGGAGCAAACGGAAAGGGCCTTTCTTGGCAAGCGGGGTGGAAAAAGGGCAGCCCCAGGGCTGAGCTTCGGGACGCTGGGGCGTCGGATGCTCTCCCGAGAAGCCGAGCAAGACGCCTGGCCTGGGCCTGCGCGACACATGCCGTGACGGCCCCGCCAAGGCTGGAGGCTGCCTCCCCTCCAGCCATGCCAGCCCTCCCTCCTGGGCTGTCTGCCTCGCAGGGCTGGGGGAAGGCAGCCGTGCCCACGGGCTGCCGCCCCGTTGCCGAGCTGGGGATGGGGACGGGGAGCCAAGCGAGAAATGCGCTCCTCTGCGAGAGGCTCGCCTTGAGCAGGCAGGGTCGGACGGCAGCCAGGACAGAGGCTTGACCCGAGAGCGAGGACTGTGCAGGAGGCGCGGGCAGCCGTGACAGCGGGTCCCCAGCCTTTGCCTTCTGCTTCACCTCAGGGAGGCGGCCGGGCTTTGGTATCGTTACGGGAGAGTGGGGAGGGAAGGAGAAAGGCGTGCTCGTCCCGCAGAGGTGCGACCAGCCCTGAGGGCTGCACTGCCTGCCCTGTGCGGCAGCGCTTCTGAGGAACCGGCTGCCTGCAACTCAAGCACAGAGCTCTGCTCCCGGGGACAGATCGGATTAGTTCGTGCAGCCTCCAAAGAACGGGCCGCGAAATTCTGGAAGCGCGGCATCTGCTTCACGGCCAGCTGCAGGGATGCGATGCGAAACGCTGCTTCTGCGTGAGGTCAGAGGGGAAAGCAAGCGGCCACCTTCAGACAAACGCGCGGCTCTGGGTTCTCGCCGCTCTGCAAAGCTGGGCTGCCTCGGGCAGCGCCGTGGCAAGATCTCTGGAGGAGCTTCAGAGCAGAACAGGAAGGTGCCCCTCTCCCCCAGCCCTCCTTCAGCCGGCAGGGTCCCGGTCCAAGCCTCACCGTCAGGCTTCTTCCATGCCTCTGCCCTGCCTCTTCCAGCAGCAGAGGGGTTTGGAGGAGGCACAGGGGTGCCGGGAGGTGCCGCAGCTCCCCGGGAGCAGCCGGCGGCGGGCGAAGCTCTGCGCCCCCCCGGTCCCCGCGACGGGGAGCGGGCTGCACGCCTCGGCACGGCAGCGCGGATCCCTGCAGTGGCAGTGGCCGCAGCCGCAGGAGGAGCGGAGCGATGGGGACGAGGGGCGCTTTGAAAAGCGGGGAAGGGGAGCGGCTTCTCCCGGGGATCTGGCGTAGAAAGCAGCGGGGAAAGAGACCCGGCTTCAGCCTCTGCAACGCCCGGCCGCATTAGGGGGCAGCCGGGACAAAGGGTCAGCAAAGTCGGACATACGACGGCGAGAGAGAACTTACGGTGTTTTGCCCTGTTGTTTGCTGGAAGTAATCCTGGACGTCCCCCCGCCCGCTGATATCAAACACTTGCAGGTGTCCAGGCGCGAAGCTGTATTGCTTGAGCATCTCCATGGCGTTCCTGCAGTAGGGGCAGCCTGCCTTTACGAACAGGGTTACTTTGTCATCCCTGATTTTGCTCTTCACAAACGTATCAGCCATGCTGCTTTTTCAAGAGGAGCAGGAACGCTGCCCTTCCCCAGCGAGTTCCCCGGCTGGTGCGGCAGCAGCAATCTCCCTCCGAGATATTTATTTCCCTCCCTGAAAACTCCTCCCCAGGAGGACGGAATCTCTTCAGCAGGCCCTCTCTTTTACAGCAGCAATACTTTTACTTTCTATCTGGCTTTGTAGGAAATCCCAGCTGCCGACCAAAGGAACCGTAGAAGAGCGGGAAGGCACCTAGCTATCGGGCGGTGTTTCGGTGCGCGCGCTCTGGAACAAGGTTTGCAGGAGCTGCTCGTGAACTCGGGCCCTGGCTGAGGCCCAGCTCCCGCTGTTGCCTCTCTGCCCTTCCGCAGGTTCGGCTCTGCCTGTCCTGCCCCTCACCTCACCCGCTGCAGGATGCTAAAACCGCCTTGGGGCGACAGTACAGGCACCGGGAAACCTGCAGGCAAGTGAACTGGCATCCCTCCTTTCGCCATACAGGCTTCTCATCCCAGAAGTGGGGGGGAAAAACCCCAAAGCCTTTTGCGCGTACATATTTCTACCTGCAAACCTTCCGGAATGGGTGGGATTCCCTGCCTCCAGGTTCCAAAAGCGCCTCAGCGGCTTCTCAGCCTGCGTCAGTTCCCAAAGGGCCTGTGTTTTACCCGCAGGTGTGAACTAAGAACCAAAAGGGTTCAGAGAACCAGTTGCAGAACTGAAAAAAGTCCCAAGCTGTTACTGTAGCGGACCTATGTTGAAAAAGCGTTTAGGGAACAGATTAAGGGAACCACAAGGATTCCACTGTCCTGGTTTCGGCTGGGACAGAGTTAACTTTCTTTTTAGTAGCTGGTACAGTGCTGTGTTTTCGATTTAGTGTGAGAATGATGTTGATAACACTCTGATGGTTTAGTTGTTGCTAAGGAGCGCTTATCTTAAGCCAAGGACTTTTCAGGTTCCCATGCTCTGCCAGCAAGCAGGTCTGCAAGAAGCTGGGAGGGAGCAGAGCCGGGGCAGCTGACCTGAACTAGCCAAAGGGGTATTCCATACCATGGAACGTCATGCCCAGTATATAAACAGGGGGGAGCTGGCCGGGAGGGGCGGATCGCGGTCGGGAACTAACTGGGCATCAGTCAGCGGGTGGTGAGCAATTGCATTGTGCATCACTGGTTTTTTTTCCTCCCCCCCGCCCCCTTCTTTTTGTTGCATTCCTTTTCCTTACTATTATTATTATATTTCATTATTATTATTGTTAGTATTATATTTTACTTCAGTTATTAAACTGTTCTTATCTCAACCCACGAGTTTTACTTTTTTTTTCCCCCTCTTTCCTCCTCCTCACCCCACTGGGAGGGGGAGGGGGAAACGGCTGCGTGGTGCTGAGTTGCTGACTGGGGTTAAACCACGACATCCACACACGTGTTGCATGACACAATGAAGTACAACTTTGTAGACTTGGCAGAGGGCAAAGTCTTCAGACTGCAATCCTTCGTACATTTAAGGTCGTGCAAGTTACAGTTGGGTAGCCAGCTTTAAGTAAACGGTAAAGAAAAAAAATGAGTAGGAAAGGAATGTGTACGGAAATTAAATGTGAAAAAAGAGCATTTCGTATCATTATCGTAGAAATTAAAAATTTGAATTAACTGGATAGAGAGGCTGGCGAACCCCCTCCGTGCCCACCTCGCCTTCCCAGGTGCCTCTGTACAACAGGGATGAGGCTCTGGATGTGGAAAGCCAGTCAATGGGTGATGTAGATGATGGTCCGTCTACACCAGCGGTGTTGCCCGGGTCAGAAAGGCCTACCCCCCATGTCACGGCCACCTGCACGAGGAGGAAAGGACGGGCTGGAGTTGTAGGCGACTCCCTTCTGAGGGGAACAGAGGGTCCAGGATGCGGGACAGACCCTCCTCTTAGGGAAGCCTGCTGCCTCCCTGGGGCCCGCGTTAAGGACAGCACTAGGAAACTGCCTAGCCTGCGACGGCCCTCGGACTATTACCCGTTACTGCTCTTCCAGGTGAGTGGCGATGAAGCCGCAACGCGTAGTCCAAGGACAATCAAAAGAGACTTCAGGGCCTTGGGGCGGCTGGTGAGGGAATCCGGAGCACAGGTTATTTTTGCCTCCCTCCTTCCAGTGGCAGGCAGTGGTATTGGAAGAAACAGACCCACCCAGTCTATTAATACCTGGCTCCGGGGCTGGTGTCACCGCCACAATTTCAGGTTTTGCCATAATGGGATGGTTTACACAGCGCCAGGCCTGCTGGCGTCAGATGGGATTCACCTTTCTCAAGGGGGAACAGGGTCTTTGCTCACGAGCTAGCGGGGCTCGTTGACAGAGCTTTACGCTAGGCTTGAAGAGGGAGGGGGATAATACCAGGCTTGCCCGTGACCAGCTGTGGGATGACACGCCAAGGTTAGAGGGACGGGGTGCTAGCGAGGGCCCTCAGCCTGTTGCTCTGAGACATGCTGGGTACACTGCAGCACACTTGAAGTCTTACAGAGATGAGCCGGGGGCTCCTGAGGTCATAGGAGCCATCAGGGAAACACCGGTGAAATACCGCAAAGGAATTAAGGGGTGTTCCTCTAAGAAGGTGACACGGCCAACAGCCCAGCTGAAGTGCCTCTATACCAGTGGGCGCAGCATGAGCAACAAACAGGAGGAGCTGGAAGCCACCGTGCTGCTGGAAAGCTACGACCTGGTTGCCATCACTGAAACTTGGTGGGATGAGTCCCATGACTGGAGTGCAGCTATCGATGGCTACAGGCTGTTCAGAAGGGACAGGCGAGGAAGGAGGGGCCGAGGCGTTGCCCTCTACGTCAAGAAATGGGTAGAGCGTGAAGAGCTGTCTCTGAAGAACAGCCCCGAGCAGGTTGAAAGCTGACGGGGAAGAATTAGAGACCAAGGCAACAAAAAGAATGGTGTGGTTGGTGTCTACTGCAGGCCGCCCAATCAAGGGGAGCCTACTGACGAAGCCTTCGTACTCCAGCTACAGGAGGCGTTGTGCTCGCAGGCTCTCGTCCTGCTGGGGGACATCAACCACCCCGACATCTGCTGGAAAACTAGCACGGTGAGCTGTAGGCAATCCAGGAGACTCCTGGAATGCGTGGAGGATGACTTCTTAAGGCAGGTAATAGACAGCCCTAGCAGAGGGGATGCGGTACTGGACCTGATGGTCACCAGCGCAAGTCAGCTAATCGGTGACGTCAAGATTGGAGGCAGCCTGGGCTGCAGTCGTCACGCACTGGTGGAGTTGGCAGTCCTGCGGGATATGGGTCAGGCGAAGAGTCAAGTCAAGACCCTGAATTTTAGGAAAGCAAACTGGCAGCTGTTCAAGGCGTTAGTCAGCAGGGCCGCCTGGGAAACTGCCCTCAGGGACAAGGGAGCAGAGCAGAGCTGGCAGACCTTCAAGGACGCTTTCCATAGAGCGCAAGAACTCTTGATCCCCAGGTGTAAGACATCAAGAAAGGAAGGCAAGAGACCGGCATGGAGGAGTGGAGAGCTGCTGGTCAAACTAAAGGGCAAGAAGGAAATGCACAGGCAGTGGAAGCAGGGAGGGGTATCCGGGGAAGAGTATAGGGACGCTGCCCGGCTGGGTAGGGATGGGGTCAGGAAGGCCAAGGTGTGGCTGGAGCTGAACTTGGCAAAGGGGCGCAAAGAAGAATAAGAAGGGCTTCTACAGGTATGTCAGCCAGAAAAGGAAGGTCAAAGAAAGCGTACCCCCGTGATGAACAGGACCGGCAAACTGGGAACAAGGGACGAGGAGAAGGCTGAGGTACTCAACAACTCTTTGGCCTCAGTCTTCACTGGCAACCTCGCTTCCCACACCTCTGGAGTGGATGGACCGCAAGACAGGGACTGGGGGAGCAAAGTCCCCCCCACCGTAAGAGAAGATCGGGTTGGTGACCACCTGAGGAACCTGAACGTGCAGAAGTCTATGGGACCTGACGAGCTGCATCCCAGAGTCCTGGGGGAATTAATTTTCCTTCTGTTGAGACAGAGCCTCCCGCCTTTCCGTTGCTGCCTGTTGCCTCTGCTCCTGGCACTGGGAACCACTGCAAAGAGCCTGGCTCCATCGTCTTCGTTCCTCCGTCAGGTATTTCTGCACGGGGGCGAGGCCCCCCCGAGCATCCCCTTCTCCAGGCGGAGCAGCCCCAGCTCTCGCAGCCTCCCCTCCTGTAACAGATGCTCCCATCCCTTCCCCATCTGCAGGGCCCTTTGCTGGCCTCGCTCCAGCACGTCCACAGCGCTCTCGTACTGGGGAGCCCCGGACCGCTCCACAGAGGTGAGAAATCCCCGCAAGTGTCTCGGGCCGCTCGCCAACTACAAGCAACCCACTCACACTTTAGCTGCTGAAAATACCTACCACGGCTTAACCCAGGAGGAGAATAAAGACATTCCAGTGCTGACTGGCACCAGTCTGGAAGGGGAAAGCAGCACCAGGGCCCACGCTCTCTTTTCGTGAGCTACTGGATGTTGCGTGTGACAGGCGAGCACAAGAGCTCTGCCCCTACCCCAAACGGGGCTTCCCAAGTTCAGTTTTCTGCAGCATCAGCATTGCGGAAGGAAACTTGCCGCGGTGTGCACGGAAAAGTCAGCATTTGGAGCTCCGCTCGCTCCTTTGCAGTCCTCAGAAGGTCAAAGTCAGGCAGCTGGGTTTGGGCAGCTCTGTGCGCACCGCCGTACCACAGCTGCTTGCCGGGCACCGGCCGTAGGCTTGCCACACCGCGGGAAGTCCTGGGCAGCGTAACTTCTCCTCGCTCTCAGCTTTCAGTATGACTTTTCATCCTCTCGTTTCGAGGAAGCCGGGAGAGTCCTGCGCCCAGATGCTCTTCCCGGACTGATGGCTCCGCTAGTCACTTTTAGCCGGTGTGCCTTAGCCTTCAGAATGGGTGGCACCTGGCTGAAGCACCCCATTGCCCCTCTGGAAACGGCGGCAAAGGCGAGGCGCTCCCTCAGTGTGCCTTTGAAGTCTGCATACGCCAAACGAGCCGATCCAAAAGGTGGCCGGCTTGGGGAGAGCACAGCGGGTGAAGGGAACTAGGGAAGCCTACCCGCAGGGGTAAGAGCACTGCAGGAGGATTTCCCGCAGTTGGCCCAGGTTGGGGTGCAGGCGTTTCTCTGCCGCAAGAAGAAGAGTCAGCTTCTGGCTTTGTCGGCCTTGAAAAAGATCCCAAGAGGAAAGGCAGCACAAGCGAAAAGCCCAGCTGGGCTCGCCGGAGGTTTTGTGATACCCCTCGCTCCCGGTGCCTTTGGGGGCACAGCCCCCCTTCTGCGGCCCCTGGGGTAGGGGTATGGGCAGATCACTTCCAAAAGCCCGTTTCTGGGGGGCAAAGGGAGCAGGGTGGGAGCGGGACATGGCGGACATGCCGCTTGTATCTGCTGTTCTTCTCTTGTCCGCGTTCGCTACTGCCGCACTGATTCTTACCGTATCGTTTGCTTAACTTTCGTACGTGATAAAGGCACCGGGAATCTGGCCGGACACTTGACAGTATCTGCTGAAACCTACAGGAGCGACAAGAGGGACGCTACTGAATCTCAACAAGCAAAACTTCACGGCCTGTGGCATCGGCTCTCGGCGTGGAGCTGACCGGAGCTCTGACCCTCTCTTTGAATCCACGTACGAATGCTGCCGTGCCGTGAGACAGGAGAGTAAGGATGCTGATGCAGCGGTGGAAAGCTCGTTCTTCCTGGCGTGTGGTGCCCACACGCACTGCAGTTGCGGGTTGTATTTCCAGCTGCTGGGCTGGCGTAGCTCTGCGGAGCTGCCTGCCTGCCTGCCTGCCTGCCTGCCTGCCTGCCTGCCTGCCTGCCTGGCTCTGCGGGGGCTCCCCCTCTGTCGAGAGCCTCGGGAGGGCTTTCCTCAGAGCTGGCCGTGCAAGACAGGCCAGGGGCAGGACAGGCATCCTCAGGGTTAAAACACACCCCTGAACAACTAGTCGGCAGCCACCTGCCTGCTGCCACCCGTGACTCCTAGGTAGCATCAGGTGGGGGCCTGCGGAGGTGGAGAACCGTGGCTGGGCTGCCATTAGCGGGCAAGGAAAAGCGAGCTGCAGCGTGGAAGGGAGAGAGGTTTGGGGCGCCACTCGCCAGGTATTGACATGTCGAGCCTGCGGGCGCAGCGGAGAAAATCAGGCTGCAGGAGAGTTCCCCCTGCACGAGGTCGTGGTCGTGGTCCTAAATGTGTGGTGCAAGTCTGCAAGGGTGCAGTTTCCTGCGTGAGCCGTGAGATGGCTGCGTACAGTGACCGAGAAAAAATTGTGGCTCTTGGTTTAAAACGCTCCCGTCTGTCCCGTGGGGATGAACAATCGTACTGATCTTGCAGCGCTGTTTGGTTATTTGGTGACTGGTGTCCCGGAGCTACTTGCTCTGTGATAACCATAGACTTTATCCATATGTATTTGAAGGGTCTGTAACGGATGGGGTTGTCCAAGGCTCGTCCCTCACCTCTCCAGCGATACCCTAAGTCTACATTAGCTGCTTTTTCTGGGTGTTATTGCCATGAAGGCACTAATCGTTTGAGAAATCCTACCAGGGCTACTGACATTAGTTTTAGATACTTGCCGGGTACGCTATACCTCGTGCACAAATGGGAAGGTATACTTCCTTTGGGGGAAACCACTGCTCTGAGAACGGGTTAAAATGCAAGAAGCAGAAGCGTAGTGCTAACTCTGTTCCAAAATCTGTGTACAAATGTTAATCGCATTTAGCGTATACGTGTACGGGTTTTGATCCTAGACAAGCTTAAGAATGTGCGTGCCATTACTGGATTCCTCAGTGAAGAACCATCTCTGCAGCCAAAACATTGCCCGTAACACGGTGATTAAATACTCTCCTGAAAGCCAGAAGGGTGCAGACTGAAGAGACAGGATTGAATCTGCATCCCCCTGTCCTGGTGAACTTCTGGGGGTTGCACTGCCTTAAGCATCCTCGGCTCGCGCAGAGCCGGAGAGCCAGGCATCTAGGTACAAACCTAAATGACTTGGAAGAACAAATCCGCAGGCCTTGACCTCGAAGGAACTTTTCCTCCTGAATCAGGTAAGCCTTTTTGCCAGCCATTTATAAATGAAGTGTGTACAAGTTTTCTGCAGATTTGGAACGTCTGAGTTGCATATTTGCGTGCTAAATTTAGACACACGAAACTAACTCTGGAAACCTAATAGCTAAATCTTTCTATGCGGTTGTGTAAAAGCCTCCCAACGCATCTCTGTTTACACACGTGCTTAATCTTCAGCATCTTTGGATGATGCTTTCAATGAAATGGATGACATTTTAGATCAGTTGAAGCCAAACGGGAGGGTTAGCACCCAGAGTCTTGCCCCGTGCAGAGACAAGTGTGAGTAAAAATAAACACAGTCTTACAGGCTGTTAATGAAAATGAGGGCAAGTAAGCAGAACCCGAATTGTACACTTTATTTGCCCGAAGTCCGAAAAAAAAGAATAAATGGAGATTTCTTGAAAAAACGTTGAATATTTCAGGGGTGTTTTTTGCTCTGCACGTGACTGCCTTAGAGATGATGCTGAGTCGAGCTGGCAATGTTTTCCGTACATCAGGTATTTCTTGGAGCGTGAGTAATGCCTGGCTTGGAAAGCATGCGTGCGCGTGCTCTGCCCGTTCGTTATTAAACACCGCCTCAAGCCGTGCTGGTCCCCCAATACACGCAGAGCGACAGTCACGCTTCTTTCCACCTAGACGGCCGCGGCACGGGAACAGAAAAGGGAGGCCTGGCTACTGTTCTGGTGACTACCTGCTGGCAGGTGGCAAGGTCCACGAGGTGCCTCGTGCATGGAGGTCCTGCAGCGCTGACCTGGCGTGCCTCCAGCCCAGATCTCAGGTCACTCCCGAAAACGGGCCCACGTGCCTCCGTCTTGCGCCGCTGAGCAAAGCGAGGCCCGAAGACCTGGAAAAACCTGAACGCAGAGCTTGCCTTCCGAGGCCCTTTCTGCCCGACGGAAGGCACAGAACTGGTGATAAGAGTGAAGAATTGCTTTCCTTTCTTTTCTTCCCAGCAAAAGGAGCGTCATAGTCGAGAGCTGGGCAAAAATGGTGGAGAAATACCCCAGAGGAAAATCGGGGGGGGGCGGGGGGAATTCCACCAAACTCATCCAATTCCAACGATACAGCCACATGCACAGCCGAAAGCTATTTGTGGCAGTTCATCAGGGTTCAGTGAATACCCTGTCGAAAAAACAGTCATACTGCCAGAGTTTTGCAATTGTTTTCCTTAATGGTGGCTTTGCGCCATAGGGGAGAGAATGCTTGGGGTGCCAGCTGGAAACAGGGCTCGCAGGGACAGGCAGGCTGCGTATCTCTCGCAGTTATTGAAGGAGGGCGCACAGGCAGCAGAAGTGGTTCATGAGCTGAGGAGCAGATGCAACTCCTCTTGTTACGCTGAGTCATTTTATTTGCAGAACAAAAGGTTATGCTTCCCAGGATTTTGAGTGTGACGTGGCTTGTTGTGGTTGGCAGCAGATGGGGATCAAGCACCTGAGAAATCTTGTCTAGGTAAGTGAAGCATTTAGAGAGCCAGCCAGGCTCTGTGCTTTGCACCTTCTCCCCCCCCGCCCCCGCCCCCAGTTCCTTCAATAAGCAGTTGGCAGGAAAACTAGCACTATTTGGACATGCCAGTGATATGGCAGGAGGAAATAGTTGTGTGTGTCAATAAGAACATTCCTTTCAGCTGGGAGTGTGGTATTACTGCCAGTTTACACACGGACAGCAGGGACACAGCCGTGTTCTCAGGCTCGCTCTCTTCCTAGAATTACAACCACACTTTTTACAAATTGTCTTCCCAGAAATATAGCGTGACAATTGTCTAGACTTGGGAAATAACCAGTAAATTCTGTGTTCCTACCGGGATTCGGCAGGCCTTCTGCCACCCCCTCGTGAGGTCAGGGGTACTGCCAGGCCACTCTGGCAGGGGTGACCAAGGGAAAAGCACGTGGGGACCGTGGGGATGCCATGGGCCTCTTACAGCATTCGTTGGCCATCTTGCCTCTTGCATCGCTCTTTATAGCTGTTGATAGTGCATATTAGCGGTTACCTGGTCTGGCTGGCTGTTTTAACTCCTGTTGGTAGAGATGAATGCGGCTGTAGGTGCCGTATTCAGCTTGCGTTGCGCACGGTGCAAGCAATGGAGAATCAGATCCCGTGGGACACAGTTGCAGCGGAGGACAGGCGCCAGAAACCGCCTGCCTGGATGCAAGCTCTGCTCCCTGGGGGCCTGCAGCCGCCTCTTCCCCGGGCCAGTGCCCCGCTCCGGCACTTTGAGTCTCAGCGGCTTTTCGCAAGAGGAGCAGGCAAAGGAAAACGCTCGGTCACAATATTGCAGTGCCCCTCCTTCCCCCAGCTTCTGCTGAAAAGCCAAATCAAAAGCGAAGTGTGAACGCTTCTTTTTTCCTTTTTTCCGCCTAAATACACACCTGTCTGGTTATCTTCGTTCTCTGTGACTGACGCTCACACGATGACCTCGGTGCCGCAGCCCCCCTTCTCTGCCTGTGCCCCCTGGAACCGGGACAGAACACCACCCCCCGCCTTCCCCCCCCAAAACGGCTGCACGGGGAACGGCGGGGGGGGGGACGGGGGACGGGGGACGGACGCGTTCGCCCTCGGGCTGCTGCGCGGCGCGCAACCTCCGCCAGGCGGCAGCATCCCCCCGCGCATCGCCCCGCGCATTTCCCCCCCCGCCCCCGCCCCCGCGCATCGCCCCCGCGCATCCCCCGCGCATCCCCTCCATATCCCCCCGCGCATCCCCCCATATCCCCCCGCGCATCCCCCCGCGCATTTCCCCCCCCCCCCGCATCCCCCGCGCGTCGCCCCCTGCGCATCCCCCCCCCCGCTGACTGCCACGGTGGCGAATGGTCTCGCTGGCCGGTACCCCGCAGGGTCCCCGTTTCTGGGTTGTAAAGGGACGATTTGTCCGGGATGGGTGCAGGGGACAAAGCCCGGCGTTTCCCGAAACGCCTGGCGCTGGCGTTGGGGGCACGACCCCGTGTCGATGCAGGGGATGGGAAGGATGTCACCACCAGCGCCTGTCCTGTGTCCTTCAATACACAGAAAATACGTCTTTGCTTTTCTCATCAGCCTCACCAGCAGCAGAAAGCTCAGTTTTTGAAAATTACAGTTTCAGAGAAAGCGTTAAAGAGGGCTGCTAAAAAAGAGGTACAAAAACTGGAGTGTTTGTGGAGACAGACTTGGGGGCACAGAGGCCAGTTCGTGGCAGCCGGCAGCAGGCACAGGCAGGGGTTGAGGCTTAACCACATCATGGTTTGTGGTGAGCTCGCCTGGCCAAGCTGGCTGCAGCTCAGCCTTTTTCTAATCAGTGTGTTCGCAGCCATAATTCAGTGTGTGTGGCCTTGAGAGGAATCTGTACCCACTATTGTACTTTTCTAAAGAAAAAAAAGATGAAAAAAATTGCTTGGAAACTCTTTTCTGCTTTAATTTTCCCCGTCCAGCACTCCTTGAGTCAAGTGATTTCATGGCATGCCTTGAAAAGGCTTCACACAGGCACAGGACACACCACCTGAAAAACGGGGTTTTCTCAGCTGGTCATTGCAGATGCCACACAAGCAAAGTCTGGTTTGTTGGAGGACATCATTTGTGCTCTGGCACTGTTTTGGACCCTTTTTTAATTAACTTCGAGGTAATTAAAAACACTTCATTTCTTCTCTGAGTCTCCTGCAGGGTATGTCAAATAAGAAGGAGGAGTTGAAGGACTAGGTGAAAATGAACAAGACTGAAAAAAAGTAAGCAAAAAGGGCACAAGCCCTACCTGTTCTTGTTCTCCTGTGGAGCAGCTATTAAGTGCTGAGTAACGTGGCTGGTATGTGAGGCAAAAGACGTACTGGTTTCGTCCTGGCTCTTTGAAGAATTGTTATCTGAAGGAATTCAACAAACCCTGGTTTAGGGTGGTTAAAACTTCTATTTGTCTTCTTAAAGAAATGAAGTCTTTCTAGTAATAATAGTGTATATATACACCAATCTTAAGTCTGTTAGTTATGATCATGAAATCCTGGGGCACTGATCTCATTTAGGTGCTACATTTTTGTAGATCTGTTTTACAGCTCTTGCAGTGGTTTGGTTACTTCTGCTTTAGAAAACCCCGAACTGAGATGTAGGAAGATTAAGGGAGTTTACTACAGATGACACAAGAAATCAGCTGGAGATCCCTGGACTCTACCTTCTTGACACTGTGTTAGCACCAGCTCGCAAGCCTTCCTTCCAGTAGACTTAAACCTTGGCTTTTTTTGTGCAGATTAGTTTCAAAATTTGTGGCAAAGCCTGTTCCATGTTTGTTCAACAGAACAAATAATCCTTATGTTTGTTTTACATATGTACAAAAACCCCCACCTTTTTTTTCATGTTTGCTTACGGGGCAAATGCCAGTGTTTTTATTTGGCCACACCGCTCAAGGCAGGAGCCCAAGCTAACCTTTTGTGTCTCTCCGTGGATTTCAGTGCAGGGGCACTGGGAATCCTCTTGGTCAGGCGTCTCCCCCTTGGCCTGGCTTCGGTCAGCCATTTCCTGTCCTCTGTTTCTGGTCCGTGTTTGTCTCGTGGAGAACATTTCCTGTCTTTTTGTTTCTCTAAGTGTAATAATGTTCCCTGGGTGATGGAGCATTTGCTTAATTGAATAATATTGCAGCTGAGAAGTGCTGGGGGTCATTTACCGCGGTGGGCTGCTGGAGGGCTGGAATTCAGTATATTTCCTCTTGCTTGTGTAATTCTATAGAAATGTCAAAGCAATTTCCTAGCGTACTGATTTCAGCTGGGATAGAGTTAATTTTCTTCCTAGTAGCTGGTACAGTGCTGTGGTTTGAATTTAGTGTGAGAATGATGTTGATAACACGCTGATGGTTTAGTTGTTGCTAAGTAGCGCTTCCTTAAGCCAAGGACTTTTCAGTTCCCCATGCTCTGCCAGCAAGCAGGTGTGCAAGGAGCTGGGAGGGAGCATGGCCGGGGCAGCTGACCCCAACTAGCCAAAGGGCTATTCCATACCATGGAACGTCATGCCCAGTATATAAACTGGGGGAGTTGGCTGGGGGGTGCAGATCACTGCTGGGGCATCGGTCAGCGGGTGGTGAGCAACTGCATTGTGCATCACTTGTCTTTTCTTGGGTTTGGGGTGGGGTGGGGTGTTATATTCCTTTTCATTACATCATTATTATTATTATTATTATTATTATTATTATTATTATTCTCAGTTAGTAGTGTATTTTATTTTACTTTAGTTATTGAAGTGTTCTTATCTCACCCCACGAGTTTTACCCTTTTTTTCCCCCCCTCCTCCCCACCGGGAGGGGAGGGGGGAAGCGGCTGCCTGGTGTTTGGCTGCTGTCCGGGGTGAAACCACGGCACCTAGTGACAGTGCTGCTGCTCTGCAGGGTGCTGGGAGGGGGTGCGAGCCTCTGCCGCTGCGTTGTCTTGCAGGCTTTCTGCACCCACCGTTTCTCGCCTTCAGCCCTGCCGATGCACATCGGCCGTGAGGTCAGCTGGGCTCTCTGAGCATAGAAGAAGAAAGGGGGCCCTAGGTTTTGTAGCAGGTAAATTGAACTGAGCAGGGTGAGGGGAAGGAAAACGTGAGAAAAATAAATGACACACACATCAAAGTAGTATTTCTTTTGACTTCTGTGCCAATAAATCTTTATATTTGTCTGTATTTCTGAGGGCAGCACAATTGTATGTAATACTGTTATGCAGTGTACATTTCTGAGAATTCTTGTAAAACAATCGAGTTGCACTACATTTTTTTTTCTGTTATGAGAAGCTGTGTTGCCCTGGTGTTATCACAGGCATCGTTTTGAGGAGAAACAAGGAGACACGGTCCCCTCCTCCTTTGCTTTGGAGCATAGAGAAGTTATTTGCAAATCAGTTTATAGTTGGAGCTGGGAGATCAAAGCTAAAAATAATCCTTATTTTCAAATGTATCCTCGCTTACGTTACTCAAGTAGAGAAGACTGGAAAACCCTCACAAAGCAGATCTGAAGTGTTTGCAAGATCACCTTCAGTGTCTGTAAATTGGTCTGATGTTGGGGCACCCTATCAATATACCCCGAAATCTGTGTTAATCTTTTTAACTGAAAAAAAGAAGTGGATATAAATGAGTAGGAACAAGGCTTGCACGTGTCAGTTCCGCCTGTCCGGGCTTTGAATAACGCTTGCTGCCAAATTTCATCCCGCTGGTGCTCGCCTGTTAAAAACAGACCCTGTTGTTCCGAGGACTTGCTGTCTGGCTAACCCACCTCCGGCTGCGTGCATCTCCGGCTCACCCAGACGTTTCCAAAGGACCTCCTTTCTGCAGCCGTGTCCCTTCTGCGGTCCTGGGACTGTCCAAATCCGGACCCGAGGCGGTGCTGTACGGTGCCTGCTCCAGAAAAGGGTGCAGGCAGATGGCAGAAGCAGCCTTGCCCGTGGCAGGTAAGGATCAGCAGCCCAGTGTCTCTCCCATTAGATGACGAGCCGGATGTTTGTTCTGCACGGCGGCTGCGGGATGTGCATTTTCCGGACAGATGTCCAGGTAACACTGCTGTCACCGATGCTGGGGCAGGGACAGCAGTGAGTAGGCGCTGAGAGAACATGCGAGGAATTTGCGAAATGCTTTAAAAGCTTTTGAAACATGAAGGCGGTTGTGTTGTTCTGTTTTGTTTTGTTTTGTCTCCCCCGTAGGCAGGCTCCACTCTTGTCAGGCACATCCACAAATCCCAGTCAGTGCTGAGGGTGTGCTAGGAAACCTTGCAGCCTCAGGCTCTGTTGACAGCATAATGCCACCGTGGTTTTGTTGCCAGTCTGATTAAACTCCTGAAAAAAGGGGTGGAAAAAACCCCCAGCATCAAGTAACTGGGTATGAAATGCCCATTTCCCTTACTGCATTTGTTGGGGTTTTTTTTTGCTGGTCCTTAATTATTGAAGCACCTGCAGAGTGATTTAAGGGAGTCCATCCCCTGGATGCTAAAGCATCCAAGCAGAAGGCAGTGATGCAAAGGAACACATCCAGCCTCATTGGGAAGCAAAATAGGAGATCTGCCTGTAAAGTGACTATTCCCTCTTTCTGAAAGGGAATGAGGAGCCTGGCTATCATCCTGGAAAACTCAGTGGACATAGATGCCAATTTATTTGAGTATGTCCTCAGATTGTTTGAACTTCATTGAAGTGCAGCTTTTGCAGGATTTTAATGCACTACCCTGCCTATGGTGAGAAAACTGTAGCCGTGCCCTGATGTTACTGTCCCTGGACCGTCGTGATGGGTGGCCAGGGACAGTCGCTCCCCTTGCTCCCGCCGTGCAGGCAGGGGAGGAGAGCCCGGCGTCTTTCAGTGCAGCACCCCTCAGGTACCACATCAGCGCAGACTCAGTGCCCAGCTCCCAGCTGTGATGAATCTGTGTTTGCCCCCCCCCCCCCGCCCCCAGCTTTTGATCATTCCCCCCCTTTTCCACTGCTGCTTATCTTGAAGGAAGCGCAGAGCTCGGTGGGGCGTCAGGAAAAGGGCTGAGACTAGTAGAATCTGCCTGATGTGTCAGAGAAATCCCGTTGCATCATCGCTGTGTGGCTCACAACAGGCTCTCTGCATAAAGAGTATGACTTCTTTTTTTTTATTATTTTAAATTTAATCTGAGTTTCAGGAATGACCTGTGCCTGAGACATTATCAGCGGGGAGGAGAAGGAAGCAAACCAGGTTTTTGGGGAAGCTGTCCACGGAGACACGACCTGCTGTTGTGCAACGAGGGGTTCCACCCGCTCCTGCTGCACAGCCCTCGTTAGTCAGAGCCCATCCTTCCCTGCCTCCACCGGCTTCTTTGATCCCTTGGAAAGAAAAACAAAAATTCCCCCAACTGGCTTCAGAGGTGGAGTTTCCTAAAAGAAAGCAAGGCTGAAGACTTCGGGTTGCTTTCATCCTCCTGTCAGTCTACGGGGTGATGTGAGTGCAAGGGACTCCAGCATCATCTCAAACGCCTCCCGCTTCCCGTGGTCCCTCCCCAGGGGTTCTTTCGCCCCAGCGCACGGTGGGATGTGCAGTCCGCCGAAATGCCTGCAGAGGGTTGCAGCACCCGCAGAGGAGAAGCTGTGTCCCCCCGAGGTCACACCTAGGAAACGTTTTCTGCTGGGGTCAGGCGCGATTCTGCTTTTTGACATGCGAGCAACACGGAGGCGCTTGGTGAGGGTTCGCTCTTTGCTTCCAGGCACAATAATCCTTCACAGGGCTGAGGCACAGGGTGTCCTCGGAGGCTATTTTGAAATGGTAAAGCATCGTCAAAAGGGAAGAAGGGGACGTGCTGTATCTTTTACAGAGAGATGATGTTCACACTGAGGATTTCATTGAGCTTTTTTTTTTTTAGTATTATAGAGATTTTTTTTGTGTGTTACAGCGATTTTAGTATTACAGAGAAAGTGACTTATTTTTAAGTATTTTTGAACGAAAAGGAAAGTTGTGCCTTACCAAGGTGATAAGCACTGTGTACGTACAGAAATTAGAAGCAACTCAGATTGTGCTGTTGCTTAAAGGCTGCAATTGCTGTAGAGATGGTGTGTCACTCAGCATCACAGTGATAAACATCTGTAACGTGCAGCTAATTAGGGAGTACAATCAGTGGCTGTGTCTTTCACTTTTAGCTGGAATCAGCAGGAAAATGTATGTTTGGCACAGTATGTGGTGAAGGTTGCAGGGGTTTAATCCCATTTCTCTTTGCTCCTCTATCGTGACTTGTCACAACAGAGGATACCCCTCCAGCAGCCCGTGTGGAGCGCATCAGGTTGGCCACAACTTTGTTTTAACAGCAGTTGTTTATGTAAATAGTCACTGAGATCTAGGAGTCAAGCTTAATCTGTAATTATCCTCGAACAACAGGGTACCCGCCTTTGCAGAAGAGGTACCGTATGCAGTAACCCGGCGGTTAATTACCGATGGGCTTTCCAAACCCCCATGCTCTCTCCCGTGAAGTTTCCTGGCGTGCAGGCGTCTCAGGGCTGGGCACTGCTGCCGGTTGCCACGGCTTGTGTTGACATTGACTTCCCCGCTTCCCGCTGGGGTTCCTCAGACGTGAAGAAGCAAAGCTGCAGTGCAAGAAGCGGTACAACGATTTCAGCGACTTCAGATTTCCTTTTGGCTGAGCCACCGCTCCGGCCGGAGCTGCGAGGCAGGCATCCCACCGGCGTCCTTGTTTTTCCCAGTCCTCTGCGCTTCCACATCTCGCTGCCTCGGGGTCGTCGTCCCCGCCGTGCCACACGCGACCTGCCGGGCACCGGCCTGGCGCAGCTGGCAGCGGCACGGCATGGCTGCCCGAAGCCTTGGGTGCCGGCAGCCACCTGGCACGGTGAGCATCGGTGCCTCTGGACGTGGCGGGAGCGGTGACTCAGTAGGCGACACAGTTCCCTCTGAGTCAGTCCCCAAACTATGATTCAGTTCCAGGGTATTAGGAAGCTGGAAAAACAAGGCATAGCTCAGAGATCCTGCTTTGGTCTTTGCGAGAGGCAAAGGCACTGAATTCCAGTCTTGGTTTATTTCTGATTCGCAGAACAAACTTCTGCCTAAAGTTGTCACGGAAATTCTGCGGGAATCTTTAAAGTTACTTTTCCTACAAATTTATACTCTGCTACATACGCCGAATAAAAATCTGATTTCTTCTGGACACACAAGATTGGGGCTGAGGTGTGAGGCAGGGAGAAGCTAACGGGTGAGCGCTACGTATTTTGTAAAGGCGAACTTACATTGGACTGAAGGTAGAGAAGACCAAACTGCAGCATTAATTTAAGGCACAGTATAGCAGGCGGCTCAGAAAGGACAACCGCATGCCTCTGAAGCTCTGCTCTTACACTACGTAATGCCGTGGCTCTGTTGAGGTTTGTACCCTGGATGCCATGGGAGGTGATGTACTCTTTATCAAAGTTTGCTTCCTATTTCAAGCCAAGCCAGGTCGCTGAGAAGCAAAAATTGTTTTGTTTTTAATGGTGCCGTAGTTCTGCGGGGCTCATTATCTATAAAGAAACAAGACAAAGCTATTGCCCCTGGGAGTTTACAGCATACTTGGGTCGTTAGATCTCCTTTCTCGAGCAGCGTGCAAACTGTAAGTATAGGAGGAGCACAGCATTAGGGCTAAGGTGGTGGCGTGAATCCTATTATCACTGCATCGTTAGGGCCGAAGCACCCGCTGTGAGGCTGGCATGTGATGCTGCAGCAACCTGAAGTGTTCGTGTTACCAACGGCATTGCTGTCTGATGTGTCTGTGCATAAACAGGAAGCGTTTTTTTGATCAGAAGAACCAAGCGCAATTAATAAATTAGGTGATTCAGTTCTTCCCTTTCGCCCGTGGCGGAGCTGCATCACGTCGTGAAGTGCTGCAGGTCATGACGCAGCTGAGGCAGGGCAAGGCGTGCAAATATTTTATCAGTGTGACTTTTATGTGTAGGAACTGTTGACAAGGATAAGCCATTTTTAATAATCACGGAAAAGCACCCTTGCCAAACGGCCCAGCAACACTCCTTTTGCCGCCCCCGCCTCTCCAGCCACCTCCACAGGGCAGGCTGAACTCCTCCCACGTTGTGCACCACAATTTGTGCCTCATTTTGGACTTTTTTTTGCCCAAGATTTTCTAAGGCCCGAGATTCACATGCAAGAAAGTTGCACTTGCTGTTCCTGAGGAGACAGCAATTTAATTCTCCATACACCCTATTGCCCTGCCAGTTCCAGCGCTTACTTACAGGGAGACCTTTGATGTAAAGTGCTTTCACGTAGCCCGGCCGCTGTCAGGTTGGATGTCAATGGGCAACTGGAGACCTGCGTGTTACGGGTGCAAGCAGTCATTCAGCTTTGAAATGTGAGCACACAGAGTTCGGGGAGATACAGCGAGATGCAGCTTGACCTCTGCTCAACAAACCGTGCTGTCCTTCTCCGAGAGAGCCTGACCTATTTTCTTTTTATATTGTGCCTTTTTGAAAAGCTCTGGCAGTCCTTTTTTGCAAGCACTGGGTCACTGACTCAAAACATTGTTGGTCTTAGAGGAAACTTTCTACGGGTAAGACGTTAGCCAGTTCTTATAGAAAATTTGAGATCCCAATGCTCTGGATCCAACGCCGCGTTTTGAACTGGAGAAATTTTGCCCTGACTATGGGGAAAAAGGCAGACCCAGCCTCACCAAATAGCTGTAGACTCCTCTTCTCTCTGCCAAAAGCAATCAGGGTCGGTGCAGAAGTACCTGCCTCCTCAGGAGGCACAGAGTATTGTCCAGAAAAAAGGGGCAGGCTGCTGAGCATCCCTCCCAGCACTTGTGCATGCTGTTACCACGCCAGACACGGCAGGAGCGAGGGTGAGGGCGCTGACTCAGCTATCCGACGTGGCGAGCTGTTCTTTAAGACTTGGAAAATACAGCGAATTTTGCATTGCAGATGTTCTTGCACACCTTGGTGCTTTGGGGATCCGGCAGAGATCAAAGCTGGTTTTGTAAGACTCCTGGCTCAGCCGCAGCCTGAACCTCCTGCAAATTCTTTCCACAAGACTGATCGTGACAGCAGATCTTTGGGTAGGAACAGGCTGATCTTTGCGATACCTGGGGAAAATGGAACCTTTTGATAGTCAGTGCTCAACTAATTCCTGATGAAGAACAATGATAAATGCTGTTACGGCGGTCTGCCACCCTACCCTGGAAAAACCTGCAAGGCTGCGCACGGCTGCCCTAATAAACACACAAAAAGGCTGGATTCTAGCGGGGAGCGTGTCAGTTCTCAGCAGTATGGTTCAGGAAAGCAAGCTACCCTAGTGTCACTCATGGGGGGGTGGCGGGGATTATTGCTGTGCATCTTTCTTGAACTCTTCCTGTGGCTATCTTAATTTCATTGCCCTTATTCCCTTTTTCCTCTGGTATTTTTGTCTCTTGCTATGCGCTTCTCAAAGTGCTTCATCCAGCAAAGCGGTGAATTGGACATCTCGTTGAATACTCCGTGGTACTACAATGAGCAGGGGGGGTTGTGTTTACAGGGGAGAAGGGACCCTTGCACTGGCACCAGCCCCTTGATAGAGGTTGTCTCCTCTGCACCCTTCTGCGTGCTGTGCGTGGATGCCTGGATGCTCACTGGTGTGCCACCAAAAGTACCTCCTCATAACTTTTTTTTTTTAATTGTTATTGTTTGTCTTCCACAGCTGAGGCAAGAGGGGAGGGAAAGGAAAAGTGTTATTAGCCACTTCTGACATACGAGGTAATCGGATTTGAAAAAAGTCAGGTTTGTGGGTGCTAGAATTAATGAAATCTGACTTCCTACTGATTTGTCTCTTGTGGCTGGTTATCATTGGAGCATCTAAGGAGGATGAAAGCTCCAATGAAAATTTTTCCTGTGGCTAAAGGAAATCATATGGGATTTTCCCCCCAGGTTTTCCCTCTGAAATGTCATGGGGCATGAGTGCGTCAGCGCACAGACGACAGCGGTTCTGTGAATGTCCCCAGTGATCTGTAGGAAGAAAATCATTTCTGAAACAATCGCCTTCAACAGGGGAGGGTCTCCCTGCACGATCAATTGCTCTTGTAGAGAAAGCATCAGCTTGGAAACAAGGGGAAGAAAAGAGATCGGGAAGAGGCATCATGTACAAAGGTCCTTGCAAGGTCTGTGCATTATGGCCCCTTCTCCTCCCCTAAAAAAATAGCAGAAGAAAGGGAAGATACCACTATAAATGTTGTTAAAATATGTTGACATTTTACAAAAATAAAGGCATTAAAAACACTCAAGTGCTTCAAAAGACACAGTTGTGGCGCAGGAGCAGCTCTGTGGCGGGGGTGCAGAAGGTGCTGCAGGCGCGTGTTCAGGGAGGTGGACATCAATTTGTATGAAAGAAAGAGATGCGCTTTGGATACAGGTGGAGCAGGGTCAGCTGGAGCCGTTCCAGGGCAGCCTGGACGTCCAGAGACGGCAGGGCTGGCCATTGGAAAGGGGTTTTGTGGCAGGTCAGCTCGCACGTCACGTTGCAGGGGGAAAGAAGCCAGGGACAGGTGAGATTATCTCCCTGCTTCCAGCCGGGGCATTGGCTCCTGCTGTGCTCAGTGTTTGCTTTGCATCAATAAGCGTCGGTCACCTCCACGGTGGTCAATATTTGCTTATCAAAGGCTTCCACTTTCTGTCATTTCAGAGGGATCCCTTCCTTCCCTTGGCTATGCACTCACAGAAGATGCCTGCATTAATATGGCTAACGCTTCGTTGATAACTCTTTGCTCTTAGCACTGTGGTGGGGATTTACGGAATTAATCAAGAAGCCCTATAAAAAAAACAAACCTGGAAGATACGGAGACGTTCTTTTTAGGAAGCAAAGCCACCTCATTTTAACTGAAATGCTAAGGAAGGAAAAAACAACTTCAGATTTTCTGTAATTAGTTGGGGATGGAGGGGAATTAAATTTAAGTAAAATCACTTCTCTGCTCAAGTCCGCCTCTTACTGTCAAACGCGATCCTATTTGCTTTCCATGGTATATATACACTTGTGACTCTCGGAGTTCACACTTGTTCATGAGGTTATTTCTCATAGCAGTGCCCCATGGAAGACTGGGAGGGAATCACAGCGATGGTCACCATCGGGAATGGTGCGGATACAACCTGCTCAAGTCCTTCCCTGCAATGCCAAGTTCATGAGGAGGACAGAAACAACCTGGGGCTGCGTTTGCTTAGGAAAACAACCTTGTCACCAAGAAAGACGCTGGGTGTCAGGTGCAACCTGAAGCCCCTCTGAGAGCATAACAATAATAATAATAACAATAATAATAATAATAATAATAATAATAATAGTAATAGAAAACCTAAAGAAACCGTCTTCAGCCTAAAAGCACAAAGACCAGTGTCTGGAGAAGGGGACCACCACAGTGCAAAGTCACCGCTTCTGGCTGGTGTTTGCAGCAGACCCAAGTGGGGTCAGCTCTCAGCATCCTCCACGACAGGCCCCGGGTGATGACAGCCTTTTAGCTTTTATTGGCTAGTTTAGTTAACATGCATTTTTATGTTAAGACATCATTGTTCCAGCTATACCTTAATTCTAACCATATGTGTTTCCACGGGGGAAGCAGCCTTGAGGAGTTTCAGAGCTCTGATCAAAAACGGCTGGCGGTTTCGGTCTGCTTTTCCTTGCCGAGTGCTTTACCTCAAAATGCCATAGTAGCAGAAACACTCAGGAATTGAGGTACGTTGTCTTGTCAGTCAAAGAAAACACACTGGGTAAGAACATGGCTCTATGCGCTTCATCATAACTGTAGCTTTTAACTCAAGCCCTCAGCTAATTCTCTTAATTAGTGTAGTCACAAAAAGATCAACGAGCAGGCACAATTCTAGCTGGCAGCACCAAAGCACAATGAACCTAAGCCCTCTTTGAATCATATAAAACTTTAGTATTGGTTGTGGGAATCCTTGTCCTCCTATTTTAACATTTCTCTTAGCAACACCTGGAATAAAACACTTGCAAAGGGCAAGGATATGATGTTTCCTTTTTTTTTTTCTTTTTTTTAATGTTGCTAGCACAATTTATGGATTTGCAGTGGGACTAGGATGGAAGGAAAAAAGAGGGGGAAACACCTCTAAACAGCAAAAAACCTCAAAAAAAAAATTCCTACTTCAAGTGTGCTTTGGGTGGCAGGTTGCTGATGTAAGAGGTTGTTGAGCAGAGCATCAGGAGAACAGAGGTGCAGTGCAGATCCTGTTGTTCACAGGAAAAGTTGGTTATTTAAGATGTGAATGGATACAGTGTGTGGTGAGTGAGAACTTCCTTTTTTATGAACAGTAATTGGCAGAAACTGGAGAAAAAATGCCGTATTTCTGGAAGGCACTTCTGATACCCTGCTCATAGGTGACTGTAGTGCATGGAAGGATTATGCATCTTTTCCTGTAGTCAGTCTGAGGCATCTGTTTAGGCAAGATGCTGGCTGATAGTCTCTGAAGATAGAAATCTCCTATTTAGTAACTAGTCTGCTTCCTCACAGCGCTTACCAATACAACTCCTACCCTTTTAGAAAGACCTAGATAAAAGATGAAAAGATGTCTGTTCACCATGTCTGTTCGGTTTCTGGCCCCATCACTGAGATTTGCTGCGTGAAGAGCTTGGCTGAGGCAGCGCTGGGTCCCTCTGAGCCATCTCCTTCCCTGCCATCATCCCAGCTGCCTAACACGCAGGTAGCTGCTCTGCTTTGCCTTTACCTCAGTATTTTTCACCCTTGTGCCCCGTAATTGTCAGTGCGTTGGATGCTCTGTGCACAATTTACAAGAAAGGGAGGATGAGAGGATCCCGTCCTCCTTCCCCTCTAGGGCAGGCTTTTGAGGAGAAGGGAAGACAGGCAGTGCCCCCGAGACCGTGGTCAGTGGCATCCCGTAGCCACCTTCTCAGACGCCCAAGCCCGAGTGTCTCTTGTTCGTGCTCTCTTCTACTCATGACAATTTTGGCTGGAGCCACCACACGGTCTGTCCTGTGCGTGACTTCCCGGTGCAGTGAGTTAGGGATGCTTCTGAAATGCTTTGTGGAGTGTTGCCTTGCCCGAGGACCTCGGTGCTTTGGGGGTCAACTTCTACAATTTGCTGTTTATCAATAGCTCATGTGTTTCCCTCATTTTCGTAGCACTAAAATTCCCACCGTCCTTCAGCTCTGGTCTCTGGCATGGAGGCTGAACCTCCTGTTGGGTGACCTGTGATTGCACGATACTTGGTCTCACCCTTCTGTTTTTGCAAACTTTAAAGAATTTCGTAACTCCAACAGGAGCGTGGCTATGGCCACAGCTAAGTTACTGGCACGAGCAAATGAACAGGTCATGTACAGTGCCTGTAGTAACCTGCTCCTTAGCTGGACGCAGTGGCATGGCATTTATAAGTGTGAGACATGAGCAACAGGCCACCCCGGCTGTACCACGATGCTGGTCTGGGATGCCAGCAAAACTTCTGAGCCAGGAAAGACACTTCCAGATGCAGTTGTGGTCCTTTTCTGCCAGACAGCTAGGAAGATGCTTTCACTGGGAAAGCACGCAGCAAGCCTGCTCTGAAACGCGACCATTGTTCCCACACATCACACCATTGTTTTGGCTGTCAATGGGCCTTGAAAGACGCTAGAAAGGACAACTTTGTCTGCATTGCTCCACAATTGTCTGCATTATCTGCATTTGCTCCTTACAGCACTGCAAGACATCCTAGGGGCCACCTAGCTTTTGCTTCTCGTGAAGCACTTGCTTTGTCCTTTCCTGATCTGCGAAATCGTCACTGGTTTCCAGTTCCCTGTTCTGCCCTTCTCATCCTGTGCTGGTTCTCCTAGCACTGTCCTGGGGGTGGAGGCGCTTTATGAACATCAGCCTCTCTGCATTTTTCATTGTCTGTCAGCCTTGTTCAGTGGTTTTGGAAGCAAGAGGCGTTTCAGCCAAGGACACTGTTAAGACTGTTTTATCTTATCTTCGCTGCCACCACTGTAAATCTGTGAGAACCTGCTCATCTTCTTTTTCCTAAAAGCTTGTCTGGTGAAATTATGGCCGTTTTGTGACAAAAGTGTCTGACTGCAAGTGATTTACTGCGGGAAGGGGTGGATGGATGGATGGTTGGTTAGAAATCACGCAGTGGATTGGCATTAAGTTTGCTGCAGATCACAGTGATAACAGCTGGCATCTTGTTTCTGGGGTTGTGACATGGTGTTCAGCCGTGAAGGGTTACCTGGGGATGGTTTGTGCCCATTTCACAGCAGTGGTAGCAGGGGAAGCTCTGCTAGTGGAGAGCAAGTAACACAGTGGTTAGCAGTCTCATATAGGAGAAGACCACAGTCTCTCTTAGAAAATGCTGCAGAAAGCGTTGTCAGCATGAAGGCAGGCGTATCAGCCAGTCCTGGTCTGCTCCAGAAGCCTCAGATTGCAAGACAGAGAACATAGACCCTTAAGGCAGCAACACTTCACCCAAGTATAGCGGGTTGTTTGGGGTGGAAGACTGACTTCTGGTCAAAGCTTTCTTTTTAAAAGGCTTGCAGTTATTCTTCCTCTCCAGGTCAGTATTTCTGGCTTTCCAGTGAAGACATGTCCTCGTAGAGTTTTTTACTGTGTAGGTTTAGTATTCAACGTTATTACTAGTAAAATGGCTGTTTTAAAAGCACGTATTTCATTAAGTCTTGAAGCTGTTCTTAGCCTGTGCACATGGCTGTCATATTCAGAAAGGAGAAGGAGGTTCAGGCTTAGTGAAGGAGGGAAAAAAAATCCTCCAGTACTGAGACCCTTCCCTTTTCTCAGTTCTGCTCTGCTCCCAGCTGCTCGTTCGAGCATAGCCGCCCGAGAAGAGCGGGGGGGATCGGTTCATCTCACCCCATCCCTGCTGAGCACCTGGAAGGTTGCTGAGCTGGGTGCACCCATGGCATCAGCAAAGGCTTGGACCGAGCGTGGCGTGCGGCTTTCTACAGAGGGGAATTACTCATCTGAGGTGTCTGCCCTTCGTAAGAGCAGCACAGCGGACAGCTTGCGGGATTGCATGACTCCGTCTCTGCACAGGCTGAGGAAGTGCGTAACGTGCAAGTGAGCTTTGATGCTTTTCTCCTCTACACAAAGCTGGAGCTGTGCACTCACGAGGATGCTTTGAGCAGGACAGAGCCTTCAACAGGGAGGGGGACCAGTAGAGCTGTGGTCTGCCGGACACCCGGCCGGCAGAGCTAAAAACGACGACTGAGCCTAACAAGGACATGGCTGCATCCTTCTTCATCTTGTGCAGGCTGCTGGCCCAGTCCCTTGTGGGTCAGGGAGGTAGACTTGGCTGGAGGAAAACCAGCCCTGATTTTGACTGTTGTGGCTGGCGGGAGAAGACTGGGTGTTTCTTAACCTAAAAGATTTTCCATGTGATCTGGAAATTTACCTGGGAGCTCCAAGGTGAAGATGAACGCGTGAAGTTCTCACTATTCTTTGCTCACGATAAAGACTCGGGGGCTGGCTATGGGCAGTAAGTGCACAATCAACAACTGCATAAATTCTTTTAAACGTCCAGCCATGCTCTGTTAACATGAAAAAATAGCTGGATGAGCCTGGACCACGACAGCCCCAACCTCTGTGAAGGGCAGAGAAGCTCCAGTTCATATGCGAGAAATTTCTAGAGACCGGGGTATCTTTTTATTTACGTACATGCCGCTATCTGCTTTTTCCTACACCGAAAATCATATCAGTGTCTTACCATCTAGCTGTTTCTGTGACACAGTAATTATTTTTCGAGCAGTGAGCTGAGGCAGTCGGAGCAGAACCAGAGCTGGCAGAGCCTGTGTTTATCAACCTGCCAGAAAATCCACGGTTTTACTGCCAGCTGTGCGTGCAACACACACAACCTGACAGCAACCCCAGGGTAAAGCTGAGGAGGGTCCTGCAACCCGCCTGTGGCTCCAAAACCAGCCTGGGACAAATAACACACCAGTGTGTTATCTGAGGAACTCCAGAGTGCTTCTCCTTGCCGGCCTTTTGCAACAACCGTACTCTGTCTCACCTCTCTGGCAAGAGGAACAGAGTTATTAAAGCAATGGTCAGCTGCGAGGCTGCCGGTCGCCTGCAGCAGCAGGTAGGGACCATTGTGTTCATAGGAGCAGCATCCCAACCAGCGCTGCAAGCTGTGATACTGTCCTGGTTTTGGCTGGGACAGAGTTAACTCTCTTCTTAGTAGCTGGTACAGTGCTGGGTTTTGTATTTCGTGTGAGAATGATGTTGATAACACGCTGATGGTTTAGTTGTTGCTAAGGAGCGCTTCCTTAAGCCAAGGACTCTTCAGGTTCCCATGCTCTGCCAGCAAGCAGGTGTACAAGAAGCTGGGAGGGAGCATGGCCAGGAGAGCTGACCCCAACTAGCCAAAGGGGTATTCCATACCATGGAACGTCATGCCCAGTATATAAACAGGGGGGAGTTGGCTGGGAGGGGCGGATCGCTGCTCGGGCATCAGTCAGCGGGTGGTGAGCAGCTGCATTGTGCATCACTTGTCTTTTCTTGGGTGTTATTTGGTTGTTTTGTTATATTCCTTTTCATTACTATTATTATTATTATATTTCATTATTATTATTGTTAGTATTATATTTTACTTTAGTCATTAAACCGTTCTCATCTCAACCCACGAGTTCTACCTTCTTTCCCGATTCTCCTCCCCATCCCACTGGGAGCCGGGGCGGGGAGTGAGGGAGCAGCTGCGTGGTGCTTGGCTGCTGGCTGGGGTTAAACCACAACAGATGCTCAATTCTGTTTTGCACCACAGGTTATCCCAGCCGTGGGCTGGTGGGGGACAGAGGAGCAGTGACAGGCTCCTGGCGATGCCAGCGGGGCTGCCGACCCCCCATCACCTCCCTCCTTCCAGGGACACTCTGCCCTGCCCCAGGTTCCAAGGATCTCGAGCAGCCTCCTGGCCTGCAGGGATGTTCCTGCTTTGTTCCCTAGCTGCTACCATGCATCAAGAGAGTTTGAAAGTTTGAAAAGTTTAATCATTAAAAAAAAAAAAACACCACTAAGCTCTTGATCACAGTTGTATCTTGCAGTGTGATTCCCAGTGAAGAATTCCACATTTTCTTAACGTTGCATTTTCAACCAGGCTTTAGAGGAGGCACTCAGGGAGATGCCTTTGGCACCTTGGGAGATGATGCAAGCCCACCCGTACATGTCGGTGGAAATGCCCAGCTGGCCATTAGCTCAGTGAAGGAGCAGGAGCAAGGACCTCTGCTCCGGGATGTGTGATCCGCACTGAGCTGGGCAGCTGGGCACGGCCGAGTTACAACCCTCGTACCGCTCCCAGCCCTCCGCTTTCTGCTGTGCTACTGATCCTTCTGCAAAAGGCTTTGTCTAAATGAAAATAAGAATACTTCTATACCTGTTCAACATCAAACTTTTGCATATAGCTTTCCGGAAGATGTAAACTTGCTCCAGGACTAGGGCTGAAATAGAAAACTGCATAGAAATACACATGCTAAAGGAGCACTTGGAGTTCAGGAGCTGGAAGTGTTAGATCCAAGCTATGCAGAGCCTACGTAATTATTTTTAACAGGGATGTACAGCATCCCCTTTCACCTTTCAGACAACTAGAACTGACTGGATTGGTGACTTTTTCACTGAAAATTTTAGAATTGTTTTCTGTTTTAGGGTTTAAGAGAGTGGCGGTTTCTTTTTTTCCTGTTTAGGGGGGCGTTGTTTTGTTTCTGGTTTGTTTTTTAGGGATCCAGATCGAAACGACAGCCAGAAATGCATGGGCCTATTAAGTACGTGGAAATCACACATCCTAAAGGCAGCTTATGGGCACAGTGCAACGTGAACCAGAATAAGGATATGTGCTTATAAAACATTTATCCATCAGTTTCATATTTATAACCAACAATTAGCTGTTGAGAGCGATGCAACCATCTTGTACCAACAGTTAGTGAGCAAGAGATAACCGATTTCTGTTGAAGAGAAGCCCTGGCGATTCAGCTAACAGCCAGACCCGAGACAGCACTGCCTGCTTCCTTCCCTGCGCGGTAGTGCACGTATCGGCCGTGGAAAAACCCTGTGGCCTGTGACGGTTTCCCAGACTCTTAAATTTGCTGGATATAGAAGTACTTTGCCAGGACTATGCCCTGTGCTTTGTAATAAAGCGGCACAGACAGGAGTCCAAAGCTTGGAAGAGTGAGAAAAAACAAGAAATGCAATTTAGCATGTGAACATTTTGCTCTTCTAGGTTAGAAATCGGTCCCAGCACCAGACGGCAAGGAAGACGGGTCACCTGCCAGCAGCATAGGAGAGGGAAGCGAAAGAGGCAGGATACTAAACTTGAGGCAAAAGGAGGGAGAGCAGTTAGAAACAGAGGACAACCTGCGGGGAAAATACCTACGTACGTCTGCTTTCAGCTCTAACTGAAGCAGCGCGCTCACTCAAACAGGCCGGCACAAATCAGCTCCTGTTCACCAGCAATCGTTTAATGCTGTCGTGGTTTAACCCCAGCCGGCAGCTAAGCACCACGCAGCTGCTCACTCACTGCCCCCCCACCCCTGGGATGGGGGAGAGAATCAGGAAAAAAACCTCGTGAGCTGAGATAAAGACAGTTTAATAGGACAGAAAGGAATGAAAAAAACAATGATAATGATAATAGTAATATGACAATAGTAATACTAAAAGAATTAAACTATACAAAGCAAGTGGTGCACAATGCAATTGCTCACCACTTGCCGACCAATGCCCAGTTAGTTCCCGAGCCGTGATCCACCCCTCCCAGCCAACTCCCCCAGTTTATATACTGGGCATGACGTCATATGGTATGGAATATCCCTTTGGCCAGTTTGGGTCAGCTGTCCTGGCGGTGTCCCCTCCCAGCTTCTTGTGCCCCCTCCAGCCTTCTTGCTGGCTGGGCATGAGAAGCTGAAAAATCCTTGACTTAGTATAAACACTACTTAGCAACAACTAAAAACATCAGCGTGTTATCAACATTCTTTTCCTACTAAATCCAAAACACAGCACTATACCAGCTACTAGAAAGAAAATTAACTCTGTCCTAGCCGAAACCAGGACAAATGCACGCCTTTCTCATTTCTCTGTCTGCACGTGGCAGCAGCACCCTTGCGTGCTCCGTAAATTAGCAGCAGGATGTTACCGCCGAGGCCGTGTCCCACCGATGGGCCACTTGCACATCAGCAGAATTCACCCTGTGCTCCCACAGTAAAGCCGCAGTCCCCACGGCAGCGGCCGTTGCGCTGCTTCGTTGCAGAGATGTCGGAGGGAGCCCAGACAAGGAAAGAGCAGTCTCAGGATTGCAAAGGTAAGATTTTATTGAGCTTAAATTGATGTAGAACGGAGGGGCAACAATGGCTCAAGTGTTCATTAATAAAACACCCCAGGATGTTTCACGTACAGAGTCTTAATACAGTTCGCATGGAAACAATTAAAAAAGTTGTAAAATACTCTCAAAGTCAGAAAGGGGGATTCACAGTCCTGTTTTAAGCCTTCATGTTCCCAAATATTCTCCTCCCTTGATCAATTTCATATCCTTCCCCAGAAGGTGGTCATGGAATTGCTGGCCACATCACTCCCCCATCAGGTACAGAAACAAATGGTAGTAAACTTACAAAAAGAACCATACTTCAAAGTAGCCATAGGTCTTTGCATGAATCAACATTTACGTATCTAGAAAGACTGGTTGTAACATCGCTATTTTAAAAAAACCTAACAAATGAGCAAAGTTACAATATCAACACTAACCCAATTTCTGTTTAAAACCTGTTGAAGTAAATTGCCTCCAACACTGGTCTACGTGTTTTACAAAACACTTCTAAAAGATTTGAATTTACTTTTTTTTTTTTGATAACTGACAAGGTGAACTGAAGACTTAAAAGCAGTCAAGTGAGTTGCTTCAAGTGACAGTTTAGAGCGTATCTACAATTTAAAAAAAAAAAAAAAAATTACTTCAGGCACAGTTTTGCTCCCTCAAACCGCAGCAAGATTGGAACCAATCCTCCTAACTTACGGTTTTTTTCAGCCAACTGGAAAGGGCTATTTCCTCCCTTTCAACCATGTGTGTATATATATTATCTTTTTTTTTTTTTTTTTTTATAAACTGTAGTGAGATTCACAGTTTCCACGAAGGAGACGTGCACCGTTGCCCCTTCTCTACATCAGTCCTTTACTTCAGATTTGTAGTAGCGTAACCCCAGCCAAGATGCCACCACGGGCAATGTGTGTTTCTCTGAGCAAGCAGGCCAGTTTTACAGGAAAGGCAACAATACAGTCAGAGGCCCTACTTCAACGGGCTTGCAACATCTGCTGAACAGGAGCGTCAACTCCAGGGCAACACGAGATAAGTAGCTATACAGCACTATTTTGCAATACATAGGCTGTCGGGTATACTCGCAAGGCTTCAGAAACGCTCAATGCAAATGGGCAAAACCTTCAGTTAAGGCCTTTACAGTAGCTTGTCAGGTCTGACGATGATATGCAGCGCTGGACCTCTGAAGTAGCACTAACCTCCAGCTGCAACATGCACACAGCCCGTAAACCAGAAGATGCATGCGAATACAGGTCAATGGTAAAAGGTGGTGGTGGGGAAATCAAAATAATAAAAAAAAAAAAAGAAAATCAATTAACTGCACTGGGTCTCAGTTATACAGCGACAGCACTACGCATGATCGCAACACATCAAGACAGTTGTAGCAGCATTGCGTGTCCCACAAGGGCCGTTCACGTCAGATCCAGGCACACCGTTCACATAAAGAGCACAGACCTGCCGTAAATGGGTCCCAGCGTCAGGAACTTCACATTATTTTAATCTGAACAGCCACTCTGTTTCTAGGTTGAAAGCTCACCACCCAGTGCAGCTGCAGCAGAACTGCAGTGAATTTAACAGCCCTTGCATTTATACCTGGGCATTACTGCCTGCGTACGCTCAGGACTGAATTCAGTCGTTAAACCCAGATGAACGCAGCTCTTAACGGGAAGCAAGGAGTCTTCTCTTCATTTTGCCATTTGAAATGCAGAGTTGGAAACAACTGTACTAATCCAAGGGACCCAAAGTCAACCTGGTCTCAGGTAGGTAGCACAAATATCACTGCCGTGCAACAGAAAGGGATGCACCTTGCTTGCTATTCCATCTTCATGAATGTAAAGTCTTTGAACCCACAAATTTAAGGCGAAAATTCAATTGCTCCCATTTACCTGAACGCATGTTTTCTGGCAGTCAAACATTTTCTGGTTTACGGTGATACACAACAGTTTTTTCTGATGCTGGAGATAAAGTCTGTTAGCGATACTACCAAAATTTTGGCAAAAATTCCAAAACCAGATTTGTAAACATAATGCTTCCCTTTTCAATTGGCAGCATTTTGAAAAGACAAACACAGTAAGACACACAAAGATTTTGCTCAATTTTCACCAAATAACCTGTGTTTTCACATGATAAAGTAAGCAATGGTTTACATCAAAATAAACCAAAAAACTGCATGAAATGAAAGTTTGTGCTGTTTGGTGATCACAGTATTTTTATAGTTAAATACATCTGTTCTTTGTTATATTCCCGGCACCCAGGAAGAAAAATCTTTAAATATATATTTCATGTAGGCAATAGCTTCTTTGCATATCTCTCTTCAAAAAATACTTTATAGTAGTATATAAATAGGTAACCTACATGCTTAATCTTATAATCTTGCCCCAAAACTATATATCTGTTTCATTTTTGTAAAGTATCAACTTCCCCAGTATTATTAAAGCTGACAAACGATTGAAATGGAAATGCTCTCATCTTCCACAATAGAAGTAGCAATTCTATAGGAAAAACCTACAGCAACACTCGTCAGTTGTTTTAACCTGAGCGTTTGGCCTACTTAGAGTAGCAGCTTTCCCCCCCCGCCCCCCATCACGCATGCTCACACCCACGCATTCTTGCACACACACCGTACAAGCACACACTTCCAGACACTGGTAGGCCACGTAGTGCTTCCCAGGTGCTTCAGCAAAGTGGGAGGCAGTGTAGCTAATAATTTAACTACACTAAATATACACAAGCAAACACCTTAAGGCAACCACTGCAATGAGGGGTTTAAGTTGCAGGGGTGAGTTTCCGTTGTAACAAAATGGGCTGTATACAGCACATATACATGCCTCTTTAACCCTCCAAAACAATGTGATTTTTTTTTTTTTTTTGTGCAAATTTCTAAACCTTCTACCATTTAAGGCAAAGAGTTTGCATTAACAAGAAAGGTCAGAAAACAGCCTTACGTTTATCGAAAAGCATTTCAATTTGCTACAATATTTTCTTAAAATATGCACAACTTCATAGTAGAGGTACTGGGTCCCCAGCATCTACCGATAAAATTGTTTCAACAAACATAAGTCTTGAAGAAAAGAAGGGACCAGAAAAAGCAGCTTCAAATATGCACATAAACAACATCAACAACAACAAAAGTAGTCAACTTAAGTTTGCTAATACTGAAACTTCTGTAACGCAAAAGTTTGATACTAATTTTTAGAACCTTAGAGCAACTAATCCTAAGTTTTAAATAAATAAGCTTCAGTTCATTCACATGTCCTGGTCAAAGCAGAAGACTAGTGCCATGACTGTGCTTGCCGTTGGTCAAATTCCCCTATTAGTCTCTTAATATGAGACAGCTTGTTGTGGAGATATTCGCATCTATACTTCTCTTCATAGTAGCTGGGGCTAGACTGTAAAGGTAAGATAAAAACAAAATTAGGGCATGAAAACATTTCTGCAGAGTTTAATATTTCATGTCCTTTGCTTAAAAATAGCCTTGAGCCGTTGTCAGTGACTACCACCTCCCACAAATCTGCTGTTACACATACCTCGTTTAGTTTTCGATACTCTTCTAAGACTTCCTCATGAAGGATCTTCAAGAGAAAAAACATGGAACATTTCACTACTACCAAAAAAATGCAAGTTTATGTAAACACTAAAAATACACTCAGTTTTACTCAAACAATTTTCTTATCCATGAGCCACCACTCTCCTGCATTGCAAAAATAAACCCCCAACCCCCCATATCACCCAAGATCTGCAATTAAACCTGCAAAGAGGCAACAAAAGGAGCATGTGTTCAAAGATTCCCTTTGAGAAGTCGCTCACGCTGCTGTGCATTCACAGACAGCTCAAAGAGGTGGAGTTTGAGGGCTGAACAACTTTTTGCAGTGTTTTGCCAAGCTTCAAAAATCAGAGCTAGCCCACGCAGGGTCTGAGCATGTATGCAAATTCTGCAAGGTGTCCCTTTGATTCAGCAGTACCAAGGATTTTAAAATATTCCTTCTGCTCACAAATACATTTGCAATCTGGCCAAAACCTAAATAAAAGCTAACCAAAAATCCTCAGCGTGCACACAGAATTAAAGAATTCTGATATTGAATGTGTGGAATTTGTATGTCCAAATCAGAGAAGTCCAGGCTGGAAAGCCAGAATATCAGGTTTTTAACACCCTTCTCTGCTAAAATCGTAGCTAGGATCAGCCACCTGGAAGATGAGTAAGTTGTGGCTGTAGGTTTAGTTAAGTGCATAAAATCATGGGAAATAGACAGTCAGGAAAGCCTTGGGATTACGGCCGCTGGTTTCCACGCGCTTCCAGTCTTCTCCCCCATCTGTGTAACTGCACCCCCTCAGCTCACCAGGGTGCTGAGGCAGTCAGCAAAGCCTGAGCCAGTCTGGCAATTCCTGCTATGCAACCGGTTACTCAGTCTCAGACATTGAACCTGGCAAGTCTTCTAAAAACCACGTCAATATAATCTAATAGATAAATATACTGAGGAGTCTGCCTGTGCTGAAAATGTGGACTTTTGGAAGGGATAAGAGGGAGATGAAACACAATCTTCACAGTTTTATCCTTCTTTACCTGATATTCTTTGGACCCTGGAGAAAGAAGCTTCCGTTGTGCATCAAGCTTCATGAATCTCCTGGTGATACTCTCTATCCGAGCATGCAAGCTCCTGTATTCATCATACTCCGCATTGAAGTCATCCTTGTAACTCTGGCGTTGCTCGTATGAGACTATCGCTATGTATTTTCTAATGGAAAAATAAGCACACGTGCAATTTTACACTAAGGACATTCCACAGTGAATATCAAGCGTAGTCACATAGTTAACTGATTTAAAGCTTCGGTGTCTGACTTTGCTTCTACATGTAAACACATGTGCGCCAAGAGAATGTACTCAGGTAATTACAGAAATCTACCATATTTTTGGGACAGTCATTTGCTAATATTTTACTTTTTAGAGTTTTTATTCAGCAGCTGCATACTAGAAAACATTAGCAGTCATTCGAATATAGAAGGACCAATAAATGCATCAGCTTCAGTGACAGAAGAGAAATTGCTAGATTATAATCTCTTTCTATGAAGGAACAGGTTAATTAAGTCATACTTACTTTTGAAAATTCATTTTCATTACATTTTTGGAAGGGACTGCATTTATGGAGTTGGATGCAGTTTAGGTTTTTGGCTACATTTGTGCCTATCTAACAGCAAAGCATAGTTAACGATAAAATTTGATTATTTTAGTGAACACCAGTTCCATTGTTGTCCGTTGAACTAATGCACACGCAATACAGCAACAAAAACAAATATGCAGAGAAGTCTGAAACTAAAAAAAGCCCATCACTTCACCTCCTACGGAGGGCAAAACCCATAACTGCTTAAAACCACTGATGCGGTTGAAACTTTCTTCATTCCCCTCTCCCTTAAACCAACATGAGCGGATTTAACAAGCTCATTATACAAATCCAAGGTGAAGTGGCAATGCGAGTAATAGATATCATTTCCCACCGCCGTCACACCAGGACACTTCTCATCCTCCTAGCCTAAAGACCTGGTTGTCTTTGGATGATACAGGCACCTCCACATGGGGAAGAATCCTTCAACCCACCCTTTGATTAATTTTAACGAGCAGTAAAAATTTAACAAGCTGGAAGTCAGTACCAACACAGATAACTTTTGCTGGTGATGTATCCCAGGCCAGATGCACCTGATTAGAATACTAGACAGTTTTTAAAAGAAAACTAAAGATGACTTCAACATTTTGTGAGGTACCTGTGAAGTGACAGCGTGCGTTACTAGCTTACGCACAGTTACATCCCACAGCAAGAGTCCCAGCACAGAACAAGAGCCCAGCAAAGCACTAGCAATGTCGGAGAGGGAAGAAATGACAGTAGAAGTGGGGAGAAACATGAATCTGGGTTTCTTCCTAGCTTTTGCTAAAGCTTTGCTTAAAAAGCCTGAGTTCCTTTGCTCTCATGGTCTTTATATTACGATAAAAAGTATCTTTATGCTAAAGCTGTGATTATACTCATGAATTATGTAGCACGTGGAGACGGAAGAGAAGCTGGAATAAACTACCAAAGTCCTTCTAACTGGATCGAATTGCAGGTGCTCTCAGGTTCCAATCTTCCTGTAATGATCAGGCAGATGCCTGAAACAGTGCGACCTAATTTTTTCCGGAACGCCATGGCCAGTAGATTATCTGTGAGATTGTTCCAGAGGTTGCTCCTTTCACAGAGAATTCTTCATTAAAGTTTTTACTCCCAATCAGAACTAAACCAACTCTATGAAATCTTGCATGAAGGCTTTTTTCTTTTGGTTTTAACTTTTAGCAGCAGCTGTTGGTGTCCAACTTTAATATTAGATTACACCAAATAAGCACATACCTTACTCCTCAGTATCACTGCCCTCAGCTGATTGGGAAGCAGACAGTGAAAAGCTGAATCTGTTTTCACCCAGCAGAGGCTGGGAATTAAATGTGGGTTTCAGTTCTCAGCCTAACATGTGAAGCACTAAACTGCTTCCCTGCAGGGCCAGACTTACTTTCAGCCTTTCCACGGATCATCGCTTACTGTATTAAATATGACACAAGGCACTACCACGCCGTCTGCTTTAATGCAGATGGACGACGCGCCAAATTTCAAGTGCAATGGGGAGGCCTGACCTCCCCTGCTGATGTTACTCCTCTGACAGAAGCTGGTGAACGTGGCAATTCGCAGCGTTTTAGCAGACAGACGCACTTCTCCCTCCCCTGCTGCACTGCAAATACAAGGGGGCTCAGCGGCACTGCTGCGGCTGACGCTGCGCAATCGCACTGCGAGGAAGTGTCAGGCTCATCCCGGCTTTACCTATCGCGGTGCTCCTTTCAGCTCTGAGCACTGAAGGCCCACCAAAACCTTCTCAAACTCATCCTTCCAACAGAGGAAAGAGCTTTAGATTGCTCCCCACTGTGTCCACCCCACCCCCCCCCAAAAGAGCATTTTATTGGAAATTCAGGTTGCACGGACCAAGTTATTCCAGTTATTCCACTGCAACCTCCTTCAACTTTCACATTTTCAAAAAAAGGCCACCAATAAAACAGTGGGGAAAAAGCCCAGACACTGGGCATTTGCAGAAGCTCTTTCTCTGTTTTACAACAGTAAAGAAAAATCCTCCTGATAGAAAAGTTTTAATAATCTAAAAAAGCATTTAGGCAACCAAATGATTCTGTTATTAGAGCTATTTCATTTTCAAGCAAGTTATTTAATACTTGTCATGGATGAAAAACTTTTTTTATATAGCAGGTAAATTTTAACTTTCGGGAATGGTCATCTGATGTGTGTCAACTTGTTAAGGAGCTAAAATTAAACTTACTGGGAAGTCCTTCTCTAATTTTATAGACTGCAATATGCCAGTCATTGCAGATATGTAACATTTCACATGCAAGCTTAATGCGTTTTTATCTTGCTTTGTAGTCAAAACTAAGCAACTAAAATTTAAAATCTGAATTGAGGTTTTTCTATTTTCTCTAGCTCTTCGGTCTGCAATTCTATGGTGAAATTGGATATTTTGCTGTAGCTTCAAGTTAGTCAGTGGCCATTTGATATCAAAGCTTTAGAAATAACTTTGATGGTTACCTCCTGTTAGCTGATACGTAGGCTTTGTCATGCTGGACTTTAAAGTCCGCTATCTTCCCTCCCCACCTTTCCAGCTTAGGTGCACCAAGCAGTGAAAACACAGGAAAGATGTCCCAATTTACGTATTCAGTATTTTAGCATTCAGCTTTCCTCCTGTATTGCCTCACCTCTAAAAAGAAAACAGCGCATCTTCATATTCCTTTTTTATTATGTTCTTGAAGAAGAATGAAATTAAATGTTTTAAGTCTTCTTCTAAAGTATATTAAAAATTCTTTTTAACACTTCTTTTCCCTCACAATAATTAAGGGACAACCTCAGAGTTTAAAACACGCAGGTACTCGAGTAAGGCAGCTGGGTGACTTAAAGGAACTTGTCATTATTCTAAAATTACATTTTGGTGCATTTTCAATTTTGTAGCTAAATGAGAGTTTTTATAGGTGATTTTTCAACTGCTTCAATGAGTGGCAAGAGACTTAATCGTTATTTTACTCACACGAAGTAGTCTGGTTGTTCACTTGTTGATGAAAGAGGATCTGTGGAGGCAGTGCAAGTTTCTTTAACTCCTACAGAAAAGGAGAATTTTGACACTTGCGATAAACAGATTTTTAATATAGCCAAACAATACCAACCTGATGGGCTTGAAAAAAATCCTTTAGAGTTTTATTCTCACAGTTAATTACTTGGAATAAGCTCTGTAAGTTAATAATAGGGCTCTCACAACCTTCTCCACAGTAGGCAGTACCAGGGTTTAGAAAGAGGGCATGGCTACTTTATTCTACAGGTTCTGTACTAACGCAGCATTAACCTGAGGTCAGCTTTTCTTATTTGAAGACATGATGTGGCATCCGCACAGCAATTCAAGTTATGCAGCAACAGATGTAGCTGCACAAAAGACGACAGCTTGAGACATATATATATATATATGTATATATCTATCTATCTCAACATCCAGGTTCTAGTGAGAAATAGAGTAGAAAGCTGAAGTTGTTTTCATGCCATGTTTTTATCCCTCCTTCCCTGCCAATTACGGATATCCAAAGTTAGATTTAATTTCAGCACTTTTCTAAGCAGGAAAGTCAATAGCATTGTATATGGGTTACTGGCATTCAGGCTTCAATAACCTGCAACAAAGACTTGCTCCTCATTAATGTGGCAATACTGGGTTTGAAAGTTATTTGCACTTGTAAATTGCTCTTTTGCTCTTTTAAATGGCATTATGAAAGCACAGTATGCTTAATCTCTAATCCCTCCTTTTAAAGGAATATTTCAGGAGCCCCCTATCTTTTTGATAAATAAGAAAAATAGCTGTCGTAAGAAAAAGTTCGCTGGTACAGGAAGGAACACCCAGTTATCTTGGTAATCTCTCTCTGCTTTTCATTTGGGGTTTTGTGGCAAGCTTAAAAAACACACAATCCTTTATATTCATTATTATCTTACATAGCCACTGTTTAAACACAGTACTTATGCTAAAGCTCAACCATTCTTGCCAACCTCTAAGCTATCTGTGCTTTACGTCATGGGGAGAGAAAAGAGCTATCATACAATGTTCTACTCGATTCTTTTGCTTTTAATATTACAGTTATTATATGGTATAGCAGGAGTATAAGAAGTGTAAAAGTGGGAACAAAATTTGAGAGAAATGCAAACAGTAATATTAATAGTCACAGTATGTACAATACAACTTATGTGAACAGTTTTGCTGCGAGCATTTCATTTCCAAAAATTCAAGTGTATTTGTTGACATGGCTCGGTCCATTTGAAAGCTTCAGTGTAAGCACCAACGTGAAACGTAGTACAGATTTTTCCTTTCCTAGCTGTTCATAAATTTGTTACTGGCTGCTGGAGAAAGATGCTCACACGTTTATAAATTCAAGCATGAATATTTTCAAAGCAATCCCAAGCCACATGGGCACAAGTGTAGTATGTCCAGGGTAAATGTGAAAAGACCATCTCAAAGCACCCTTATCGACAAGCACGCCACCACTTCAAAGAGGCGCCCTGCATACTCTAAAGTCACCTCCGGGAAAGGGCTAAACCTGACTTCTAATTTGTGAGTCAAACCTCTGAAATTAGACAACGCACAGATTTAACAAAGGAACTGAACTCTGCCCTATTTTGTGTGTGTGTGTGAAGAAATCAAGTATTCCTTGTGCGTTTCTGTTTAGCTTTTCAATGCCATTTTACATGTGTACCATTTCTACATCTTTTGAAGTCATAAATTCTGCAGCTAAGATGGAGAGGAGCTCACAGCACAGTTCAAACCAAAACTCTTAGTAAACTGCACACCAGTTTATGTAGGTTTTAGACTTTCCATGAAAAGGTTGATACACAATGAAATACATTTATGTCTGATCTATGTGTTTCAGTAAACTAGTATGCAATAAACTTGTGACAGGTTTTTATCTTCAGCGCGCAGATTTTAAAACTTGTTGATGGAAAAAGTGGAGTAAGTTTCACTGAACTGTCAGTTTACTGGAAATCAAGCAAAAAAAAATCCATTCCTTGTGTTTTTTCTAGTACCTAGCTCTTCCTTTTAACCAGTTTCTGCCCAACAGCAATCCATTTAAGATTTCTTTGTCCTAATGATTTTTGTACTACAGAGTGAGAATTTTTAAAAATTAATCTAATTTTAGATAAGGTTGCAGCAGAACAGCTTCTGGGTTTTGTTGGTTTTTTTAAACTAGCAGTTACAGTGTAATGCAACAGTAGAAAAAAAAATATTGATTCTTCATGACCATAAAGTAGGGATAATGGCAAAGCACTGAATATATAGCAAGTGAAAACACAGACCATGTGCGTGTCCAGTCCCTTTGCAGCAGGGTCACCCACACAGTTGTTAGGAAAAGCAGCGTATTAATACCTTCACCTGAATTCGTACGGGAGGATTTTTTCAGCTTGGCAGTTTCTTCTTTTCTAAGGTCTTTCTCCTCCTTGCTCGCACTCGTAGCGTCCTGCATTTCGCTTTCGTCCTCCTCCGTATGCTCATTTACCTCCTCGGGCTTTTGGTGCAACACCACATGCTCCTCACCTACGGACTTGGGAGGCTCCACCTGCACCGCGGCAGGCACCGGGATTCCCAAAGGAGTCTGTGAGGTATATTTTTGTTGCTGGTCCTCAGAGATGCTACTGTTATTTTGACTGAAGCTGTCCACCGGCAGGTCTTGCGTCCCCGCCCCTCAGGGGTGCTGGGGGAGTTGGAGCTGGCAGTTTGAGGAGGGTTGGAAGTGGGAAGGAGTGTGGGAGGCAGCGGCAGAGGAGCGGGAGTAGCGGCGGCTGCAGGGGGGGGAGGCGGCGGAGGGGCGGCAGTGGCTTTCTCGCTGGAGGCAGGCAAGTGGCCACTGAACGACGGCCACTGGACTCGACTGCTCAGGTGAGATATCCTCTGCTTTTTGATCATTAGAGGATTGATAAAATCAGCATTCGAAAGCCGTTTCTGTAATAATAAAAACAAAATTTTTAAAAATCAGCAGAATTAAGTTTTGCTCCCATTCTGAAAAAGTGGCACTTCTGAACAGGCAATTGGTTGAAACCACATCTTTCTTATCTAAAGATAGCTGTTGAACAAGGAAGTACTGCAGCTAAATACATGGTTTATTTCATTCTTAGTTTCTAATCTTATGATTTAGCAAGTTGTTCTTCAAATCTACAGCTAGAAGGCTTTGGGAGAAAGATTCTCTCTTCAGCAGCTCTATCAAAGGCTTCACCAAAACGAGGAGGTCAGGTCGGTATTGTTTAGGTACCGATTTCCATTCGGACATACCGGGTTAAGAGTCAGCTTTTGCTGTCACACAGCCATGAGATTCACTACAGCGGCCCCGGGAAGCACACAGCAGTGTGCTTATCAGAGAGCGTGAAGTGCAAAGCTGGTAAAAATAGGTAAACCCCCCAGTTTTGCTACAGTTGTCGTTCCAGCTGTTCTCCGGCTGAAACGTGGGTTCTCTAGCAACCATACACTGCTCATGTTGACATACAAGCAGCAGCTTGGACCAGGAGTGCCAGGCATGGCTCTGTGCCACCCTGTTGAAATAAATCCAGATTCTGTGTGTACGGAGGCAGGTGTGAAGAGGTCCCTGGGACCTGCACCATTTCATGTTCTGAGATGGAAGAAAGTTAGGGAAAAGCAGAGGTGTGCCCTCCCTCCTCTATTTAAATGTAAATATCTCAGTGGTGAACAACTTTCCATACTTCCCAGCTTATTGTTGTACATTGTGTGCACTGAAGTGCAGCTGTAGTCACAGAAAGTATCAAACTTTTCCTTAAAGTAAGGCCTTTTATGTGGAGTTTTCCAAGCTTCTCAAAGGGTTTGCATTGTCCTCTTGTATTGATAGGAAAACAGGACATATGCATTTTAAGTCTCAAAAGGCTGGGGGAAGGCTGACGTACCCTGCTGATTCAGATCTGCCTTTTCACACCTGGGCTACCCTGAATCAAAATGGGTGCTTAAATGATGCCTATAGGGAAGAAAAAAAAAAATCCTCCAAGCAGATCACTGTTGTAATTTGTCCTTATTCTAGACTTTCCTAAGCTTTATATTTAAACAGTAGCACAGGTATGTTTGTGCATATTTTATGTATTATAACTACCATATCACAACGAACCTTGAACTCATGCAACCATGTAGCAAAAACATATACGTATCTTGTCTTTAAAAGACCTTCCTATGCACCAAGAAAAACAAGTTACGTGGCAATACAAAACAGTTTTAAGTATTTAACCAGAAAGCACAGGGTTGTGTAACAGTAATGGGTAACCAAGAAGTTCAGCAGGCGACTTTAAACTCTACAGGCAAGTTTAGGCTTCTGCAAGGTCAATGTGCTATGGATGGGCAGTTATGATTTAGGCCAACGCGTTGGCTGTTCAAACATGACAGGGGTGGTCTCTCTCAGAGATCTAGGTGTATTTACAAAATACTGTGTAGACAGGAATTGTTTATTTTTCTGAACACTTTAATAAACATTCTGAAATACAGAACACTACATATAGCAGCCCTTAAGCTATGTGGCCATAAGTTTTTTGCAGTCTTTGACTGTGCAACCACCTTTAAAAAAAAATATAATCATCCAATCAGAAAAAAATGCTTCAGTTTTTCATGTGTTAAAGACAATATTAGTGCTTCACATACAGCTTTTACACCAATATAAAGTGTGATAAATCTTAATACACTGTAAATAATGTTACAAAAGATACAAAATACCTGAGAAGAAGTTGATGGAGCATCTTTATTAGAAGTTACAGGAGATTCCGAATGGCTGGTGCTGGTGGCATTCTGAGATGAATTTAATTTTCTGTAAGGATGACCCAACATTTCAGGTTACAAGGCAAAAATGTCTGTGTCATAGTTCTTTCATTATAGGGAAGACAGACATTCATTTCCCAGAAAAAGTTTTTTAAATGGCTATTTTCCTTCCCCTAGAGACTGAACTTACCTAGAAAGTATTAACTCCAATGACTGTTTATCTATTTCATTGTATCCAGGCCAATCTTTTTGAATTTCTTTAAATACATAATCCTTCAGAGTGTAAGAATTATCCTTTGGATTCAGGTTGGCTACCTACAGGCAGACATTTAAGAAAATAAATGTTCATTATACCTAAATGCAAACTACAGAAATAAGATTGGTACTGCAAAGCTAAATCAAAGCTAAAAATGGAATCACGCACAAGTTTTCCAGGTTTTTTAGATGTGAAGATCAAAGTAGCTCTCACGTAATGAGCACCAAGTGTAAAAAACGTAGTCAATTTGGGATGTAGAAATTTGGATCGAAGAAAATCCCAAACTGCTGCAAGCATGTATGAAACGTATTCTATGAAAGCCTCTCTCTGCACCATGTATCTGGTTTCTTCTCTTTAACACAGCATTGAAAAATCAAGGCAAACATGCCAAAACTTTAAACCTTCACTGCATGAAATACGTGGAGAGGCCTAGTTTTTTATTTTTATTTATTTTTCTTTTTTAAGAACTGAAGAACACTATCTCCACATACAAATTCAGATTTGTCCAACGTCAGGAGGACACCTGCTGTTCTTTTGTTTTACACAGCTATACTGCGACGCAGAGCACAGACTGTGCCTGGAACAATGCATGTTTTCCATCATCCCATTAACGATCACAGTATGTTGTCATTTGTCTTGATAAACAGAATTGCTTTTCTTTCTCAAGTGCCTGAGCCACAATATAGCTTTCTACTGAACAGTTGTACGCAATAACCTAACTAGCACTAAACTTCTTTTAGTACAAAGATGAATTATTCAGCTATCCCATTAGTTTTAAGCCACATCAAAGTTTTACCGATTGGGAAAAAAAGTAACTGCACTCATATCTAACAAGTTATATTTTGAAAACAAGAGTTAGTGCTAAAAAGGTTTAAGGAGAGGTGTACAGGCCCAGATGCACTCTTCATCTTGCAGACACAGGGTTCATTACAGCAAAGTATTGTCATGAGAAGGTCATGTGCATGCCTTGCTGTATACCTCTGAAAATAAAATGGGTTTATATCTTCCTTAAGAAAAATACAAAGTATACTTAAGAAGTTAAAGTGAGCTAGTAAAACCTTGAGACCATCGACACCTGAAGTGCTGGTTTAGACTTGATCACCTGACATCTGTTCAGAGTTTCAGAGAAAACCTCAAAGAAAAACAATCTCCATCAATTTGCCTGACACAAAATGCTGAATAACTCATTAACACACCACGACCACTTTTCACAGTTTTGCCTATTTTTCCCTCCAAAACATGATAAATACTGCTAATTCATGTCTGTGTGCATGTCTGTCTGTCCCCAGCTTAAAAAAAATTTGAAAGTAAGAAAGATACCCTGAAACAGTAATTCACTTGTTAAAAACAGAACTAAAGCTGTATTCTAAGAGAAGCAAATCTGTGCATATTAGATCTTAGCAAGTTCAAGCTGCCGGTTTTAGATTTGTACAAAAAAAACCCTCATTATGAAGCTACGAAAAATGTGAGCAAGGCTTTTCAGGGTGTAGTGCTGCTAACATGACTGTTTCTGAATTCAAACCAGTACCTTGATGTAGTTCACACCACATACAGGAAGCAGACTCCAACAAAGTCTCCTTAAACATTGCCAAGCATAAGGGGACAGGAGAAAATTTTTGCACCTTTTATTCTCTCGGGAGCCGAACTTTTGGAATTTTATAATCAACTTAAAGTATAAATTGACTACTTCAATTTGTATGTAAGAACACGGCTCTCGTTAAATTGTGTATGTCTTCAGGGTGAAAAAAAGCTACCATTGCACTCGGCAAACAAAGCAACAACACTTAACATATTAAAGGAATGAGTTTTTAAAATTCAGTGTAGGATCAACCAAAGCTGTATGTGTTGATTTTTACTCACTTTAATACGTTCGAAAACACTTTTTTCCTAGCTAAATAGGAAATATTCCTACTTTACATATCAATACATGCATAATTCAGCCATAGTCTACGGGTACAGGGAGTATTTAAAAAGGGAGGAGCCACTGCATCTTACAATACCTTTCAGAAGCCTTTTCTGAACTGTTTTAGTAGAAAATTAATAAGTGACACTCTTGAACACACAGCTTAAAAGTTTTACCTATACAACATTATAGGCTTACTAACAATTTTGATGGATATGATAAGGAAATACAAATGGAACTTAACTCAAAGGAGCACTGGAAAAGCTACTGAATAAAAAAAGGTTTCAAGTAAGATAAAGACACAATCCACATGATAGCAAAGAAACACTACGCTCAAAATCGGACTGCCACCTTTTTCATTTATGATTTGGCTGGGACGCCCTTCCCTGGATTGCAATTCTAACAGATCCTAAGAGAATCCAAGTACCATTTACAGGCCACCAACTACGTTCAAATGAAATACTAACCTATGCGATTACCAAACTTCTCTCCTCAAACTTGTCACAAGAAATATTAAGTACTATGACAAACTATTTCACACAATCAAGAGAGCGCATGGTCAGTTTCTCTTGATTAAGCAGTTAAGCAGTCCAAGTAAAAGAGAGAGAAAAAAAAAAGATATTAGGAGCAACAAAGCTAGAAATAGTTAATTATTGCCTGCCATTCTAGCAAAACAAAAACACTCCCCCAAAATTTTTTAATCTTTGTCTCCTTTCCTCACGTTGACTTGCAGTTTGGGGCATCTGTATAAAGTTTACTGAAAAACTTAAACAAGGAGTATTACGTAAGTGTTTATTATTCTCTAATTTAAACACTGGAGTAACACAGCTCAAAATTATGATTAAAAGAATAGCAGGAGGGAAAAATTGCTGGCACAAACTCCATGATCTCACCTGCTGAAGGATAGTTCCAAGGGAATTCTTGTCCTTTTGGTTGACACCATCTCTCTGCAAGCGAGCAAGTAACTCTGGTTTCTTGTAACTCTTCAGTGCCAGTAAGTGAATCACCCTGTCCCTGTACGGTCGCTGAGAAACACTACTGTGTGTGTGAGTCCTCCGTATCGTGTTTGCAGGGTTCATGGGTGTTGATCTCTTCCTCTCGGGCACAGCATCTGGAATGCTTTGTGGTGCTCTTCTGACCGGTACTCTTCTTCCTAAAGTAAGAGTGGGGGGGGAAAAAAAAGGTAAAAGAGTGACATGGCAGGTTGGGAGAAGACAAGAAAGTTGATTTAAAAGAATTTACCACGCCAGATAAACTCTAAAAACTGTATTTAGTTAGCATTTCAAGATCTGCAAGAACACAGGTAGTGAAGATGCATTGAGCTAGGCATTAACAAAGAAATAGTCAATATTAAAAAAAGCTGGTAAATGAGTGACACCAGTAGGAAGACTTTACTGATTATTTATATAGATGGTGCTTTTATTATTTTTCCAGTTTATAAGCTCAAGCACTGAATACCCAAAATCAGGCATCTTTTTTAGAAGAGTACTCTAAAGTATGATGCAGAGGTCTTCCATATAATTAAAAGATTCCACATTAATGCCTAGGGAGACCAACTCTACACAATTGCATCACTGCTTAAACAAACTACCAACACTTGGTGCTAATCACTTGAGTAACCATAAGTTACACCACATTTTAAGCTGAAATGTTCCCTTATTAAAATAAGCCCAGGTGTGTCAGAAACAATACACCAAAAATTTAACAGTGCTTGGGACCAAGGCCAGAGAAGTTTTAAAATATGGCCTGCACAGCATTTTGGATCAAACTCTATAAAAAGACATGTTTCTCAACTGGTGGAACAATGCAAGTGTTTGCAAGCGATGCATCCAGAATTTTAAAATAACACCACCCAACCTGAATCTCAGTTTTCCAGAAAAAGACCCAAACTTCTCTACTCTGTGTTTTTAAATACCATTCGCTATCAGACAGAAAAAAAAAGATTTATCAGAATATTACAGAAAATCATTGTAGTAAATACTGTTTGCAATCCAACAGAGGATGTGACACAAACCAGGCATTTTTCTGAAACCAACAACTCATGTTTGGTACATGAGGGAGACTTAATGAGTATTGGTGAGAAAATCTGGAGCTTGCTCTCTTCTATCAGACACACAGAGACTGAGCTGTGCTTATGGACCGCTTGTCCTCAGGAATAACAAAAATTTGTTTCCATTTTGCAGCGGAGGCCAAACCTTTATAACCTTTCCACCCTGCATGTTCCCTGGACATTGCCCTTCTGGTTTTCAAGAACAAACCTAATCATGCAAGCACACACAGTTACATTTTTAGAACAGTATGAACTTGCCAGTTGTTTATTGAACGCATTACAAACGTTTTGACAAGTTAAATTCAATGTAGATACACAAACCCCTGGCACAGCTGATAGTGTAAGCAGCATTCAAACAAAACACCTCCTAAAGTCATGTCTCTGAATCACTTAAAAAAAATTAACTGAAAAACATAACCAAGCATTAACATGATTAACAACCCCAGTTCCTAATTTATACTGCATGAAGCATGTTGCAAAGTCACCCCCGTGCCCTACCAGCAACTAGACCTGTCCTACCTGAGCTTCCTCAATGCCAGTATGAAACAAAAGTACCCCCAAATATCATAATTGTCCTACTGCCAGTCTTCAGACCCCATTTATTTGATGCTAAATACTCACTTAAGATCTATTTAAACCATCAACAAGAATCACACAGATCATTCACATGTAAAATAGAACTTCCCCAATGAGAAGTTTTGAAATATATGAAAGGGGCTCCTCTCACGCTGCCATTAAAGAGCAATTTAGACAATACAGGGCAAGCAGTCCCAACTCCATGTCCTGGTATCAACCTGTGCCGAGCTCCCTTAGTGTCAAGGCCACAGACGCTTGGTTTTGTATCTCTAAAAAGCCATGACGATGCCGGCTTAAAATGATCTGCAGTAAGTTGAGGCATAGCAAGCATTGCACCATCACTGTCAAGGACATCCGTGCTGGTGGAGGACTGCAGCCACAGCCAAGTGAGAGCCTGTTTTACGTAATGAAGATGGATGTACCTGGTTCAGCTCACTGCTGCAGGCAGGACCGCAGCTGCCTGCACCACTGAGTGCCTATAAGGTGGATGCTCACCTTGCGTCTATCTGCAGCCATCTCCAGGCTCCTCGGCGAAACGGTACTCAGAACAGTTTAATAATGAATGATACCACCTAAACGCTTTTTGTTTCGTGGAAAACAATGAAATCCATGGGAAGGTGCCAACATTACCTTACTTTAACTTCCCCCCCCAAAATATGGTCTTGTGGTAACAGTTGCTTATTAATGACCAAGACATAAAATAAATAAAATTTAATCAGCATTAGCAAGTGTGAAAAGCAAAGTTTTTCATATTACGCTTATGAATTTGTATATGAGACTTCCTCAATGTTAGTTTTTTTAGATTACAAATTAAGGTTAATAGTTTAGCACAGTGTTTAGGTACTCAAAAGTCCTGTTACAAAAACAAAACATTAGCTACTAAACCAGAGAATTTAAGTGCCTGGGGTAGTAAAAACCCTCACCTCAATGGTCAAAATTTCAACCAGTCAAGCAATATGGGAACAGGGAAGGACTGGCAGGCTTTCTGGGGGAAAAAAAAGGCTAATGTCTGAATGCAGCAACAGGAGACTGCAAATCTGTAACATGAGGGCAAGCTACCTACAGCTGAGATCTCTGAACACACCACCTTTCCCAAGAATACTCTGAAAAGATGAATTACTGAGTTTAAAAACTTAGAGACATCTAGTAAAAAATGAAATACAACCATACCTAAAAATGGTCCACCAGGTTTAATAACCTTTGCACTTCGATTGCGCGACTCCTCTTCTGCCTGGGTCATGCGCTCTCTGGTCGTCAGATAGGAATCACTTGTTGCACATACTGTAATTTTATTCTGTATATATCCCAGGCAACTGAGTTGCAAGGCTCCAGAACTATAAAAACATTGAAAAAGGTTGAGCCCAAGCACTAGTTCAGGTTTAGAAGTATGGTTGTACCAGGAACTTTAAAACCTGTCTTAACAGGTGAAGAAAAACGTTTTCTAGTTCTGACAGCGAGCTAGGGCGTAAATATATTTCAGATCGTCTCTACACATCCAAATTGTATCAGTTTTACCTGTCGGTGTAATTACAATTTCCTCACATAACCATACGTGAGAGGCAGGCTCAGGGCAGTGCCGGTGGCTGTACTGGCAGCTGCGGCCATGACAATTAGAGGGACCACTCGGGCAGGTACACTGGCACCCTAATGGCGGGCAGGTCCTGCCCCGGAGGCTTTCCACCGGCCGCCCGGCTCTCAGCTCACCACACGTCTCCTCTCCTCCGCCTGAGGCGGACGGTGGTGGCCCTAGACCCTGCGAGGCCCAGCCTCCCTTCGAGGCCCACGCCCTGGTCTCCCCCCATCTTGCTTTCAAAGATGTCCGCCCTCCTCGTCGCCCGCTCGGTGCGTTCGACAGCGCCGAGGAGCGCTTGGCGGGTCCGCCCGCCGGCTCCTCTGAGGACTCGTGTTCGAGCAGAGGCACTCGGAGGAAACCCCGCGTGAGGGGAAGGACGGCGAGGTCTCCTCGGCGGCGTCAGGGCGGGCGATGGGCTTCAGGAGGCGTTTGTGGAGGAGCCCGGCCCTCCGTGGTCAGTCCAAACACGCACCTGCAGTGCACTGCGCCCAGCCAGGAGGGCACCTCGACTGACTAACAGCGGCTGCCTTTAAACCGGATTAATTATCATCGCTCTTAACGTGGACACTGTGCGGCACCCGCCATTGCAACAGCTCTGACCAGAGAAAGGACACCGGCTTCAGCTAACCCGGAACACTTTAACCACCTTAAAACTCCCCATCAAGGCTCCACGAAGAAGGGTCAAGCATCTCGTGTCCCAACTTACCACGTCATTTCTCAAAGTCACAAAGCTGGACCAAGCCACCGACCGGTATTTCAAGATGATACAGCTACAGTTTTGCCCATAGCCTAGAGCTATGTATTGATTCCCTGCTCTGAAATCACTGCCTTTACAGCAGAAAAAAGGTCCTTCTTGCCATCTAAAGCACAGCTTTTACCCATTGCCCATTTCCTTGAACATCACTGCCTGCCTTTATGTGCTTTTTCACCACGGGAACGGCCGAGCGCTGACCGAGACGCTGTGTAATCCCGCTCCTCGGGGTGGATGTTTTCAAAATCGGAGCCAGTTTTGAAGCTAGACCTGCCTTGAGCACAAAATTAGACTAGACACCCTGCAGAGGTCCTTTCTGGTTTTATTTTTTTTAAAACGACTCTGCATGTAACACTACACAAGTTTTGCATTAACTTTGCAGGCACTTTGCACAAACTGAGAGCTGGCTACAAAGGACCTCGCGAAAGCTCGTCTGAATTAGATTTTGAAGAAGATTAGTAAAACCACATTAAAACTACCTAGGCATGCTATTCAGAATTATTCAGAGCTAAAGCAGCTTAAATTTAATCTTACTTAAAAAATACAGTTTAATTCAACTGAAGGTGCTCCTTCCCAAAGGCGAAAGTGCCCTCAGAGATGCTCGGGAGAGGCAAGCCAAGAGCGGAGGCAGGACCTCTCACCCCCGGCATGCACTCCTGCCGCTTGCTTTGTGCCAGCCCTGGCAGCTGTCTGACCCCTTTCAGATCCAGTTTAATAAAAAAGAAAAAAAAAAGAAAAAAGAACCAAAACAAAACCAACAGAACCCAAAAACCCCACACTGCCCCAGGCTCCCCCAGGTCTGCCACTAAACCATTCGGCTTTTTGCCAATCCCATCAGTTAAGTGAGTTCACTGAAAGGCTGCATTGTAGTAGAAGAGACCTAACGCAAGGGGAGAAAGAGGAGGATGAGGGTGCTGAGAGATCTCCTGTTAGGCAAAGAGCTATTAAATCAGCTCATTTTCTTATTGCTCCCAAAACCCGCTATCTAGACTAATCTCTGTTTTGAAATTGAGGGCAGAAGCTCTCCTGTGACCGAGAACCTGAGCAGCACCTTTTGGAGACGTGTCGGTGTGCCTGTTTGCAATCAGCTTCCCAGATCAATACACAAACTCTGCCTGCGATGTCCTAGTTAATCAAATGGGACAAACAGTCATTCAACACCACTGGACTACATCGATACTACGCTGAACTTAGTATTCTAGAAGCTGAAGCAAACTTAATGTAAAAGCATGGTATTTTCTTGCCTTCTTGGTAGACGTTAACACTGTTCACTTTGACTCAAAGGACCAGGACAAGGTGCTGCTGTATTACGTTTGGATTCTGAAACACCATGGTCGTGCAATTATGGATAAGGTCACTGATTTATGTGGTTCTTAAAATAAGACAACTATCCATCAGGGCCAGCATGCTAGCATGCTGCCAGCCATAATCATATTTACATATGGTTGTAGAATGGATCTGGTCTAGCTTGGACGATGCTGAGCTCCAAATGCTTTTAAAAATAGCACTAAGAGGTGAGAAAGTACTCAAAAGGTTACTTTTTTAAGAGCAAAACCAAAAAGAATTCTATGTAAAAGCAAGTATTTATAATTAGCAAGAAATCATGCTATTCCTAGGAATTAATTTTCTACTGCAGCTCATCACTAGGAGCATGCTCGTGTTAAAGGTTTTCGCTATATGCTCAAAGCCACAGAATCTACTTAAATTTGCCATGAAAGGAAATGTTAAGTAAAACTTACCTTGTGTTCATTTGCTGGACACAGTCAAAGCTTCCCTGAGGATTATCTTTGCCAACATTTGACAAGTAGAAGTTAAATGTATGCACTTCATTTGGCACATCAACTTTGGGAATTTTAATAAGCTAAAAGGAAAAAAAAAGTTTATGTAAAAACTTCAATCTACACTCCTTTGCTTGTGATTAACTAGGACCATAATTTTAAATAAGAAACTGTATTTCGAAAGTTTTGATACAATTTCAGTCACGTCACTAAAAAGGCTGCTTTGGCACAATTCTCCTCTGAAAGCAGCGCTGGCTACATGTCTGTCACAGCAGTAACTGCACTGGAAAAGCTACAGTCGCTCAGCCTCTAATTCAGCAAAGCATTCAAGTGGCAAGTCATCCTTTCCCATTTAGTGGAATTAATATGCACGTGCTTAACTTTAAATGCAAGCGCCTGAGTATAATCAAACGGACCGAAGCTCCGCTGACGAAACAGACGAGAGCAATTGGCACGGACCACATCGGGCACTGCCCCGACTTCGTGATTTATTCAGTCCTAATGAACCATGTATGGGAGTCAGCTCAAAGACAGAAAAAAAGCCAGCAACACCCAAATTACAAGAGTAAAACTTCCTAAACTATAAAAGACGAATTTCAACTCCAACAGGCGCTAAAAGCCTTTTTCTTTTACTCAGCTCTAGATGCAATTATTTGCATAAATGTGAAATGTAAATAGTTTTTTGTGAGTTTAGTCAGATGCAACAAAACTTGATTTCCTTGGCTGAACTAATCATTTAGTACAGAATGTGCTGCATTCTGCTGGAGCTTACAAATGTAAATATGAGAAATCATTAAAATGTTTATTAGCATAAGCACATTTTTCAATGTGCTGCTATACAAAACAATACCAAAGCACAAAAAACCTACTGCCATCCAACTACTTTATTCTGGAGGTAAAATCAGCTTGCAGTAAATCTAAAAAGCTGTTCTTCTGAAATTTGCTTGAATTTTTAATGATATTAAATACAACTGACAAAGTATGTAAAAGCAATATTCAACTGTCTCTTAGAAATCTTTCTCTCAATATTTTGTTTGTGAGATTGGCCAGTCTTCATAAATGTCAATGTCATTTGCACAAAGCGCTACTACAAAACAATGCCATTACCATTTCTATTTTAATCATCAGTACCGGCAGAGCTTACCAACAGCTTGGGGCAGTGACTGGACATGAAGGAGAAAGACAAGTCACCTGAACACCATATTCTTTTACTTAAGCTTAAAGTACTAGCATGCTTAAAGGAGCAATCTATGCATTTTATAGAAGAATGGAAATAAATCAGGTAAGTTACCAAACACACAATCTTGGATTATATATGAAGCTTTACCTTTTAATGATTATGAAGGTTACTATAGAGTAACCATTAACCTAAGATGACCATAGGGGCCTAAATGACACTAAAATTCATCTACATTCTATAAAATTAACTACCACTGATTGAATGTTTCAGCATACTGGTTTCACTATAAATACAGCAGATGTGTATGTATGAATTTGACAATTTGAATTTCACCTACTGTACAACAGGTAATGTATTTGTAGCTTAATATACTTTTTGGAAAACCAACAAATATATACTATGACCAATCTTAGGCTGGCCCGCAATAAATACAGCCAAGCAGAGGGAAGCAGGCAACTGTTGCTGCGTATACTTGGAACAGCAACAAACGTGTTTTTAAACGTGCTCTAAGACCAGCTTCTGTCTTCATGTTATTGCATCAAAACACATTGAGCCACCCTATGGTTTAATACTCACGGCAATTCTTCCCGAATTTTAAATACAAATATTAGGTACAGAAATTCCTAATGTTTCAGGTGATTTCATGTATATACATTCTTTAGGCTGATCAATGGAAAATAAAGATTTGCTCAAAATAAGCTCAACTTGGGACGAGCTCTGAGGGAAAAGACGCATTTTAAGTTATATTAAATGCAATCAAATCAGATAAGCCTATTTCCCATATTATGGTTCAAAAGTGAAAGCCGAAACATTTATGAAATGGAATGAAGAATAATTATTGAATCTGCAGGTAATACAAAGCTGGCAGGGACAAAATGCACAAGGATGGAGTTAAAATTGCTCGCCAGAGGTTTCCACCACGTTTGCCCGCTCCCACCACCACATCGCACACCACGGCTCCAGAGAAGCACGACGCTTCAGCAGCGAGCCACGCAGCACAAACTCCAGCCCCGGTGCACTGTCCTCTACCAAATGCCACCTACCAGCTTTGACCTGCAGAGATTTCAAGGCTCCCTCCTTGCTTCTCTGCAAAGATGACCTCATCCCCTGAGAAATCAAGTAAACTTATTTTACGGAGGCACACTTGCAAAGCATGGGGTTCTTGCTAGGCAATACACAGTCTAGAAAGTATTCCTAGGATATTAAACATTTTCAGCAACCTAGAGAAAGCAATACTTGAACCGGATAAACTTGCTGACAACAGCTAGGTTTGCAAAAAGTACTGTCACCTCAAACCCTTAAGATTAAGTTTTACTGCTGTTGACATATTTGCCATTTCTTTCTGTATCTTGCAAGACAAAATAACACCTTCAAGTAGTTTATAGACTCAGCAACTTCTGCAAATAAGCCTCCTGTTTTGAATAAACAGTCCTGTTTTTACACCTTAAATTTGTATTATATGGTTCTGAAAAGTTCAATAGGCAGTTCAAGGATTTTTGGCTTAATCAGCATTAAGATACTGCATTCGGCTTGAGATAAACATAGTGGCAAAAAGTTTGTTTTTCCTATTTGAGCAATACTTGCAGAAGAAGGTCAAGAAGCCTTTATTAAGAAAGTACATATTGCAACCACATTCATCCATAACAGAAAATAAACTTTTGTTTGCATCAGGAAGCAGCACTGCAAGCCCGTTGTCAGCGCATTTGTTTCAGAGAAGCTGCTTTTGATTTGTATTCAACCTCCCACGTGTAAAGAGCATCCTGGCTGGTACGTGGCATGCAATACACTGAAAAGGAATTTGCCATATTCTCTTACAGCAAAGAGGGAGATTTCTGAACAGCAAACACCCACCATTATTTATACCTGATCTACACTCTTCTCCCAGAAATATTGAAGTCCTTGCCACAATCCTTCACTAGATCTACTGTATCCTTACCAGCAGCCAGCCAAATAGGGCAATGAGAGGAGATGAGAAACCTCTGAAGAGAAGCTGCCTGTTTGGACACCTTATCCAAAGAGGCACCCCGGTCGTGTCCAGACGAGGGAAGAGGACGCCTTGAAAGCAGGTGTATATGAACACAGTTCACAACAATCTCTCCCTCTGGTTTAGGCACCATCCTAACAAAATGAACCATGCACCTTTCCCCTAACGTCGCCCAACGTCAAACATGTTAACTAACTGGTCTGAGTTGGCAAGTCTGCAGCCTATATACTTCCCAGAATATGTACTAGCATGGGAAGGCAGGGCATCATTTTTCTCCTCACGTGCCCAAAAACATTTATCCGTGCACCTACTTCTTTCCCCATTTACGCGAGAAGCCCGTCACGCGAAATACTCTCCCCACCGCCAGAAAACGCACCCACATAGGCAGCTGTGCTAAGCCCTGTGCCAGCTCCCCCGTACATCCCACCCAACACGTGCAGACCTCGCTGCTCTTCCCACCGCCCGCCTTGCCGCTCAGCAGCCCTCAGGCAAGTGACCCAGTTCCAGCTAACACCCAGCTCGGGTCTTAATACCTGTCTTAGCTGCTTGCTTCTAGCTAAGCCCGCAACTGATAAAACACTCGAAGAATATCACCGCTCTGTTTCATAAAATAACTTAACACAGATAAGTTGCGATGGGCGAGGATTTACGAAGCAGTAAATAACACCCACTCATGCCTAAAAGTCTTAGCATCCCTGCAATGCTATCAGTACCACCCACACGTGCTTCTCCTGCACGGGCAGGAAACAGTATCAGGAGAATACAGGCACTGAAGGGGAAGAAAAAACAAGCTAAGATGCACCTAAGGCAGAACAGGTGAACGCTCAACAGTTTTCCCCACCAGGTTTGACCAAATTTTCTGCTCCGCAGTGACCAGCTGTTTGTTTCAAACTCTTCCCTTCGACATTTCCTCTCCCCATTACTTCACAGCTGCCTTCTCACACGGCTTTATCATCTGTACCATCACCCTCCTTCTTTTCCGGTTAAGAAAAAAGAAAGTTAACACCCCACCACCACCCCCGACCTTTAGTGAATCCACTGATTAATAGGCCTTGTCAAAGGTGATGTGTGAAAAAGGTGGTGTCAGAAGCCACTGCAGAAGGGTTATTTTCCAGTTCTGGAAACTGAGAACTTGCTTGTTTGGCCTACAGAATTTGCGTTATTTTAACAGAAGCATGCAGGAAGTCTTACCATTAATGTCAAATGCATCTCTCCAGGCTAATGGAGATGCAGAAAGCCTATTTTCTAGATCCATGCTGAAAAGACAGGAGTTGCTGAGCAGATCATTCTTAATTGATGGCAACTGCAGGAAATTTGCTCTTTCTGCCTCCGCTCTAAGCTTGCATAGAGAAAACAATTTCATCTATGTTTACATACAATTCTAAGATAAATTTAATCAACCCCCACAATCTTCCCTCACTGCCAGATTTTTCACCTGAGTTATGTAGTGGATGATGGGATAAGGGACCTCCTGCTTTCAAGTGCCTGAATCTCCAGCACTGATGTGACTTTTTAGGACACAAATATTAGGAGAGACTTTAACAACACTAGTGTCAGTTTAATATGACAAGGTGTGCTCTTACAACACAGCGAAACCAACCTAATGGGTGGCTGCCAGCAAGAAGCCTGGCTCCACGAGCATGTTCCTGCTGCTTTCCCTGGGCCTGCCACAGCATTTGACTGTGCCTTGCAGAAAACTACAGAAGAAATTAAAAGAAAAAAAAAAGAAAAAGAAAAAAGTTTTCTTCTAGGCCATCTTCATGAACAACAATGCACAGCGATGGCATTTGCAGAAGGGTCCTCCTTTCCTCGAGCATCACTAGCTAAAACACAAAGCAACAACTGCTTTGTTGAAGTTCGGTTTAGCAGCAAGGGGCAGAGAGAAGTGTCGGTAAGTACAGCAGTGCACAGGACAGTAAGGACAGCAAACCTATTTATCTATACACAGTGAAACTTCTGACGATGCCAGCTTGGATACACTAAAGGAAATCCCGTGAAGGAAGGACTGAGTTGGTACAGGGTCCTCTTGAATTTAAAAAGAAAAAAAGGTCTTAGCACAGGACACAGAAAACAGCAGTGGAAGAACAGATGTTCTGCGCAGGTTAAGTCTTAAAATTTTTACACTTTTGAAATTTGAGACTTTAGGATAAAACGGTAAAGTTTTGTTTCCAAACAGCTTGCAGTAAGAAGAGAATGCAGAGAGCACTTCTAAATCTTCTCAAACGAAAATAAGCTTCCACTTCTAACTGACAAAAAAAAAAGTCAAGACTTAAAACAAACTCAGATGAACTCTGGAAAGCTCCGATCAAGCGCCTGTGCAACCTGGGGAAAGCCAGGCAGATGAGGGCATCAACAGAAGCGTGCTGCGTGGCACACAGGGGTACCCTGTTCCTGCCTTTCGCCCCTTTGCAGGGGGAGTTTTCCCAGCAAAACCCATGGCTGCAGACCCTTACACGTGCACCAGCACACCGGTCCGACATGCACGTGGAGCGGCGTGCTGGGCTTTGACTCGGACCCAGTGTCACCACTGGCCAGGCTGGAGCACTTCAGGATGAGTGTCGAGCACTCTTGACCCTCTGCAGCCTACTTCAAAAAAATCACTTTAAATTCCACGTCCTCAAACTGGCTTGCAATTTCTTACCATCCAATGGATTTAGTAATAGAGAATATCCACTAGAACAACTCAGATCCTTGACTTTAATCCCTTCCTCTTGGTAATTGATTTCCGGATCTATCATTACCCTCTCTCGCTCTGACATATCATCCTCATTGGCTCTCTAACGTAACAACAGTTTTCATAATCTCCTCCTGAAGCTCCTGTGCAGACTCAGTCTAATTTCTCTGGCTCGTAGCTTTTTGTCACTTCTGTCCTCCTCTTTTCCATCATTCCCGCTGACACCATGCGCTGTTATAGCACCTTCAACACAGGCCAGACATATTTTGCTCTCCAAGCCTGAGTCACTTAATCTCTTCTCTTTCTGAACACATCTACCCACGCTCTCCTCTTGTTCTTCCGCGGTACGACATCATGTCACCAGGTTGACGCGAGCACTGTATTTTTAGGTGCCGCCGCTCAGCAGATGTGTTCAAGTCCTCTCTCTCCTTTGTCTCTTCTCAGAATCTTTCCAACCTTACCATCTCACCAGTGGTTTTCCCCCAACGCCTTACTTGTAAGGACAGGTTTTGGTACCTTACAAGCCTGAGCTGGAATCTGCTTCCTGCCCTGTGCGGGCATCCATACCAGCACCCAGCTCACACCATAAGCCTCCACAACAAGACTAAAGCATTTAAACTAGCAGTTGCAGGGCCCTTCAAGTTAGGCTCCTACTATTTTTTTGAGAGACATTTCTGATTAATCCATTTTCTGAGCTGAAGTTTACTCACAGTTTCTTTAGAGCAACGCTTTGTTTGCCAAGGGGCAAACCCCTGCTACTGGGGAAAGGCACTGTTCTGCTCAGCAGGGACATTCTGCCATGTTTCACGTAACTTCCACTTTTACAAATCCCAAGAGGGACAACTTTTACCATAGCATCATTTGGATCTTTGCTACAGTAGCTTCTGCCCAGGTAAGCTTGCCCCCAAGCTTAAAACTTTGCTCCTTTGTCTGCATTAATGCAGACACCCAGCCTGCACCTTCAAGGAGACAAAAGTGCTCCAGAAACCTACTTGACCAATTTGGAACTTCAAAAAACTGCTCTTAAACATGAGAAAAATCTCAGCGCTGATTTTGTTTTCGTTTTAATACTAGCAGTCTTTTTGCAAAATGCCGTTTCCTTCAAGTACTAAACCTCCTCCTCCTCCTCCATTAGATCTACACTACAGAACATAAGTGGCCAACGTCCCTTTCAAAAAGGAAATTAAGATGCCTTTCTACAGAAATAATGTGACTACATATGGCTGCCTTGCAAAAAAAATTAAATATTTTACTACATAAAAACCATTTCAAATGTATACATTTTACTCATTGTGCTGACCTGTAGACAAATGGATAACCTGAAGGGAGAAGACTTTTAGTTTCATTCTCTGCCTCTCCTTCCTTTTTTTTTCTCTCTGGCCTTTTTTCTAAGAACTTAATATTTGCTCCCCCAAATCCATGCAGTTCACCTTCATGCACCAGTTCACCCGTGTGGACCCGAGCGCTGGGCACCGTCCTGGATTCATTGCCACCCAGCAGGAATTTGTCACCGACCTGCTGCAGAAAAGCTCCTCACTCGGGGGCTGCGACCGCTGCCCCTGACACCCACGCTGCTGCACCTTCCTCCGGCACAAGGACCAAAAGTTTGCACAGGGACAGAGAGCAAGGCAAGCAACTACTGTCCCTAAACTGGAGCCGGAGGACTCAGCGTGATGCTGAATTCCCCCAACCAGGCGACTGGTTTTGTACGCTTGCTGGAGGAAGGCGAGATCGCGGTGGCTGCCCCACGGCAGCCGGAGGCACGTGCATCGCAGCAGGAGATGGAGGACGTCGCCGGCTGCAGGTACGGTGCACGCGTCGCAAATTTTGTCTCTATATAAGAAATGTATTTGCAAGTTGCAGGACACAGCAGAGACAGTTAAAAAACACAGGAGGGAAGCCACAGCAGGGAAAGCGCGGTTGTTTGAAACATTATCACTGCAGAAGTACGCTGGACTATAAACAGACTTTTTTTTTTTTTCCCCTTTAAACTTATCCCTACTGCATTACAAGTCAATTGCCAATATTCACATGCCTCAGGGATATTGTATCTAGCACAGCATATCTGCTACATTCTCCAGGCTGCCTAGGTGTACTCCAAAATGTTTAATTACAAGGTATTTCTTAAAAGCTAATCTGTATCACCATAATGATCCATTTGTTGCAGTCCTTCCGTCTCCTCCAGCTATCTCAGCCACCAGCAGATGTTATCGTCCAGACTGTTTGGGAGTAAGGTGTTCCCGGAGGAAAAGTTCTCCCTTTCAGGGGCCGACCTGTGCTCTGGTGCAGAAGTTTAACACTCACAGATATTTCATTAATTCACAAATCACAGAGTTCTTAGCTGTGTTTAGCGCAAACTGTTCCAAAGCAGTTTCAGTGGTTCTCGTACTGAAGAGCATCTAGAGGCTAACTATGCAGCACGCACAGATGATTTATCATCATACCGAACACAAACCATCTTACTGCATCACTGGATTTGCTATTGCGCCTTCTGAGATCATCTATATGCTTCTAACACTTTTCAGATCCCTTCAGAGCAACTCTACTGTACAACAGAAAAAAATTAAGCTTGGTTTTGGTTTTTTTTTTTTTGCAAAGTGACTGCAGAACCCCTTTGACACCAATCTTAGCTTCTTGTGAAACATATACATGAAATAAAAGCTCCTCCCTTGCCTCTCCTAGCGTAAGGCTCCTTTTCTCAATTCCCACATCTAACACAACTCTAGACAACCCCAAGCCAGAAAGCGCCTTTAATTTCTCCACTCCAGCCCTTCCCATCATCCATAGAGGACTGGGACTAGAACGTCTGTAACTACAGATGGAATATTTAAAAAAAAAAAACCAAAAACCAAACCTTTTTTTTAATGCTAGTATTTTATCCTCAGCTGGGAGTTAGACAGTTGCCTGAATTGCAGAGGAAGTACTCTCAAGAGACAAATGAAATCACTATTTGTTTTCAAGCAGCATTTAAGGAAACGCCTCGCTGTTGCAGCTAACCTGCAACGCCTTGGCACTGACAAACGCACCTTGAGCGCTCTTCACTCCAGAAACCTCCAACTGGAAACCAGTCCAGAAGAGGAATGCAGGCCTTTCAAAGGGCCAGGTCAGTCCTCTGCCATGCAATTTGCGTAGTCTGGAAATACTCAGAATGTGGCTGCACAATATACACAAATAACGAGCTAACCATTTCCCTCCTGCTGCATGTACAGTAGTAAATGTCCTGTTTTAACTTACCATCTGCCTTAATGACCTTAAATTTCTCTCCCTATTGCAGAGACTTAGGATCTAGGCATCTCCTGTAATAAATTCCTTAGTTTGCATTTCCTGAATTACGGACAGATTTTAAAAGTACCGTAAGAGATTGTTGCTTCTGCAGCAAGAAGCAAAGTCCCTGCAGATGTTTCCATCTCATAGACCACGGGAGCAGACCTTACTGTTAAGTTTCATAATGAAAAAGCACATACCTGGATTAACTTTTTAATAGAAATAAGGGTGACACCATTGTAAGTTAACAGTTGGCTCTTCAGCAGTCTTGTGACCCCAGATTTTGACAGCTTTTGATAAAATCCCCAGATTTTTTACAGCTGAGAAACAAAGTCTCCCCCAGCCTCGTAACATCTCAAACCTCACATACTGCTGCTTTAAAGCTGCTATTAGAGCACATGGGAGAAAGCAGCACGTGAACTTTTGCAGAGAAAGAGAGGGTGCAGGGTAGATAAAGCGTGCTGGTAATTTTTCTTTCACAGCGTACTACTTGCAGAACTTCACGCTAACAGCTAGGTTAATTATTTATACTCCCAGAGCTTATTTTGAACTCAGCTCCTGCTCCATCCCTTGCAGCACTCGTGCGCCTGCCGCCACGGCCGGCAGGTCAAGAAGCCGATCGGCGGGGCCGGCTAGTCCGTTTTACTGGATTACTTCCCAGCCAAATTAGCAAGTATGACTTCCCTCTTGATGGCAGCACGAATTCAAATCGATCTGTGCTCCCAGCCACTCTCTCCCGGTACAGCTATTTTGGCTGATTCTCTTAACTAAGATGGTTATTCATTCTAGCAAGGAAATTCCTTTGCCAATATAGTTTAAATATTTGCCAGTATAGTTTAAATTGCGAATAACCTATAACGAGAAAGGATTTTCTTACAAGTGCAGTATTAAGAGACTCTTGTCTGCACAAGTAGCTTTGTTACAGATATGATTCTCCCAGCATCTGAGTACCCTGCAACTAAACTTGATACTAGACCAGGACTGTAGTTTCACACCTGCGGGCAGGAGTACCTCCTCACACCAGCATAAAGACCTTACCCATCCTTCTCTCATCCCTTCCCGGCTATCTCTACACAAGCACCACGCAGCTACATGGAAAACTGGATCAGTTAATGGATCTGAATTAAGGCTAACAGCACAAAAGGCACAATCCATACTTCAGTCTTTAAAAATGACTCTTTAGCCATCCCTTAAAGTTTAAATATTAAACCCAAAATCTTAAATCATTCTACTTAGAGATCATAGCCTGTATTTAATTTTACCTTCAGCTTTAGTTCCCCAATTTGCACCACTGATTGATTGTTTAACAAGACCTGTGGCCTTTAGGAGGCCAAATTTCCTCATATTTTCCTTCAACTCTTCAACAGGCCTGAAATATTCTGTTTTATTAGAGTTTCAGAAATGGGTGAAGAACCATCAGTATCTGTGGTATACAAAATCCCGCCCCTCAAAACAGCAGTTCTGCTTCACACCTTGAAACCAACCACTTAAAGTCCATTTTAAAATACTAAATTTGCACCATGCAGTTGATGACTTACAAGTTATTCCCATTGCTTTCAAATTTAGGCTGAAAGGTGACAAAAGCAAGATAAAAAAGAAGCATACCTAAAGCATGATTCTCTTCCGCTTTCAGCTACAACTCTTAAGTAAACATACAATGAAACATAGCTGGCATTAAGCAGATCTTAAGAACGTCTGTAGGTTTGGTTTTTTTAAGTAAGTGAAAGTGGTTAATCTACACTGCATTTATTTTCCAATTTAACAAGAGTACAAAATACTCACCCCTTGAGATCCTTGAAACTGAACTGAAGGTTGAGAAGAAACATGGTCCTACGAGAGAAAGAAAATAAGTACAATGTCAGCAAAATGACAAACCTCCGCGCTCCGGCAGAAGTTATTCCGCTGCAGAAAGAGAAGGTGGATGCGCCCACAGCAAACCGGAGGGCTCCTCGTGCCCGTACCATGATGCAGACCCCACCGGGCAGCAGCGGCCAGGGCTCCAGCAGCAGGTCCCGGGCTCCTCGCAGCACCAAGGGTTTCCTCCGCTCGGTGCCGAGAAGCGCGAGAGCCGGTGCTTTATCGCGCTCAGCAAGGACACCGGGGCGCCACGGGGAGTCCGAGAAGATGCCGACAGTTGTACAACGGTATCTGCTGGCCCTGAAAGGAAAAACAACCCCTCCTTCTGCCCGAAGTACCACTGAATGTGGGAGTCCAAAACGGCACGCTTTCCCCCTCCCAAACCCTGCCCTGCTGTCCCGGTCGCTTACGGATTGGGATTGGCTTCGTTTCTGAAAGGACTATTCAATGACACCATTTTTACATGTACTTGAGTTCTGGGTATCAGCTCGAGTTGCGTGATTAACACAGGCAACCTGCCTACTCGAAAGGTCTTGATAACGATGGCTTTCCTCGTTAGGACAACGCTCAGGCCCCCGTCGCTTCCCACTGTCAGAGATGACCATCTGTTTGCCTGGACCCCCATGCACGCACCAGTACTGCCAGGAGCACTTGCAACGCTGGAAACCAAGCCTCCCACCGCAGCACCTTTCGTGCTGCTCCCAGCAGTGCGGACAGCCCGGCTGTCCTCAGCAAGGCAGGGACTAGCACCCCTTTTCTGCTCTTACATTCTAAAGTTGAGCTAATTAACCTCAGCTAGCACATGTCTTAAAGACGAAAAGAGATTCAGAACAATCAAACTGGCTCCAAAAAACTTCTGAGCTCCCCCAAACAGTCCTCGCTTCTTCAGCCAAGGGAAATACGCAATATGGCCAAAAATAACAAAAGCCACCTGCACCTTGTCTCTGTCATTTCACAGCACCAAGCGCAGCCTGTTCCTGACCTGCGAGGATGGAAGTGTCCTGCGCTGCTTCTGTGCTGACACTGCAGTCCATGAAGACTTGCAAATGTTAAGGGGGGGGGGGGGGGGAAACAACAACAACAAAAAAATCAAGGAGCTTGCTAGTTGGAAACTACTTTTCTCTGTCACAAGCTGGCTTCTGGTCAGATCTGCTCCTCGACACAGCCCAAACAGCAACACTACCAGTACCAGCAAGAGCCCACTGATAAGAATATCCCGTTTTAGCAGCAATGCTGACTTTGCTCAGCTTTACTGAATCCTGAAATTATGCTGCTGGACACAAAAACATAGGGCAGCTATGCTGACTAGCTCAATTTGCTAGGCTTTGTCCACAGGGTACTGCAGGGAGTTTGCCAACCCACTGCAAACACTTCAACCGAACAAGTTGCACCAAAGGATGAAATCCTAATGAACACAGACTTTATTCCAGCAAAAGCAAGTGCTTATGGACCTAAGCTGTAGGTGCCACTCAGGACTCGGCATCACTGGAAAGGCGAGTTAGATCCAACCCCTGTCCTCTCCTCCCTCCAGCCACAGGTTCCTCCTCCTTCACTTGCACTTGTCTCGCCCTTTTGCAATAAAATCCATCTCACTCATCCAGCAGAAAACTCCCCACGCCGGGCTTGACGATGAGCTGATGCTGCTCACACAGGTGCCAGCGAGAGCTGGAGCCGGCGGAGGGCAGGCAGCAGGAGTGCGTGACTAAGCTGAGCCTCACCGGTGCTCAACATCACCTGTGAGCATCACTCGATGCCGCAAAATCCCGGAGAGGGGCTCAGGCAGAAATAATACCACTGGAGAGCCGGAGTTCCCACACAAATTGGCGGTGGTGTTTTTAAAAATTACTATGCTTTTTTTTTACCACGATCAGAGGCCTATACGCTACCTCAAGTTATGCAGCAGGCAACAAGACGCACAACCTTAAGCCCTGAAATGGCTCGCTGCAAATTCGTCTGCTCCACAAACCTTCTGACTTAAAGCCAGAAAGCTTTAGAAGCGAGATGAGTTTGAGATTACGAATGTATCTATCTGCTTAACCAGCACATACAAGTAAACTCATTTAAAAATGCAATGAGTTACATATGCAAAGTCTGGCGCATAGTTATGAATCCTAACCCTTGTCTGAGGTTTTCCAGAATGAATTTTAATGCTCCACGCAGAAATTAACGTATGAAGGCAATTCACAAAACACCGATGCAATGATTGCATAGGACCATGCAGCAGCGATCACCTTCTTACAGCGACTCACAGAATTTGACACAAGCTGGTTTTTCAGCCGGAGAAACCGTGCTGGCGTAACCAGCCACCTCTCCTGCTTCAGTGCGAGAAAATGCCATTAAAAAAAAAAAAAATCTGAATTTAGCAGGGCATCAAGCAGAAAGGTCTCACCTACCTGACGGCAGGTGGTCTGGAGCAGCAGGCTGCTGTGGCAGGGAGCAGGGCAGGGGACCTTGGCCCTCCAGCCAAACTTTCTGCCACCCCCCACGTCCGACGAGCCGACTGCTCTGAACCACCACCACAGGGACCTCAGGCTTCAGCACGGATGCAGGAAGCGCTTCTCCAAACCCCCCTTCCCTCTGCTGCCCCAGGATCACCCAGTTTTCCTGCATTTCTTTTCTCGCAGCGAAGAGCGTGAAGTTTTGGAGAAGCGGCTCTCTGAGGGAGACCAGGAGTCCCACCAATTTCCCATGCCCATGCCCCTCGTAATTCCCTACCGCCCGCCCTTGTTAGGATTGTTAGAGGGTGCAAGCCTCACTAGCCCTGTTCTGCATCCATTTACACACTTGCTGTCCACGAATTAGTCTAGTCCCTGTCCAAACTCCCTGGTACTGCCTGCCTCCCACCTCCTATGACAGCAAGGTGCAGAAGTCCACCATCCAACAGGTGAACAGACCCACCTGCTTTACTTTTATCTCTGGTTCCATCAGCTGCCCTCTCGCTCCAGTACTGCAAGATACGGGCAGTATCAGCTCTACCATCACGTCACCTACGATTCCCCGAGCTGCAGCCCCGTATCCTTCAGTCCCCAGTGGAGAGCCCCAGCCTCCACGGTCTCTCCTTGCAAGGCAGCTGCTACAGCTGGAGAGAGCGAGCAGAGGACAGTTCTCCTCCCTCGCATCCCTCACAAAAGAGGATTGCACAGGGGACTTGAAAGGTGGGTGCCCAAGAGCTTTACACAGCACCAAAGGGACCCTCTCCATCACCCTTAATGCCCTCCCAGATGGTGCCCAGCTCTTTGCTAGCTTTTCTGGCTGACGACGCACACTGAACAAATGATTTCCAAGGACTGGACATAGCGACTCCAAGATCTCTCATTCTGGAGCTGCAACTGCCCATTCCAACTTTCAAGTCATGCAGAGCTTATTTTTCCCCTACATGTTACTTTACCTATGGTGAAAACCATATATCTCCTTTTTTGCCACCGATCCAGATTAGCAAGGTCTTTCCCGAGCTCCTCAGCACCACTTTCTCATCACCTGAGAAATCCAAGTATTGCCCCCAAGGTTTGACATCTCAGTACCTTCTCCAAGCCACTGCTGACCATGTTAAGTGAAACTGGCTCCAGGACTGACACCTGGGAAATCAGAGGTGGACTCACTTCCACCCTGAAGAGCCACCACTAAGCCAGACCCATTTCTGCACACTGTTCCTCTGGTGCCGATCTGACCGGCATCACCTCTCACCTAACGTGTGAGCCAACCCCTCTTCCCAATGCACTCTCACCAGTTTGGCCAGTTCAGCCCAAAACTTCTGGAACAGTGCAAACTTGAAAACCCTACGATCCCACACCTGGGGCATAAACTCCAGAGTCCCGCCTAGTTAATCCAAGGAAGTGATCCTGGAAAAACTGCTAGCACCCGAAACAGCTGGAGCAACGCGTGCATCGCCTTGCTAAGGAGTGGGAATAATCAGGCATCAGCTCAGCTGAAAACCAAGCTACAAACAGGTCCAAGCACACTTCACTTCAGTAATTACTCTTTATTTACATCTGAAGATTTTATTTAAGATAAGGAATAAGTTCTCCTTACACAGGACTGGTTAAAAAAAAAATTAGCTAGAGGACCTGTGACAGTCAGGTCTTAAATCTCTAATTTGTGGGGCAAAAACTCAAGAGCTAGCTGGCTTTCTTCTCCAGGTCCACTATTTCGCTTAATAGTCTTTGGGCAGGGACTGCGTCTGCTCGCAAGACTCGAGATCTGCACGCACACATGGCACACTGCAAATAACTCAGATATTTATAAGGCACCACCCTTGTACATGAAGCTAATTATCTACTGTTTTTCAGGCACGTTGACTCAGAGTGAGCAGAAGATGCCTTCCTATCAGCACATTAGAGATTGTGATGTATAATAAAATTTTTCATACGCTTCGATAATTTTTGAAGAGCTATGTATTATGCAGGAGGCTAGAACAAGGTACCGGTGCTCTCTGGCAATGTCATCCTAAGGATTTCCCCCCTCCCCTCCTCTCAGCAGCTTCTCTTCCCTGCCTCGGGGCTTACAGCCGCCCACTGAGCCCAAAAAAGTTATTTGTCAATTCAAAGCACGGCTGTGCCTCAGCACAACTTATGCTGAGGAATTACAGAGATCTCCTCGCAAGGAGGAGAAAAAGCATTTGGAAGCAAAGACTACCTGCACTGATAAAGTCCATTAAATTACTACAGACAGCGTACCACCACCACGGAGGATCCCTCCTTACGTACACACTCCAGCGAGCGCATCAGTCACATCACGCTTCCCAGCGGCCGCAAGGACCGAGGAACCAAAGCAGCCAGCCAGGCTGCACTGAACGAAATTGCCAACTCTGACCTGCAAACGTGTAATATATTGAAACAACCACGCTGTGGGGTGGCAGAGCCATTTTCATACATGGATATGGAGATACAACACGAATTTAGCCTCCTTTGGTGTATCCATTCTGATTAGTTTTGGAGTTACATTGTTTTGTTGGTGTTTGGGTTTTTTTTTTAAATATACAATGTCTTCACGCCATCTGGACAGTCCTCTGTAAGCAGGAAAACCCAAAACATTGAAAAAACCTCAGCACAGGGCTCCATGACTCAGTTACTATACAAACCCTAAGGGACACAGTGTTACACCAAGAGTACTTCACAAATACCAGTCCATTTATCTTCCTACTCACCATAAGTAGGCATTACTACCATTTTACAAGCGGTAACAGAAAGAGGCGATTACGATCTGTGTTACCTGCTGGTTCTGGGTGTCAGATGTGAAAAACCCAAGTTCTGATTCTCACTGAAACTCGTTGGCACTTGATATTTTCACCTGTAGCTCCTGGTTCCCTCCACTGTACCCACGAACAGCGCACAGCCGTGGCAGTCTACACGAGGGATGCTGCCAAAGGGAGCACTCGACCATCCGGTGCCAAAACCGGACTGCCAGCACTGGCACCAGGACAAGGTAAGCAGAAGCAGCGTGCAGATGCAGAGGAAAATGGGCCTCCTTGGTGCATCTCATCAGCTCGCCCCATCTCCTGGAGCCACAGCACTGATGTTGCAGCCCTGGGGCCGGACAGGAGCAGCCTTGGGAGAGGGAAAACGGTGGAGGTGCTGGCTTAAAAGGTGGGACTGCCCTTCCTAGGGAAGCTGACAAATAGATCTACTTAGCTGTATCAGAAAACAAAGTTGTATTCTTGCTGCATGGCCATCAACTGGTCAACAGCCCATGGTGCCTGAAAGAGGAAGGTCCGGCTCCTTTCTCTACCCATTCCCTCCAGCACTTGTGGGTCTCTTCCATAACCTCATTCAGCTCGCTAACCTAGAGGAAGACATTCCCAAAAAATAGTTAAATGAGTAGTTTTCTCCAATGGGAAGACGTGGAAGAGGACTTTCCCCTGTCAGGAGTCATGAAACCTCAAATCAGTTCAAGCCATCTCCAAATTTCACTCTGGACGTTCAGCTCAGTTGTGTCTCCGGTGATCACCTGTGCAGGGTGCAGGCAAGGCACTGCCATCAAGCCATCACATTTGCTAGGACAGTGTTTAACTGCCCTAGGTTTTTCCTGCAGTCCCGTGTCTCATCAGCCACAACCTTCTGACATCTGAAACAGGATACACACCTTAGTCACTTCATACCAAACCTCTGATTTATCCAGGGCAGTCCTGTGCGCTAGACGAGGTAGGAATTCTGCAGGAAGGTAATGCATCAACACCACTGGAAGAACTACAGCTACCACCCAGCTACCCCAAAGAAACTGAAGGGATTAAGATTTTTTTCCCCCACTAACAGATTTGTTTGAAATTGGACTCAGAAGTTAGTGACAACACAAAAACACAGGGAGTGATGTCACCCAGGCCTTCCTGCCATAAGAAAACAGGTTCAAAAGAGCTTGCAATCAACCAGTCATCGATGAAAATGCATTTATAATGAATACTTGTATTGCTCGAATCGATTAACTCTGTGTTATCAGTTACATCATACATTAAGATACAAGCAGTCTTAGATTTCAAGAAATCAAACGAAAACAGACACACAACCTACCATCAACTCTCCATCAGTATATTTAGACTGGCAACTGGGAGGCAAAAACACAGAGATGTCACATAGGCACATCCCTTCTTTTGCACAGAAGTGAACATCACTCCCCTGCAGTTTGGATATCGGTGGCAAACATGCTAGTGGCAGATTTTCATTTATGTGCCGACAGCAGAACAGAACAACTTGGGCTCTCCCAGCTCCGCTGTAGGCTCTGGAAGTGCCCGGCAGGAACCAGACTCTCCTGCACGCTCCTGTTCCTAGGATGATCTTCAGTCTCTTCCCTCAACCTCTTCCAGCCATGCTTTTGCTCGCTGCTAGCTCACTTCACCCCATTCCCTTCCATGGGAGACAGGAGGGACGATAACCAGCCGACCTCAACCCTTGGCTGCCCACTCAGAGCTCCTAATAATTCTTGCTCACAGTCTTCACCATCACTCCCAGTTAACCCCAGTCTGCTCTTCTCTTTTCCTAGGGCTTATCTTCCCAGTCTTCCTGTGTCACCACCTTTAGTTCCCCCTCCAGCCAAGTCCCACATTGTTAACCCCCCAGCCGCTCATCTAGGGTAGCATCTCCCCACCGCAGGTGCCAGAGCCCATCCTTACACACCTTAATCCAAATCCAGCACAACTGTGGGGACATGCAAGCTACCGTTTTGAAAAGACTAACAAGGTGTCCACCTTAGAGCTGGCCTCAAAAGCAAAAAAGCGAAACCTAAGACATCTGCCCCATCTGTGAGCGGAAGCGCATCCTCATTCCCAGCAGGACACTGCCAGAGCTCCCTAAAAGGCCAAACCTTTCAAACAAATGAGTTTCCTAACCCCCAGCCCAAACCCTGGCCATCTGAGGCTGATACAAGCCATGGGAATATTCGACCCTGGTAAACGAAATACGGCAGAGCCCTGTGACTCCATTCCAATTGCTTAGAGTGGGGAAACATCAGGCAAAGATTGTGTTTCACATGCTTACTGACTCAGCAGCTCTGCAGCTGGAACATCCCAATGACTGCCTGAGGAATAAAAACTTAAATGCAAAACAGATTCCTAAGAGTCACAATTATCCTTTGGTTTGAAAAGCTCAGATTCTACAGGCCAAAACCTTTGCTTTAACAGCACGCAGAATAAAATACACACGTCCAGCTGCTTTTACCTCGAGAAGCACAGCTGAAACAGGACTGTAGACGGACATTAATCCTGCAAAAAGCCACATCAGTTGACGGCAGCGCTGTCCCCACAGCTCTGCAGACACTACTCAATGCAGTATTCTCTGATCTGCTTCAGAGTAGTCAGCAGATTAGGTCAGGCCACCACCAGCGAGAGTGAAATTATATGCTGTAGCCAAGCCAGATGAGAGGCTCTGTGTGCACCAAGGTAAAACGACTCCATTTCTCTTTAACCTGTTCTCTTTATACTGCTTCTGAGGATCATATAGTAAGCCAACTTCACAGCTAAGCCAGTAAAAAGTGATTTTTGTCTTTTTGCTGGGCTAAGTTTCTGCACAGAGGGTGGAGGTGCATGCTATAACTTGAGCTAATCTAATCAGTTAGCTGCCACTGAAAAAGGGAGGTTCTGCTCCCACCGCTTATCCTGGCCACGTGCTCTCTGTGCCCTCCCACCGCGTTTAACTCTCATGCTTCTCCATCCAGCACTAAACCAGTGTGGAAAAAGAAATAAAAGAACCCCACAACCAAATAAATTGGTTCAAAAATGTCCCAGAAGGCAATACGAGGGATGGAGGGAGATGATGTACCAAGGCCAGCAAAGCCTCATCCGGCAGCAGCGAGATGCCAGAGCAGCCGAGCCCTGGAACGCGGTCCCACCGGCAGGCACGGCTCTGCCCGAGGTGGGCAGGGACGGCTCAGCCTTGCTTTTAGAGCAGGACCCCGGACATCTCACCTGCCAATGGACATAGATACCGCACCAGGGCAAGTCATCCTGCACTTCTCGCTGCTCTCTCCTGCGGAGCGGCTGCAACTCTGGCCTCTGAGGGCAACACACGGCACTTCACCGAACTAAAGCCAAAGTATTGCTCCCTACTAAATAGAACTTGATTTAAAAAAAAAATCAGCCATGCTTTAAATTAATACTGCCACAGATGATGCTCAAGGATCTTAAAGCACGCTGATCAATATTGTCAAAGGAAATCTAGGCAAGAATGCCGTCCATCATCCGAATCCAGTTGACCCCAGGCCACGATGATGGAGCGCATAAAGTGAGTAGGGAATCAGGATTTGTCCTCACCAATGCTAAGCTGCAAAGATCAGGCCTGCCAAAGAGATACAATCTCTGTTCTGTGTTTCTGAAGGTGGAGGTGAAGTTAAATGTTTTTAATGTAAGAATTTAAGAGTCTTGAGTTTTCTGTAACTGCCATGCCAGCTAAGAAAACCCTGAGCAGAGGTAACAACAAGGAGCGAGTGCTTCATTCTTTATGCAGACTTTAAATTTGAACGTTAAGCAATTAAGTATACAGAGCCTGATTACATGCTGCCTAGGTTCTACAGGTGGTGGGATAAGTAGGTCATCAGAGGGTTATCCTGATTTCTCACCTCTACACGCTTTCTGCGATACAACTTGTATTACACAGATAAGATCTTCCGGCACAGAACAGAAGCAGCAGTACAGCTGTAGGTTACCTTCCTTGCATTCCCTTTATTGCATTCCCCAGTTCTGATTTTAAGCCAATGCTGATTTTAAGCCTTCATTGCAAATTTTTCAGCTGCACAGTCAGAACTGAAATGGGTCAGCAACGCAGCTGAGCATTAAGCTAGGGAGAAGGAAGGTATCACCAGCTACAGACCATCAATCCTGTCCTCCTCCAGCACCGGACAGACATGTGAGCTAGCAGATCACAGCCGGACCTATTTAAAATGGAGACAACAGAAAGAAATAGCTTCTTCTCCCTCCGTCATTCCTCCCCTTGATGCTGATATTCTTGTCAAATATTAATAAAACAAACCAAAAAGCATCTGCAATGAGATAACTCTGAGGATCACTTCCTGAACAGTGCCACAGGAGGTTTTCCTGCCAGTGCAAAGTTAGAAATGTGTGATTTGGCTGAATAGTTTAAAAGATGACCCTTTCCAAACTCAGAAATCCCAGAGGCTAGAACAACAAAGCTTGAAGTTTTTATGTTGTATTATTCTTCCACTTGCCACTGCTCAAATGGCACATTCAAACTCCAGCAGGACCTGATTATGGAAAGCAGACATGCAGGAAGAGTTAGAGTCTCATTTACAGTTAGGGAGATGAAGAAATAGTAAACACAGAAAAGAATTGCAATTATTTTCTTGATCATAATGACCACAAATAACTCTTTATTCAGGTTGCAATATCCTGATGATTAGGCATGTAGTACTCATTTTTCATGCAAAATTACCTTAACTTGGAAATTGATCCTGGTTTAGAAAAAAAACACAGGTAAATAATTTACCCAAGTTGTTTCATAAATCAGAAATAATTAAACCTCTTCCGAGATGTATTTACCTGCAGTAAAGAAAGCAGCTTTATTACAGTCAGCACAATTTCCAACTTGTCATGCGTTCAAACATGCAGAAGTGTCTGATTTCAAACCGCAACATCACCTATCGCACTTCCACAAGGTACGCACAACCTTTCGGGATCTCCGCTCCCAACTACAGCGTGAAATACCCAAGACGAAGAGCCAAGCTCCTCAACGCTCGGCTCCCATCACAAGGGAAGTGCTCCGATCCCAGAAGCGCGTCCCACCTGCACCCCACCGGCTGCGGGAAGGCATCCCTTCCCGAGAGCACAGAACTCGTTCGTCCTGAACTAATGACTTTAGATTAGCTGCAAGCATCCCGGCACCACGAAACGCGGCTGCAACTGCAAATATCAAATACCTGAGTCACTTTTAAACGCGGCACGGACGCACGCTGGCTGCAAGCCTTTCGCAGCCCTGCAGGAGCCCCTGCCACTGCCCGCTTGCCGGGCTGCTTCACCCGCCGTGACAGCGCAGCGGCGCTTGGCAGGCGACTCGCACAAATACAACGCACAGCGATAAATTCATTAATTTTAGCCAGGAGGCACGCCGAAGCGCTACTGGAAGTTTACGAAGCGTCCCGGCGCAGAGAACGTGCAACAACCTCCAACTTCCACCGGGCGCTTCGGACCCGTTCTCCGTGGGGCGCCTTCCACCGGGACGGCTGCGTCCCCAGGAGCCCACGGAGCACGAGTGGGGACCCAGCCCTGGGCGGCCACGGCACCTGCACACCCACCACCGCGAATATTGCGGGAGGGACCCCCACGGGAGAAGGGGGGGGGGGGGGAGGGGGGCGCGGCCGAGGCTGCCCGGCGAGCCCCACGCGGGGACGCACACACGGAAAAACACGACAACCCAAAGCATGCAGAGCCCGGCGCCCGGCCACCCCTCACCTTGCAGCCCTGGTAGCTCTCCAGCGCCCGCAGAGCGGTCTCGGTCAGCTTGACGTGCAGCACCGTGAGGTTCGGCGCCTCTCTCCCGCAGGACACGCCGTACCGCTCCCCTTCCCGCAGCTCAGCCATCTTACGCGCCCCTCAGCCGCTGCTCCCGCCGTCCCCACCGCCGCCGCCGCCGCCACCGCCGCCGCCGCCGCCCGCTACGGCCATCCCGCCGCCGTCCCCGCCGCCGCCGCCGCCGCTGCGCGCAGCCGCGTCGCGCCCATTGGCCCAGCGGGGCGGAGCCCCCGGTGAGGGGTGGGGCCGGCGCGCGACGTCACTGTGCAGGGTGCGGGCGGGAGGGGCGGGGCCTTTCAACGGCGGCGGTGGGGCGGCAGTTCCTGAGGGGCGGCGGCGGCGGCGGGAACGGGCGGCTGAGGGGGTCTGAAGGGGGAGTGCAGGGTGCGGGGGGTTAACGAGGGTGCCGTCCCGCCGGTGCGGGCCCTGAAAGCCTCCGGGGCCCGGCTGGCTGCCTTTCTGCCCCCCGCCGAGGCCTGCGGCCCCCCGGGGTCCTGAGGTGGAAGACGGGGAGCCTCGGGAGGGGCAGCGCCCGCCGTGTGCCCGCCTGCCCTCGGCCTTGGGGAAGAACGGGCCGCCGTTCGTGCAAAGGAAAGGCCGGCCTGCCCGTTTCGTACGCTTCGCCTTGTAAGGAGGGGTGTTGGCACCTCAGGGTCAGTCTGCCAGCGTCACCTGCAGCACCGCCATCGCTAATTATTGCTTTTTTTTTTTTTTAATAAAAAAAGAGTACACTGGCCGTTCAAATTGTCAAAGCCGCTTTCTAATGTGAATCGAGGATAATGGAGCACTTTGGTAGAAAACTGCTCGGCTTTATCACGTCAGAGGTAAAGGAGCAGCTTAATATCACCAGCCAGAATAGCCTTTCTAGCAGAGGCCGGTCCTAACTTAGGTAAGTCACTAATCTGTGAGGATCAGTGCAGGTGCACGATCATTCAAATTTCATCTATTTGACGAAATCCCCCTGGGTCTTTTCTCAGAGTTTCCTAAAAAGAGGCAGGCCAACGGCATCCAAAGGCTCCCACGGGCTCTGCAGGAGGAGCTGACATGAAAGAGCAATAGGTTTAGCACCGACCAAAATTATAGGCCCGTAGTTCTGCTGACTGCAGGTTGCCATTTGAGTTACTTACATGCGTGGAAAATATTTTATAGGCAGCTTAAAATAGTTTTACTTTCGTTTTCCCCGTACCCAATCTTACTTCTGCTCTATGATTCATCTCAGTCAGCTGGCACCAAAAAAAACCTTGTCCAGCCTTTACAGGGTTAGGGTTTAAAAGCATGCTATTTAACACGTGTTGACTGTTATCTTCCAAAGCACATTTTTCATGTCACAAATTAAAATCTTGTCTTTACCTTCAAGACCGTGTCCATATCTGCCCGGGTCTGGCCTCCTGGCTGCCGTGCTCAGATTATAATTTACTGTTTTGGTTTTCATCTCCACCAGTTTTGTTCTTTTCCTCCACTAGAAGTTGCTCTTTCTTCTATACTGCACTAAACCAAAATATCTTTCTGATAACGTGTACACACACACACACACACACATGTATATATATACACACCTTCGTATATGCATACATACATATATGTACATACACACACATCCTCATACAACCCCCTTTCTTCAGGTCGTTTCTCAATATATACCTGTTTAGCTTCACTTTTTTGTGATGATTATTTCCTGGCCAAACTAAGCAAATATATAATAAGAAAAAAGCTAATGGTAACAATCTCTTGACCAGATAATGCATAATTCTACCCATACTGTGTCATTTCTTATTTAGGGAAGGCCTAAGTAAGTCCTATAAATGTTATACCTATAGGTGTGTCTATGCAGTGTTCTATTGCAATCAAGGTTACCTGTCTATGTTTTTTGGCAAGACTGGTTCTCTGGAATGTGAATCTTTCTTAACGTGACTGCTTTATTATATAAATAACAACATCTCGGGGACCGGTAGGGTATGGAGAGCAGACATCGGTGATTTCTTCAGAACGCCTCGATGTGTAGGTCTTGAAGTTTTCACCAGGTCATAATATATGCAGCAAGTGGTAATGCAGAGTCTGTACAAAAATAAAGACAAGAAAGTAGAAGGAAAAATGTTTGTGTGAGAGCCTTGAAGAGAGCTCACGCTTTTAGTAAGCCAGTGCATTCCTCCTCCTCTGAGCTCTCTGTTCCCTTAATACAGCCTGCCATTGCTCAGCCCTTCAGCGAGTTTTTTGCTTTCCTTCTGTTTGGTTTTTTGGGGGGTGTGTGGCGTACATAATAATTTTCTCCACGTTTTCAAATACCAGGGGAATGAAAAACTGAGAATAGAGCAGTCTGCTTCAGCTCCCGACTTTGAGACTTGTCCATCCGTTTCCCCTTTGGTGAGCTCCCAAACGCATCACCGCAGGAAGAAGGCGGCAGATCCTCTCCCCCGCCAACAGCCCCAGGAAAAGCAGAGAGAACCTCGTCTGTGAGACACACAGCTAAGAGCTTTAGTAAAACAAGCCAAAGGTTTATAGTGGAAAAATAAACACCTTCAGCAATTGCAAAAGCCAAGCCTAATTTATGCTCATTTCACCCCCTTGCGGATTTTCTTTCTGCTGTTAGTTTTCATGTGTGAGAACATGCAGAGTGTAAATAATCTTTTGTAGGAAACGAAACATTTCTGGTCATTCGGTCAGCTTAGGATCTGGTCCAGCTCCTGTTATTATCAGGATCAAAGTGAACAAGGGTACAATATGAGACTCGCAAAAAAATAAAGGACAGCTTACCGGGTTGATGACGGTATCGCAGCTCTTCGGTTTTACGAAGTGAGATCATCGGCCCTAATTCCCAAAAACAGCCCCCAGAAGAAAACCCTGCGTGCATCCCGTGGTAGTCAATGGCCTTACGTTCTCTGTGCTGCAGATTTTGGGGTCTTTAGGACTTGCCTATATAGGGAAGAACCTGTAGTCTTGCCAATGGATGAAGTTGCACCTTTTTAATTAAAGGTGTGATTGCATGCTGAGCTACTTAAACTGGTGCAGCTTTGTAAGTGGACACCTTTGGGCTAGTGACGGAGGTTTCTTTCACAGTAAATTGTTTAAGCTTATCTTGCAAAAGTGAATTAAGAAATGTTGACACAAACTGCCTTAGTGGCAAATGATAAGTGAAATAATTTCTTCCACTGGCACAGGTAGATATGGAAGGCAGCTTTTTTTTCCCCCGCTTGTTTAACATGCAAATTCCATGCTCAGATGAGCTTCAACATTTGTGCAGTTTCTAGGTCTTCTGATAATTAGAGTTTGTTCAAACAGCGTTCTGCAAGTGTCAAGGTGAGAAATCTGATTTCATCTTAAAAAGCTTAAACTATTGACTATCTTTCTGATAGTCGCTTTCTATAAGCAGACACTAGTATCTGTATGTAAGGTTTGGGAGGGGGTTGTTGTTGTTAGAAGGGGAAAAGGAGAGCGTTTGAAGGAAAGGAGCTGACTGTACTGCTAGTTTTGTATGCTATTTCCTCTTCCATCGTCTGCTTTGCCCTAGAAGAGCTGCTTGGAGAAAGGAACTGTAAAATAAGAAGCTTGGTAGCTGGGCAACGGCGTCATTCCTGCCTTGCCTATTGAGGTGTGACAGAGCAGCGTATGTGCCGAAAGGAGGCAGGGGGTCCATATGGAAAAAAACAGATGTGGTTCAGAGGTGCACAGTTGTGCTCATAGAAAATACAACAACCAAAGGGAAACGACAGATAAAAGCGGACTGTTTTCATTCCTTCTGCTTTTCCTGTATTTCATTCCATACTGAAATAAGCAAAAACGCTTTGGAGTTTTTCAACACTGTAGTGCATTTATATGTGCACACACATAAAATTAAAGAGCAAGCATTAGCAACGATTTTAAAGCATATGGCGTGTTAGCTTGCACAGTACTGTGGTACGTGATTTAGCTGACAGGGGGTAGGAATCGGGCTATCGTTCCTGTGATGCCGTTGCCAAAAATCAGCATTGCTTTGCTCTGCGTTCAGGAAGGGAGGAAGGAGATAGCGATGCTTTGGAAACCCTTCGTTTCTGGCAAGGGTTCCTCCAGAGCCCTGCACTGGCGAGCAGACGGCGGCTCAGCACCCCTGAAGTGCCACTGCCTCAAGAGAGCGGAGCACCGGGGACACGGGGTGGGCTGGTAGGTGCCTGATGAAGGCGACTAATTGCAAAGGACTTTCACAGCTACCAGTTTTTGGCGTGATCTTCCTCTTGCTAATGTCAACGGCAGGACGTCGGCACGCTCCTGTTCAGTAGGATCAGATCTCACAGGTGGCTGCCATGACCCAGCTTGTGGGGTTTTGAGGTTTTCTTTTTTTATGCTTGGTAATTGATGGTACTGTAACCAAAGTTCAGATGGCTTCAGTCCTGCATGCTCTTCTTGTGGTGCAGAATCGAACCCACTGAAACACGTGGCCAGCTTGGATAAACAGGACCCCTCAAGTTCTTATGGCTAGCACTTCCTCTAACAAACATGCTTTCAAAAAAAATTAAGTAGCCAGCGTTTGGGGAGAAACAGCCAATTACTGCTGCAAAGCAGCCAATTGCATTATTTGTTCCTTCTCTAATGCACCATGAGCTCTTTGTAGTTTATGGAGCAATGGAGGCGGCAGTGATAATTCATGCAGCTGGAAGAGCGGCGAATGATGTGGGCATATTTTGTGGTCTGTCAAGAAAAATCTCCATTTCCTCATTATACAGGTTAAAAATATGCTTCCAGAGATAGTGGAAACAAAATCTTTAAGTGTACCTAAGAAACGGTTGTACTTAGCTTTCGCTAGTCTTTGATAGTAAATTGGTTATAAGAACGTCAAACTGTTGCTTTAAAATTCAGTGCAGTATTGACTTTTTAATCTACTTAACCACTTATGTGGTTCTTGCACTGCATTCATAAAATGTCGGTGTAAGTTAGTGAAATACTGTCTTATCATACCAGCTATGCCGAATTACATATCGTACAGTCTCTGTTTTTACAGCGATCACTGTAGTCCCTGATCCCTGTTCTACATGGAATCGTTCATCGCTGTAGCAAAAAGTGAAGCCTTCCCATCCCTTCTCGTGAACCCCACAACAGGTATCACGTAGGGTCCAGATGAACAATTCCTGTGCAGTCCTAGTCCTTTGTACAGCTGCCTTCTGCATCTGCCTAGTGCCAAGGTTGAGCTTGCATAATTTCTGGTTTGTAGATCATTTTTGCTACTACTCAGTGGCTGTGCGAGACTGAGAGGCGTATCATTTTCAAAGTGCCCAGGTGGATTATTTAGGCATATTATTGGTCCATACGAGGCACAGGAAAGATCAAGAAGCATTTAGAAAGTAGAATTATTTTATTTAACCTCTGTGCAGTTTTAAGCTAATGGCTGTTTTCCATCAGTCCTAAAGCTGTGCTTGTGCCTATGTGTGTTTTTGTATATATATGTATATGTATGGTATTTATTTCTGTGGCGTATATATCAAAGCATAGGCAAGATTTCTGTTTTCAGAAGGCTGTTGAAAGTATACAGGAACAGAAAAATGTTTTGTGATAACTTAAATCTACTAGTCATCACTGTTACTTTTCCCCCTGAAATTCAGCAGATTTGTGAAACAAATATAACTGCACAATGTATGCTGCAGTTAGTCTTGACTCCTGTGATCTTCCCCACTGTTAAATACAATCCTTTCTTTGTCCTGCTTCAAAAAAAGAAATATATATGTCGTAGGCAAAGAATTAGTTGGATATACGCTGTCTCTGTACCGGCAACATGCCATGCAGGCGTAGTTACTGCTAGGAAGCACCCACTGCATACAGCAGGGCACGCCGCCTTTGTTCTAGCAGAAGTTGCGTGGCTGCGATGTGTTTTAAATTCCCCTGGATAATGTGAAGTTGCTAAGGTAACTGAGATTTGGATGAAGAAGTAGGAGAACCAATCAGTAATTCATTTGGCCAAAGGAGATTATCCACTTCTGTAATCAATTATACACAAACGTAATCATGTCATGACGGTCTGACATTTCTGAAGCAAATGCTGTGCTTTTGTTAAGGAGTAGCTTCAGATGCAAAAGGATGAATGTGTATGCTTCTCTGAAATTATCTAGTGATTTTTAACTAAATTGTTGCTTATTATTAGATAGAAGGGATAACACAAGGATAATTTATTCTGTGTACAGCTGAGACAGGAAGAAACCATGATTTGACTTTATGTTAATACTAGTGTTTGAAAGAGGTGAATAGAATGACAGAGTAGTTCACAGGAAGATCTGTAAGATTCTTTGTTGTTGTTGCTGCTCTCTTTTATGTAAGTTTGTGTATTTTAGTCCAAGATTCCAAAAGACCATTTCTGCTGATAGTTCAGTATGCACATAAGTGTTCGCAGGATGAAAGGTAAACTGAAGTTGTGTATGTCTAAAGCAGAAGTGCTATCAAGTACTTGCTCTCTACCATGAGAATTTAGTTTAATTAATCTGGTGTTTGTAACGTTAACATGCTGTTTCTCTCCAAATCTCGTTCATTTTCTTGGTCAGTCATCAAGGCATGAAATTTGTTCCCCTGGCTGGTTAAGCTTGTAGCAAAATGATTTATCCATGCTTTTTTCTTCATGGTCGAAGAAATGGTGCGAAGCCACGGCGGGTGCTTTGGATGCTATCACAGGAGCTCCCTGCTCTTCACGCTGTCGTCCGAGTGTCTCGTCCCCGTGCGGAGCCCACGTGGGACCCCCTGCTTCAGCTCCTGAACCCCTGAAGCAGGCAGGCGCTGCAGAGGGCCCTGCCCGTGGCACGAGGGGCTCTGCGCAGCCGAAACGCCGGCATCAGCGGGTCGGTGCCTGAAACCGAAGCTGTTATCGGGCGGGTTTCCCACGCGTGAATTCTGCCTGGCTCGTTAACCGCGGGTTGCAAAGCGCCGTCTTTTGTCTCTCCGTTCCTCCCTGGAAAGCACGAGTTTTGCCCAGAATTCAACTTTTAAAAAAGCCCTGCTTGGACTGGGGTCATTTTCCCCTGTTTCTCAAAGAGAACGAGGTCAGTCCTCTGTGTCCCTCCCTGCTTTCTGGGCACGGTACCGTTCGAGGAGGACCGGAGCATGACTTCAGAGCAGATGGCCATCTAGGAGGTGGCTCTCGCTCCGTGCAGCTGCAATGGGTAGAAGAGCTCATATGCCACACACTGTGGTTTGGAAACCTTGTGCATTTGCAATGCAAATTCATCTCATTTAGTACATTAATTGTTGTAGAAATAAATATAATTTAAACTGGCGTATGCCGATCCTAGAGGTTTGCACCAGTTCAGCCGAATTCATCCTTAGCCCGTGGCTCTGTGTAATACTATGTCCAATCCTAGGAAGCCTCGCGCTGGACCAAAACCACTTTGCCTCCCTGGTGAAACGCACTAAAACTAAAGGTAAAATCACTGCGATGATTTGAGGGAAATCAAATCTGGAAACCGTGTGGGGAAAATTGTGTTGTCTTTCTGTAGGACAGCCGGCTCGGGTGTTGAGCAGCCAGCGTAGAGCCAGCGCCAGCCCGGTGCAGTGTCTGCTGGCTGTGTGTCAGTACGATGGTGCCAGCAACATGCCAGGAAAAGCGAACAATACAAATCGCTGAATGCAAACTGGCCTGTGCTCTGAAATTGTCTAGTGATTTTTAACTAAATTATTGCTTAATATTAGGTGGAAGGGATAGCACTGGGATAGCACTGCTCCAGGCTCAGCAGCGAGAATGCTGCAAATACTGGTTTTGTGTTTTCTTAATTATATTTCTGCTTAGCCCAGACCAAGTTTATAGGGTCGGCTTGTCCATGAACGCGCCAGCGCTGCTACGAGTGAGTGCAGAGGCGTGGGCCACGCTACCTGCTACGGATTTTCCCACCGAGCGGAGAAGAGCTCACCTTACAGCCTCCTCACCTCCTCTTGCCTTGCAAACAGCTCTGATCGTCTTTGCAGTGTCTGGGTCCTGTCTAGTATTTCCAGACTTAAAAACAGGCATAAAATTAAATCAGAAGCAGTCTTGTTACTTCACAAAAAGTGGTAGAGAGGACAGACCTAAACTTTGGTTTCCATTCACTTTAAAAATATGACTAATAATCTTGTAATTTTCTTGGTTTCTGTCCTGAATGAGCTCTTTGTGATTATACTTTCTGTAAATAGCCAAGTACAAGGCAAATGTTATTAGAAGAAAATAAACATGACTTTTGCTTTCTTTCCTTGCTTTTGGCTTTAGAGATGAAAAGAGACTATAATTGCGTAATTTTCCGCAATGGGGAAATGGGGAAAACAGGACTGTGATAGTGAACTGTAAGAAGTAAAACTTTTTTCCTTATGAGAATGACGCCTGATTTCCAAATTTTTGTCTTTATTTTGAGCTTATAAAACCAGTAAAAGCTTCCAGATTTCTTGAGGTTTCTTTTTATATCACTTTTTATCATACTTCATATCAAGTATCTTTTGTTTCATTGCTTGAATAAAATATAGAAAATTATGAATGTGAAGGATTTTTTATTCCGCACTACTTTTGCATAGTTTGAAACACAGCAGCCTTGATGTGCTTTCTTATGGAAGAGTTCAGCTGCTAGACTTGCTCCTTGTTAAAATATATGGTTGAGTACGTATTGTAGTTTTAGTCCTTATTGTAATTTTATTCTATAAATAGAAATACAGCCTCTTTGCAATATAATACATGTCCTATATGCCTGTGTTATGCTGGAGAATCATTAAACCAATTAGAGACATGTTTTTCCTGACTATAATTTCTTTGAGACTTGCAACCTGTAATTTATATGTAACTTAGTATGTAGCAAGACATTTGGGTTTTTTTCTTCTCTTTCTCTGCACCATTCTTAAAAATAAAATTGTCCCAGAGGTTTAGATACAGCTCTAGAAACAGGGACCTGCAGCGCTGGGTTTCTTTACAAAATAGCACTGTTAACTGCTGTAGTAATAAGATTTGTTTACCCTATTTGCTAGATATAGTCACAGTCACCATTCAGACGCCTTCAGCTCTGTCAAAATACCACAGTTACTGTAATTTTGACAATTAGAATTGTGCATGCCACTTTGCTATTGTTTATACTGTCAGGTAATTGTTAGCTAGTCACCCCTTCCTATTTTACATGGCACTGTTTAAAACTTTTCCCTTTTTTTCCCTTCTTGTATTTTAAACTAGCTTTTCTTTTTCCCTTTTTTTTTTTTTGTCTTCTTTTAATTGTAAGCTCGGAGTTTTTTCTACTTTGTTGAAGGGAAGTTTAAATTTAGACATAGGCTGGAACTGCTGAAACCAGCTTATTTATGTTCAGTTGGTTTTGGTTTACATTCGCTCTGTAAAGCTTATTCATTCATCCAGAACAGTTAAGTATGACTTGGAATGTTTGCCTTCCACATTAGTTTCCAGTCTTTAAATTTCTGTCATGCATTTGAAATGAACACATGAGTTTTGGTGGAAAAATCAGGTACTCCGTGTGATCCACTGCATTAGACAGTTGATTACACTGTGCTGCATAAATCAAAAATAAATAAATAAACAATGACCGCACTCAAAAGCAAGAAAGGAAGGAAAAAGGTGCCGTATACCAATACCGCTGTCGTTTGCTGTTGGGCTAAAATTCTGATTCCACTTAAACTGTTGGAAAAGCTGCTGTTGGCTGTGGAGGAACGCAGGTTTTGTCCTAGGAACCATGAGGACACGGCAAAAGAAAATAAAACCAGCTCTCTTCACGCTGATCCTTTCTCCTCCCACCCCTGACCCCCTCAAAAAATGCTTTCTGGCTCAGACTGAAGCTGAGGCAAAGGCAATTTAGTTTCATGACAAAAGCAAATGAGATGAAAATACCAAATTTGGGACTAGGGTTTCGGTGATGCCTAGTGTGAAGGAAAACTGGCTTATGATTAGGAGCTGGTAGATGCTACGATTATACAAGCACATAATGGCAAAAGGAGGCGGGCTTTGTTCCTGCTCCTGGCAGTGACTTGCAAGGAACATAATTTCTTGGCACATAATACTGATTTACCTACCTTTGCTGTGTCTTGAATTTCTCTAATGGAAGTTATTCTGTAAATGCAAAAGTACAATTACTATAAAATGTCTGCCTTACTGTGAAGCTAAACGGGAGAGCAAGAGGTTGGGATTAACTGTATTGTTGTGCCTTACAATAATTAATTTATCCTTAATCCTGAAAACCTTTTCACGTGTGATTTATCTTTTCTGGGAGTAGTTTTGTTGCTGGAAAGCCATTCAATGTGAAGCCCACCTTGGGATTAACTAGTAATTAGTTCTCCAGATAATGTGAGGTGATCATGAAGAAATGGCCAGCCTTCAGAAAGGGACTTTCTGGCAATAATACTATTCCTGAGTGACGCGTGTTGCCCGGGTGGTATGTGTGCTGGGGCAGGGGCAGGGCTGTTTCACGGGGAAGGACCCGTACGTTCACAAGTGGCCTGAGGTTTTATTTTGCAAATAATTCCGAGAAAGGAAAATGCACAAGCCCTTTTCTGTTAAGATTTCAGACATCCCTTTTAGGCCACTCGGCATCTTACACTGCTGGATGTCGTTGCTGCGGCGCTGTAGGAACTAAAAAGCAGCTTCTTGGGGAATTGCCAAAATGAACAGAGTAGAAAAATTAATAAGCGTCTGCCACAGAGTCATCCTATCTGCTAGCCCTTCTTTAGTATCCTGAGGCAAACTCTCCATCCGACTATTGGACTGACATAGTCCCCAGAACTGTGTTGGACCACTTCCTTGGAAGGGCCTTGTATAGAAACGTCAAGCTTGCAGGCTCCCGTGTAAAAGCCACCACATATATATATATGTGTGTGTGTGTGTGTGTGTATATATATATATATATGGTTTCTATTTCCAGGACACCCGTGGAATAAATCTTGCAGCTTCGGTTGCATAGTAGGTCCCTGTGGCATCTCATTAGCATCTTTCTCAGTCACTTATTGTCATCAAAACTCATAATGACTCTGCTCAGGATTTCATTAAGTTAGGAAAAAATCTAATTAGCTTCTTGGTGTTAACCAAGGGCCCTGTAGCTCTTTCTGTGGACCAAAGACTTCACTGACAAGATAAAATTCATGTCCTCACCTTTCAAGGACACCTGGCATGCAGGGGACACCAACGCTGCCAGGCGCTGTCCTGAAGGGATCCTTGCAGGGAGCCCCAGTTCCTGGGGGGTTGGATCCTCCTGCCTCTCTCGGTGCCTCCTCCAGGCATGCACCGCCTGATTTCTCAATTTGAAGCTTTTCTGTGTGGGACAGACAGACTCTCCAGTCCATTTATGGGTTGCTCAACCATCCCGCCTGTGCGAGCAGACGTGCAACAAATTTCCTTCCAGCTCATTCTTCAGAGGAGGCAGGGATTCAAACACCAGAAACGGCTCTTTTTTTAAAGTTTGTGGGTTTTTTGGTGCAAGTTTTCTTCTCTCTGTGTAGCATTGCTCCTAGCATTACATAATCTCGCTCTAATAAAGTTTCCTTTCTGGATGCCATTCAGCTGCTCCTAGAAAGGCTGCCATGGGTGAGCCCTGCCAGGATGCACAGCTACCAGGCTTTGTCCTGACCTGGACTGCTCTGAAGCGATTCGGTGATGTCCACATTGCTGGAGAAAAGTCTCCTGTTGCTAACTAAATGCTAACTGAAGCATGTGAAGCTGCAAAGTACAACCTTATGTTACTGATGCTGTATATGACAAGAGCAGATATATACATATACATACACCTAATTAAGTTCTACCTGAAAAACATGGTGGAAACATGCATTATCAGTCACCAGCTGTTCTCTAGCCACTTACATCTGCTTCCTCCAAGGGAAACACAAACACATGTTCTCGTCGTTGGTTTAGCCACAGAGGCATTGATCCTCCCCTCCCTCGAACAGCGCATTGCTTGTGCCTCGGTGATGGTGTGACTGTGTGGTCACCCAGATCAGCTCGCCAACCCTGCTGAAAACTTACCTTGCCAAAAGTGCTAGTTTTCGCTTATGTCAGGAAGCTGAGTTGGGTGACTGCAGGTAAATGATTGCTAATGCAATCACAAGCACAAGGGCTGGAATTTACAACTGGAGACTGAGCAGAAAAATGCACCCAGCCCTTTTACTAAAAGCCCGTGTTTGGGCTGGGTTGAGGTAATGGACAAATCTCAGCCACAGAAAGAAGCAGGTAAGAGCAACAGCTACACCACTTGACATGGAAGCAGTATCAAATAAATGAGATGATTGAGCATTTGTACTTTCTCCCGTCATGTCACTTCACTTTGTCTTCTTTATGTTGTTATTCCATATTGCAAACATGAGCTTCCAGGCTTAATGCATTTACAATCCAACATAAGAGCTTTTGCAGAGCCCTCTGGATCTTTGTATATGAAAGAACTAACCTGAGTGTTGGCGGGAGCATAATAAGCCTAAAAATACAGATTGGTGTGAATAAACACACAAACTTTGGACAGGTACACTTGTTTCAGGGAGCTACACTTGCATGAGGGAGTCACAGCAAGAGACGTGGTAAAGGCAACGATGTGCAAGTCCTGCATTGCTTGTACAGAGTGCCAAGTCTGGGTGCAATACACTTGCCGAACCAGAGTGGCTTATGAGCCAAAGCGTTTTCCGATGCTGTGGCAAGCTTGCATCTAGCTCATCACTGACAATTGCATTAATAGGGACTAGGTTAACAGAAGAGAACACCCCAAAATTTAGCGTTGCCACCCAGAAGTATGCATTTGGCACAGAGCTGGTAGACACTGGTTATGTTTTCAGCTGATCACTTGTGCAAGATCCCCTGTAAAACATCTGGTGCAACCAGTTTCGGAAATTGTACGAGATATCCTGGCAGATGTCTGGCTGTAGCCAAAGAGCGACCATTGCTTTGGAATGCCCTCCTTAAGGTTTTCCTAGGGTCCTTGCATCGGGTTGAGACCACAAGGCACAGAGGAGACACTCTGGGAACTCTGGGAGCAACTTTTGTCTCCACAAGAAGGAGACAAAATTGGTTCCTACTCCATGCTGGGCTGGGACTGTGCTGACCGTGCACTTGGGTCTCCTGGGTAAGCCGTTGATGTTGAAAGGAGCTTCTTCCCACAGCTGAGGTGGGCTTGACCCAACAGTCCCCGCTGATCTCATGGCATGACCCCGTCTGAACTACTCATGAGCTCCGTAAAGCTCAGGAGCCTGCCCGTGCACCAAACCGTAGCAGTCTCGAGGTCAACATCTAGGTTTCTAGGCAAACCCCTGGAAACACCTCTGCCCCTGTTCCGGGGAATACCAACCTGAATGCAGTTACGGTGACAATAAAGTCAGATTCTTGCTAGCCCAGCACCATTTGACTGCTTGCAGTAGTTCCAGATGGTTTCTATTGATGCGGCACGGGTTTTGCAGCTGTAGGAAGTGTCTGTCTTTTGGCCTAGGCTTTGTGAGATTAATCGCAGTGAAATTCTTTCAGGAAAGGGTTGAAGTGTGAGAGTGATTCAGCAAAACTTGGCAATATTTTTAATAAGGACAGTGGTCTTTCTCTAGAAAATTCCATCATCTGGATGCTCAGACTCTGAAAACTGCCAGCTATTTATTGGTATTTTTAACAACTAAATCCTTTTTGGAGTTATGAAGTCGTCTTTCCATTAGCAGTAAAGAGCATTCAGCACATTGTGTTCTCATGATAATACTAAATATAAATTTAGGTTTAATTAAAAAGATGGCCATCATTTGCAAATACAGGAAAGAATGTAAGTATGATTATGAACCTTTCAACTGTGAAGTCCTCCTTTTGGGATCTGGTCCATAACCGTAGCTGAGTGAAGTCAAAATAGCCGTGCCTTGGAAATCTGCAATAGCTTCCACACTCCTTTGTGGATGCTCCGCAGCGGAGCTTACAGTAGCTATATTACAATGAAATTCCTGCATGACTATTTGTAGGCTGAGCCTTTGTTTGAGTGTGAACACATCTGAGTGTTAGACTGAATCTTTGTTCTAGTTTTGGCCTCTAGATTACAGGTTACTTTGATAGCAAATTATAGACCAGTTAATGATGTTCCAGTTAGTAGGCTGAAAGTTAAGGCATTAATTTCCTGATGTTTTAAATAAATTCAAATAACACATCAGGTAACAGAGGTGGAATTGAACAGTGCAACAAGCTGACAGATGAGACACCTCTGCATATACACATGTCGTAGGGAATGTCATATCTCCTTGTATGAGTTAGAGCACAGCTCCTCTGCTCATTTGCTCTGGGCGGGAGAAGAGGAACCTCCTCTGCCCCGCTAACCCACACATACAGAAACCCACCGCGTCCCACGATGCCCACACATCTGGAGTCCTGAATTCTCCAGTCTCCATGCAGGGGTGAGTAGCAAATACCTCAACTGACAGCCTTTCACCTTTGTTTTCCCTATAACCTGTACTAAAATCCATGGACACATATTTCTACCTTTTCGAATGAAAGGACCGTCACGATTTACTCAGGTGTGTCCCGCCCCAACAAACGCACGCCTTGTTCTGGAACGAAGTCAAGCTGTGAAACGGTTAACATTATTGCCAATTAAGCGGTCATGATTAGACTCCAGAGCTTAGATCCCACGTATGGGAGAAATCCGCACAATTTGCCGCTGTTTTTTCAGTCCGCTGGATCGCCAGATGAAAAGACAACAGTGCTTCAATCTGCAATGCCGTCAGGGACGGACTCGGGCGCTGGAGGCGAAGGGCTTCCAGAGGAAACTTGCCCAAATATCCACGGCGGAGCTGGCAGACGAAGGCCGTTTTCCCAGCGGCCGGTGCAGTAACGCGTCACATTATTACGGCTTGGTTTGAGGTATGGGAGAATTTTTATGGCTTGCCACTGGGGATAGCTGAGGGCTGTTGTATTAGCAGCTCTGGGCTGAGGGATTATTGAACTAGCCCCGTCCCAACAGGTAACAGGCCATAGCCCACAGGTTTTGCACTCTAAATACAAGATACAATAAGTTAAACTTTTTTTTTTTTTTTTAAATGGGAAGGATGATAGATTATTTTTCAGATGTGCTGCTACCTCTCCCATGAAGTCAGCTCTGGTTAGAAAATAAGTAAGTAAGTTTTTTACCTCCTTACCCAGCCAAAGGCTGATCCCCAGCCAGCTCCCCCCAGCCCTCCCAGCTCAGACCTGCTTTCTCCTGCAGGATGGCGTTGCGGGATCCAGTCCAGGGGGGTAAGTTCACTCCGTGCGCGCATCTCTTTCTTTCTGTGCTAGAAGACAGAGATCAGTGTGACTGAGGGTTGTTTTGGTCATGCATAAAGGTGAGGCCTCATCACCTAACCGGCCATTCAAAACTGTTACAAATTAGAATTAAGCAAATCCGCTGTTTATAGTGGAAAAAAGTAGTTACTTTTTAAATTACCCAGCAGTATAGGCATATAGGAGTAAATTCCTAAGCACCCTGACTGTCTCGCAAAGGATAATATTATACTGATATTGTATTATTATTACTCTTTATTAATCTTGGAAACCCTTCCGCATCGACAGCTGCAAATCTGCCGCAGCGTCTGTTGCTGTCCCTTGTTCTGAGATACTTGCCTTTCCGTAATTAAATCGTGCCTGCGGCTAAAACTCCCCAGTCCAAGAGCGAAGGACTTTTCCATCGGTTAAGATGCCGTTGGCTTGGACGTCTCCCCGGCCCCGGTGCAGCGGCTCTGGGGCACTCGGGCTGCGGGGGGACGGGTGCAGGGTTGCCCCCACCACCTTCCCCGGCTCACAGTGCGGTGCAGGTACCGGAGAAGCGTCTGGCTTGCTGAGGAGGAAGAGTGTCTCGGTGGGTGCCCGGGCAGGTGGCTGTGAGCAGGGAGAGCCCTGGAGTGGGCATACGGGCGTGCTGCAGACCGCTGCTCTCGTCGGGCGGGTGGGATGCGGGGTAGAGCATCCCTGACTCCCTGCCGCTCCCCTGCCCGCCGCCGCTGCCTCCTGCTCTGGCGCGGTGCCTCCTCACGTGCTCACAACTTCATCAAAAGTCTCTGCATTTTTCCTTCCCCATTCCCTCCCCATCCCCTTGAAATGCCAAGGCAAATGTCTATGTACCATGCGTACGTACCGTATGTATGTATGTACGTATGTCATGTACCATAACATAACGCCACCGATTTACAAGTCGGTTTCTAAGCTGCGTGCATGGGCTGCGTCTCCTTTGCACATCCCGAACTGTGTGAGCTGTGAATATGTGAGTAACGGTTGGAAGGAGTGGGGTCTGTATTGCTACGTGCAGAACAAATGAGCAAATTGAGAGTAGGTGTACCATTTAAAAGAGCAGATAGCGTGGAAAAACAATAGAAGTTTGACTGACATATTTTGGGGGATAGAAAAGTTACCCGTACAAGAAAACTGTATTTCAGGGCTGAACAGAGCACACTAGAGCTTATCCATCAGCAATGTTGGTTTACAATGGATTTTAAAAATCAAAATTGAAAAAAAGAAAGAAAACGTACACAAAAAGCTTTCTTAAAACAACTTCATTGAATTAATCTAGAACAACAAAAGCCAGGAAACGGAGAGTTAAGATTAACTCATTTTGTTTTGGCTAGAGATTTCAGTAGTCTCCAAACAGCGGGTGATCTCACATACCACATACTTCATGCTGCAATAATTAGAGACACAGAGCTAAGGACGGAATTTCAGCCTCTTATGAAAAAAAAAAAAAGGAAAAAAGAAAAAGAAAAAAGAATAAAGAAAAAAACTGACTTCTTGGCTGGTTACGCTTTTAATGGTATACTATAGCTTTTGCAAATATTTCCCTTGTGCTAGGCTGATCCCTCATGACACGTGTGATTTATGGTTCATTTGGAAGAAGTGTAAAATACTAATTTGGATAGCCTCCTTGCTGCGTTAAGGTTTTGATTAGCTTTTTAAAGGCTCGTGTTGCTTTAAACCGTTTCGCACATCATCTCTTTAAAACATGCTGTGTAGAGTAATTTATTCCAGCTGCTCACGAGGGTCCGGATTGCAATATATGTAGCAGCTTTTAAACGCTTCAGAAATCCTCATTCAGTTTGTGTCACGACGTGCACAGGAGATGAGTAGCAGCTGTATTGCAGGCTGGTGAACAACCAGACAGCAGCACGCTGGAAAAAAATCATCGCTAAATATAAACTTAAGCAAATTTATTTGTATTTTTATTCCTTTCAGCAAGAAAAATGGTGACGGGTTTGCTGAGGGGATTTTTGTATTGATGCTAGTTTTTGCCAGGATCTTTACATACCTGGGTAGTGATTTGTGACTGGGCTGTTCGTGGGCTGTGTGTGAGCTGGATGTCGGCAGCACAGGGAAGCGTGTCAGGATTGCTTCTCTGAAAATGCTCTTTCGTGGTGGAAACAGCGTGTAGGCATGGCCACAGTGGTCCTGCTCCCCCAGGCTGGGGAGAGCAAACCGGACAGGGCAGAGGAAAGCACAGACTCGCAGAGAGCTCTGCCTGGCGCTGCCATTCTTTATGTCTCTTTTGAAAGCTTTTAAGAGTTGCAGGACTTTCCGTTTTGTGTTGGAAGAACACGTCCTGCTCCATCCTTCCATGGTCTTGTTTGTGAAGGTGGAGGAGCAGCTCAGGGAGAAAGCGATGGAAAGGGAGCAGTAATTGGCAATAATGATGTGTATCTGAGAAGAGAAAGAAACCAGCAATGAAAAAAAAAAAAAACAAAAAGTGCTGTGCTTCACACTCCATGCAAATGAACTAACCTTCTGTTTATATTCATTTACACCCCATTTTATTTTTTCACAGTATTGCTGAAACTGGCAGAAGTTGCTAGAAGAATTGATGTTTGCTTTCCAAATACAATATGAGCTATTTGAAGCGAATTTTTATTTTTTCTGACAAATTGTGCTGTTAGGCTGTATCCCACCGTCCAGCAGAACAACACACCGTAAAGACCAAAGCCAGGCTTCCTGCTGATCGCGTCAAGTGGAACGTGGGACTCATCTTGAGCTGGTGTCAGCTCACTGTGCTGGCTTGCCAGCTGAAAAAATATAGCAGAGAGATGCTATTTGATCACTGCTAAATACCAGCCTGTGAATTTACAGCAGCCAGGATCAAGGATTAACGAGTTCCCACACGGTGCTCAGCCTGCTTACCTACCTGTCTGCAGCATTGATGCAGTGATGGAGGTGGAATCCTCCCGAAATGTCAGTGGATTACCAACACCTTACAGGACATTTTAAACTAAGGATTTGGGGCAGTTTGTACACTAGAGGTAAATGGGAAAGCATTACAGTGCATAGTACTTGACTTAGCATACTCTCATTTGGCTAATTGAAAGGTCGTTCTTTTGGTTCATGTTTAATTCGTCCAGTTGTTGCTTCGTTGTTGTGTGGTCGTTTGTTTTGTGGCAGCTTACGTGGATCGCTCTGTTTCTACCTTCATAATTCTCTGTATTCAGACAAGAAACGAAATAAAGGCATATTATTTTTCTTTTTGCTTTATACTGAAAAATACAAATACTTTTTTCAGTCTTTTTTTTTTTCCTGACACTCTTAGGACTCTGATTCACGGAGCGGGGGCACCTTCCTTTAAGATCACTTAAGTGGCTCCCCGCTCGGTTGCTGGAGGGTTGGTTTAGCAGCAGCAGAGAGCAGCAGCTGAGCTGCTGTAGTTTTCAGACTAATGTGTTAATTGATTTTAGGGTAGGCTGTAATTTACATGGCTTCAGTACCTGCGGGTGACTCATCCCCACAGCAGGAGCAGAGATGCGGAGACGTTGGGAAGAGGAGTGACAAGAGAGGAACGTGGACTGTAAGAGCAAAGCTGGGGGAGTCTGTCCCCTCTCCCCATCCACGGAGAGCCGGACAAAGCGAGATGGCTCCATAGCTGAATCTAGAACGCTTTAACTTAAAATGTTTGTTAATCTTGTATGTCCTGCTGGCTTCTTAGCGGAACCCAAATGTAAATGCTCATGCTGAATTTTTTGAAAGCTTGCTTATTTATTTTATGTGTGACCGTGGTGGGAGAAGGACAGCCAACGCGAGTAGCACCTGTGGGGTCTGCAGCCTGGTGGGTGTCCTGCGAGATTGCAGCCTCGTGAATACAAAAACATAACAAACAACACAACAAGTGTTATCACGTTTTCGATAACAAAAGTATGCGTTGTCAGCCATCATGAAGAAAAGCTTGAAAATGGGAAGGGAGCATAAATCGCTGGCTGCACAGAAAGGTTTGTCCTGTATTACCAAGATCTGCATTTCAACCTGTCTGCTTATCCTGGTGTTGTATTCTATGCCATTAGACTGCCTGTGTCAGCTGAAGAAGGGCTGGGGTTACACCAAAAGCTCACCACCCTCCCACCGATATAGTACCATCTTTGGGATGGCAAGGGAATGAAGCTTTTCCCGTAACATCGTCTGGCTCTGCTTCTTCCTGGGCAGCAGACCAGGCAGGCGGTGAGATTGGGTCTCCTGTTGTGGGCACCAGCAGCCCCTCGCCGCTGCCCTGCTCCACGCAGCCTCTTCCGACCCCTCTGCCAGGGAAAACGCGGTTTTGGACAATGGAGGAAGCTGTGGGCATCGTCGCAGAGGAGACAACGGCAGTCAGGACAGTAAAACCCTGTATAAATGAAACGAGCAACGTAGGGTTTGCAAGCGTAGTACAGGGCGTCCTGGGATGGGCAGCAACCCTCACCCTGGTATCTTTGTGGCGTGGCAGCAGGACTGAGAGTGGCTCTGCTTAAAAGAACGCTGAGGAGTCCTCAGCCCCAGGGCGTAGCAGAGTGAATGGTGAAGCCTCCTTATGTCAGTGCCAAAACCTGTCACTCCGGGAGAGTCGCCAGCGCCTGTCTCCTTCTCCTTTGGGAGACCTGGGACAGCTTCTGGCGATGTTCTCTGTTGCCTGTGCCAGCGTGTTCAACTGTGCAGCTTTCTCCCAGCGCGGACCAGATCTGGAAGGCCAGTCTGCTGAAATTCCCTTTTTCTTGGAGTTCTGCTGCTGTGCAAATTAGAATTTTGTCCTCCTAAGGCCGCTTGTGAGTGAAAGGATTAAAAACATGGGGCTTTATGCTCCTCTTTTCAGTGTTGCATACATTTTTGAAAGACTTCTTATGGGCTTATTTTTCATATAAAAATATGTGAGGAAAGATTGCTGGTGTTAGTCCTGCCTGACATTGCTGAAGGACCTTGGGGTGGAAGGGAGAGGAATGTCAGAGACCTGCCCAGGGGAGTTCCACATCCCTGCCGCAGGGACCGTGGGGTCTTCGAAGAAAAAACAATTATCTGGCTTTTTCTCCTCATCTTTCCCTCTCGCTTTTTCTCCAAATAATTCATGAGGTGCCGGGGTTTAATATGGGGTGGAACGAAAGGGTGAGATTAAAACAGCAACTGAAAGTCTTCCTTTGAACTAACCAACTGTTACGAACCATCTCTGGGGATGTTCTGCAGGTTCAACCCTGTCCTGTTTTTTCTAACATGACTGAGAGGTATACAGTCGGTGAGCAGAGTTTCTAAACATGATGAAAAAGCTGGTCATCTTTTTAAGAGCCATCCCCCGCCCCCCCCGCAGCTAGCCCTTTCATGGTGTAAACCTGAAGTGTTGCTTTACATAGTTGCATTTTTTTACTGGTTATCAAGGATGCTTAAGAGTCCAGGCTATGGTAAGCACATTTTTTGGTCTTAGTGTATACACCTGAAAAAGTAAGTGACCACCACAGCGTCGGAGGCAGAGTGTGCTTCCACACTCAGCCCTGTCAGCCAGATTTTTGTTTCTAAGGTTTAAGAGGCTTAAGTGTTAACAGGTTTAAGTGGGGCCCAAATATGCAGGTTTTTTAATGCATGAGGTGTCTACTGCCTTGCTCAAATTCCTTGCTCAGAAATGAGGCAGATGCTCACCTGCCTTCACTGCATCGGAAACCCAGGCATCGTTGGCTTGGAGTGCCCTTATTTATGGCAAAACTTCCCACGCATGAAATCTAGCAGGGGGTTTCCGAGAATTGCGTGTCGTTCCTGTGCGAGCAGGCTGTTCTGCGCCTTGCAGGCGGCTAGGTAGAAGAACAGGTTTATCTCTCAGGTGGCAAGACTTCAGCAGGAATGAGCAAGGGTTTTTATTAACAGAAACTCTCATCTGTCCATTTGAGCATTTTCATGTGCCTTCGTTATACAGTCTGCCTGGGGAAAAATGGACAAGCGGAGTAGTCGCATCCAGCCAGGTTATCATCTTAGCTGTGTTGTACTTCTGTTACAGCTAAAGGATATACTGTACATAAATTAGGAATATCAGGTATTTGACTATTCTTTTAAATATGGGTTGGTTCTTAATATGACACAGCTGGATTAATTTTAATACAACACTTTATTAAGCACTCAGCTGGGGCTGGTTTCCTGGAAGAAGGGCACGTAGTACAGGTGTGGGGAGTTAAATCAAGCTTGAACACACTATTTAATTACTTGCTCTGTCATATGTTGCACGTTTTTATGGTCTAATAAACCCAATGACCTGTCAGCCAGGATGCTCTGATGGTTTTTTTTCAGCTTTCTGAAAAGCTTCCTGCTCTCCTCTGCCCCTCTGTTTTATTTCTTAGCGTTCTAATGTCAGGCCTAGCTGACTTTATAGGGAATTGGGAAATTAATGGGTTTGCATCTCTCTGTGCAATTTTAGAGCCTGAAGTGTATTACTATGAAGTGTAACGCTGGCAAAAGCCCTGAAGCTGGTGCTTTGACCTGTCCATCTTCCTCTGGGAGTGAAGGTGATGGAAGGATGAGAACGTGGTTCCTTGTGGACCTTCTGCAGACCAAGCTGATCTTCGTCTCGTACAAGTGGACTACTAGAAAAGTCTGAATTAATAATAATAATTCTATTTTCAAATAATGTTTCTGCTTAGGAGGAAAGGGAAGGACCCTCAAGCAGCTTGGACGTGTGCTAGAGGAGAAAAATCACAACCACAAAAGCTGAAATATTTGGAAGCCACCGCTTCCTAGTGCTTGGAGGGGATCCTTCACCAACGTTATCCCTGCTTGGGAGATGTGTTTTTCCGTGACACTTGTTTGCACAATTTCCACTAAGATAGGGTCAGAATTATTCTGTGTGCCTGCGGATTACCCTCTTCAGTAGTTCTGCATTTCCTCGGTGGGAAGGAGGCAGGAAAGTTTCTCCGAACCTGTTAGGGCTACGCAGGGTTTTCCAGTGGTGCAAACTATTTTCTTCAGCTGGGGCGTTGGTTTTTTAGTTGGAATCTAGAATTAGGTGTCTTAAGAGAAATTTTATCCTCAGAGGAGGTCTGATTGAAAGTTTTCCATCAAAACAGTTTTCTCCAGGGGAAATACTGGGTTTTCAACAAAGTGTGGAAAAAAGCACTGACTACACAGCACTCAAAATGTTTTGATTTGGCAAATGCAACTAGATACATCATACCTCCGTGTTCCGGCGGAGCCAGCTGCCCTGATGTACGCAACCAAGGACTTCCAAATTTCTTGCAGTGAGGCCGCAGCCCGTTACGGGTGACGTAGAGGCATTAGGGAGTCTGGCCTGGAGAGAGCGGGATCAAGAGACGTGAGACTGTACTTCTGGTGACTCATGGTGGCACCATTTCAAAATCAACCCCTTTGGTTTTAAATTGAAATATTTTGGTTTTCACCACAAGGGAAAGCTGTTCGCTGGAAAGCATCCCACTTTTCAAATTATTCTTTTGCCTCGGATCCATTCGTACAAATACTGCTGAAGAAATCAGACTTGCATAAGCACGTCCTAAGGTCAGGATTTGAACTGTAGCAATGCCTGCTCCATTAACCGGTTTTGTTTAGTTTTTCTGAATGTCGTTTGGCATGACGAACGCTGACCTCTGTGTTAAGTAACAGTATTCTTTTATGGTATACTTTTTAAAATGCCTATAATCATCATCTCGCCCTACATTTGAAAAAACAGTTTCTAGGAATATTGCCCAGCTCTCTGTGGTAATTTAAAGAGCCTTGAAAAATGCTGTCTGAACCTGAGATGATTCTAAGTTTGGGAATAGTCAGATATGAGATTTCTGTCTGAACCTGTTTCTAGACTTACAGTATTCAACTATGCTTTTAACTACGCAAAGCCTTCCTCCTGAGTAAACTACGTACAAAACGTTGTTTGTTGCACAAACAAGTGAGATTAAAAAAAGGGATGGAGGCGCCTTGTAGTGCTGCAGGAAAACCCAAGCAACATGGTTGTGTCGCGGTGACGTGTCTGGTGATGTCTCCAGTGGCGTCTGCTGGTATCAGTAACAAAGTGCGCCTTGATTTCAGCGGGGTCAGACGCTGTCCAGGCTGTTCGATTCCCACTGACTGGGCAGAGTCAGTAAATGTGAAGGTGATGATAAGAAAAGGAAAAGAAAAGAAACAGCTAAAACCCATACTTTTCTGTTTTGCTAAGAAGGCGTGAAAACATTTCTGAATTTAGCTCCTTTGTTTAAGTTCTTAGGCTGGAGACTCAAGCCTTGTCTGTCTGTTTCGCATGAATATATATAAATAGTTGGAGAATGATAAGGCTTGTGACCTCGTACATACCCACAGAGTGCATAAAGATCTCCGTATTGAAGCTGAAAGTTAAACTCAAAGATTACAATGCCGGCAGACCCTGGAGTCACGCTGCTCTGCCTCCCAGGAGAGTGGAGGACTTTCAGCACGTGCTGCTGCCGGACCGGTAACCCACAGTGCTGAGACAGACGTGAAATGAGGAGCGGTGCTTGGCGGCTGGAAAAACAGTCTGTCCAGTTATCCACGCAGCTGCAGGCACACAGTCCTGATAGCACGCTGGACCCTAGGAAAAAAGGTAGCAGGGCATGGAATTAAGTGAAAAATTGTGCAAGCAGCATGGTTTCACTCTAAGATAGATTGTGCCAAACTTACTGGACAGCCTTCCCTGATAGAAATGCTTGTATTTTAGGTAAAAGATATGCAGTCGATGTAGTCTCTCCTGCTTAAATAAAACACTGGCTATCATAATACATTGAAAATCAGATGTAATAAATATATAACAAACTAGTCAATACAAAGATTAGTAGAAAAAGCTGTAAAATGGGAAAGGAATAGGATAAAGAAGAGATGACAATGCTTTGTGCCGAAGGAACTACTGAGTTGAAGACTTGCCACTGGCAAAGCTGCACGGACATTGGTTTTGGAGGCAGTGTTATTAATACTTTCATTAACGATCTTGGCACAAAAAAAGGGAAGAGTGAAATAATGAAATTTGGTGATAGTGATACTGCAAAATTAGAAGCTATTGTCATTTTGGAGAGCATTACTGTAAACATCATGCAAGTGAAGTGAATGGGTTTGAAGAGTGGAGCAACAGGTACAGGAAAATGCCCTGAACAAACCTGGTTGCCCATGATAAAAGAATAAAAATGTCTCATCAGGATAGGTGCATGGAAAGGTTCAGGGTGTAATGCTAATTACTTCTGTGAAGCAGAGTGGTAGCCTCGTGAGAGAAATCGCGTGCTCAGCTGAGCACAGTGCGAGGGGATCGTGCCCTATACATTCATCTGAGTCGATGTCCAGGAGGAAAAAGAGCTGTTTAAGCGAATGGGCATTGTTGGCAAAAGAACAAATGGCTTTAAATTAGCTGTGATAAATTTCATCTGGAAACGGTAAGAAAGTGAAAAACCCATTTATATCTTCTTTTGGGTCAGCTTGACCTGTAAACATGCAGAAAAGGCTTTTCTAGTGACCTTGGATATTAAAAAATAAACTGGGGCTCAGCTGTTCATGCAGCATGTTGTATTATTATTGCTCTTACGGTTCCCTAAAGTAGCTCCAATAGTTGCAGGAGTGGAGTCCAGAGTCCCCGGTTCAAGCTCTACGTGCTCCACGAAAACCAATACTTATGTTAATTTTTGTGTTTGGCTTTGGTCACCTCGTTTTGTAAAAGTTGTGAAGCATACCTTCAGGTTCAGGAGAACGTGCTGGGATTTTGTCCGTGTGGGTACACTGCCTGGATGAGTCCCCTGATTTAGCTAGACCTGCATGGGAGCAGTAGGCTGGACCATATGACCTCCAAGGGTCTCTTCCAACCTAAATTATTCTGTGACTTTAAATACTGGATTGTTTTTTGCAAGTGGGAACTGTACTTTTCGCCTGTGCTGGTGCGTTTCCCCCCCCCGAGTACAGATATACACTGGTTTGAATACAAGCATTTGTATATGCCAAGCAAGGTGGTGTACTAATATGTGTTGCAGTTTTAAAAAAAAATTCGCTCTTTTGTCCTAAATAATTGTGTTTGTACAAACGCCATGTGCATGAGTTGTTCCTCACGCTCTCTGAGGGCTCTTCGCAAATTCCAGCCTTAAGCTGCTCCTTTTCTTTCTCCGATCTGCATCGAACTTGCTGACACCACGAAGATGTTCCCCAGCAGCAGCATAGTTACTGAGTGAGCATTATTAGCAAAGACTGAGCAAAAACTAAAAGGTAATTTTAGTTGTGACTAGGGGCAAATCTTTGCAATTAATTGCTTTGATTATGGAGAATTACAGTCAGTAAGTAGTTGTTTCTGAAGCCAAAGGCTTGTTACTCAGGCCCCTATGAGTCTACTAATAGTACTTCTGATTTTCTGGTGCTTATTTTTGGTCGGTTGGTTCAAGATAACTCCCAAAGCCAGCACAGTCGATGTTAAGTGATTTATCTCGAGTCCTTCAGAAACGGTTTATGGAATGCCACACATTTTGCTTTTCAGTGCTGCTTCCGTAGCGTCTCAGGTTTGTATTTCAGGACACAAGGACACAATGTAGATATGTGGTAGAAATCCACATTTGTTGTGGATTAGATATTGTGGTGTAGAAATCCACCACTGTGCTGATAAGATGAGTATGCTTTGCAGGAGTGAACCAGAATTGTGGCCATGATGCCTTTGCAGTTTTTTTACTACCTGGCAGGCAGTACCGAGCTGTGAAACAAAGGAGATGTACTCGGAGGCTACATGTTATGTACAGGCTCACAAATAGAAAGACTGGGAAGCAAAGAAATTGCTTACATGTTAACTAGGCAGCCTGCAGTATATTTATGGATTTTAAACTATCCTTCAAAATATGTTTTAACTTGGAGATTTTTATGGCCATTTACCCCCTCTGAGCGATTGACAAAGTGTCAGTTGACCATGGCTAAACTACTGAGACTCTTGTAAAATTCAGCTAAATTAGGAAAAGAGACTAAATTTCAGTTAGTGAGCCACAGATTTTCTTCAGTGCAGAAGTCAAAACCCTTCATCCTAAGCTTAAATGATTATGGTTAATACTGGCAGAGGGACAGGCACACAATAAAATACCGACTGCGCAGCATCAGTTTTCCGCTGTCGTGCTCCCCGTGCCTTCGCTGCAGCCAGACCCTGCGGCACGAGACCTGCTCTGTTGGTTTGCGGCAGCTCTGAGCCCGTGCCTGCCTCTGCTCGGGAGGGAGCCGGGCTTCGTGCTCCGCCTGGCTGGGGCCGGGATGCCGGATGGGTTTTGTTATCTGCCTTTGGCCAGGCTGACCATGTCTGGTCGCAGGATGAAGAGCACGGGGCTATGGCGAGGAAGGACAGCCTTGAGGGCTTGCAAAGAGCTGGTTGATTGCTGTCATCGGTTGCAACTGCAAGGATGCAATGCAATGCCAGACTTCAGAGGCAGCAAAAAAAAAAAACCCACCTCAAAAAAAGGGAGAGATGAGGGAGTCCGGCTGCAGAGGTGGAGGAAAGTCACCTGCCCCACGGCTTCCCTGGAGGTGCCCACACCCACAGCATCGCTGGCGGAGCACAGTGCGTCCCTCTGCACATCCCCATGCACATCCCTGTGCTGCCTGTGCCAGCGTGTTTTTAGTGGCTGCTGCTCCACCGGTCTGCCCTGACCCCCTTTTTGGGGGTCCGAGCCTGAGCTGAGGGCGTGCATGTAAAATAGCATCTGCCCGAATGCACGTGGCATTGCTGTGGATCTGTGCGAAACCTGACGGCAACTCAAGCCCACCTTCACAGGGTGTTTTTTAAGTGAAATCACTGCATTTCTAGATCTATTAAATCACTGAGGGTAGAGGTGCACCTTCTCTTTTGAGCACGCTACAAGGAGGATGGTGGCGACAGGGACTGTGAGCTGCTGGGCCTTAAACTCCAGTGGGTGTTTGCCAAATGCACGCAAAACAAATCTGTAAGGTGTGATGCTGTTTGAACTTGGTGCTAATTAATGTCCAAAGCCATGACTCAGACCGAGTTAAATCCCCGGCTGAAGTCATGGTGGCAGATAGCAATCACGGACTTTACTAATTAACAGGCTGTGAGTAAACTTCTACAGGTAGAGTGTAGCCAAGATCAACTACGTAGTGATGAAATAACTTGTCCATTTCTCCTCTGAATGACAGGTTCACAATCAAAAGTGCATTACTTCCCAGCTCCTAAGGGAGGTATTTTTTCTGGTGAAAGTGACTCCCTATGTGAAAAAAGATTAACTGATCACAGGAGTCTCGTTACTTACCGTCGGCATTTGCTCCCACCTTACTTTAGTTTTTGCTTTCGGGCTGTTTGGGTTTATTAACACATCTGTGCTAATGTGGGCCAGATCTTGAGCAACCGCTATTGGAAGCTGTAGAAAGAGCCACTCTTTAGCCCAACAGTCCAAGTAATTTAACAATCTTTTCCCAAGATACCCACGAAGTAATTTCAGTGAGCTCTATTCCCATCACCTTTTAAATTGAAAGTGCAGCAGCACAGGACATGATGTTCTTAGCAGGGAGAAGCAAAGCTAAAAATGCCGTCTTTCTATAATGGCAGGTTTCTTATCTGTGATTATGTCATTGTGAGGCTTGTGTTTAAACACTTGACTTCTTGATGACTAATTGCTCTTAATCAGCACACAGTCTAGATATTAAAAATGTCTTTTCTACTTGCTGCTGGGAAGCGATGTAAACAGCACTTGTGAACAAAACTTTGCACTGCTTCTCAGTGGAATTGGCAGATATGGCTGAACAGCAATTAAGCCGTTGATTTTAAGTAGCTAACAGGGAGAGAGTGTTTGTTTAGCAATCTGCTTAAATAAAGTTGAGATGAGAGCTGTGGTCACAGACAGACAAAACGAAAACTGTCTTGAATTTCAAGTCTAGCCACTGTTGCATCCACATGTTTATGGCTTATGTCTGCCTCAACTCTCAGCAGTGAATTAACTTTTTCACTGCCTCGTTCAATCAGCTGATGCGACATCAGGGAGGAGTACAGCTTTACGGGGCCGGATCAGTTCTCATTTTCCCTGTCCTCACATACTCCTGGACAGCTAGCGGGTGGATCCCGCTCATCTGTCTGCTGCCAGCCTTCTGAACGCTGGTATTGCGGTGTGCTCACCAGTTTGGAAACCACGACACCTCTTGAAGCTTAGGCTATTTCTCACACACACGCAAAAAGAGTTTTGCATAGCAATTCAGAAAAACTGCAGTTTTAGACTCCTGATTTGGGAAAAAAATGCCCTGCCTGAAATTGCCTTAATGCATTTTTCAGTGAGCAGCACCAGTTGCCGTTTTGCAGGGACTGAGAGGGGACAGGGGCATCAACTTGATGCTGCTGTTCTACTTTATTTCCATACACTGCCGTCTCCTGAGACAGCTTTCATGTGCAGAGATGTCCGTAGGCTGTGCTGCCTGCTGCTCGGCGAGGATACTGGCACATGGGTGGGTTACCATTACAAAAGGAGGCATCTTGGGTTCTAGCAAACAAGCTGCTCCAAAAATTGCCTATGGCATTCTTCTACCTGTTGTTACTTACGGGGTAGCTTATCCCTCTTTCGGGTAAGGAGTGTGTTACCATGCACTGCCACGCAAGGGCATCTGCAGGGGAAGCTGCAGCAGTGCAGCTTTGGTCCAGAGCATCCATCCCCAGTTCGCCTGAGGGTAACCCGTGCTGTGCTGGTAATCCCAGTGATCGTGGCGCTGGGACCCTCTTCGGTCACAGATTCACCCTTGCTAGAAAACAGTACGTTACAGATCTGGCCGTCCACTGCCGTGCAAAATGCGATGCACACACGGAAGCGGTAACGTCATTCATACCTGTCCATGGGGAGGGCAAACAGGACCACATCAAAATGGCTGTGCTTTGTGTTCAGCCCGTTCATGGATGAAAATCTCATTCTGCAGTGAGATGGAATTAAATACCCTCCTGCCCCTTCATCTTTCTCCTTTTCGTTGTTCCTGCTCCATGTCAGTGGTTCAGTTTTGCTGGTACAGTTGTTTATGGGCTGCAGGTTGGAAAAGGTCAAGTAATTAACCCTGTTCACTGCTAAAACCAGTTATTTTTATCCCAAATCAGCTGCTTGCATGGCCAAACAAATGGCTGAATAAGGAGGCAGCAGCCCCATAAGAGAAGCGTCAGACTTCACTCTTACTTTGTCCTGTCCAAAGCATTCCCAGAAAGCAAAAAACGGGAGAGAACCAGATCCTCCGTGGTGTGTCCGAGCTACCGACAATGGGATGCACACCCCAACAACAGCGTGCAGGCAGATGGGAAGGTATTTTATGCTGACAAGTGTTTATTAGAACTCCTGCTGAGTTCTTCCCCTGACTGTAAGCCAGCCAGTTTAAAAATAGGTGAAAAAGGAAGCTGAAGGTCTGAAGAATTGTGGGGCTTCCAAAGGATGCCGGGAACATGCGATGCCTACTCAAGCTATCAATAACAAACATTCTCAGGCAGGATAGAAGCTGGTAACAATGATTTTCCTAAGAAAATAACTAAAAAGTGGGATATGCAAAAGCTTCTCTTATTTAAGGAAATGAAAAATTGAGTATGTACCAGCCTTTACTAGAGTGGATTCAGAAGACCTGCACAGGAACGCAGTCCTGCTGTGCCACCTTCACTGCAGCAGCAGAAGAGATTTTTTCCTGGCAGGGCTTTGTATTCGTGGCCTTGCACCTGCGGCTTCTTCCTGGGCTGGCCCCAAGCGGGAGGCAGAGGGGGAGCTGGGGCATCCGTGAAAATGAAACACAGCAGGGAGAAATGGGGGAAAAAATGAGGGAAAAACAGTGAGGGGAGCACACAGCTGTACAGGCTTGCTAACTATGCGAGCCCAGCTATGTGGTTGAGTCTTTTCACATGTGCAATGCAAGATTCAAAAAACCATACTTTTAATAAAGCACGAATCCTTTCTAGCCATCTACAGAGTACCAGGAGAAGCCCTGACATCGTCCAGTTTCCTTCTCACACCTCCCCAAAGGACTGCCTGCCTGAGAGGTCTCTGACGGAGATTCCTCGCCGAGCCCGGGGTTTTGTGCCGTGATGGCTCCATCCAAGATAAGCAGTTATCACGCGTGCCCGGCTGGTCCTCCTTGTGCCGTCTGACGGCAGATACCGGCCTGGCAGAGCCGTGACCGGCTCGTCACGCGCGGGGTCCGTGCAAATACCAGCCCCAGTTCCTCAGCTGCTGCCGAACGGATGGGTGCCGCTCTGCAACGAAGCCTCTGCCCTTGTTTCTTTCCCACTAGGTCCCAAACCCCACAAAATTTCAAGGCTGTTGTTTAATTATTTTCTTCGATGTTTTGCTGTGGGGGCACAGGGGACTCCAGTCCTCACCCCCAGCACGCCGCAGCCCTCGTGCGCGGCCCCGCACCAGCGTTATCTGCCCCTTCCCAAACGCACCCCTGGCCACAGGCTGTGCCAGGGGCGACCCCGGCGCTGGCTGGCTTTAATGTGGGTGACACAGGCTTAGTAAGATTATGCTTTCCTCTGAAAAAGTCTTGAAAACTTTCCGCTGCATTCATCAATTACACTATTTCAAATGTTTCTTTTCTTCCCTTTTTTCTTTTTTTTGGCTGGACCTGCATGACTGTACGCTTCAAATGTGTTTGTTTTGGACATTGAGCTGCATGAGGCATGACTCCGTGCAGCCGAAACCCTTACTATGTGGAAAACGCCTGCGAGCTGTTAGTGTCACACGTGCCTGCAGCAGATTTACAGATGGGGTTTGGCCGCTTGTTAGCTGGCGTGCAGCTGAAGCAAGAGCAAGGATCCGAAGGAAAACGTACAGCAAGTTAAACACTGCTCAAAAAAATTACCTGTCTCTTCCAGGAGCTCTCATTCGCTGGCAGCAAGAAGTGAAGCGTGCATGCTTTATATTCATAACTGCAAAACTTTCTTTCTTGCTGCAAGAGATCCTTTGCCTGAGGAGGATGAGGTGTCCCTTCATTACAGCAGCGCTCAGAGATGCAAATCCACATCAGACCCTCTTTGTGGCGGGGGCTGCCGTAACCCCTGCGAAGGCGCCTGTCAAGGCACTGCCAATAAACGTGTTCCGTAAGCCCCCTCTGCAACTCCTCGGTGAACGGTATAGAAATGGTGTTGGTAGCCCCCAAACTGCATTTTGGCATTGGAAAACTGCTGAGAGTGGAATAAGAAAAAAAACCTCACATATAAGTTTGAGAGCTAGTTTTAATACCCTGGAAACAGGCTGGGTCGGCAGGGCGTCCGACAAGGGAGGCAAGGGTCCCGACACGAGAGAACGCTGTATTTTTTTTAATAAAGCGGCGGTATTTGCTGAAGTGGATTGTGAGTCGGTCCCTGCATTGTTGATTCCCATTTTCAGCCAGGGAGTTTACGCTCAGTTACGCAGTTTGTCTGGAAGCATGTCTCAAAAACCATTCTCCATCCCTGGGTGACTTAGGAGCCCCTCTGGGGTTACAGGGCTGCTTTCGGCTGCCTCTCTTTTGTGAAGATTCTCATGGAAATCACCTTAAAATTGTTTGAGAGCAAAACGGTTGTAAGATGGACTTGGGAATGGTCATTCTTCCTTTGCTTACCTCCTTTTGCAGGGAACCCACAGATTTGGAGCTCTGTACTGCTGTAATACTTCGCAAACTGCAGGCCGAAGGAATTGCGGGGCGTGCTGCAGTTTGTCTGCAGCTTTCCATTCCCACTGCAGTATGACAGCTTCATAATAACTTGCCCTTTTTGTATTATCCTATTTTATTGTTACATAATTCATTTTATTTCATAAATAAACACATAACTTTTCATTTTTAAGACATCTTAGAAAGAAGTGCAATTCAAATTTGAATGTGGGACTTCCACAGAAAGTCATGATGCATTAAAACAGAAAAAAGCAGTTTGTGTTCTCTCTTTCTGCCAAACTAGTGGATTCTGTTGCCATACATCTGTGCCTCAAGAAGGAAGAAAAATATTAAAGAGGGAATAAAAAGGAAGAAAAAGCTAAGGCAGAATTAATAAAAAATGGTTAAACAGTTTTGGAGGGAGGACAGGGCATTCTCTGTCAAGTATTATCTGTTCACATGCAGCTTTGAGCCTTTGCTGATGTACACATTTCAGAAACAATCATGCAATTATTTGGACGGCTTTTATGGCAGCGGAAACCTCTCCTGCTGCTCTTTAATTAGTTTTTTCCTTACGCTGCTTCAGTTTCTCCTGGACTGCCGTTCACAATAGAGCTAATTTGGTGATAATAACATGTTCTTCTTATCTCAAAACACTACTTACAACCTCCAGTGTTTTCCTTTGCAAATATGCCGTAGTGGGAGCGCCCGCTGCACCTTCATGCTAGCTAAGCCCCAGACGCAAGGCAGAGTGTGGAGGGCTTGATCACCGCTTGCTACCTTCCCTTAATTACCTGTAATCCTGCAGCCAGCAAGGCTTTTGTGCAGCAGCAGGGCGACTGAAGTGCAAGCGGGATAATGCGGCGCCGGCAACCAGCTCCCGTCTCTCTGCTCGGTTCCCATCAGGGCTGTCACCTTTCTGTCTGTTAAACACACGACGGTCCTCTCTCTTACGCTGAACTACTGCACTACCTACCATGAGAGACACCTCTTTTACACCTTCCTTTTCCTGCTAGTTGCTGTGGTTAAAATACAAATACCTATTTTCTTCTCTGTTCCCCTGCACCTGGGAGAAATGCAGTATTCACTAGGGCAGCTGTTTCTTTCTGAAAATGTGAATGCAGCACAAGGATGGCGGCTTCTTGCTGGCTACCCTGGCAGGCACTTTCGTGTCCTTCAGTTTCCTTTAACTGAGCATGAGAATTAAGAGGAGAGCAGCTGAGACGTATGTTTATTCTTTGTCACCTTCCGGAAATTCAGCTGTTGGCTTAGGGTTTTCTCCAAAAATGTATCATCTCAGCTCCTCAGTAACTCTGTGCCACGCTATGCATTTTTTGCTGTAAGATTCCTGTATCGTGTGTTTATCCCCTATCGCTCTCAGCCACTTTTCGTCTCTAGACTGTTTAAAAAAAAAAAAAAAAATCAAACAATTCCCATAAAAATGCTGTTAAGATGGAAAGTGCATGCATACAGAAAATGTGGCAGAGAGGACAGCGTGTGTTTTAATATTTTGCAACTGGCCATGAACACTTGCCAAAGCCCGAGCTGGCAGATTGTGTGATTTAGTGCCACCAAAGTCAAACTCCACTTTGGGCTGACTTCCACAGAGCAGAATAAACAAGCATGCAAAAAAAATTACTAGCACTCCACAAAAGCTCACTTGCTTCCAGAGGTTACTGATGTGAATATCTAACCTCCAAACAGTATCACTTTTGAAATAATTATTCCGAACTTAATTACGGCGCATGCATTGCCTCGGTCAGTCCTTGCTCAGAACAGCAAATGGCTCCAGCAAAGAAACGTCCCCCTGATTAAACCCCTTACTCTGCTGACCTGCTAAATTTAGTAAGAGCAGTCAACAAGTACCAGCACTTTCTCTGGTATTTCTTTAAATTTTTGAGGGTGGTAGCCTGCTTGTAATATGGGCACTGCAAAACATTACTGAGAACAGTCTGAAGTTTGTGTCATTTTGCCACTCTTTTTTTAAGAAAATGCATTACTTCATGGCTCTTGACATTTCTCCCATTTAAAAATTTTTTGCCCGCTGCCAGAGAGAAGCTGTGTGTGTCCAAATCTTGTCCTTTCATTGATTTTTCAATAGGACAGCCCTTATTCCTGACTTCTTGTGAAATGCTGCGTCTGATTTAAAGCAGTGTGATCAGTGTCCTCCGGAAAGCTGCAGTGCAAGGAGCCGGGTCCTGCTTTTGTGCTCGGACCATGAACTGATGTCCATCTTGAGTCCAAAAAGGATGTCTTGCCCCGTAAAGTAACTGCACGTCCTGGGTGCGCTGGAGGCTCTGGAGAAGGCAGAGGAGAGGTCACCTCTACGTCCTGTCCAGCGAACTCCCAGAAGAGAGATAAATCTCCGCTACCATGCACGGGATGTGCTCACGGATGCTCTGAAGGGAACGCTGGAGCAGGCAGCCATCCGCAGGGCCAGGGGAAGGTGGCCTGTGCGACACGTGCGATGGCTTTTCTGAACTTCACGGGCTTTGCTTCTTGGCTTCTGCTCAGCAGCAGGCGTTTCCCAACAGCTCCCCGCAGCCTTTGAAGATGTCCCAAAGATTGGCCGACTTGGCTGCTTTCCTCAACATAGATATTTTTCAATACTTTTTTTTTAATTCACTTGAAAATGAACTTATCTGAAAGTCTAAAGACTTGCAAGGAGATAGCAATGATCATAATTTCAAAGACAGGTTCTCTAGTGAGTATGTATCAAAATATAGCTGATATCTAAACCTCACCAAATTTGGGGCTATTAATAGCTGATTCTGATACAGCCTGGAGCTGGCCGCGTGGCCCCACCTCTGTCTTGTCCAGCAGTGGTAGCTTGCTCTGTCTAGTAAGTAATAAAATAAAATCTCTGGCAACCTTATACAAAGGGGTGCAAGCACAGTCGATCACCCTTGTGTAGCATAGCAGCATTTTCCAGAAGTACCCGCTTCAGGGTGCTTGCTAGGAGGCATTGTTACTGCAAAATACTGCTGTACCGGTTGAATATCATACAGCTTTGGGCAGGGTGGGAAGTTGCAGTGCCCTCCGATGCAGAGCCAGAAGATCACCTGCCCCAAATGCCATAAAATATCACAAATGCACAAAGAACAGGAACCAGGGAAGATTTAGCCTAGATGCACAGCTTTAACAAGAGCTAGCGGAAGAGAGTATCCTTACGAGTTGGGTTTTAGCTGGACACGTAGCAGAAGAAAAACCAACATAGCGTTTGGCACAAGGTCGGCCTTTTCTCACTTGTTTCTGGCAAGTTAGTATTTGCATGCGGCTGCCACTTCTGCGAGAGTGGCTATTGAAGCGTGAAGGGAAAAAAAATACCATTTCGAACTTCTTGGCGCCACGCTTCGTGCTCTGCTTGACAGCCGTGAAATGCTGGTGAGCTGGAAACGACACAGAGGGCAATCAAGCAGGTCTGCGGTTTTACAGCTGCTCAGAAAGAGCGAGGCGCAAGGCGCAGACGCGTGAGCACAACACGTCTGCGAGTGCTCTTTGGTCGCTCCGGGTTCGGGATCACCGGCAGTGCTGCAGGAGCCCTCTGAGAAGCGCGGGGCTTGCACGGTGCACACCAAAACCGTCCTGCTGTTGCGGTGCCCAGGGCAGGAGAGCCTGCAAGAAGCCGTGTCCCATGCATCTTGCTGCTTCTGGAGGGCCACCTCCAGCCTCAAGTGAGCGTGTTCAAGCGTGTAGCACCAACCTTCCTCTCCCTCAGGAGAGGCGAGGAATAGGTAGATACCGGCTGTTGTGATAGCAGTCCTACGTTTGAGCTGCCGGAGGTATACTGTTAATGCCATGGCTCTCTGGGAAGCATCACTGGCTTATGCATAAAGCAGCACGTCCTGAAGACATGCGTCCTTGCACCCTCACGTTTGCTTCTGGGCTTTCCTGGGTTATTTTTCTTGGCGTCCTGTGCAAAAGAGCCATCGGGAGAGCAAGGACTGACTAGCTGCTGATGCATCTGTAGGCAGCAGCAACGCTCACGGAAAACAGAATGTGCTTGCTAAAATGGGGGAAATAGATAGACAAAAAATAAAACTAAAGAAGATGGGCTGAGCTGTATATCAGTATTCACCTGGCAAGAGCAAAGTGCTCGGAAATCACCCCGCAGTCTGCTTTGTCCTTTGTTTACTTCTCACTACAGTTATGCTGGCTGTTGCATTTGTCGTTGTTGCTGTGAAAGCATGATCTGCGACTCTTGGATAATACCGTTTCTTCCATTCTCCGAGAGCTTAAACCAGGGTTTAAATGGTGTCTCCTAACTCTTGCATGAATATCGACTTGGCGTCTGGCAAGGACTGCAGTTGGACCCAAAAACTTGGAAACACTTTTTATCCAATAATATAAATGCAGGCAATGAGTCTTCCCGGGAAGGACAGATACGACTGGCTGCTCCTACTTTTCTTGGGTAAGTATTCTGCTCAAAATATTTTTTAATTAACTTCATGGCCTGTTTTTTGAAATGATATCTGTGTTAGTAGTACGGCTGGCACAACGTCTTGTCTATAGCACCAGTTTTTTAAGCTGAGATGAATGTCCAAATAGACTGCTAATGCAGATTGATGTCCTGAAACTGTTACAATGCTTAAAATAAAAATCCTTACATTCACTTTCCAATTTTTTCCGTCGTTTTCTCTGGCGTGTCTGCACAGGCTGTGCAGAAGAACAAGCCCTGTGCCCAGGTTTAACAAGAGCACGAAGGAGCCGTTTCTGTGCTTATCAGAAGACATCTCGCACAGTGTGACAGTCTCGTCTCGTCATCATCCCAGGCGGGATAAACTGGAAAATAACCAGGGGGCAGGGAGAGGTGATGAAGGGACGCGTCTCTGGGTCAGGACTCCTATAACCATGCGGCAGCATTTCAGGATCTTGTTCTCCTAACAAGGAAGTACAGGACAGCTCCTCCTCCTCCTCCTTCCTCCCTTAGTTTAGAAAGCAGTAGACACACACACACACATATGTATATACACACATACTTCCCCTCGCCCAGGCGCACTGTCTCATTTTATCTCCTCTGCACATATTGTCGGTTGCTGTCTTCTTTCTTGCCTTTTCAGTGACAAATGGCAGCAGCTGATGTTGAAGCCACATGCTAATAAGGCTATATTAAGTACAGCTCCAGGCATCGGTTGTACTGGTAATAGCCAGCACATACTTTATCAGCTGGAGCACCAGTGAGGTTGCTGAAATACCCTTGGGGATTGGAGTGGCAGTGGTCGGGCTCGTGCTGCCGGTTAACGAACTGCCTTGTGCGGCTGGACACTTACAACGAGCTGCGTGGACTGAATTTTGTTTGACGTGTCTCCAGATTGTCTGCGGAGAAGCAGAGGAACCGCCAGGACGGATAAAACGATAGTCTGTTAAATTCAGGCTCCCGTCTCGGATTATGAGCTCGTGTCAGCTGCTTCGGAGGAAGGTGCAAGAGACCAGGTAGCGGGCGGTTGTAAGATGTGAGGGGATGACCTGCTCGTGAGCTGGACTGGGGCTGGGCTGTCAGTAGGACCCGAGGGGCAGGAAAATGCAGAATTTTTAGACAGAAGTCTCAGGTTTGCTTGAAAGCCAGGCGAGAACTTTCATTAACTTCTTATTTCTCTGTGTTACAGAATAGAGGTGGAAAATTTCCCAAGAGGAGGCAGACGAGCTGAGACATGTTTCTGCCTTCTTTCCTGAATAGTCTAAATATGAGATGTTTCTCTTCCTGCTGCTTTTTTAGCCCCATCCAACTCTTCCTGAGGTCACTGGAGAGAGTGGGAAGACTCCTGCAGAGGTTCCCGGATCAGCTTCTACCTCTGCTTCAGAAAGGGTCCATGCTTTGCTTCCAGAGGCAGAGAGAGGGGGCATTTGTTGTCGTTTCTCCCCACTGCATACTTCCGAGTATGTGTTTATAATTAGCAGCGTTTCTAAAGGCTGCGATCTGCTGCGGCCAGCCGATGGAAGTTCTGCAGAGGTGCAGCCGCCCGCACCATGCTCCGCAGAAGGAGTCCTGCTGTCGTCGGGATGGGGCCGGGTCGTGCACGGGAGGAGAGACGAGAGCGGACCTGGTGGCTCAAGCACTGCTTTGGATGCAGCACATCGGCACGTCACTCCACGCTCAACTCCAACCTAGATCCTGAACAAACATCCTCATCTCCTATATTTTACCTGCCTGTGAAATATGGGTGTTGTTCCGCTGATTAAATTAATGAGCAGTTTGAGGCAGGGACACATATACACACGGGCAGGTACAGCTTCTAGCACAATGTATTCCTGATCTCAGCTTTCTGTGCTACAACACTATGCATACCAGCAGTTATGCAGAGCAAAAGCCATCAGAGTATGGCTTAGGCTGCAGCTGCACATTTTACCTGCTTTTCTTGGCAGATTTTTTAAAGTAAAGCCTGGGTTTTTAACAGGTGAGCTCTGACCGTATTCGTTATTCCTGGTTTGTAGACTCTTCTTTCCCATGGAGGGAACAAAACCACGTTCTGCCTTAAACAGCCGTCCGATAACAGCCAGCTCGGGATCTCCCATGGCGAGGCGAGCTGCCGTAGCTGCGCTCTCCTGTCTGCTTCACGCAGCCGGTCCTTCCCCGTGCTCCCCACGCCTGCACGTGATGCTCTGCTCAGCTCACTGCACTGGCGCTGGCTCAGGTCCCTGCGAAAGAGAAACGTCTGTGCCTTGTCTCTCAGCAGGAGAGGCCCGCTCTTGGAAAGGAGCAGGTCTGCCTGCACGTTTCTGGCAAACTCATGCATAGGTTTTGTTTTTGCCCCGCCTGCATTTCCCCACTTTGACAGCGGTGAGGACGGGACCTGTCCATCAGAGGGTACCCTGGTCCTATCTGAGACCGGCTCCACAGGGGATGCCTGCCTGTAGGCATGGTTGCTGCTTCTGGGCTTTATTTTTTTTCTCTGGGCTTCCTTATTTCGGAGAATTCAATGTCTCGAGGTAACACCTGCATTTTGCTCATCTGTGTGGGAATAACGACTGAACAGATTTTTTGGGGGGAGTTCCCCCCAAGACTGCACCCCCAACAATCACGGGGATACAGGAGTCGGGTGATGTGCGTGGGCAGCCCGGTGCAGCACGGCTCAGGGCTGTGCGTCCCACGGTCAGCTCCCCGCGATGAGGCTGTCCCGGGGGTCCGACCCTGCCAGACCTGCGCATCTCCAGCAGCATCTTCTTCATGCTCCTCGGTCGACACGTTAGAAGACGCAAGGGCAGGGCAGGTTTTGCCCAAGTCCATGCATTGTGAGCGAGCGAGTGGCACTGCGGCAGATTTAACCCAGTAGTTTTGAACACTGGCCCTGTCACTTGGCTGCTAAAATATACTTTATTTCATGGGCTTCCCAACTTGTCTGGAACTGGCAGCTGCTGGAGATTTGTTGAAGAACTTGTTCTCACAAGAGTTCCTGCTGTTTTTTTGATCTAAGTGGTGTTGCTAAATTTGGACACGTTATTGATAAGCATCTGAGTTGGTGGATTTATCTGATCTGGACCTCTGAACCTGCTGAGTAGGTGGCACCTCCGCTGAGTTTTCATTGTAAAAATGAAATAGATCAGCAGATTTCCAGCCATAAAAAGAGACAGGGCATTGTGTTACTGCCAGTCTGCAGAGGGAGTTTTTGCTGTTCGTTTCAGAATGAAACGGCGAGGAGACATTGCTTCATTCTTTTCCCTTAACCCTGTTACATGATTTGTATGTACTATGGGTTTTTTTCCCCATGAATTCTCATAGTTGATGCTATAGACATTGTATTTTAATGGAAATTAATGGCATTTGTATTAGATAGTTGACCAGGACACCTCAACAGGAGGAGAGGCCAGGAGAGTTTAGATGTTTAGCCTAGGACAAGGCAGACTGGGAGGACGTGTGCTTGCTTTCTGTAAATATATAGGGTTATATGCCAAGAGGGTAGAAGATCTGGGTGAGCTGAAGGGACGTGTAGGGACAGTGGTGGGCAGGAATACCTTTGGGCTGGGAGGCAGAAGCAGCTCCCGAGCATCTGCCCATCGTGGCTCTGGGGCCGCGTCGCAGCCGGGACGCTGCGTTAACGACCTCGGAGAGGACCCAGAGGGTTTATGGATGTGGATGGTCCGAGGTGGTGTCTGCAGGGGAGGGAAGAAACCTCTGCCATCCCCAGCAAAACGTTCGGGGATGTTACGCTCCTCCTTACCACCGCTGCCATTGCATGTGGAAATAGCTGGGAGCTTGCTCCAAAGAGATGTGAGGTGGTGACAGGTAAAGCTGCGTCCAGGTTTTACCAGGAAATTAATGGAATAAATCTTACGCCAAAGTGGTGCGCACCTTGGTAGCCGGTTCAAGTGAAATACAGGCGGGGCTTGGCAATTATTTGATATTTCTTCCCTCTCGGGCAGAAATCTGTACAAGTTTTTATTCTTTAATGAGTTGGACTGATCTCTCAGAGTAAATTATGCAGCTAACACTTGATTATGCACCTCCTTGGCACCTCATTTGAGGAGGGGGGAAAAAAAAAAAAAGAAAGGTTGGAAGTGGAGCTGCCTGGCATGAGACTTACCTCCAGCACCTGCAAACACTGACACTGCAGCAGAGCTGCCTGACTCACTAAACCCACAAAATAAACAATCAAAGGCACGGCTAATGGGGGGGGGGGGGGGGGAAATGTGTGTCATCATTCAGAAGAAATATCAAAGTATCTAATTTTAATTCTCATTCATAAAACAATGCTTCTAAGGCTGTAAAGGATCCAAGTCATATTAATCACCATTCGTAATCCTAGCAGCCTCCTATGGGATTAATAAAGTATATTTCGAGCACGGCTGTGTCTCTCCCCTCCCCAGAAGAGCCGCAGCTCTGGGGCTGTGGGGTGTCCCACCCGGCTGTCCTCCGCAGCAGCCCGCTCGTCAAAACGACAAGTCACGGGGGAGCGAGCAAGCGACCAGCTGAGGTGGAGGAGCCCCTGCCCAGGGAGCGGATGGGCAAAAAGCAAGCCGTTGTCGCCTGTCCCCGACTCCTTTCCTACGTGCGCTGATAGTTTTCGTGGAGGAGCCCTCCTGGCACGTAAGGGGCTTGAGCTGCGCAGATGTGGGCACCTCATACCCCAGGCATGCAGCGGAGCCTGTATCAGAGGTGCTCGTGGCTCCAGCCTGCACTGCACGGACACCCAGCTCCCGAACCCGGGCAGTTCGGCGTCCCCGGGTTTCTGGTTAAATACAGAGCGGCAAATTGCGGCTCGTCGTTCTCAGAAGTTGGGGCTGGTGGCTTGGCCAGGCAGGTCTGGATCAGAACTAGCCAGTTCTAACGGCTTGTTTTGTGTAGGCTCTGCCTATCTGCTCCCTGTGAAACTATGCTACGGTTTGGCCCAAAGTTAGCATTTTTAAGAGAGCTGTTCTCGCGGGGCGGCACAGGGCTGAAGGAGACGTCGTACAGCCGTACGCCTTCTCTGAGGACCTTGTGCAAGATCACTCTTCCCACGCACGGCGTGTGGTTTGTGGGCGTTCGTTCGGCAATTTCTATTAGAAGCAAGAGAGGAAAGATAGCGCTGGAGGTTGTGAGCTGCAGACTGGGACACTCGTGCCCCTGCTCCACAGCAGACCTCTTGACAAGTACGGGCAAATTATTTAGACTGTGGGAGTACATCTGTGCCATGTTTTTTGACAGGGATGCAGAGGGTCCTTGGAGACTGGATTCTCTGTCTGTAAACAGTGAAATTAGGCTCCGGGTGTAGCTGGCAGGTACCTTACGGAGTGATGAGACCCTGTCCGCCCCGGGAGAGCAGGCATTTTATCACACCTCCGTGCAGCCCTGGATGAGGGTGTCTGTGATGCAGCCGTGAGTGCCAGGCCCTGTTGTCCCCGCAGTCACTTTTAGGTCTGCTGTTAAACACAGTGGTTTTATTCTTCATCTGCAAAGTGCAGATATAAGGACATCCATTTTTCACAACATGCAGCAAGGAAAAAGTGGAAGCACTTAACTCCCAGGCTAAGGCGACTTTTGTGAGCACTGTAAAGGCTCTGTGATGTGGAGCTGGTCATGCTGTATTGTATCTGTTCCCTGTCTAGGTAGCGGGTAATTGTGCTAGTATGGATGTGTGAGTCTTTCTGAGTTGATAAACATGGTTATCCACCCAGCATTCAAAAAGAAATAACATAAACTCGCAAATAGTACCATTATTTTCTTTTTTTTCACTATTCTGCAGGTTGTTTCACGGGTATGCTACAGACTTCTCACCGAGGTTACGCTCTGCAAATCCTGATCTTAAACATTTTTAGAAACCGAGTGATGCTCTGTGCTGTCCCCACCTCTTGGCCATGGTAGCAGCGAGAGGCGTGGAGGCTGCTCTGCTCTCTGCCGCCTGCCAGCAGTCCCTGCAGAGCTGCAAGGCACAGAGGTGCATGCTGCACGCTCCAGCTTCTCCTGCAAATGTCCTGGATGGATTCTCTCTGACCTACCAGTAAATATTCATCCCTCCTCATCATTAAATCTGGGTGTACTGGTTTTTCACCCCTGTAAGCAAGTGCAAAAGCAGTTAAGCAAAGCAGAATATCCTTTAATCTGTGATACCTTAACATCTACGTGCCTCCTTTTGATACTAAACTATGTTTTAAATAACCATGGCTTGCATTTTGACTATTTCAGTGAAAATATTTGCAAGGCTATATCACAGCAGGGACTGACTTTCTGTTCGCAGCAGTCTGTTGTCTGCCTCCAAGTGAACCATCTGCGTGTGCTTGAATAGCAAGTATGAAGATGAGAAGAAGCGATCCTCAGACAAAAACATTTGTCATACTACAGTGATGAAATCTTGTTGTTTCACCCTGTCCTTGGCCTATGATAGATGTAAGCGTCTAGCAATTCTTTTCAGTCCCCTGAAGTTTTGCATCTGTTCAGTTTCATGAAATTTGGTACTGGCAGTCTTTCATTTTTCTGTTATCATTGTGTCGTCCTATGCGCAGAGAACTGGAATTGCAATAACATTTCCTTCTGAATGCAGCAAAGACTTTTCATAAGAAGAAAAGATAAGTTTGCTACCCGACAGAAACATTTAAGGGAATATTAATTAAAGCTGCCTTGAACCTAATTCATGTACTCAGAGTTGCCCTCCCAGCATCCTTCCATTTATTGTGGGGTGAGTCTGAAGTCCTCTAAGTGTAATCCAAATGAGATGTGCTAAAAGAGCTGGAGAGAGGATCCTGTTGTAGGACCAAACCATGCTCTCCTGTCACTTACGTGGGTAAAGCCAACATTTCACCCTTAGTACAGGAGAGCAGGGAAACAGAGGAATCAGAGAAGCTGCGATGCTTCGTTGTTCAGTTTCAATACGGGTCTAAAGTTAAACTATAAGCGTTGAAAAAGCCTGTGTTTAAAAATGTAAGCGAATTAATTTTTGCATTATTTCTGAAACACGAAAGCTCTCCTTTACCTGCCTAAAACAGACTTCATAAGCACCACACCAGAATTTGGAACTCTTTGGAAAAAGACACCAAAATTCTTCTGAAGGACAGAATTTTTTCTCTTAGACTGATTTGAGATTATAATTAAAGAGTGCATGAAACACAAACTGCTCCGCTATTGTTTTGGGGGCTGGCTGGGGGCTGGTTTTGACTTGTCTTTTATTGTCTTTGCTGTTCCTAATTTTAAGATCTCAAGATCATTCTCACAAGCATGAAATTAAGTCTGTCTCTTAAATTTGTGATATGGAGAGCTGCAAGGAGGCGAATGGGATTTAGTATACACATTTGAAACTCAAACAGTTCTGGTACAATGCATATCCACCCTAATCTAAAACCAAAAAATGGATGCAATTCTCAATTAATCACTTGAGTGCTTGACGCAAGAGGCATCCCGTTCGGAAAATAACTCCTTGCTCTCACTCTGCATTAGCACCTTGTTATGTTCCAGATCCACAGTTTATAACCTTTGGGAACAAGCCGTCTTTGCCGGCTTGTGAGCATCTGTGAGTCTGCGTGCAGAGGAGACAGAGGGCAGGAGAAAGCAAATTAAATTTCTTCTCCAATCCAGACACCGCTGCAGAGGAGAGAGGGTGGGGGGTGAAGCGTCCAGGGGTTCCGATCAAGGAAGACAAGGGTTACATCTTTGGCGATTGGACTAAACTGGGGCAAAACATTGTTTTAGGAAGACAGAGGATACAAACCAGCCCTCCCTTGCAGCTGGCGGGGAGCAGTGTGTTTCGCACCTTGGAGCTGAACTCCTGCAATACGCATCTCCTTACATTTAAGGCTAGTAAAACAGAAGAGTCAGAGTTTTTTCAAGTGCGAGATCCAGTTTACACCTTAAAGATGCGAAAACATTTGCTGATGCTTCCTCTTGCCTATGTCATTCTTACAGGAGACCACAGCAGCCGGAGCCGCTGATGGGGTTATTTTGCATTGGAGCTACCCAGCAGGATGCAGAAGGCTTCCCTCCGGACCGGGCAGGAGTGGGCTCCTCTCCAGGACACACCGGCTTGCCTGGCTTGGCCTTTGGGTGCATCTGCTTTTCTCAGCTGACGATGCAGGGAATCACACATCCCCTCTGGCAGCAGAGAGCTTGCTCAAAACGGCTGCGCTTCACCTCCACAGCACGGCGGTGGCATCGCAGGGCAGGGGTGAAAAAATGAAATTTCCTGGGGGGAACAAAGTGCAGAGCTCGGTGAGCACAGGTCCATGCTTGTGGGTTGCGTGAAGCAACTTAAGATCCAGAAGACACGAAACACGAACAGGAGGACTGAGGCTGGCCTTGCAGTGGGGCAGCTGCCTTCAGTAGCGTCCTAGGACCCAAGGAGGAGAGCACAGGAAAAGGAGTTTCAGTAAGATGCTCCTGTCTCACATCTGTGTTGGCTGCTAGACCTCTGCAAAGAAATCTGAGTCTCTGCTTGCCTCTGTCCTGCTCTGCAAGTGGCCTCACCAAAGACGGTGTATCGCCTGAAGGACTGATGTGTGAGTTGGGAAGAAGCGGTGGAGATGATGGTGCTTGGATTTCCCATCTCAGATACAGACCTGGACCACGCGGATCTCTGGGAATCAGGAAGGAGCACATGAGAAAAGTCGTCCATTACTTTCTGAGCCAGCGACCACGTACCAAATGCCATTCTACAAGTGTAGCAAAACAGGGACTTGGCAGAAGTTAATCTTTTTTTCTAAAGCAGGACTCTTCAGTGCCCGGTCTGCAGACTCCTGGGACCGATGGACAGCTTTTAATGGATTTGTGAAATATGACTAAGTAAGAAAGGCTGTTGTCAGTAGGTTTAACTTGCTGTGCAAGGATCCATAGCACCAGCAGAAGATTTTTAGGCATCTTGAGGCTGAAAAAGGCTGAAAACTGTGGCCCTAAGGCAGTAGTGGCCAGAGACAGCAGGGGCTCGCAGTGAAACTTGCTACACCGTCCGCACTGTGCAGGACAGCTGCTGGCGGCCGGTGGCCAGCGTTTGCAAGCAACCGTGACCGAGAGCCTTTGTGACTCTTTGCCGGGACAAAACCCACAGCAGCAATCACTGAAGAAAGCGTAGCATCATTTGAATAGGAACAAATTAATATCGTTAGCACAATATTGATTCATTGTAATAATACATTTGTGGTAGAAAATAGAGGAAATAGGCAAGGTATGTGCTCATATAAGCATCTATGTCTATGGGTATTACCTTCTTAATTTAAGCACAGTGCTGGCTTTGTCTGTATATGTAGTAACCTGACAAATGTATAGCCGATGTCCCACAGGTGCATATTGCAGGTAGCACAGTGCAAAGGTTTTGTGCCTGCAAGAGGGAATACAGGGGTGCGCTGCGCTGCTGCTGGGCTGGAGAGGAGTCAGGAGCGCCCAGCGATTTCGCTGTGCTGGGGAGTGTGGGAGTTCTCCAGTCCATGGGAGCTGGAAGTGGCGGTGATTATCACAGGTTTGCAGCGTGTCTAGGAGGATGTACAAGTCCTCTTCACATCATACTTCCCAACAAGCCCTTTGTTAATCTCCCTCTCAACTGCAAACCACCCCCCCCCCCCCAAAAAAAAAAAAAAAGGTGCTTATGGCACTTCCAGGATGCTCTGTTGTAAATACTTTTAACTTCTTCTCTTGGTCAAGGTTTTTTCCTCCACTTTCTCTGTCTTTTAGGGGATCCTCAGTGAACGGCTCATTGTAAAATCACTTTTTAGTAATGGCATGGAAGTAAATGTGCTGGAACAGCCTTTACCATTGGGGAGTAATGTCATGTTCTTGACGGGAGGGCAAGGATCCACTAGTGCCTTTTATGGTTGTAACATCATTGCCGTAGCCTTAGTCCTGCAGTGATGGCAAACTACCAAGATCCGAACCTCTGCTCCATGCCTAGTTCTGATGCTGTGGTGGTTTTTTTTTTAATTTAGCATCCTGAGGTACAGTTATTTAATTAGACTCCAATGCCTAAGCCTCAAAAGACTGACCTTGCACCTGGAAACATTGCAATGTAATGTTTTCAGCAAAATCATGCATAAATTCAGACTTTGCTAATATTCTGTAAGTAAGTAACCCATAATTCCTCCTACTTAGAAGATACTTAGTAGTAAGGCTAATTATAGTCTTTTAAATTAATTCAGGCTATGCAAAAAAGGCAATATTAAAACAGGCTCAGAATGATGGGAAGCCACCACTGCTAACATGAAAAGCAGCAGTTTCTGTGCTGTCCATAAAGCAGTGAGGTTTTCATAGCAAATAGCTTTTTACTGGGGATGGAGGGAGTGATAGCACTTCACATGGAGCAGAGCCTCAGTTAGTGTAGGAGGTCTTAACCCCCGCCAGCCTTTGAGGAATGGCAATGGCTTACCTTAGCTGGTAACTTAGCTTTATGAGTGTCTTTAGCTGTGTGCTTTCCTGGCACAGCGCTATGCAGAGAGCAAACCCAGAGAAGACAGGCAGCCCTGGGAAACCCTGGCAGAGAATCAAACTCAGATTTCTTTTCTCTCCATTCTTACCTACGCTTGCAAAGAATGAATGAATTTCCAATGGACGTTACAGAAGATGTTGGGTTTAGGAAGACAGAGCAATTTCATAATGATCTAAGGTTGAGAAGATGCTCTAGACAGATGAAGCTATCAGCAGTTTGCTTTCAAGTGTAGGTTCAGTAGAATTATATCACCTTATCAGTTATGATTTATCTCAGATTTGTATAATGTACATGCAGTATCATGCACACTCCATCATCCCACAAAGGAATATTCAAAAGCTGGCAGTAAAACACAGCGCATGACGGAGGTATTTTGCTGTACATGCAGTTTGCCCATTACTCACTGACAATTATTTTATATGACATGCAAGCCGTGTAAAATATTTTGCCTAAACATGGTACGCGGTCGGTGGGGCATATTTCAGACAGAAGACTTCCTCAGAGACAAGAATATCTTCATCACAGGAGGGAGGTACTTTCTGGCCCCTAGGCAGAAAATCATGCAAACAAAAGGCCAGTTAAAAATAGTCCACTTCTCGACAGATGAACTTTACTAATTAGTGCCCCTCCTATCTTCCTGCACACATATACCTACATACAAGCAAAATTACATGTCCTATAGAAATGCCTTGCTTAACCATGATATAATCACATCTCAGGCTCTTTGAAATATGTCTAAAGAAAAATATTTGGGTATGTGAGTGAAAGGAGGAAATTTCTTTACTCTCTGTCATTCATATAAACACAAGCCAAGATTCCTTCTTCATTTTTCAAGTGATGTAATTGACACACAAACGTAGGCGAAGGGAATCACTATCTGATTCACCGGCTGGGTGCAGGAGCAGATGAGTCAAGGCAGACTCACCTGGGCTGTGTGTCAGGGCTGCGCCCAATGCAATGAGCTCGAGGGACGCGCGGGGTGGGCTATGAAGGGCACCGCCGCTCAGCTGGCTGGAGCGGCAGAGCCTCTGATCTCAGTGTCTGAGTTACCGCTCAGGCTGGGAGAGAACAGCAAGGAAGGACAAAGGCAGAAATCCCTTCCTGCCTTCCAGCATCTTCCACCTGCACTTCTGCAAATTCTATGTGAACATGGCACATGGAAGTCAGTCCTGGGGAGCTCCAGGTCCATCGCCTTGTCCAAAGCCCTTGGCGCCCATCCTCTTCAGAAATGAGGCAGTGTTTGAACCGGGTTGGAAGGCGTCACATGGACTAACGCTATGTTAAACTTAACTCATGCTCAGTATAGATAGGAGCGACGTGAACACTGGGAGAGGTGTGACATCTGCATGTCCTAACTTCAGACACTTAGCTTCAGTTTGAGACGTCTACTCTGCAGCTGGCGAGCAGGGAAAGGCAGTCTTCCAAGTAAACTGCTTTGGATCCCTTTGCAGAGAGTTCATGGTCTACAGGAGTCTAGCCTCCAAATTCAGACACCTGATGGCTGAGGCAATGGCCACGCATCTCTGTTCATCGTCTGATCACCCTATATTTTTATAGTACCTGTGTTTTGGGGTTTCTTTAGTGAGGGGTACCTTGTAGCAGGAGATACTCAGAGCAATTTTCCTATCCCTTCTCTGCAGGATCTCTACACTGGCTCAGAATAAGTCAAATCAAGTAGACTGTTGAGAATAGCTGAGTCAGTGCATCAGAATTTGCACATCGTGGACTCAGTGGCCATGTGAAGGACATGCAGGGCCACCACACCGGCTCTCTGGACTAGACTGGGAGCTTCGGTGCTTAGCTGGATGCTGACAACATCCCCATTCACTTCGCTGGGTTTCTGTAAGGAGGTATGTTATTTTTTCTTCGATGGCTGAACAACAGATCTCACTTTAGGAGCAGGCAGGTGTCATCTCCTCTTCATGGACACACAGACACGGGGTTATGGAGACTTGCCAAGTGTCTCTAACCAACCCTTCTTGCAGATGGCGTGATGTTACCCAAAGGCACAAGCACCTGGAGTCTGCAATATGATGTCTTTCTGTGAGCGCTACCTGTCCAAACTGAGGTGCAGTTTTACTAATTCAGCTTTTTTGAAAGTATTCTCTTCTGGAAGCAGGTAAGTTAAAGTCCCACAAGATAAAGTCTACCAGAAGCGACAAGTAATGCAAGACTCCTCATGCACTTCTCCAGGACGACAAAAATTACGGCATGAAATAAGATTACAAGAAACAGAAGAACAACTCGATGCCAGTTCTTGGTCAGTAGGATGCACTACATCCTGGTTTCCATCCAACGTTACAATGGTTGTCCCCACAATCAGCCTTGGAAAGATTAACAACTTGTGGCCTAAATGGGGCAATAATAACTCACTTATCATTGTTAAGTTGCTCAGGAGCAATGAGGGGGTCCTGTAGGAAGCTGTAATCCAACATCTTATACCATCTTTATTGTAAAGCATATAGCTGCTGACAGAAGCCCTTGACTGCCCACATAAAGAAGGATATTTGCTTCACCAGTTCATAATTGTAGGGGTTGCCCCAGGCAATCAACAGCACAATAAGAATTTTTTCACCCTCCAGCGAAAAACTGAACGTCTCCGTGGTCTGAAGCGCAGAACTGGAAACTGAGATTTTGCGGGGTTAGTCTCGGTGCTGCCCTTGAACGGCTTAGTACAGTTTTTATATATTATATAAAAATGTATATTTTTTAATATATATAAACAATATATTAATCCCTCTGTGACTAAATATGCTAAACTTTACATAGTTTTGATACTTCAGGACTGTGTTGTTTCATATTTCAAATTTATAAAACACTTTAAGGTTTTCACATGAAAGATCTATTAATATCTTCAGTGAGGATACCTTAGCTTGTATCACTTGAGGAACTGGTTAGTACATCAATTTCTATTTATTATCTGTTCTCCGAAATGTCAGAGCTAATGTCTAGTCAGCATCCAGAAGAGAAGGCTAAGAAGCAAACAAAGCACCTCCATCTGAGAAAGCACTGCCACAACAAGGACAACACAGAGTCTGCATTTTCCAGATCTTAATTATCTCAGCTGGCCAATTAGGGAGCCAGGAGACATGTGCACCATCATCTAACACTTTCATGCTGCTTCAAAGGAGATGCAAAGAGGTTAAAAGCCCATTCATCAGCCTCGCAATGTCATCCCAATTGTCTTTATCTAACTCTGTGTCTACTTCTACCTTCCTTTAATCTATCCCCAAGACAGCTATTGCTCCTACATGTATCAAAAGGTGTGCCTCTGCTCATCGAGGTGGGACATTTTTTAGTAGGTTGACAGGATAGCCAGGGTACATGCAAACAAAACTAATGGATAATTTTTATTGGGTCAAGTGAAATAAATTGCTACGACAGCTCTGTTTTTTTAGGTAAGCATTAGAACAGCAAACTGTGCTTACAATAGGAAAAGGTTAAGACTGGTGGAAAATTAGCCAAGATTCCTTGCCATTTGAGAAAACAACAGTAAAAATCTGGTGAAACCAACCTGGCGAGTGCAAGTCACATCTTTGGTGTGGCGCGGCCTTCTGTGTCCCCAGCCTGCGACAGGGACAGAGATCGAAGGGACATTCCACATCAGCAGGTCCAATCTCCCCTCTCACCGGCACCCAGGGAGCGGATGCTCAGTTCAGATGGCGACTACTACCAAACAACCCTGGTCGCTTGGTGAGACGTGCTAACTGGGAGCATCACGACACCTTTCCCTGGAGGAGAATCGGCTGCTCTTCAGAGGAAGACAAATCTTCAAGGAGAGGGAGAAATTAAATTCTTTTCTGGCATCTGCAGAAGGCAGTGAAATCTGTCAGGGAAAAAACCCAATGATCATATTTCAGCACATCTCCAGCAAACTCAATGTGCTTGGCACAAAATTCATTCAATGGATTCAGAGGCAGACTCAGGACCGCTTTTAAAATGCAGCACAGTTTAAGGGTTTGGTGCAATAAGGGTCCTCAGCTTTTGTCTCTTGACTTGTAATCTTCTGCATGTGCACAGCGTAGATGGGCTCTTGTTATCAAAAGATAGCTCCTGTCTGATTTCCCCTCCCTTCTGTGTCGTTTTCTTTTCCTTTATTTTCTTCTACATTTTAAATCTGAACACTGTGTTAAAATAGGGATTGCATTGCACATTGTAGTTTCTGAAAAAAATTATGTTCAGCTAAAGAAAAAAAATATAAGGAAACCTAATTGGCTTTTATATACATACACATAGCATTTCTGATTTGTCTGGTCTGTAACAGTAGAAAAAGATTCCCATTTTTTCTGTTGAAATTGTTCCATATTGGGGGAATTGTTCACTGAATGACTTTGAGCTTGTTTCTAAGTGGTGTGTCCTTTAGTCCAGTGGTAATTACTTTTCCTTGTGAGAACCATAGAATAGAATCATAAAATGGTTTGTGTTGGAAGGGACCTTCAAGATCATCTTGTTCCAACCCCCCTGCCATGGGCAGGGACACCTTCCACTAGACCAGGTTGCTCCAAGCCCCATCCAGCCTGACCTTGAACACTGCCAGGGATGGGGCATCCACAGCCTCTCTGGGCAGCCTGTGCCAGTGCCTCACCACCTGCATGGTAAAACATTTCTTCTTTGTATCTAATCTAAATCTACCCTCTTGCAGTTTAAAGCCATTACCCCTTGTCCTGTCACTACATGCCCTTGTAAAAAGTCCCTCTCCAGCTTTCTTGTAGGCCCCTTTAGGTACTGGAAGGCTGCTATAAGGTCTCCCCGGAGCCTTCTCTTCTCCAGGCCGAACAACCCCAACTCTCCCAGAGCTGCTCCAGCCCTCTGACCTTCTTCATGGCCCTCCTCTGGACCCGCTCGAGCAGGTCCATGTCCTTCTTATGTTGGGGGCCCCAGAGCTGGACGCAGTACTCCAGGTGGGGTCTCACGAGAGTGGAACAGAGGGGCAGAATGCCCTCCCTCGACCTGCTGGCCATGCTGCTTTGGATGCAGCCCAGGATAGGGTTGGCTTTCTGGGCTGCGAGCGCACATTGCCAGCTCATGTTGAGCTTCTCATCAACCAACACCCCCAAGTCCTTCTCCTCAGGGCTGCTCTCAATCCACTCATCGCCCAGCCTGTATTTGTGCTTGGGATTGCCCTGACCCATGTGCAGGACCTTGCACTTGGCCTTGTTGGACTTCATGAAGTTCACACGGGCCCACCTCTCAAGCCTGTCCAGGTCCCTCTGCATGGCATCCCTTCCCTCCAGCGTGTCGACCGCACCGCACAGCTTGGTGTCATTGGCAAACTTGCTGAGGGTGCACTCAATCCCACTGTCCATGTTGCCAACAAAGATGTTAAACAGCGCCAGTCCCAATACCAACCCCTGAGGAATGCTGCTCGTCCATGTGCAAACACAATACAGGTGTCATTTTTTCGTTGCTTTCAATTTGCAATTCTGGCAACATTTTTTGCAGATTTGGAGTAAAAGTTATTGAAAACAATAATACTGAAAATTGAAAAATTCTAATTAAAATTGGGAAAAAACCCAGTGTTGATGGTAGCCAAGAATGCAGCCGTGGACATGCTCAGACTCCCAGTGAAAAAGCTGGCTTAGGTCAGGACACCGGCTGCCGAGCCCACCACTCACCACGAGCCCACTCCTCACCATGGGCTGGAGGATCCCAGGGGCTTATGGAAACACCTGGGCAGCCCACCCATGGAGGATTGTCCCTGGCCCAAACCAGCTAATTTGAAACTAATTTGGGTGCTTAGGTGAGCTGCAGGTATGCTTTGGACGCCACCAGAGGCCTTCTGACCCGAGTCCTCCTCTTCACTCCAAAAGGTCATAAACTCCAGCAGTTATGTAAAATTAAGTTAGTCTATACAGTTTCCAACAAAACATTTCTCCCTCACCCACTTCCTAGAAGTAATTCTCTGTGGCAGAGGTGATGTGACAATAGTACAACCCCTCAAGCATCTCCAGGAAAAGAGAAGAACTGTATTTCTGAAAGCTCAGATGTGAAATTATTTTTACTGTTTCACTCCTGGCACACATGAATCAAACTATTCAAAATGAGAGAGAGATGTCTTCAAATACAGCTGAAGGTAAATATGTTCTTTACTCTTCTTTGAGAAATAATGCTTGTATTAATGTGGGGTTTTTGACTCTCAATTATTTGGGGCAAGGGTTTAATGGTATCGTGGTTCTCACAGGGAAAATCGCTGTGAAGTTCCGTGTGTTTGGGCTACTGTAGCAGAAATAGTACTTAATATCGCGTGCTATTAGTGAGCTAGATATGGCAACACTCCTATTCAAATTCTGATAAATTGCTTTCAAGACTACATGGCATGAGTGGCCATGCGTGTGTGAGTAAGTCCAGCCTACAGCTCATCTTCAGAACTGTTCTGCCAAGTTCCAGGAAATTGCACGGACATTGACAAGGCAACTCACCAACTTTAGCGCGCAGACTATGCTGAGCACTAAAAATTCCCCTTGATTTGGGTGAGATTTGAATGGGGCCATATCTCTGGCTTTTTCAGTCCTGTCATCTGAAGTTGGCAGTGATAAGAGTAATTCTGCCCATGAGTAAGTGAGCTTGTTACTGTTAACCACGCTGAATAACTGCACCACTGCAAAAATTTGCAATTACAATGCATGTACGTGTTTCTCTCTGTTTGTCAAGTTTTGTGATCACATCCAGAATCCTGCTGCCTACAGATGGTATAAAAATCTGCTTGAGAGAGAAGATCACATTAAATATTTTTCCTCTAGATTTTTCCTCTTTCTTGTATATGCTGACATGCTCCCATTTTATTTTTCTATGCCATCAGAATCCAACACACCACTATGGTTAAGGATGTTGTTGGCACCTGTGGTTTTTGTTGGCACGATGCATCTGTACAATATTTGCAATCTCTTTTAAACTTCAATAAGGGGGGTTAAAAGAATCCTCCCTGTTTTGAAAAGCTGCTCACCTAATGGTAAATGCATTATAATCTGATACTGCAAGGGACTAACGAGATCAAGTTGGGTACAGAAGACTGAGGGAGGGAATGCCACAGCCCATGGGGAGAGTGCGGACGTCCTGGAGAGCCGCGCGGGTCGGACAGGGGCTGGGTCCTGCACCCTGTGCCTGCAACAGCACCCACAAGCACCCCAGAGACAGCGCAGGACTCGTGCAAAGACAGTTAGGGAATAAATTGTCCCTTAAATGGAGCTTCGTCCGTATGCTGTTTAGTGGCTGTTTCGTGACATGAGGCATCATTTAATTTTGTGCATTATAACTATGGATTGAGTATCCTCCCTTTACAGATTGCTTTTAAGCAGCATTATGTATTTTCACTGTACATATTAATAGTGCACACATATACCAACATCACTGCTGATGCACTGGCAAACATCCATTTCCCTTTATCACCTTGAGGCAAAAGCAAGCTAGCAGGTGTCAGAGGGCTTTCTTTTCTGGAGAGAAAAGAGTTATTCTCCGAGCCCTAACAATCTGTAACATTCCTTTTTTAATTCCTTTTGAAGCCTCTGAATAACAATAATCCCACTTCTCCCTGAAGAGGACTGGATGTTCCCTGAGGAGTTCGAAACAAGATTACTGATGGATGATAGGGGGTGAGCAGCCAAATGCACTTCATACCCATAGATGGGCTGAGAATCAGAGAAAAAGTCTGGGATTGTTCCTGGGATGGATCAAGCTACTTGGACCCTGTTGGAATAAATTCCCTATTCCTTCCCAAACAAGAGTACAAAATACTGGTACTGTACACAAAATTTAAAATGTCTTCTTCATAATTAGCATTTTAACAACCACATTGCAACGTCAGAATTGTGTAATGTCAGGCACCAATCTGCTTGTTAGTGTAGTTTTAGGTACAGAAGTGTGCATCTTTGCACAAAATGGTTGGAATGCAATGAAAAGTACTATGCACTGTTTTTCTGTGCAGATGAATTTTCACAAGTTAATTAAGTCAGGTGTGTGCTCAAAAGATGGTTTACAAAACTCTTAATACATGAGAATTTATATGTGCAAATTCATGTATGCAAAGTTGAACCCCTGGTAGGCTTGTAAATTCCTTATGAATGTGCATTCACCTCGCTATATTTTTAACTACCTGGGATAACAGCAATGTGCACATTATTTTTCACAACGTACTGATCTAAATTCCTTTTTCTTGTTTTTTCCTTTTTTTTTTTTTACATGTGCAACAGATGGCAGAAGATTCTTTGTCCTGATTTCTGAAGTACACCTGCACTCCTTTACTAATGGTAGTTAAGCTGTGTTAGAACATTTCCCTTCTCCTTTGGTATGCCTGCTTGGCATTTATCTAGATTGTTGGCTGATAGAAAGGGAATACAATGGGGTTTGATTTCTTTGTTGCTTTTTGGTGGTTTTTTTTAAGGAGGACACTGCATATCTATGAATAAACTTACATATAGCTAATAAAAAGTGAAACCTCATAGAAAACTGGAAAACAGTTTTGAGTTCTGAGTTACTGTATTTCATTGACTCTTCAGTAAAATGTGCTGAGAAAAAAGTTAATTTTCTCACGTTTTATTCCACTCACTTTGCTTTATAGAGCGATAATAGAACAGAAAAGTCTTAAACATTAATCATCCTCCTTACTTGCTTTCAGTGCATACCACACTGCATTTGACAGATAATGCATTAGAGAAATAGTTCTCTAAAGAAGTCACCATGTGAGCAGTGCTAAAGCATCGTCTGCAAAGTTAAGTTAATCCCTAATTTGAGAAAACTAATTCAGGACTATTCCCAATACAAACGAAAATTATGCTGAGCGACTAAAAAATTAATTTCCTGTTTTAAACAAATCCAGCAAAATCAGAAAAGCCCATCGCCCCTCGCCAATTGCAATATTGATAGATTATGCAGGAAAAGGGGCTGGGGCCAAGGCTTTACTTGTCAGTGCCAGTGAAGATGCAGTTGCTAGCAGGCTGGCGTGAGTTAAGGATGAGCCAGAGCTATGCCCGTGCCAGAGGAGCTGCTGTGACCACAGGGGTGGCACACCGGGTTTGCCCTGGCAGCATGGGTCGAGGCAGGACGGCTTTGCACGGCCCTCTGCCAGCACAGTCGTCACCGTGCCAGGGAGCTGCGTATCTGGTGGGTACCTCCAAGTGCCCTTATTAATGCAGCATGAGGCATCGTGGGTGAAGAATGACTGGCCTGATTTCCTCCTACAGCAGGGACCCTACCCGTCTGGGGACACGGGAGAGTGCTCGGAGGGCTGGAGGGGACCCACCGGGTCGAGCTTTGCCCCGGCTGGTGGGAGCAGCAAAACAAGTCGGTCCTGTCTGACCTGCCGTTGAAGGGGTTTCACAGCACGCCTTGCCGCTAGAAAGCTTTTCCTAATGTTTAGCCTGAATCTCCCTGCACCCTAAACCCAACGTTTCTTACCCTGCCTACCACAGACAGAGAAATCTCATTGCTGTCTTCTGTTTTGCGACAGTCTTGGGGGGTTTGGAAGCTTTTGACCATTTCTCCCTTCTCTTTCCTCCAGGCTAGACAGTCCCATTTCTTCCAGTCTTTCCTTCTAAGTCATGTTTTCTCTATTTCTGACTGTGCTTGCGGTTTTATTGTGGGACCTCTTCATCTGGCCCATGATTTGCTTGAGATGCAGAACGTACCTTGCAGGCTATGTCCCTATCTTTAGAGCTCAATGAGGACAGCCATGGTTTTTCACACTCAGTCAGGCAGCAGTCTTCAAATTGCTTGGTAGTTGCCATATCCACCTCCAAATAACCATATTCCTGCCAGGACAGAGGAATCCCTGCTGCCAGCTCTCCAGGGACTCGCCAGCAGTAAGAAAAGCCTAAATATTTGTGGTGGGCATCACCCTGGCTTACCCAGTGCTCTGGTCAGTGACAGCCTCGGGGTCAGCCCCAGGCAGGTTGGGGCATCTCCATCCTTGGAGACGTTCAAACCCTGACGGACATGGTGCCGCGCAACATGCTGGAGGTGACCCTGCCCTGAGTAGGGGTTGCTTGGGCCATCTCCAGCGGCCCCTGCTGAAATCAGCACTGCACAGTCCAGGATCTCAACAAGCAGCATCTCGTCCTGGTGAGCTGACAGGGAAAGGAGGGACCTGCCTCTCTTGGGCGATGCATGAAGCCACCCAATCCTTTTGCTCATCTCAAGATGCTGGAGAAGACCCCCCAAAAAAAAGACTATCTTCACTCAGGCAACACCCAGCATGTGCCACCACTTCACTGAACAACGGCAAAATGCTTTCCTGCAGCTCTGGCATGATGCGGCGGGTTTAAGAAGATAGGAGGCAACACAAAGAAATGCTTGCTAGTCTTTTTTTAATTTTCTTTTTTACTTGTGTGTGGAAAAATAGACGTACAGGCATGGAGGATCTGAGCCACTGCTGGCTACATAAAAGTGTTATCTTTATTTTTTCTGCTAGCACACTAGTTAAGCTGTTAGATACGGCATCCCTCTGCATTTCTACGCAGCATGAGCTTTTGCCTGACTTCCCTCATGCATGATGTTAGACTTGTGCGTATTTGTAGATTCTGTACTTTAGCTTGTAAATTGCTCTGACATATGCTGAACTGAAGGACACGAGATGTAAGTTGCAATGCATTATTCATCTAAGCAAAATAAACAGCATCCAGGGTTATGGAGATGAAACCCAAAAGATGTGAAAACTTTTCATTAGGCAGTTCAGTGCAAAAATACGGGATGATCCATGTAAGCTCTGTGGCAGCCTTCGTTGAGTGGGTGTTTTATCAACAAACCACTTAACCATCTAGCCCATATGACAGCTTTGAAAGTTAAAGTAACCACATTGGAAAAATAAATAATTAAACATTCAAAACCAGCATTTCTGTGCACAAGAAGTTTTACTCTAAGAAGTTTTTGTAATATATTCTGAATAAACTACTTAATTTTCAAAGATCTGCCTAACGAGTGGGTTGCTAACACCACTGCTTACTGTCATCTTGTGACCGTATTTGAGTCAGATTTTTTAAAAAATTCTAACTTACAATTTTTTGGGGTACATGTTATTCCTTTTGTTTTCAGACTATGTAGAAGTGTCTAAGACTGATATTAATATCAAGGGGCTGCAACTGAACGTAACTGAAATGAAGATGCAGGTCACAATTTCTTGATATATGCAGAATGACGAGGAAGATATGCTAAAGTTACTGTGCACCCACAGAAAATGCTTGTGAAACATTTGGCTGGATGGGAGTACGCAAAACCTGTTATAATTGGTTTGGAAGCCTTGTTTTCTGTTTCTTTCCTGCACTTAGCACTAAAAAATCTAAATGGGCCTAATTCTGACATCCCTGTTGCAGCCTAACTGGGCTAAAAAACTTTGCAAAAAAATTTGCCCATTGTCTCCCCCATAAAAGCAGATGTTTAATGGCTGCAATTCAGACGGGCTCACCCATTTAGTGGGGCATCTTTGTTTCTGACAGAAAACAGCAACCCATGATTTGAGCAGCGGGGTAGAAACCCAGCAGCAGAAGGATGTGCCTAGCCGTGGGCAAATCAGGTCCTCTGCCTTGAATCTTCAGGGTTTGTATCATCTGCATGTTTTTATCCTAATATAAATGCTAATGTAATATTACATATATAATATTTTCCTCCTTCTTGCAGGTTTTTTCTTGATTGATACCTTGTGGTAATGAGCTCCATAGTTTATTTGTTGATTGCTTTAAAATGTGTTTACTTCTAGCACTGTAAACCATTTTTTTCTTTGCAATTTATTTGAAAACCTCTAGGATTTAAAGTACAGGAAGACATTAAGAGGATGACCTCATTTGCTTTATCTTTGACATTCCGTACATTTTTCTATCCCCTATCCTGTCTGCCCAGTTTTTAACCAGCCATTTCTCACAGAATACCTCTTGGAGGAATTTCTACACTGAAATATATGGCATATTATGTGCTGAGTGTGTCTGAGGACAAAGACCAAAGACTGTCCTGCTTCTGCACTTACTGAATAAAGATTTCTCTTTGCGTCTAGTTTACTCCAGCTTTGTGATTTGTTTAATTCTGAGTATATCTACCACTTTCTTCCAATTACTTACTATTAAAATGAAGATGGAGAAGCCCTGCAAGATCTGTCTTCTCAGAAACTTATACTCCATCTTGGAGAAATGGCTGTGTTTCATTTTGTTCCTGTGTCTGCAGCATTGTCAGATACAAGTATTTCACCAAATCAAAACAAAGCAGTCCAGGAAAAGGCTGGAAACATGTTTAGCATCATGCAAGAGAGCATTAATTTCACACTTTGGAATTAACCCTGACGAGCGGTCGTCCCTGTGAAAGCGGAGGGTTCGTGCCCTTTGTGCACCATGCATGTTATTTCCATAGGCAGCTTTTTCCACTACGTTTCCCGTGGCTGAATATATAATCCTTCCAGAAATTCCCAGGTCCCTCCTGGCTGTTGGATCTCTCACAACACACAACTTGCTGAAGTTGAAGGTAGGATATGGTAACTGTATGGACAACGTGCGCTGTCGACTCCTGAATAGATGGTTTCAAATTACATTCAAATGCTATTGTTGCTGATGCTTTCTTGATTCTTGATGGAATAAATAAGGTGATGGGAGATGTACGGGAATGACAGTCATGCCTTTATGGTGCAATGCATGAACAGACACATTTTCTGTAACATATGACGTGATTATTTGGTCTCATTGGGACTGAAGCGCCATATTTTGGGCAGCAAATGCAAGAAGGATGTGGACCATAAGAAGAAACTTTTCACAAAATCAGTGAGGACAGTCAGAGGTTTGGAAAACACGCACCTTTCCTGCGCTTGTCCTCAGAGCACCGTGCCTGCCGCAGCCCCCGGAGAGGCATCCTGCTGGGAAGCCGAGTTTGGGAGACCTCGCGAGGTTCCCCCTCACTGTGTTCGCTAGTATTTCTCTGATGCAAGTGATATTTCAATGAAAAGATTAATTCACTCATTTAAATGTTGACAGATATATCATTGTATAATTCATTACCTTCACTGTTCATGTAAATAAAGTGTGTTGAAGCGGTGCTCTGACGTTGAATTTTAAGTTTGGTTGCCATGAAGGATAAGTCCTTGGATTGCAGCAACCCCCAGGAAATAATAGTTTTGTTATGGTTGCTATAGCATTAAAATTGTACTAAAGTGCCCTTAGCCTGCTAAGTACTAGTTTTACACAGAGGTTATGCAGTAAGAAAGAATAAAAATCCTAAAGTTTTCCTCAAAGATTGTTAGAAGGTGGCATAGATTTAAAAAAAAAAGTCTCATCATTCCCAAATAATTCATGCTTTTGTGCTTTAAAATTTTTTTTCTCCCAATGTTACCTATTTCTTCCAATGCGGTTATAGTTCTGGGCTAAATCCAAGCGAGACATGGAATTTCTGACCCAAAATACACAGAGAAATGCCAGACTAAAATAATTCACAATCCAAATCCCTTTTTTCCTTCTTTATCAGAAATTTCATGCTGGTGACAGACCGTATGCTTCAGGGAGTGATCCCAATATGTTGTTTTCACAATTAAGCAAGTCATTTTTTCCTGTGCAAAACGTGAGTTAATCTTTCAGAGGCAGGAGGTGTTCTCTGCTGCGTGGAGGATTGCATTCACCTTCGCACACCTCCGACTTTGCAGACCCCTCGCCCTAACTAAACCCGGGCAACTGCAGGTTACCTCCTGCATGATCACAGGTAATTAAATACCCCCCCAGGGACGTAAGCCATCCAATTACTGAAAAGGGAATAAAAATTAACTATTAAATCATTAAGACAGGTTGTCGTTTTCATCCCTCGCTATTGACTTGAATTGCCTGCAACTGCAGCCTAAATTCCAAATACATCTTCTGGGTATTTATTGGAAAAAAAAACCCAGATGATTAAACACATTCTAAAATTAATACTTTAAAATGTCATCCAGTCCTTAGTTGTTAATGCCTGATCAAGTAAGTATAGTGCTAATAATAAATAAACAGGTCAATTGGAGAAGTAAATTTTGGCACAAAATCATTATTAAATAGACAGGCCAAATTAGTTTAAATAAAGGTACATCAGTATTATTACAAACTTGCCTCTCAGGGACTTTTCATCAGTTTATAGACACTGATCCTTGACAATGACAACGCAGATAACCTGTATCATGAGAAAACACATACTTGGAGAAAGAACTGTATTTTACCTTGTGCCAGGAGAGCACCATTTAACATTTGTAGGGAACAACGGAGTGTTGCACATTGCATTAGGTATACATGTGCCTCGCACACGTATACGTACCTGGGTGTCTGGTCATGCTGCTGTCATGTTAAATGTTTTTTTTAAATGAGTGAAGCATAGAATGGCTGTTTGCAAAAAGGAGAGCTGTCAGAGACTGGCAGGGGCCAACACGCAGCAGGGTTTGCAACGACGCGAAGCGGAGCGGCTCACACCGTTTGCATTTTGTGGCTTTGTGGGTTTACAGCTCCCTTCTAACGTTTGTGTTGGCTTCAGGCCACATTAATTATGTTAAATACCATCATTTATTTATTCATTCCTGAGGCAAAAACGACCTTGAAGTTGCTTAAAATTCTTGTCGGTACTTAAAGAGGCACAAATTCTGCTGCAAACGGGCAGCTTGGGAAGCTGGACCGGGGAGGAGGAGGTGTGCTCGCAGGGGTGACAGCTTTGGTGGCAGGTCGTGGGCCGTGCGTCCCGTGGGAGGTGTGCCGACACGGAGCTCAAGCAGCAGTGCTGCAGCACGGTGCCAGGGCAAACAGAGACCCCGTTTTGACAGGCGAGTTGCAGAGTACAAGATACTGTCCCAGTCTTTTACAGAAACGCTTCCACCATCAATTCCTCATGGATTTTCACTAGATTCAGTGCGCAGGAATTGCCCTTCCTAAACTTGGGACTTACGAACTTTTCTCATTCCCGTTGCTTCACGCCTTTGCATTGAAACGCATCACCCCGACGCCGCGGCGTGACTCGGTGCCAGAACCCACAAGCAGTACTGACGCTTTTCTGCTTTTCCTCTCAGCTGCCCATCACGAAGCGTCAGCTCAGGGGCAGCCCAGGGTGTCCCGATGGAGAAGGGGAAGGCAGATGGGCAGTGCCTGTGGCATGGTGGCCGGATGGCTCCTCAGAGCCGGCGTGGCCACCTTCACGCCGCTTCACGGTCTGCACAGCAGCAGATACCGTCACCGGAGCAGAGGACTCGCAGCACGCGTTAGAGCTGGTTTGTGCCGTCCCTCACAGGCTGCCCAAGCCCAGGAACAGACAGCAACTTACCCAAAAGCACGGCCAAAGCATTGCCTCCCTCCAACACCAGCACTAACCGAGACAAGGAGGAGGACAGGCTCACTAGCAGGCGTGTGCTTGCCCGTACGGCTCTGGTAGCACGAGCCGTGAGCAACCCACAGAGGAAAAGCAGATTAATGCCTGACCTTCAGCACTGCCCGGGAAGGATGCAGCAGCGAGCTGCTGCCAAGATGCGTCCAGAGGGGATGGCAAGGGCTGCGGGTGGTACGGCATGTCTCCCCATTGTCAGCCAGCCGTGCCTCCCCGCACGAGTACAGGGAGGTTACCCGGCTACTTTCAGGAATATTTCCTAATACAACATTCGATCAGACTGCTTTTGATTAAGCACATCAGTTACCGGTCGCCAAACACAGATCACTGTACCAAGGTCTGGCACAGGCTAATTCCAAAGAGCCTGTACGACCTGCTCACACGCTCCGGTGGGGTCCCCCCGGCCCTTCCAGCTGCCTGTCACCAGGCAAAGATGTCACCATCCCACAGGGAATGTGCGGCTACCTGGCTCATGCTGACATCCTTGAACAACAGGGTGACTCATTTGTCCTATATGTTTTAGAAGTATTTCTCAATCTCTATCTCCCTCTTTTGGGAGAATTTGGTGCAAAAAAGTAAGTATTGAACATGACCAGAGTTGCTAGAAATCTGACCAGTGAGAGCTGAAGCTTCACATAAATGTCAGGTAAAAAATCAGCTGTGAAATGTGAGGAAGCCAAGATGCAGACCTACCCTCCTGTACAGGACTTCCTGATATACTGGATTTTCTATGCTTGGGAAAGGTGCAGTGCATCTACAGCTGGCTGGCGTGAAGCAGGAGAGGCTCTGGGAGTATTTGCGCCCATCCAGAAGTTGCAGCACCCGCAGAGAGCGAAGCCTACCATTCACAAAACTGAGTCTGTGGACTGGATGGGGAAGGGGGGTAAAGGGGGTATCTCCTGGTGTGCCTGTGTCCTGGTTTCAGCTGGGACAGAGTTAACTTTCTTTTTAGTAGCTGGTACAGTGCTGGGTTTTGGATTTAGTGTGAGAATGATGTTGATAACACGGTGATGGTTTAGTTGTTGCTAAGTAGTGCTTCCTTAAGCCAAGGACTTTTCAGGTTCCCGTGCTCTGCCAGCAAGCAGGTGTGCAAGAAGCTGGGAGGGAGCATGGCCGGGGCAGCTGACCCCAACTAGCCAAAGGGGTATTCCACACCATGGAACGTCATGCCCAGTATAGAAACTGGGGGGAGTTGGGCAGGCGGCACGGATCGCGGCTCGGGAACTAACTGGGCATCGGTCAGCGGGTGGTGAGCAATTGCGTTGTGCATCACTGGTTTTTTTCCTTCCCCCCCTTCCTTTTTTTGTTGCATTCCTTTTCATTGCTATTATTATTATATTTCATTATTACTATTGTTAGTATTATATTTTACTTCAGTTATTAAACTGTTCTTATCTCAACCCACGAGTTTTACTTTTTTTTTCCTTTGCTTTCCTCCTCCTCACCCCACTGGGAGGGGGAAGGGGGAAGCGGCTGCGTGGTGCTGAGTTGCTGACCGGGGTTAAACCACGACAGCCTGTTAAAGGACTGGCCATTTATAGCTTAATATGTTCTGCGTATAAGGCGCAGATATTTCTGTTCAGCTGGGAGTTTGCTCGAAGGTTTCTCATGTTGCTGTTTTATCTTCATTATGCCTATAACGATGTCACATCTATGTCATCTTAAGCTGGTATTGAAAAGATTACTTGTTTCCACTGTACTCCCTAACTTGGGGCATGCAGAGGAGAAATAGAGCAGCTCAGGACTCTAACTCCTGAATCCATAAGAGCAGTGTTTGTTCAACACATGGGGAAGAAATTGTATGCGTACTCAGAGATATCAGTGTTTGCTTTACATGTAATGGAAAAAATACGCAGATAAAGAATGAGTGCTGCAACAGCTGATACTTCATACTAGGAAGAAGACAAACCTCCACGCATGGCTCGGTTTGGGAAAGGTTAGCATGAGCAGTTTGGCTAATGAAAGTCCTAACGAAGGCAAAATCATGCAAAAACGTATCATTCTTGAACAAAAAACATGTGATGCTTAATGCTGATTTGAATTTAGTGAAAGTTAATCTTGCTTAGGGACTGTAGCACTTAGCCTTAAGTGACGCAACTGCTTTAAAAGCTCTGACTGTGGAATAAATTGTTTTGGGTTTAACATAATGGCAATTTTTTTTCCGGTCCTCGTGGCTGAGGCATTCAGTAGAGCAGATGCTGCCTTTCAGAAGTGTATTGTCAGACTGCAGCGTATGCTGCGCAGCTTAGGAAGTTTTCATGTACAAATGCTCAATAAGAGTAGTAAGCTGGAGACTAACTGCCCTGTACGGTTTATGAAAACAGACAGCAACGCACGAAACTAACAGAAAGAACAAATGGTGTTCGCGAACCTCAGCTGCTGGCAAACATACCTCGCTTTTAGCAGAGGAAAGCATATTCAAACACAAAGACCTTAAGCAAACAGAGAGCAAAATTAAATCCTTGGCAGCTTTTACTTTAAGAATGTTTGCTTTAATAATCAAGCAATTAGTCTGATTTAATAGGGACTCGCTATCTATAGTAAAGCACCAAAGCTGTAGTTGTTAACAGAGAAGCCAAGGCACATGGAGCCATGTTAATGGTAGCTTTAATCGGCCAACAAAAATGCAAAGTCCAGGGCTGGTACGGAAATGAAATACTGACTCCTTCAAACAGAAAATTTCCAGGTGCATACAAACGATAGCCTGAATTTCACCATTCAGGTGCCGCTTTCCTGCTGTGAAGGACAGGGTCTGATCCCAAAAGGTTTTGTTTGTCCCTGCACCCAGGGTCAGGAGGGGAAGCCTCAGGTGCAGAGCATCTAGGCAAGGACAAAGCTCCCGAAAAGAAGTTGCGGCTCCGTTTGCTAAAGGCAAGTTCTTATTTTCGTTTGGAAAATAAATCCGCCTGTAAGCGTTTATTTCTGGGAGATACTCCTATAAACGTCGTATAAGCAACTCCCTGCCAGCAATAGGATTGTCTAGCATTACCCAACGCCTTCTTCTCCCCGTTGCCTATTGTTATTCTGACCTACTGGCGTGATCTGACAGCCGCTGATGAAGCAGTTGGTGACTACCCATTGTCTCGAGGAGACGGGGGTGAAAACGCCGCGCTGCAGAGGTGCACGCTATTGATAATGTGGGAAGCTGGGAAAAGGTCAAACGAGTATCTTTGTGGAGCCACCGTGCGAATTATGATTCTGGTTATATCAGACTGGTTGTGGTTTTAAAAGGAGAAAGCACCTCTTATCTTGGGCCAGCTGTTCTACATTTGATAAAGATGTATTATGGGTGGGGGCTATGGTCTGCAAGTTGGCAAGTTTTGGCTACTGCTTTATTTTTTGAAGTTTTTACTGAAACTATCTATCAGATCAGAGAAGTAGAGGACTTTAGATACACAATAGACAAAGAGATGATTTCCAAAGAGCTGGCATTACCAGTAAGTGTTTAAAAACACCTGCCTGGCAAGCAGTAGCAAAAAACTAAAGTGGCAAATGAAGCAGACCTGAAGACGACATCCATACTTACACAATAAAAGCTCGCAGGTCAGTTCCCAGGCTGTGACACTGGCTGGAGCAGAGAAGCTGCCCCCCTTGTTCCCAAAACCCCGTGCCGGGAATGGTCCGGCCAGGATGCTCTGGACCTGCCTGGGGGCAGCCGTTTGCCACGGGCAGGGGCAGCTCAGGCAGCTTCACGGTGTCGGCCACGGAGCTCCAGCACACAGAAATATTCCTTGACGCTCTTTAGCTGACGGGTGCAATCACAGCCCGACTGTCAGAGACGTGCTGAGGGACCACGCGGTGGGGTCCGTGTCCCCATCCACGGGGCGTCTGTTAAACGGGGCCGGCTCTCAGCGTGCACCAGCCTGCAGGAGGCACGAGGAATGCTCAGCCTCGCCAGGTTTTATCTGCAGACCAGGGGTTTCCAGCTGCTGTGCCGCATACACTTACATTTTGCATAAGCTAGCAGTGCTGCGGAAAGAAATCCTGCTGCCTCGTCCCCCATCCCCTACCTCCCGCGCTGACACCAGGATTGCTGTGGCCATGGAGCAAACCACTCACAGAACCGGTACAGGCTACAATGGACTCTTTTGCTGGTTTGTTTTCTGCTTGATCAGTCCCTTTGCCTGGTTGACTGCATGGCCAGAGGCTGGAGGGAGGGCAGGAGTGTGTCTTTGGATGGAAATGCTGGCACATCTCAGTTTCAAGTGTGCAGATAACGGCCGTCAGAGTGACCTGAGCCACAGACAAGGCTTTGCTGAGCTACCATGTAAATGGAAGGAGCCAGGAATTCTCCATTTACAGTTTTTTCTCACTTCCTGCCCAGTTCCAGCCCCAGGAGACACATCCGATATCTCTCAGGGATGTTGCTGTAGACAGCATCCTGCAATTCAAAGGAGAATTTGGCCCTAGATTTCCCCCTCCCACTCCTTTGCCATCCTGCTGCGTCAGTTTAATATGAACGCACTTGGCAGACGTGGAAAAGCACTTCTTTCCCTCAGCTCTTCCAGCTGCAGCTTTCTTCCATTTGCCACCAATTCATGTTCCAGCTTTGAACGTGTTTTCTGGTGCTGGTTATGTACCTCCTACAAACCACCACTGAAGAATTCCAGCATCGTGGGATATCCACCTGGCTCTTTTCAAAAAGACTTTTAATAATGGATTAGGCTCATAAGTATTGGTACCTGAGGGATCAGCACAGCTTAGATGCTCAGATAGGGTTAGTCCAGGCTGGCTACAGGGACTGATGGTAGGATGCAGGCGCCTTTCGTGTGTGGGTCACCACCTCAGAAACAAATGCCTGCCTGCAAATCTGAGTCAGATGATGCACATTTACTCACAAATATTAAGTCAATTTGACTGCTACAGCCATGCAAAGGAGCTGCAGCATCACTAAAAACATGAAACGCCATTTTACGTGCTGTACTACTAACTTTGTTTCAAAGCTTGCACAGTTAAACTTCAGTTTGCCTGCTGTGTTGAAACAGAAGGGCGCAGTCAGCTTCAGCTGCCTCCACGCACGGTCAGTACGCACTTTTCATTAAGAGAAGGACCCCTGGGAATCAAAGGTCACTTTTCTGGATGGGTTTTGCTGCAGTGCTGCACTTGCCAAGGTGAAGCCGATCACCGACAACCCTCCCTGCCTGCCAGCAGTGCCAGTGCTTAACGGAGACGCAGAAAGGTGCAACCCTCCCTGGTGCAGCCCGGACGCCTGCTTGGTGGTGCAGGCAAGGGGAGACCACGTCTGATCCTCTGAGGCAGTAACTCTGATCATGGACGGCCGATGCCTGAGAACTTGTTTGCTTTTGTGCAGCCTCAAGTTGGAAACCGTTTGCGTATTGAGCAGACTAATGCCCCTCTTTAAAGTCACCCCCGCTAAAGAAGAGGCATGAGCCCCGGTGCCTCGTGCTGTGGCGTACACAGTGTTCGCTGAACATTTCAAATGCACAGCGTGACACAAGACCCAGTTCTTTCCTTCGGCAATTTTCTGCAGCTGATTCTTTAGTAAACAACCCACAGGAAAGATGCAACGAGGCTGTGTGATGATGGCGCAATATTCAGTGTTTTGCTTCCGGAACTTTGCTAGACTTTGGAGCAAAAGTGGGAGCGGGGAGGGGAAAAAAAAAAAAAGTGAGGGCAGAGCCCTGTGTAATTAAATCGCTGGGGCACAGCAGGAACAAGAGCTGTGTAAACCATGACTCAGCAAACCCTCCCGTGGCAAAGCATGACTCAGCAGCCCCCACCCAGGCGCAGCTGGGAGCAGACCCACGGCGGCTTCGTCCCGCAGATAACCGCTCTCTGTCTTCGGCTCCCAACCCCGGTCTCAGCAGATGCCTTGAGTCCCGCTTGTGGTCACCAGCCTCTGTGGCCGATAGGGTTTTGCCTGCCACAGCGGCAGACTTATTTCCCCGTTCCCCCATTTAGACTCTCCTGTACGCAGATTTTTTGGAGCTGATGTCACCTACAGCGCACAGGCTGCTTTCGGCCAACGCTTTCTGCCACCTCCGCTTGATAACGGGAAAGCAGACAGAAGCGCTCAGAAACCGTCGCTGTGTACGTATGCCTTGCGAAGCCAAACAATCTTTTTTCTCGTTGTTTGCCCATCCTTTTTCTAAACGCTAGGAGAAGAGCTCCACGTAAGAACAGCATCTCGATACATCTCAGAGCAATTGCCCACCACTGCAACAAGAACTCCAGAAATAGGAAGCTGGAGACGTTTATCACCCTGCAGAGTTGGGGAGAAAAAAAAAAACATAAGCAAACCTCAGGAGACAGCTAGCCTCTTCTCCTTTCTAAATAAAAACAAAAGGTCTCTTTGATGAAGGGCAATGTGGTGATCTGCTTGTGGTGCGGTGGGAAGGCAGGGGCCTGGGTGTCTGGATATTTGGCTTCTTTTTCCATCTTCGTGTTGAGCTGCTGAGAGACTTCAGCAAAGTCACTTTTCGTCTTTCTTCTCTATTATTCGCTTGCAAATAATATTTGGAACAGGGTTTTTCTTAATACATTGTGGTTTGCTCTCTGTCAGGATGAAGGGACCATAATGGCAGGGACCTTATAAAACCAAGACTGTCATCAACTCTGCCAGTTTTATCTCTAAGCTCATAATACTCTTTTTTTTTTCTGGAGGAATGTGATTAGATACAAAAAAAAAATTCTAACTTGAAGTTTTTATATTTGACCTCATAGTTACAAGCAAGTAGGCTGGAAAAAGTCATGTCAGGAGATGCATAAAAGAACTCTTACTTTCAGAGAAGGAAAGAAAAGCAGGGGGGGGAAATACTAATTCCTCACACGGCATTTTGATGGTGGCATCTGGCTCTCTGCTTCCGAGCGCTCGGGGATGACGACGTTTTGCGCGGGGGGAGCTGGGTGCAGCAGAGAGCCCTTCTCCCCTGGGCTCCCCGGCGCTGCCGCAGAGCCGTCGCTAGAGCTGCCGGGAGAGCTCACGGGAGCAGGCACATGAGGCTTCTCTTTCCGAGCTGCAGGAGACCAAGCTCCAAACACCGGAGACAACAGCCTCCCGTGGGGTGCTCCAGCAGATCACTTCTGGCTGGGGCTCAGCATCACACACGCACACACACACACACACGAAGAAAAAAGGGGAAAGAAAAGTTAACCAAATTATTTCAAACCTTAAAGGTTTGATCTTTGCTCAAGCTTGCGTGTGAAGAGGGAAGGGGAATAGTTATTTATCTGGAGCACTTTTCCCATCGGTTTGTGACCAGGTACGCTGAGGCGCGTGGCTCAGCACTGCCCCATGCAACGCCTGGCTGCCAGGATCAGATAGTCTCCCGCAGCCGGGATGCGGATGGGGACCGGGAGTTGCGCAGGGCGAGGAGACCGGCAGGGAACGGCACACGCCCGCACCAGCAATTTTGTCAGCCTGCGGGATCGCCTGGGCTGGAAATGCCTGGCTCCTGTCCCCCGGGTTTGTCCGCAGGCAGGGCATGCTGCAGGTTGTCCCCGGGGGCTCCTGCATCCCTTCCCACGAGCCACAGCCCGGCTCAGCCTTACAGCTGCACAGATGCTCCCGGAGCAATGGAGACCTTCCAGCTAAGGCAAGAGCTTTACCTGTAGCTGGAGTCACAATTCTAATCTCTGAATACACAAGCATCTAGGCTTTTTGCTGCAATCTTGCTTTTTAGAGTTTAAAAACACCGCTCAGTTACAACTTCTTCCATGCCCGCTTAGCCTGGGTGAGGATGGCCAGCTATAACCTGATCTGCGGTGATTGCTCAAGGGAGGCCCTTCCTACAAGAGTAATATCTTCATGCTGAATTCAGCACGTACAAAGTTGTCGTGGTTTAACCCCAGTCAGCAACTCAGCACCACGCAGCCGCTTCCCCCTCCCCCTCCCAGTGGGGTGAGGAGGAGGAAAGCAAAGGAAAAAAAAGTAAAACTCGTGGGTTAAGAACAGTTTAATAACTGAAGTAAAATATAATACTAACAATAGTAATAATGAAATATAATAATAATAATAGTAATGAAAAGGAATGCAACAAAAAAAAAGGAGGGGGGGGAAGGGAAAAAAAACCCAGTGATGCACAATGCAATTGCTCACCACCCGCTGACTGATGCCCAGTTAGTTCCTGAACCGTGATCCGCGCCTCCCGGCCAACTTCCCCCCATTTATATACTGGGCATGACGTTCCATGGTGTGGAATACCCCTTTGGCTAGTTGGGGTCAGCTGCCCCGGCCATGCTCCCTCCCAGCTTCTTGCAGACCTGCTTGCTGGCAGAGCATGGGAAACTGAAGAGTCCTTGGCTTAAGGAAGCGCTACTTGGCAACAACTAAAACATCAGAGTGTTATCAACATCATTCTCACACTAAATCCAAAACCCAGCACTGTACCAGCTACTAAGAAGAGAGTTAACTCTGTCCCAGCCGAAACCAGGACTAAAGTCAAAGCTATAAGAAAAGAATTAAAAACCCAAGTCTTGGCTGCGAGGTCGAAAAGCTTTACACTTACACAAATGCATACAAAGTGGAGGAGGGGAGACACACCCACACCCACACACACCACTTTTTGGTAAAATAATGGGGAACCGCTCTCTCTCCGCACTGAGAAGCTTGACAAACCCACTGTGACGAGGCAGAGCTCGGGACGACCCACGCTCCGCACACCGCACTGCGCGGTGCCATGGCAGCCCCGAAGTACGCCCGCACTGGTGCCCGCTTAATCTGTCCTCACAGACTGCTTTTGGGCGTCTTCTCAGAGCACAAACCCTCTAACTTGGGGCTCTGCGAACTTCATGCATTTCTGACACGGCCAGAGCCAGGTGCGGCTGTAGCATCGCGCCAGGTCCCGATTCAGGGAGGCGTCCATCCATGCACCTGAATTTCACCCTCTGCAGAGTAACGCTTCAGCATCACCTTAAGTGCAGTCCCGAACTTGGATGTTTTCCTGACGCAGTGCCAAGACATTGCTGGGTTGAAGCAGCAGGGAAAGCATGGAGAAACTGCTTTTTTGAATCAGAGAGTCAAAATGTCAGTTTTATTTTTAATTCTAGTATTCTTATTCTGCTATGATATTTTTGTGTGATTTTTTTTTCCTGGTTTTAGTAATCCCTTCGGGCAGTGTATTTTGATTTCTGCACCATATTCAATACAGATTCACAATGTTTTCATTTCGTACGTTCCATTTATAAATACCTTACACACAGTAGGATGCAGGTGTTCTTTAAAAGGTTACTAAATAGACATGCAATTTCAAAACCTTTAAAAGGATGGAGAAAGGCACACCGAATCTGCCTTAATGACTCCAATTTCAAAATGTTTAAAAGAATGGAGAAAGCTGGGCTGAATCTGCCTTAATAACTCATTGAATGTATTGGACTATCATTATACAATCATTCTGGGAACAGTTTGGCATGTACAGCTCCTGTGTGTCTCCGCTCAGGTACAGGCTGTTACTGCTGCAGAGAGCACTCCTCGCCTGCTTTAGTGGAAACTCTCCAGGTTGGGGCACGCTCTCCTGTTCCTGGTAGCAGGACCAGACTCAGCAAATACCGTCCTTTTCCATCCCTCAGCTGCTTGTTTCTGCCTTGGTCTCTTCCCCTCTTTTCTGACAGGGCTAATATTTTAGGGGGCAGCCGGCCAAATAACAGCTTAGCCATAACAAAAATAATAAAAAAAGTTGTTTTTCAGACAAAAGAAAACTGCGCGCAACTTTGTTCTTGGTTTAAATTGCTTTGGAAATAAGCCTAGCTGCATTCGTACCGAAGCAGATTATTGAAACTGTTCCCACAGTTGTGTGTGGCATCCTCCAAGCTTTTGAGCGGTAAATTTTTACACCACTCCTGCTTCACGTGGGAGTATTGTGGCTTGGAAAGTCAAACCAAAAGCTTATCTAGCAGGAGCACAACAAACAGACCTGCCAGGTTGTTGCCTGCATGTGTAACAACGCCCGTTTCTTCTGCAGACTTAATTTTGCAAGCCAGGAGGAGCTAGAAATCGGTGGCAATTCTGCATTTTGGACAGTTAGAGCACAAGACTCACATCCACTCCATTCTCTGCTGGCAGCAACTCGGAACTACTCTGGGGGTAGGATAATGGGGATAACCGGGTCAGTGCCCTTCTCTTTATAAAGGGAACCCATCTGTTTTCTTTTTTACATTAGAAATACAGGCTCTTCTGGGCTATAATTTCCTCCAGCAGCATCACAACGGTGATGGTGCAAGAGATAAGAGAGTCAAAAGGGAGCGACTTAGAAAAGAAAGGATTTTTAGTTACCAGTTCAGCTTTGTGTCTGGTTTCCTTTCCTGAAATATCTGTTCAAAATGTACACTGACAAGTGGTGTTGCATAAAGGATTTCTTTGTCAGAGACACAATTCTGCTATCTTCTGCTGCAGTGCTAATAATAATTACCCCTTATTCTTCCCCTATGTTGCTGCAACCAAGGGAGGCCCAGGCTTCCAGTTTTTAGTACTTCCATGTTGAAAAGGGAAAAACTAAACATTAAAGCAACTCCAGCCATATAATCAGTCTTTTTCTTTAATCAAATCATAAAAAAAAAAAAGAAAGAAAGGAGGAAAAACTCTTTTAAAATGTGTCCTAATCACAGGTTTCCTTTAAAAGGCGTAATCATATGAGATACCCAATTCCTCAGCAAGGAATCTTGCAAGGAAATGAATATGTTTCTATGCAGTTTCATTTCCTATACTTGCAATACACGCACAGAAGCTGCATGTATGGGAAGGACATCATTAGAGTCCAGAGCTTTTCAATTTGCATGAACGGTTTTAGTATTCCAGAAACGGCACATTTCCAGTTCATTTCCACCTGAAATGATTAAATCTGTAGACAGTGGCAGTGCAAGATACTCATCTAGCCGTAAGGCCAGGCCTGAATTAATTCTAAGACCTCACACATCCGTTTATGTCCATCTCCCCTATAGACCCCATACGTTCGTCTACAGGAAGAAGTAAGGGCAGAAGACACAACTGATCTGCGTGAAAATGACGCACCCTGCACCGAAACGTTTTCTGACCTTCTAATTTCATAGGTCAAAGGCAGGTTGTGCTCATCTACCACCTTTCTTAATCCCCTCCTAGTCCTGCTGAGTCTACCTGGGACGGCATTGGGAGCCCCAGCGACAAGGCATGTTCCCACAAGCCGCCGACCAGTTCGTTCCTGAAGCAGATGTTTGCTGCCTGGAAAACATTCTCAGCTTTGTTTTTTAAGGGACCAGCTCCCTACACTTGCAAAGAAATTTGCAAGAGATAATTCACGGGATAATGGAGGTAATTGATGACTGTTCTGGGACCATTAAACCCTTTTCATTTACTACACTATAGGCAAGATTTTAACTCCTCTTCAGATGTACAAAGCCTATTCACTGACACACTGAGTCACTAATTGCCTTTAAAGTTTCATTAAAAACAGATGCCTTGCTAAAGAGCAAATATTAGTCACACGCTGATCAAGGTGCAGCTAGACATTTTGAGCATGAACTGATAGCGCGGCTAACGATGTGGAAAACAGCTGCTAATGCCGGGATTGCATTCTCCTCTGTGCGGTTACAATTAATACTGATAGATGTAAAGTGCCTCGTGGAAATGCATCCTCTTGGCTGGGTAATCAGAATACTGATGGGGAGGAGAGGAAGGATGGGTCCAAACACGAACCATTGCCGTTGAGCTCGTTTTCTTCTTTCCTGCTTCTAATACGCAGTGATGAGAGGGGCGTCTGCCAGAGACACATTCGTGTGCGCACGCTATTTAAGATTTGCAAAATATTTTAGGTTGAGCAATGTTCTACACAAACGAATAACGATAAGTAACAGGATGGAAGACCTGGCATAATCCAGGCTTCTGTTGCTACACTATCGTGTGTTTTGGTTCATCTAACTGAGTTTGTGCAATGAAGTACTTCAAGCAATACATTTCCAGTAGTCTAATTGCTTCCACTGGACACAGCCTTTCTAGAACGATTTTATGCAGGAACGCTTATGGCCTTAACCCATTTGTCACAGCCTTATTTCAGACTAGTATGTTCTAGTGTGGCTAGTTAATTCAGCTGGTAATCACAAATTACTGCAGTAACTACCTGTGCTCTTCACCTGTGAGAAGTACCAGGAAACTTTCCCCATTATATTCCATTCACTGAGTAGTAAAAGCATGTGCGCAGCTGATTCTGGAGAAGGAGAGACATGCTGGAAAGTGGCGCTCCAGTTTATCCGAGGACAGCTTGTGTGCAGGCATAGCTGAAGAAAACTTGTGACCAGAATAATTCAGGAGTGATTTGTGTATAGGCAGCATAGACAAGCTGTTGTAGAAAGACCATGCAAGTGTGAGCCTCTTCTCTGTCCCCTCAATCATTTAATTTCACTTTTTTCAGATAGTATGGAGAATAAACTGTTGTTTCTAAAGTTGCTTGGTGAACGGTAGAGGCAGAATGTGTGAAGCATCACTGATGTCCCCTTATAAGAGTGTCTGTCTTATTTTATGTTTTCTGTCCAAAATGTAATGTTACGTCAAGTGTTGTGGAATGTGTGGCCCTGTGGACAAGCCCTAATTTGGTTTCAGAATAAAAACTTTTAGCGCGAATTCTAGGCCTGTGGAAACATGCAGAGTTCTCAGAGGTTGTTCCTAACTCTTAGATGACATTCTAGAAATAGGATTCAGGAGAGCATATTTGGAGGTGCTCTTACAGGAAAACCCTCCAATGGCAGCTCTCTAGATCTCAAAGGAATTACTCGTAGCCCACCAGCTTCTTCAGATCTCTTCTACTTGCCTTTTCTTGATGGAAATACTCTACACAAGGCTGTTGGTCAATGGCCCGTGCTGTGTTTGTCCTCACATTGCTTTCTATGCAGATAAGAACTTCAGTGCAGCTGAGGAAACCCCGGCCTCTCCACTTGTCCTTGTCTGCACCAGCCAGCACAGAGTCACCTGGCTGATGGGACTCTCATCTTTTTCATTCAATATATAGATGACAGGGAAGGAAAACAGAGACCTCAGTAACACCATTTAAACAAAAATGACCTTTACTTTTTCATGTAGAAAAACCTCCTGTGCAGCTGACCTGTGAACGTTTATCAACGTACAAAGTCAGGGTAAATTATTTCCAATGCAAAGGTTATTATTGAAAGTATCAATTTCTTTTAAGCAATGCTTTGACTGGTGAGAAGGCAAGCTTTACTACCGCCTTATTGTGCAACCATTACTTGAACAGATCCAAGGGAGGCTTCACCCTCAGAGACACAGGGGACACAGCGTTACCTGTATCAGTTATTTGAATTGCTGGATTGGGATGTGCAGCAGACAGGACCATTGGTTTGATCTGTTACCAGCACTCCTACGTGTGTCAAGGAGACTAATGAGCCCTTGGTGAAGGTCTCAGCTCCTGCAGCGGCGTTTCCTGAGCAATGGCCATGGCCACCTACATCCCTTGTGTGTTTTGGTGGCTCTCCATTTCAAACTCAGCGATCTGGATGGTGCAAGAAACATCCCAGCTCACCCGAACCCCAGGCAGAGCTGGAAGTTCATCACCAGCCTTCCCGTACCTTGGCAAGTGGGCTCTGAGAGTTATTGGTGGAGTGTTAGAGACTGAGCAGCTCCTCCATGGTCCGGCTGGCAAAGGGCATCCCCCCCATGCAGCTCAACGCCTGGCACGAAGCTCTTCTCATTTCCACCTCTCCAGGGCTGCGTCTGGCTCCCTGCTCTCCTCTCGTGTTCGTAACTGGAATTTCCCGCTTTGTCTAGTGTAAGCATAACCCCTTTAAACTTCATGGTGCAACACACATATCGATTTTATATCTTGGTGTCAGAACGTGGGCAGCAGCAGATACGTTCTTTTAATCGGGGTTTGTTTTCTCTGTATGAAATGACCACCTCTGTTGCTCCATGGAAACTCACCAAAAAAGCTGCCTGATGGTAAATATTATTTATCATCATGGACAGGAAAAAACCCATATCCTCAAGAAGTCAATCTTCATTTAAATTTTTGAAAATACAAAACTAACACAATCTCTACAGCTACTGCCTTGTGGCTCTATACTTTGTTGCACTACTCCTTGTGCAAGTGGCTTGTACAAGAATGTGCACAGAAATTAAGTTACATCTGCACTTAGAAATCAATGTATGAACTCATGGCTACAAGCATGATTTCTGGTGAATGGTATAGGTCTGGGACAAAAGAATAGCAAGTTCTTAGTCTTGGGCATTCCCACTGAAGCGTACCTCAAAACCAGGACACAGCTGGATGAGAAATTTCTGCTCTGGGAGGAAACTGCTCTAAACTGACTATTTTCAAGGAGAAATTTATCCAATTTGGCACTTAGCTTTATCTTTAAAAAAATCTACATCTGGTTTTTTTTTACGTCACTGTTCTACACCTGCCCAGCCAAAATTCTGCAATTCAGTGCAAAAATCAGTGCAATTCAGATCCGAAAATGTCAAGGCATTTCAAAATCGGACTGCATCGACCTGTGATGCTATAGTGCTTCCCGAGAGGCACAACTGATGGAGTCTCTGCCTCACCTCTTCCACCTCTTCTTGCACTTTGACTAACAGGACTCCCACACCTCTTCTGGGTGCCGTGGGAGAAGTAATTAACCTGGGAATTAGTTTGGGAGGAAGAAACGCAGGTGGTGCTGATACAAATACTGCAGCTCTCAAGAGGGAGGCAGAGGGAAAGGCAATCTAATAGTGATTTGACAGAAATTAAGTGTCTCAGTGCAGTTGATTATCCTATCAAATGGAAGTCAAATTTATTATTTCTTTATTATGTTATATCTTTTCACTGAAGTCAAGAGGAATGTAAAAGTTAAAATACAGAATCTCCATGGGGTGGTAATGTCAAGTGTCATTCAGCATCTTTCAAAACTCAATCGCCCATATTTGGAAGAAAGATCAGATTTCAGTTCTTGAGAGAATTAACATTAGGTAGGTGCAGGAGATCAACAAAAATTACTTTAAGAAATAACACTTATCTTTTAGACCCCTATGACAAGGAATTATCTGAAATCAGTAAGTTTTTGTGTAAAAACAAAACTGTTGCATTATATGCCGAGTTCACTGCTCATATCTTGACAATCTCTTGGAGGCATCATGCTGAGCATTTATTTAAGAATTTGAGTCTTTTAATTTAGCAGTTTTTTAAAGATATCCTTCCCTCATCATGCTCAGTGACCACTGGAGCTAAATAGAAGCTAGAAACATTTCCACGCAAGAAAAGGAGTTTAAAGATTTCTTTAAAGCTTTTGGTTTGGGTTTTTTTCCACAATTTCTTAGATTTCAGCCTCTTAGTTCTAATTATTCTCATCGCTCACTGCTCTTCAAGACAGAAAACCTGAACATCCAAATATGCACAGGAAAAATAACCTCTATTTATTCCATACTTATGCCTTAAGCCCCATATTGCTCATCTCTGCTTTAAAAAACATTGGAATAGACTATTCTTAGGAGATGTCCTTGAAAGCCTCTTCCTGAAAAACAACCCTTCTCAGATTTTCTATGTTTTTTTCTTTATACCTTTAGGTAAGAACAATGTGGGGGGAAGAGGGAGAAGGAGAGGAAAACATCTCCAGAACAGATTATTCTATTGCCAAAACTTCTACATAAAATGCCAGCAAAAGAAAACCACAAAGAAAAAAATCAATATCTCATTTAATTATAAGCTATTTCCTAGTCTTGCTGGAGAGACCCTGAATGCCCACAAAAATAAAACTTATTAAAATCTCTTTTTATCATGCTGATTATTCAGGCTAGTGGATGAATGCTGTAGCTCACAACCCTTAATAAATCTCTTAACGGTGTAATGAATCAAGCAGACCAAAAGAAAAGATTTGCCGTTGACCAGTGCTGTTGTAAGTGCTCGAGCTACAGGGATGCTGCTGTTCATCAAGACCTCACAGAATCACTCTGAGCTGAACTCCAGCTTTTCTGAAGGAAAATGTAGGTGTCTCCGTCTCTGATTATAAAACAACAACAAAAAAACCCTAAACCCAGAGAATTTGTCAGAATTCCTTCATGCAAGCATACCAGCTGGGCATTGACTTGGAGGCATAATTTTTTCTGAATAACAAGATCTCAGTGGAGGCAGTGCTGATAGATGAGGAGGGCTGCGCTGCCACTGCGTACCCTCCAGTTTTGGAAACACAAATGCCCCCATTTCCAGGTGGCTGGAAAAAAAATATTGCACCAGTAAGGCACCATGTCCGAATTTTAAAAACCGGAAAAATCTTCTGGAAGAGGCACTGCCCATCCCATGGCCCTCACAGAGGTGGCTTCCACAGAGATGGCATCGGGGCTGAATGTCCCTTCCTCAGGAGGTCAAGGCTCAAGAGGACGAGTGACTTTGTGACGGGGCAAGGGAAATGGAAGCTCTGCGGTCAGAGCAGAGACACACATCACATGCTCAGGACCCTTACATTACTTATTCTATTGCTGACTCAGCTTCCCTGTCTATGCGTCAAGATCTTTCTTATTGCCTCCTGCATATTTGCAGTTGGACTAGATGATTGTTGTAGGTCCCTTCCAACGGAAATATTCTATTCTATTCTATTCTATTCTATTCTATTCTATTCTATTCTATTCTACTCTACTCTACTCTACTCTACTCTACTCTATATTGCCGAATTGAGGTGAAATTCATTGGTATTTCTCAGAAGTTCAGATACTTTGGTGAGACACATCATTTGGAAGATACATGGGTTGGGATGACCAAGTTCTGCTTGGCTACTATCTGTTATTTATCCCTGGTTTGATTTATGTTCCAATGAGAAGAGGCATGAGAATCTTCCTCCATCACAGGACCCTTTAGGAGAAAGGGCCACTACAGCAGCCTGGCTCCCTTCCCTGGGAGGTAGCCAGCACCCTTTTGTACCCTACAGCAGAAAAAGCATGTGCTTTTTAATTTTTTAATTTTTTTTAATACGAAGGGGTGCAAGATGTTTCTTTGGGCTATTCGCGTAGTAAACAATTTAATAATACTTGAAGGATTTATTACTGCACAAAGGGAGAGCAAAAGTGAGGCCCGCCCAGAAGTGATGTGTCTAATTTAATGTGTTTCTGCTCACTTCGTGCACCAGCGACGGGCGCTGTAACAACTAAGCGCAGTGCATCACCAAGGACCAAACCCAGAGAGGAAATCCTCCCTGCCACTTTTAAAGGCACATATTGCGTGCTGACAGGTCTACAGATGCTTCCCAGAAAGCCCTGCCAGAAGCATACAAAGCTATTCTGTCAACCACAAAAGAATTCAGCCACGTTGGATTTAAATGCATAGGGTGTACATCGTTTCCGTGGACTGTATAGGGAGGCATGAGCGACTGACAACAGCCGAGCTGTGCTTGGGTCTCTGCCTGGGCTGTTCCTTGGCGCAGAGCTACCGCCGGGCACAGGCAGAGCCGCAGGGTGTTCGGGGGGGCGAGCGGCTGCGTCAGCCGGTGCTTTGCAGCTGTGGCTCCCTGCAGACACAGCATCGTCCTCTGCACCGAGCGCCCAAGCTCTTGCCTTTTCTTTCCTCCAGTGACGGATTTGACCCACAACTCAGCTTTTTAATTGCATCAAAGCGTGCTGGCAGAAACGCCCCCCACGTTTGAAGCAACGAAGCTCCGCAGAGGGAACTGCTCTCCCCTCGCCCCCCACCATCCCGCTTCCCGCGGGACTTCACTCCAGAAATTAAAAAATCTGGGAAGATCATAACCAGACCAAGCTGACTGACAGATACACGGACAGGTTCCTTAGGCATAAGTAGTATTGAAAAAGCATTTTTGGTGGGGATAAGAGCAAGCCAGCACAAGCGCCTGACCTACGACCACGACCAGCAGAACTACACTGGCATGAGTGCTGTCTTTCTGGTTATTGCTTTGCATGTTGGGAACAGCCCCATTAAATCCTTTAGATACTCTTGCACACGAAAGGCCAGTAGAGCTATAGGGTATGTCACTGGGAGACAAGCATATGAAGACTTATTTACAGAATTAAATATTTCCCCTCTTTGCTCTTCTGTGGAGCCTTTCATTATAAACAGTAATTATAGTAATGAACGTTTGCAAGCCAAGAGAGAGACAGTAATTTTTCACCCACTTGGGGAAACTGAGGCACGGAGGGCCAGACTATTTATTTCATGGGACCACATCATAAATGAGTTCAGCGTACAGTCACAATTCGGCCAGCGTTGTGCGCAAGTCATGGGGAAAGCAAGAAGCAGAAGCTGGAGTGCCAGCTCCGTGCCTCACGGTTCAGTGCTAGCCCCGTCTCTGAAACAGGACCTGTCCTGGGTTTGCAGAGGAAACCCTCTTCCCAAGGGCCTTCCAGGGAGAGCCTCAACATCTCAGAGCTGGTCCTGCCTGACGCACCTCATACTCCGATGCAGGAATTCAGACCCAAGAATACACTACCTGAAGAGAAAGTGGTACACAAACAATTTCACATTTAGAGAGAGGTGTTGACAAACCAAGGACATCGCTTGTTAGAAATACTTTACAAAAACTCAGTGGCTCCAATGGCTGTTGTAAGGTCTTGGCAGAAGCAAAATGCACTAATCTGGGATGAGACTCACCTTTCTAAACTTCATCTAAAGCTTAAATGAACCTAGAGTTTTGAGGTTTGGAAGGTCGGCCGAAACTTTTTAATTGATTCATATGATTTTATCTTTACTCCATCTTCCTCCATGCTGGAAAGAACATTAAAGTTAGCAAGATAGCTTCACCTGCTACAAGTCTAGTGCAGCTAAGCCAAAACCTGCCCAGCATCTCCATAAGGTCAGGTTTCTATGCCACAGAAATATATCTGGGTAAGCACGTGTGTTGATCACTATCGACTGCTATCATCTCCTCTCTTATGATGACAATAGTTTATGATAATACAGAACAGAACACATAGAGCAACTCACAGGAAAGATGAATGAAGTATACATTACCCTATAGATCTAGGTGGATCAGTGCTAGCTAAACCCTGCCGGGTGAGGTGCTACCTGCAACGAGAAGAAACTGTCCCTTTTAGCACTACTCACTTCATCTCTGCCCAGCATCATGCTCACAATTTTCATCCCTTTATACGGCCAAGTACATACCGCGTACGCTGTGCTGGGCAGTAATGAAAATCATGGGTTGTCCTACTGTAATAGTTGTTGTTCCTTCAATGCAGTCTGCCTTCTATTTGTTTGGGCAAGTCTGGGTCTGTCATCTTGATATAGGGAGGTGACCGAGTCTCTTGCATGACTGCCGAGGAATTAACGTTGATGAAGTTAATCAGTAAATATGATAACCTGTACTTTTTTGTGCACATTCTTTGATTTTACCTTTTTGCATTTCTACCCAGTTTGCTGGGTAAACCTGTTGAAAAACTGGCAAATACCTTTGTAATTATACATAACTAAAGGCAGAGTTTTGGGGTCATCCACTGCCTAAGTCAAGTGATGATTTACTATATGCAACCAAAAAGTGCTCTAATTGCCAGGAACTGGACATAAAGTTCCTGCTTGTTATTAGAAATCAAAGTTAAGGAAGGAGAAAATGAGGCTGAACGTTAAGCATTTAATAAGCAGCAATACTCATTAACTAAGACATACAAAAAAAATTTATTGCCTGTCACCTTCTGTGACAGCCTATACATTCTGTAACGACCTACAAATATTGACGAACATGAGCTGAGTATTAAAAGGTGCTCTCCTTTTTTTACAGGTGGTGAAAACTGAGGCACGGCGGTTCCCGGTTTGCTAGAGCTCATCAAAGAAACCCCTGTCCGAGATGGGAAGGGGATCCACTCGTGTCTCCACCTGAAGGCCCTGAACATCTGAGCTTTGCCCATGTCTGGTGGGCATGACCTGCAGTGGGCCATGCCAGGGCAAGATGTCGTGCTTCGAGGAATACAGAGATTTGGGGCTTTTTGGACCTTCTGGGACCGTAATGGTATCTGACCTTACACCCAAGGGTCCAGCACCATTTCTTCTCCCGTCACGCATCCGGTTTTGTTCCCCGGTTCACGGTGAGTTACAGCTGAACTGAAGTTCTGGGTTTGTTCAGTCTTTGCATTTGTGAGGCTGAATTTTGAAACTGCAGCTGACTGCTCCGCAGGGGAAGAGACCTGGCACTTCAAAGCCCACGCGCAGATCAGCGGCAGCCTGGTGTTTCTGCACAACAAGCACGCTTATACGTAGCTTTTCAACTGTTTTAGCAACAAACTTTGGATCCCATGAACTGTTATGGATTACTGTTCCACAGACCACCTGGGTGGGGGGAAGCAACGCAGTTACTTTGTAGTTTTGAAATGACTGAAAATTACTTTGGAAGGAGCTATTCAAAGCCGGGCTGACTTTTCAGTCCTCTGCCTGGGGACATGAGAACATTGCTGTACTCTTTTTCTTTTTTTTTTTTGACCGCCTCTAAGGAACTTCGCCTTTAAACAGCCCAATGAGGAGGATTCCTGCTGACAGCTCTTTTTTTTTAAGCAGACTTAAATTTCCTGCCCTTCTCTCCCTTTGCTGCCATGGGGGAGGGCTGCTGGTGCTTTATAGGAGTCACCAGTAACAAAGGGAGACATGAATGCTAATTTTGCCAGTTCTCAGAGCTGGTCAAAGAAGGTGTTTTAAATAGGCTGGATGTCACTCCCATGCTGCTACTCAAAGGAGCTAATGGCTGGATTAGGTTTGCGAATATAAATTACAGGATTTCTAGCCTCACTTCCCCACCATCCCTATCAAATTGCTTTAGGTGCGGACTCAATGCCAGATGGCTCCTCACATGTGTCAGATGTCCGTGCAGAAAATTCATTTCAGGGTCACTTCTTTGTTTTGTTTCCCTGAAGACCCTATTGATTCCTGCTCCCCATGGAGAAGGATTTTATTGAGCTCTTGGGAAAGGGAATGCTGTGTAGATGAAGCTGCTGAAAGACCAAATCCCTGAAGAGCAAGCAGCAAACTCAGCTAAACCAGACATGCAGCATGCAAGAGTGGAGGGGGGGGAAGTATTCCAATTTACATTCCTTTAAATCGGTTTAATGTTACTGAAACACAATCAAGATTTAAGAACTTGATCCTAATTTGCACTAAAGTTCTTTTGCCATTGCCAGAAATGTTTAGAAGGGTCACAAGGCTTTATTGTAGTGTTAAAATTGAAGTTGATTTAGTTAAACCAGGGTAAACTTCTGCGTGAATATTTACATGTGCTGGCTGAAATTGGCCATAGGAGTTTGGCTTGTGCTTGTAAAAAGAAAGCAGTGATGTAAGCTAAACTGATATAAGAGGTCCAAACTGCATAAAGGATCTTCACTCAGGGATTTCTATGGTTCAACTAAATAATTTAAAATTAACAAACTGTGTTTATAGGTCACACGTTAGCATAAAGGAAAACCTGGCTAGAAAGATCATTATGCTGACCTCTCTGGTGAAGGGGCCGCCCTCTAGAAGCAAACGGAAGAGGTACTTTCCAAAAATCATCTGATGCGGTGATCCGCAAATATTGGCTGTCTTAACTCGGAGCGACTAACACGAGTGCAGACGTGGCACTTCTCCGCCTCGCACTGCGGTGGCTTCAGCTCGTCGTGGTCACAGCAGCATCTTCCTCTTCCTGCGAGTGAGCGTTCACACGCAAGGGCCTGCCAAAACACACTCCTCACTGCAGGATCGTTAGATCAGGAACCCAGAACCTGGAAGTTGCCTGGAGCGGGCAGATTCAAATACAGCTGCAGAAGATTAAAGGATCCTGGCGTCATTCCCTGCAATAAATCTTTTCCCTGCACATCCCGCAGCAAGTTCGGTGCTGTCTGGAGCGCGCTGCAGGTCAATGCGCCAGCTCCGGTGTTAAGAGTGCGGGATCGGAGTTGGATGACAGGCTGGAAACGATCCTTTGAAATTTGCTTTCTTACCAAGTTGGATTGACACCCACTAAGTCTACTGAAATCAGAAAGATCTCCAGATGATCAGCAGTGCTGCCAATTTTGAAAGCCACGGTAAAATAAGTTCTAATTGCCTCGCCCTTTTCTTTTTTTTTTTTTTTTTTTTTACAAAGGAGATGCAGACTAACTTGAGAAAACAAATTGTATTTATATTTGCCATGGGATATGGTTATCGTTAAAGAATGTGGCACTAAATATTATTTCAGAAAAACACACCTATATCTGTGTATCTATATGCCTATGTGCCTATGTATCTACATAGATATATCTCTCTGTATCTACATATCTATATATCTACGTATCTATCCATATATCAATACCTATACCTGTATCTGTATAGCTATCTATATACAGATACATAGATATATTCAGATACACATATATGTATGTGAATAATAGAATATTACCAGTTTACTACTTGTATTACCCTGGAATTAACTGTGCCAACAACTGCCTTGGTGTTGCATTGATTTTACTTTTGCTTTAGGTATTAGAAGAATAAAGGGCTGCACTGAAATTTCTGCACCATTTATTTATTTATCTGCTACTGTTTTTTAAAAGCTAGATCTTTTGCTTAAATAAGGAACTTTTAAAAAAATTGTTAGTAACATAATAGGTAAAAGGATTAATCCCAATGAGATGATGCAGTATGTATGTTGTATTAGGAATAATAGTGCATCAAGGATGCAGGGGCTGTGTCTGCAGAAGGGACATTAAAAACTAAAATCCTGCTGTCAGCAACTTTAGGAGCCCTGATACAGGCAGGATGCTGTGACACCATTTTAAGCACTGTGTAATTAGGCTTGTCCTCAGCAGGATTCAATCAACGCAAGGCTCCCAGCCTGCTGGCTGTTGCACTGCCTTCTCATATTAACACTAAAAGAGCCGAACTGGTTCGAGCCATGGGAGGCAGGCACGGGGATGAAGTTAGGTCTCTCCCTGCGCTCCTCTTTCTCTCAAAGGGCCTTTGCTCTGACCAACGGATGCATGAAAATACCCTGTGAAATAATGGAAATCCATTATTAGGAACTATTACACATACCTATAGAGCTTTGTTGATGTTTGTGCGATGGCTGCATTATTCTTCATAGGCAGTATATAGTGTAATGCCTCATCTGGGACCAGCGTTTTGTGCTGTGAAAGCAGACTAGCAATAATGCCGACTCTGCTACAGACCTATAAAACTGATTGCAAAGCAAAAATCCTCCAGAAAAGTAGCAAGAGAGCACACAGTTAATGCAATTAATCACGGCTGCTTGTCATACAGGCTTTTTAGTTATAAAAGTGCAGTCTTTAAAAAGAACAGTTGCAAGGCCACTAACTTCTAAATTTCTCTTCATTTTCTTTCTCTTTCTCCCTTAAATTCTTTTATACAATTTTAGCTGAAGACTGAGGTATATGTGATCAAATGCTGGGCACCGATGAAGTCACAATGTATTTGGATTTCTATCTATAGATGGAAGGGGGTGTTATCCTTACACCACAGCTCCTGAAAGGGACACTGCCTGGATTTGAACCACATGGGACATGGCACACTCTCACTGCAGTGTTTGAAGCTGGTTAAAGTCCAGCTTCTTGAGGGTTTGCGTTTCTTGGTTTTTTCATAGCTAGGTTCAGAAAAGCTGCTGGCACAGTCTGGAGCTAAAGTAATCAAGTTAGGTAAATTAAAGTGGAGTGGAAAACCTGAAATAAAAAATACAGCACACAGTGCAGAGGTGACAGCTCAGCAGCTTCGTTCTGTCAGAACCCAGTCACCCCCGGACCGAAACCCAAATTCTTGCAAGAGCGTGAGTGAGTCAGGCATGGGAAATCACACGTGGTGAAAAGGATGCGGGGTGATGCCGGGCGGGATGCAGGCGAGCGCAGCTGAAGGAGGTCCTTCGGCAGACGCACAGCGGCTGGGCTGGCGTCACCCGGGATGTCGCACGTAACATCGCAGGGCGCAATCTGACTGATCCTGCAAGCCCTGCACGGAGAACTCCGACCTCCTCCTCCTCCTCTTCCTCCTCCTCCTCCTCCTCCTCCTCGCTGCCCACAGCTGCTCCCACTCCCCTGCCTGGCCATCAGCAGCCTTTGCTGGAGGGCTCCCTGCTCCCCGCTGCTCCCCGCTCCCCTCTGCTCCCCTTGGGCAGGAGGAGCCGGCAAGCCTTGCACAGCTGCCGGCCCAGGGAGCAGGAGGAGGAGAGGATCGGGAGCGTTAAGAGGTAAGGAGAGGGTCCTGCCCTGCCCCAGCCTCCATCCTGCTGCAGGGGAGAGCAGTGGCAGCGGCAGATCCCTCCCAGCACTTTGTCTCCGAGTCTTTTCCCGTTAGGAGTTATTGCTCTGCTTTTAAAGACCCGCTGAGATCAGACCATGTTAAGAAGTAAGGGTTTGTGTGTCTCTTATGCCATAGTTTGTAAAGGGGCTGTAGAAAACCTCAGAAATTCACGGACTACAAAACTATCACAATGCTCCGCTGTGTTTTTCCCCTCTCCTCAAGAAGCCAGTCACGCACCGCCTCACCCTCTATAGCGGAGAAGCACTTAAGTGAAGGACTTTTCTCCCAAATCAATCCCGATAAGAGTAAGATGAGGCCATCCAAAAGCTCCTTAAGAGCAGAGAGGAGTACCGGCCGCTCTCTGAACCCATCCTCCAGCGGCTGAGCGTACGGCTCCAGTGCCCACAGCCACCACTCCACACAAATCTCCCCAAAATGCAAGAAAGCAAGGAGACTTCTTACTGCCCACAGCAAACCAGCCTTTGCCGCTGTGAAGAGCAGTTAGTTCACATCAAATGAAGGCAGGACGGGGGCCCCAGACGGTTCCTTGAAGAAAGTCAAGGAAAAAGCTAGAAGGTCTGTGGCCAGCTCTAGCTCTGTCTAGTTGTGTTCCTAGTTACCTTTAAAGGTACCCACAGTGAGGATAAACGAATAAACACTGCCACACAAAGCTTGCACAGCTTTGGCTGGAAGAAGTGGCATTCTGGAAAGCTTGTGGACAAGAAGATGACTTCTCGGAGAAAGGCACACACAAAAGCAGGCATAATTCCAATGTAAGAGCCCAAATACAGTGAATGAGGCTTTCTGTTGGTATTCACAGGCAAAAGAGAACAGCCCCAAAGAAAAGGCATGGGCTTCACACTGCACTGATGTTCCTGTGAACAGTTTGCTCTTGGGCTGGTGACAAGGAGAAGAGGATGCTCTCAGGCCTCAGGCACAAGCATCAGAGACAACAGACTAGATTCATCCCGTGAAGCACCCATCTAACCTGGCTTGGGATGAACCAGACCTCAGTTCTGCAGTTGTAAAATGAGGGAAACGCTTCCCAAATGGGCTAATGACTCCGTGAGATGCAATGGTGGCGGGCACACTACCTCGAAATATGAGAAAGTCAGACTCCAGTTGTATACAACTGAATTCAGAGTCAAAGGAGTTATTGCTGGTACTAACGGGGAGGTAGGAACTGAGATTAAGCATGAAAATGAACTGATAGAGGTGATCGGCTGGACCGCCAAAAGGTGCCTACATCACTTTTGAAAACATAACCTGAAGATCCTGGAAAAGTTCACTTCAGGCTCTGGCATGTTGGAGGTTTCCTTGTCCACAAAACCCTCAGAAACCCCCTCTCAGTCACTGTAAGCACCGGGCAGCCCTCTCAGCCTGGACCCTGGGTATGGCCCACAGTCTCTACCAAACCCAGGTGAATCTGCAGCAGTTCTGCACCCTGATCAGTGATTTTACTCATGTGCTTCAAGATGTAGATGCACTCTGAGTACTTGTCGAGCCAATGCTTCTGTTGGGCAGTTTTGTGTTAGGAAGAAGCATCTGCTCACAGGCGGCTGTAGAGAACTGCTCGTGCAGCAGGAGGGATCTACCAAAGCAGATCTCTCACACAAACCTACGTATGTTAAAACCCTAATTAAAACCCAGTGGAAAGGCTCAGCTCGAATTATTTTTTCTTAGTGGATAAGGGTTTTGCTGTAAGGTATCCCTAAACACAAAATACATTGCATAGTCCATGAAGTTGCTTCATTTAAAGAAAAAGAGTAGTTTCATGAGCACCAGAACTAACAAGGCCAGGTTCCCTGCAGATTTGCATCTCTTGCGTGATTGACTTTGATGTCAAAAGGAAGCAAGAGCTCCTTTTGAAATTTGCCCTGTCATTCGAGAATTTCTAATGTCTCTTTTTTGCATGAATTCTCCAGGATATTAGAAAATACCATTTGATATCGTATCCTCTATAGTAACTGCAGCTCTGAAAGGCTTTTCCACTTGGCTGTCTCTTTCATGCACCCTGTAGGAACTTTGCAATGTCTACACTTCTCTAACTGAAGCTGGCTAAGGGAGCTGAAAGTTGTGTTGGGATCTTGACATGTATGATCACTTTGTGTCCATGCGTAAGCTTTGGTTCCTGTTGGATGGTTCAGCACCTGCAACTTTCAGTATCAGCCTTTTCTGCATTCCTATACAGATACGAGCAAGATCGCTACCTCCCAAAAAGTTCTTCATATACCTGCCTATTACTGACCTATGGGGTGACTTTCCAGTAGAACAGGCTTAGCACTTCTGTGTGTTGTTTGCTGGAGAATGGGAGAATTAAAGGCAAACTGCAGTTAACTTCTTGAGTTCTGTCTTACCAGGGTTAGGTTTTCCTTTCCTGGGGTTTCTGACTTTATTTGGATTAGTGTTGGTTTAATGCAGTCATCCAACTCAAAGCCAAAGGAGACCGAGAATATCTAGTCTAACTTCCAGGCTGATCCATTTCATCCACATACTCCTCTTCTGAGGGACATAATTACATTTCTACTGAGTTACATGTGTTCCAAAAAAGTGATCCCATCTTTACTTGAGGACTTCAGAGGAATACCCCGTTTTCTGGATGTTTTACTTCAGTGATTCTTTGCCTCACTATTTATCCATATATGACATACAGCTTCATGTTATGTTTCTGCTCATGACATTAACGAATCCTTCAGGATGTCTATTTTCCTCCCTCATCAGTACTTCTTGATTATAATCAAGTGACCTCTTAATCTTCTCTTTGACAGACCATTAATGCATTGAGCAGTACTCAGGCACGCTACTCAGCTGCCTGGGCAAACAAATTATCTCTTCCTCTAAAGCTTCAGCCAACATTTGGGCGAGCTACGGACACATGCTCGGGATTCAGGCAGAGACCTTCACCTGCCTGCGGCTGCCCGAAGAGGTTATCCCCTTCCAGGCGCTGCTGGCTGCATCACCACGCTTTGTCAGTCACTGCCAGAGTTAACCATGTTAATGTCAGTGGTTTAAATGGTGCCTCTGCTTTAACCATCCCTGACTTAGGGAAGGTGCAGCCAGGGAAGGATCAGCAGATTCCTCGGGAGGCTGCTGTTGCTGCTGCTGAGCTCTCACCCTGCAGCAGCTCAGCCGATTCCCACCTCATCCATCACCTAATTCCACCAGACCACAAAAGGGTTTTGGTGACTTTTCTGTCTGCATGCAAACCCGACAGCTGCTGAATCTGACTTACATCACCTGTAGGAGGAAAACCACTTCTCTACTGTTTTTTATCATTCCTTGGTCTATAACTCTAACGTTGTCCCGTTACAGCACTGTGCTGCAGTGCCTCCACCGTGACCCCTAAACTCTTCTCTGTTGCTGCTAGCATGCTGCAGGCAGCATCTCCCCAGCACCGTCTGTGCAGCACTGCCTGCCCTGGGGGTACGGCTGACTCGGGATTTCATGTTTCATGTTCTCTCACTGTCCAGAAAATTTTTAGTTATCAGTCATTGCTTAGCTTCTGTTCCGCTCTTCCAAGAAAACTTCAAAGTCACTGTTAAAGCTTTATCCTGTCCAGGAAATGATATGGATTCATCCCAGCAAAATGGTTGTAAAAACAACAGGATTATGGGCTCTAGCCCCACTGTATTTATAGGGACCACTTAAAATTTAAAAGTGATAAGCTTTGAGATGAAGCCTGTACTTTGTGGATACATGGTCAAACTCGCGTTTGCCTCAGTTACTCATTTCACTTGGCTTTGTGTCTAGACCTCATCTCGTTCAGACAGTCAACGAGTGCCAGCAAACATCCAGCTGTCCCTTAATTAGGAATAATAAAACCATCTCTTACACAAAGCTGCTGGTACTCCACTGACCAGACTGAGCCAGAATGCCTCTCTGCCAGCTATGGAGCTACGGGATGGCCAAAAACAGTTTTCCTGCATTATTTCCCTTGGCGTTGCCCATGCTTTCATAGGACCGAGGCCAAACAAAGCGGTACCTGCGCAGGGCGGTCAGCACATCGCAGGGGAAGGAAGCTTTGTCCCTGGGCCAGACCAGGGGATGGGCAGCCGGGTGGCTGTCCTCCTGCCAGGACGGGCTCCCTGCCAGACCGCGGACAACCCTGCCAGCCTTTGTTTCCCACCTTTGTAAAACATCCTTCTCCGAAGACCTAAATTTAGCAAGCGTTTGTTTGGACTGCAGTTACTAATGATGGTAGTTGGGCAACGGTGTGTGTCACGGCAACTCATGCAAATCCCTTGCGCGCGGCGTTCCCCGGGTGTGGGTGGGTGCAGGGGGCCGAGCGAGGGCTGCGAGGGCCATCGCTGATGAGAGAGGAAGCATGCCTGCAGCGTGGGCTCCGGCTCTGCCCGGCTCAGGGCCGACGTCTGCCCAGAAACACCCGCGGTCCCATACGGTCAGTGCGAGGTCCCCGCCGGACCGGGGGTTCTGCAGGCTGCTGTAGCACACGGATGGGAATAAGGTTGGCGGAGGGTCATTTACTGTCTATGATGCCCCTTCAGGAACTGCTTTTAAAAAAAGGATGTATTTTTTCACAAATAAATTATTATCACAGATGCAAATCTTGCCATGGCACATCATGGAGATGCACGGGCTTTTCTGGGTTCTCTTCTTTCATTTCTTCTCACTGCTGCTTCCCTTTCAAGCGCTCCAATTCTCCCTGACCAGCTTTTCAGTTCCTGCTAGCTGAGGAGAAAAAGAGATTTCCAACTTGCATCTTTTGTCTACAAAACTTGGAAGTTTACCAGGACTTTCCAAAAGGTAAAACCTCCATCCAAAGCTCTGTTCCTCTTCCTGTCCTAAGAAGGTCTCACGTGGGGAAGTCTACCACCTCCTAGGACCCAGAGAGTTTCACCTGCCATTCGATTTACCTGGCGCTATGTCTAACCAATCTACCTGTTAGAATTAGCTTCCTGCTAATTATTGTTGTTTCAGATGTTGCCAGAGAAAGAAATAGGCTCTTCAGGGAATAAATGAGGGGAACTGAAGAGAAAATTCAGCCCAGGGTAACCCCTCTAGCACTCCAGATTGTATTGAAGCCAAGCAAGACAGATTTAATTGTGTCAGAACACAGCTATCTTGAACAAAGGACCTGCCGTTACTGAATCAATTGGAAACGACAGCTCTTACAAGTCAATAGTTCAACTATGGGCCAAATAACAGAAAACGATGTGGAGTCTAATAATGTCAGAGCCATTTTCATAACATGTTCCTTTTTTAACCCATAATTCCAATCCCAAATGAACTTTCAAAGCAACCAGTTGACTTCAGGCCCTTCTCTAAATAAATCTGGCGGCAGCTGGAAACTTACTTTACTGCCTGGACTTCCATCTCTGAGACAAAATCCCAGCGCTCCGCCTGCTCATTGCCTTCTGCCAGCTGTGGAGCACAAAACTCACATCTGTATCACAGAGAAACAACACAGACTACTTTTAACACAATTATTTGCCTTTTTTTCTGTGCCAGAGTCAGGACCGGGGCTAGAAACAGAGATACGGCATGAAGATACCGTTCGAAGCCCTCTTGATAGCGTTTCTCCCCAGCTGTAAGTTGGAGGCAGCGTTGGGGGGTGTGAACAGAGGAAGGTCCATCAAAGGGAGGAAGCCAACATTTCATTTTCCATTGAACTTAGATAAACCCTCGTCATGCAGAAGCCTCTTCTTTAAGGACATTCTAGAAGTAACTGCTGGTAGTTTGAATCGAGGGCCTGGCTACTTATATATAAAGAAAACGAAACAAAAGAGGAATGGTTCCCAAGATGCCTCCAGTAGATTCCAGTTGCAGCTTTCTTTGGAGCTGGTCCTGCCTACACCTGGCTCAAGAGGCATCTCCTCTTCTGCCGGCCGAGGCGTAGGCCTCTGGCGTGTGCTACGTGAGCGGGCGATGGGGTGGGTGTGCACAGTGCACGCGCACGGAGATGGGAAGGTGTCCCAGCTATGGGTGGCGACCCACCCCAAAGACCACTCCTGCAGCTGATCACTTCTCCTTCATTAGCACGCATCGGCACTGATGCAAAGTCAGTTTTAGCAACAGAACTCGTAACTGCAAGTACGACTTCTGCTGGACTACACGCCTTTCGACGAGGTTAGGCGCCCACGGGGAGCTGAGGTCATTCAGGAGGAAGAACTAACGCTGCCACAGCAGTGGGGAATCTCCCCAGGCATCCCGAATGAAGAAGCGCGGTTTTAAATGACAAGTTTCGCAGCCAGAGAGTCCTCTGCACAAATGGGGACAAACGCGGAGGTACTCTAGGAGCACGGTGCCCTCTAGAGCATTTGGGCTGAAATAGGTGTTTAGTTCGGATCAAGAGCTTACTTCTGGCACACACCCCTCGCTGACCGCGTTCACACTGAGTGTGTGATTGAAGGTAAGAAGTAATTTACCTACTGGAACTGTATCTGGGGCTTCTGCACATCAATCACATCGTGCTGCCACACCAGTTCATTTTGGAGCTTGCATATTGGCGCCGGGTTTTGTATCAGCAGCATTGACGGTCTCTGCTAAAACAGCTGTCAGGTGCAGATATTTTCACTCCCGGGTTGCCTCGATGGAGTTGAAGCAGGGACTGCATCCAGCCCACGAAAACCTGACAGATAGCAGGGAGGTGGCCTGGCTTGTCAGCTCCCTGCAAGGTCAGCCAACTCGCCCGCCACCTTTTGTGGCCGAGAAAGTGGCTGTTAAGGATTTCCCCCTCCACAGAGGATTTTGTACATCAGTTCTGCTGTGTCAGTTGATCATTAAGAGCATCTTGGAAAGGGTCCAGCTGGCTGTTCAGCAGGGGCTTTATTCAGCGCTTGGTCTGTAGCCATACACATCTGTATGACATGGCAAAATGAGAGCTTCGCTTTCAGAGAGCACATGAGCTGTGGTGTGTCACCTTTGCTCCAGCATCTTCTCCAAACTCTGTGGTCTCCAAGGCCCTTGTACCCTGGGAACTGCAGCCAGACGCTGCCAGTTAGATCTGTCCTACGCATTTGCCATGAATCCATTTTTTAGTTTAAGAACTTTAGCTTCTGCATCCTTGTCAGTGCTGTAGAGGGATGGCTTTTTTTTTCTCTAAATAGTTTAGTATGGATCTCTTTAAAGGTTCCATAAGAGAACTACAACCATTTTAGCTGGACTGTGCTTTTACAACAGGTACTCACCTTGATATATAAGTCCAGAGGATTAAATTACATATTTTTTCCAGTGCAGGGTTTGTTCACTGTGGCCATAATGCCCCCAAGTCAGCATTACTCACCGCTAGTTTTGTGTTTCCGCCCTGAATATCAACTCAGCTATTTACATCTCTTTTCATCAAAAGATTTCTTGTTTCTACAGACTTCTGTTGTCACACTTACCACACTTCCTGGTGCAAACGCAGCACCTAAGTGTGCTCTCTTTGCAAGTGTTCTCCCCTCATCTTGAGGAGCCCTGACAACATGAGCATCCTGCTCTGGCTCCCCAGGCGTTTGCAGCAGCGAATGTCCCCAGGAGTCAGCACTGCTTCCCATGTGGCTGTCTGCGTTGCCTGTTGGCGAGGATGCGGACAGCCTGTGCCAGGGTTGGCACTACTTCCCAAGACATACAGCAGAAGACGTGCATTAAGCAGTTCATTATACACTGCATTTATCTTACAGCCCTCTATTGACTTCTTCCCCCACAGTTACTGATGCACACATACCTGGTAGAGACTATTTTGCGCTCTCCAATGAGTTCATCCTAGTTCTTTCTGAAGCAAATGCTATAGATTCTATGTTACAACAAGGTCACATAAATGGTGGACTGTATTTCGTAGCTGACATATGGACACTGCACGTCTTTTAAAGATCTGAGGCAGCTGAACATGCCTCTTGAAGGATCAGGGCAGCATCTCAGCTTAAAGATGACGAGTGCTTGCACATTAACTATTTTAATTAGACAAAGCAATCCTGTTTGATGACAGAGCAGAAAGAATTAACAGACAAACCTCCAGGACATGGAGGTAGGTCTATTGATAACTCCAACGTGGACATTTAAGACCGATTCAATAGCACTCGCACTGCATTTACCAGCGTTAAAAAGTAATAGCAAAAAGATCACTAAAAAGTGTGTCCATGTCTCTGGCAGCCTGGTTCAGCTCCAGATGCCGAAGAGGTTTGATGGACCTCAGCATCCCTGGCCAGTGGCCGCTGCTGGTGGCCAGCATCCACGAGGTGGAGCTCGAAACGTTACGATGAGCCCTGAAAGGACACTTCATCTTCCACGGTACACTTGTTTTTTTCCTCTTCCCTCCCGCAGAACTGTAGACCTGTGGGTGTGTAATCCATTTTCTTGTTAAATGAGTGCTTATTTCAAAAGTAAGCTTGAGGGTTTTCTTTTCCACCTGTTTCTCTGACTTCACCTAATACCGGTTTGCTCTCTTGTTCAATCACAGGACCTCTTAGATGAGAAATACAAAACCAAATGTCTTATTAGAAAATGGGGCATAGTTGTGAACAAACAGCATTAGGTCAGCTTCACTTTCCTCTCATGCTGAAAGCTCCAGAAGGCAGAGATTATCGGTAAATTCAGATGGTAGATAATGACAGTTAATGGTAATTGACAGAGGCAGAACCATGTTCAAGAATTTCAAGTGTTTCGCTGAAAATTTTTAAGTAGTTTCACCTAGCCAATTTCTGTAATTGTGGCAGGAATGTAAATGTCTTTCCTGCAGCCCCGGCACAAATAGGTCATGGCAACTTTAGAGGACTGGAAACAAAATGAGCAATTAGAGTAATCTTACCCACCTGTCAAAGGGACGGTTTGTTCAGGAGATTTTTGCTTGTTTTTCTCATAAGGTTGAGAGTGGCAGTGCTGATGTCCCCTGAGGCAAGCCAGAAAGTTATCCTTCTTACCACAGATTACTGAAAAGTTCCAGTGTTTCCATGAGCAATATTCCGCGTGCTCTCCGTCCCTGTCCAACCCTTGGGACTCAGCCCCGTGAGCACGAGGCAGATGTGCTCAGCCTGTTCTGTCAGTGCCTGCCAGGCCTCGCGGGTGGGCTGTGAGCCCGGCGCCCCAGCCCTTCGGCATCAGCTCGGAGAGGGGACGCGGGTCTGCGTCAACAGGCTGAGCCTGGACCCTGGTGGGTTTCGGGTCAGAAGGCGCCAACTCCAGCCGGCTCTACCCCAAATGTCAGCATTTTTGTAGCATCATATTGCTCAGTCAAACACCCACTGAGCGAAGATCTTTGACTCTTACCGCGCTGCTTTTCCTGGTGACTATAATTAATATCAAATAAAATAAGAGGTAGTTGGATTAGAGGTCGTTTGAAATCTGGCGGGTAACCACCATCCTGCTCAGCTCCATCACCCCTCGCACACCCACCCTACAAACAGGGGATTTGAAGGAAGCCCCTTGCAGGCTGCTGGGCTGCCGATGCAGGGATGCTCACTGCCAGCCCGGCACCCTGGGGCGCTGGCAGGGACCTGCTCACCCCAGGGACACGGCAGGAGCAAGACTCTTGCTTCTTGCAACAGCCCTGTGCGCTGGTGTACCGCCCCGCCAGAGGTGCCTAAATTCCTCTGCTGCTGTTCGGACCGAGACGGTGATTTTCCTACCGCTTTTTGACGAGCGACTCCTTCAGCTGGAACAGCCGCTGCGTTTCTGTCACCTGGCTTTGACCTCCTGTTATGGGAGCAGTGACTCACCGAAGGACAGCAATGCGGTAACACGTGAGGCCGCAGCGTTATCAGCAGGGTAACGTCCCCATCAGGGCTCATCAATTAGGGTGCTAATTTGCTTCCATTTTCAACTGCTGGAAAACATGAAAATTTATTTCAGCCTGTGCAGGAGGGCAGGTTTTTCCCTCTGGACAAGACCTGCTGCCTCTCGCGCCCTGGCTCCTCGTCATACCTAACGACCTCTGCTCCTTAGCTGGTGTTTCAGCTCTCACCCGGAGTCCTGCCGCGTGGTCCAGACCACCTCGCTGGCCACTATTTCGCCCTGACCCCCGTCATCACTCACGGTAGACCTTTGACATCTCTTGTGCCCATTCCCAGGTGCTTTGCTCTCAGGGTTGGTTTCTGGCCAGGGAATAATAACTCACACCTTGATGGCTCCTGCTGAAACCCTCCAGCTGAGCCGGTCCTTAGGGACCCAATTCACTCACTGCTGGAGCCTGGCTTTTGGTGCACCGAGGTCCTGCCGGACCCTGGCTGGACGTGCTCGGCAGGAGGTCTTCAGGCATCTCTGCGGTGCAAGCTCACCCGTACAGGTGCAGGACAAGGTGGAGCACTTTGGGAAGCAAAGCGCTGGAGAGTTGCGCCTCTGACCTCCCAGAGCTGCTCAGAGTATGACTACAAAACTAAGGAAAGGGCTGAAAAAGCCTCCACCAAAACCCAAAATAAAATCAGCTAGATGGGACGTTGGAGAAGGAAGGCAAAAAACTAAAAGCATGGCCATAAGAGATACTCATATCTCTCAAACCTGTACTTTAATCCTACATCTTAGAAGTTCCATATCTTGAGGTTGAGAGAGATGAAATGTTTTCTAAATAAGGAGTTACACTATGTGTTTACACCTGAAAAAACGTTTCTTGAATTTCAGTAGTGGTCAGTGACGTTTAAGCAATGGTAGAAAAAGCTGCCTCTGGCTGCCGTGACCAAATCCGACGGCATCTTGCCCTCCCATACCCATACCCATGATGTCGATGAGGGCAGGCCGGCAGGCAGGGCACGTTTTAGCAAAGAAAAAACCTCCTTTCCCCACATGCAGATTGAAGTCGGAGTTAAATGCCCCTAAGACCCACAGCTGCAATGGAGGTTTAATCCCCATGGGCACAATTAAAGTGCGCTTGGACGAGCTGGGGGACGCGCTCCCTAAGGGGGGCAGGACAGAATAAGGGGGTTTTCCCCCATCCCAGGCGCACACCTCTGCTTTGTACCTCGGGCTGGACCGAGCAGATCCCTCCAGGAGCTGATTCACCTGCAAAATGGCAATATTTGGAGCTGCCCCCCCGGCCCCCCACCAGGCAAGGCTCTCAGAGGGGAGGGAGGGACGAGAGGCCGGCGGGTTGAATGGGGACGTCTTCCATTTCTCACAGCTGAAGCCAAGGCCGCCTCGGAGGCGTCACTTTTGTTGCTGTCGTTGGGTTTTTTTCGGCCAGGTTTTGGTGTCTCAGCCCCAGGGCTGAGGGGAGGGGGGGGGGGGGGGGCAGCGCTGACTCGACCCCTCGCTGCTGGAGAGCTGAGCTGCCAAAGAGGCAGGCAGCCGGCTCTGTCTCCAGAGGACCAACCTGTGCCCCTCGCTGTGGCTCTCCGCAGCAGCTCGCTGAGCCGCAGTTTTGGGCCAGGCTCATCCCGCTCGCCACGTGCAACAGCATCAGTCTGCGCACGGCAGCTAGTGCCGGTGCAGCTCTGCCCACTCCCAAAGTTTTGCTCAGGTGACATTAAAAGCACGGCGGGAACAGCAGCAGTGGCTGGCTTGGAGCATAAATACGGAGGAGGGGGTTGTCAGCTCTTCGGGGAGTATTTGTTTATTGCTTTGAGTTAACTTGAGTTTTGCGAGGAGGATTGGTGCTCTGCTCTGGGAACTTCTCAGTGCCAAATCCCAGAGTTTCTGACCAGCATCGGGCACCTCCCTCCTCTAGCCCAGGATTAAGTAAGTGGCTTTGCTCCCCGGCAGCAGGATTTAAGGCGAAACCCTCTCCACGGCTTTCTGCCTGGTGTAATGACACGGAGACGTCTGACCTTTCTGCCCTGATACTCCTCCTGTCTCTGATTTGACGCTGTGGTTTTTGCCTCGGGAGCCGGCTGATGGAGAGTAAGCTGCTGAGCATTTCAACGTGCAAAGTCTTAGGATCCAGCCCTAATTTGTCTAATTTATAACCACCTTGTTTTCATGAGGATTTCTCCTCCTGCCAGCTAACTAAGAACAAAACAAACCATTATTTTTCCTACTGAATTCAGAGTGGCACAGCCCTCTGGAAGAAGATGGGGTTTTGTGGCATGGTTTTTTTGAAGGCTGTATTCAGTGTGATAGTCAGGGCATGTCATTGCCGAGCTCCAGCGTAAAGGTGAGCTGCCACAAACAAAACTATTAACTCTCAAATTCTCGATAACTGGGTCTTGCTATGGAAACAAAATCTCATGCATTTTGTATGCAACAGTGGCTATCAGATTTCTCTTTGTTTTGTTCCTGGTTGTTTGCGGTTGTGCTTAATAACCACACCTTTTACCTAACTCCATGTATAGAAAACTTCCATAAACTTCCAATTCTCCACTTTTGAACCTGTTTTTGATATACCAAGATGAAGTTTTGAGAAGATAATCCAATAATCGTTGAAGAGATCACCTGTTTAGGAAGAACAGGTTACAGGGCAGGGATAAATAGTTATTAGTACACAGCAGCAGTTCCTTCATACCCCATTATCCAACCAAAATTTTCCTCTCTCTCAGGCAAATAGGATTTCATTTTAACTGCGGTCTGATTAGTTAAAGCATTTGAAAGTTTAGCACAAACACAACCAAATAATTGCAAATAAATATGGACTTACGGTATTGATTTGAGTGTACTTTCACGCTTTCTTTCACAGTAATGCTAAGGGAAAAAAGCCCACACGTCCCCATCCTGCAAGTTTTATATCAATTTTACTATCATGTGACAAGGGAGCTTTAAATAGCATGTTCTTAGGAATGGGGCACCACAGCCCAAGGTAAAGGGAAAAACGCTTCAGCTGGCGGGAGACTTGTTGGCTATAGAGAAATATGGAAGGATTGAATAAATCATGGTATTTATGCACCTAAGGAAGTCAGGAGGAACACTTCATGCGGCTAATGACAAGGCGGCAGTCATCCTCATTGCAAGGTCACGCCTTAATTAGAAAAAAACATATGGTCTCGAAGAGCCAAAGGGAAACGTGCAATGCTACAGAGCAATTATTTCCAAAGGTCACAAGGCGAAATGAAGATTAAAAAATAATTTTGCAATTCTTCACAGTAATACTGTTTTTCCTCCATTTAACTGATGGCAAAATCGAGACTACTACTGAACTTGTATGCTGTAATTATTACATCAATAGATAAGAGAATTCAGTAAATAAAAAGAGCAAAAGGTTTTCATGCTATTAGTACTTTATCATTGACTATTTCAAGCTTTTATCAAGTAGTGGTAATCAACCTTTATTTGCTTAATAAATTCTTATCCCAAAGTGTTGATTTTATCAAAATTACCTTCTCAGTAAAGGGTGTAATTTTCCAGTGGCAAAATGAAGGATGTTCTCAATACTGGTAATTGTCCAATTATTTTGGACAATTTTTATGTTTTAACAAGCTCAGTGAGTTTCAAGGCAGCCTGAACGCTCCGCAAGGTTTGTAAGCATGCTAAATAGGAAGGCACCTGGCAGTGTTTTAATTGTACACCGTCTTCTTGCTAACTAGGAAAATAAGACCTGAGCGCATTTTTTTCTTGCTGAGTGCGAAAAAGCCATCACATTTTCACACACCAGAACACAAACCAAACATTATTCAATTCACTTTCCACTCCAAAAAACATGTTATTTGTCAGTGCCTACCAGAGCACAAAACGAAGCGCAGTGAGAAGAGCTGCGTGTAGTTCAGTGGGGACAGCTACCACCAAAAATACGGTGCAAAGTTAAAACGGGATGCATGGTACCCCGTATATACTGTATACATGTGTATCCACAAATATATGCTCTGCTGGTGGAGACGCCTACCCCTGGGAAGGCTGGTGTTCCCCTGGAGCGGGAGGAAGAAGACTCGTACCTTGCTTACAGCATGGTCACTCCCATCAGATTAGCCGGCGGCGAGTACAGCAGCAAGAGGAGGAGAAGGGACAGGGCTGGTTACGGCGAGCTGCGATGCACAAGGCAAGGCGTAACACCAGCGGCACCAGCAAACGCTTCGCAAAACCTGAGCTGTGAGCACTGGGACGTCTGCGTGCACGGGCAAAACCTTCCCGCATTTATCTGCTCATTCACAGTCACATCTCCAGCCTTCCTTTCTCCACTCCCGCCCCAGGTTTTTTTGCATCGTTACCTGGAACGGCAAGGAACGTGCGTAAGGGTTTGCAGCTGAACATGATGAAAAATGAACAGTCCAAAAAGCATGTTGTCCTCCACTCCATGCTTCTGTGAAAATATGACATCTGCAGCAGGCTGTGCTTAAGAAACAATACACTGTACCAGGTAATCGTACCAGATGATCTTTGTCACTGGGAAGACTAGCTGAATCCTAGCACAGAAGTGAAACACAGACTACACACGGTGATTTGTACCGCCAGTAATTTAGATGGCCAAAAACCCCTGAGCAGCAAGAAGCAAGTGTTGCCTGACAATATTATTGATTTTCCTATTTTGAAAGAAACACCAAATAAGCACTAGAGGGCAAGGTTGAAGGAGAGCAAAAAACAACCGGATTTGGACTGCAGTGAAACACTTGACACACTAATGAAATTTCCTTCTGATAAATTAATGTAAGTGGGGCTTGGAAGGAACACTCATTTTAGAGTTGGCTGAAAGACCGTAAACAAAATGATAAGTGACAATACAGCAAACTGGGGAGGGTTTGTTTAATACGATGGCAAAGGGACAGGTGTCAGGGCTCGTTCTACTCAACATCCTCATTAATCATCCAGAAGAAGAAACAAGCAGCATGTAATGAGCTTTGATACTTGGGAGGATTAGTTAGCACTGGTGAGAGCTGCAAATTAATGCAAAGCAACAGACACCAGAATCATGGGCAGAGAACAACAAAAGGCACAAAGCACGCGGGTGGAAAACAATTTTAATAAAGAGAAACCTGAGGAAATTGCAGCCAGAGGAAACATCACTTCAGTAAGAGGAAACCTAGGAAGCAGTAACATGGGAAGCCATTTCAGCAGGAGAGCAGACGAGTTATCACGCACCAGGCTGTGCTGCAAAGGCGCTCCAGCGAAAGCCGGGGACGCGTAAGGCTGCGTCCCCTGACAGGGAAGGCTCACCATTTTGGAGAGCACCATCGTGCTCATCTGCTCCGTCCTGTGCACCTCTGCCGCTGCCAGACTTCAGAAAAGAGCAATAAATGTGGTGGCAAAGGACCCGGGCGGCTCGATCTCCGGGAAGAGCCTGGAAGTGCTGCAGCTTCGCTGCCATAGCACAGCTTGGCAAAGCCACGGCTTGGAAAGGACGGCAGGGCACGGCCATCGCCTACATCTGAGGAGGCGTAGGAAGGCAAAATGCAGCTCAGAGCACTGAAAACACAGCTTCGCCTGTCAAGCAAGGAAGATGCAACTCTTCCCAAATTATTTGGGCCGTAGCGTATATGGAAATTCCCACATCTGAGAACATAACAGCAATCTGACTAAATTCTAATGAAGGCGAAAACCTATGAAATCTTACATAGTTAGCAAGATGGTAATGAGGCAACGTTAATACCTGCTTGAAAAAAAATCAGCCTTACACAAATAAGGCTTCTAATTCATTTGGTCACAGAAAGGCAGAGTGACAGCATGGAAAGAATATTTCTAAGCAGTTATAGTTGGTTGCAGACTCTGGTCATATAGCTCAGGTAATGCAAGAGGCCTAGTTAATGCCTTCAGATGCCTTGGGGGCAGACTGCAGCCCCTTGCCACGCCAGATGAGCAGCTTCCCATTAGCCAGCTCTTGCTGAATCCCCTGGAAAACCTGAATCCTCTAGAAAACCTACAAAGGGAGCAGCCCCCTCTAACATGGGTGCTGTTCTTCAGCTTGTCTGCCACCATCTTTTCCAGGGTCGGACCTTACTTATTTGCAGACGAAGGCATCCCTCAACGCAGTCTCGTGCATTGCACGCTGGTTTTCACAGGCACATGGCAAGCACAGACAGCAGTAGGGCTTTTAACAAGCAGTAAAAGGAAGGGTGTTTGGGATCCAAAAACTCATGGGCAATTTGCTGGTTCAGGATTTGAGCCAAAGCAAGAATCAGGTGTTGCTTTCCCATTTTATTAGCTATACCCCCTTGCTAAAAACTTTTTAAAAATTCCTGGAGAAATTCAGTAACTTCTTCCTGACAGTGCTGTCAGATAATTCAGGTGTATCACAAATTCATTTCCAGTACAGCCACCTCTACTTACCCTGCTCTGAATTTCAGCAGGGCCATGGCAGTCCAGCAGCACGAAGGGAGCATCTCTCCAGGTACCCCACTTGTCCACGCAGATGCAACAAGACTTTTAAAGTTCTTAACAACGCAGACAAGGAGGCAGAAAGCCCACAGGGTGTTTTTTATCTCAACAGAGCCATGTAGAATGGAAATTGAAGCCCATAAGAAGTAATCCATTCAAGTTCGCAGGAAAAATTAGGTACCGCAAAGAGTTAATTCCTCCACGCAATACGAGCAAGGAGGAATCCACTGGTGCTGTTGGCTATTTGTGATGTCAGAAATACATGTCTGACAGTCGCCTGTCCCAAGGCTTGGCTCCCACCAGGACCAAGTGGGAAGCTCGGGAGTGATACTGGAGTGGAGCCTGGCCCTCTCCTGGGCTGGATCAGGCTGAGCCCCGTCAGCAGGGAGACCCGCCATGGCAGAAGACCACGAAGCTCAGCAGACCCCATGGCTGCTCACCCATGCCTCCGGTCCTTGGCCCAAACTCCCCGCCTTGCTTTCCAGAAGGGAGCGGGAGGCTTGCTGCCTGGGGCAATGCATGTTGGCTGGGAGGTGAGCTGTTGCCTGTCTAGCGACAGTCGTAGGGAGGCTGCTGGGTCTTCTCTGGCTTTGCCACGAGGTCTAGGACTCTACGCAAGCCAGGTCCTCATGGCCACCCAGCTGTGGGCAAAACCACTGCCCAGGTGGGCTCTGGGGAAGCGAACACCATGCTACCATCTTCTTCTTCCCCAGTTTACTCTCTCTGCGGGACATGCTGGAATCCCTTTGTCCACAGTAGGTGCTGCACAGTGTTGGCAAGAAGTGCTTCCTACAGGTCATCAGAAACCTTTAGCTGTTCCCTTTTTCAGACGATCTCTGGATGGCAAGAAGGGACTCGGGTGGACCTGCTGGCGGAGGGAGCTGCCCATCCGAAACTGCGGACCCTGCCCGGCAGACCCTGCCCTAGCAGAGGAGCAGCAAAGGCAGTGAGGATCGGACGTCGGTGGGATATGGGTTTCTCTGCCTGTCCTGAGCAGAAAGCAGAGCTGTGTCAAGGAAGGTGCTGAGCAGCATCCAGGAACGGATGCTGGCAGCTCCCTGCAAAGCTTGCAGTCTTTCTGTTCACAGCAGAAGCAAGCAAGTCATTCTTGCCAAGAAAAATTCCTGAGGGTGATTGTGATTCTTCAGAAAACAAAAACGTTTTCTTTGCATGTGAAGGATCACGACAAGAGCGCCAAACCTGAATGCCATAATCACAGGCATGGTCTTTGCCATTCCAAATCGTAAAGAACAGCTGTTGGGTAACTGGACAGGGACAAGGAGTTGCGATTACTGCGATGACTGCCAGACTGGCTGGATCTATACGCGCAGAGAAGTCTCTGCCAAAGCATCCCACTGTTGTCTGACCCCCCTATCCTGCCTTCACGCTTCATCTCGCTGCATTCTGCTCCGACTCCAATCCGCTCGGAGTAGGGACTGTCCTACACAGCCTATCTGCTAGATGTCTCATACAGCACAGCTTCATCTTGGTCAGGTTGTGTTTATCTTGATGAGGCCAGGGTATTGTTAAGCAGAGAAAAGCACTGCTGTGGATTCATATATTAACTAAACCTAAAAATATCATAAATAACATTTTAATCTGGCTGAGGGGCTTCCAAGCAACCTATTTGTCCGCAGTAGTAGTTAGGGCATGCCAAGAATAACCCCGAATCGGAAGGTTTTTGAACAGCAGTCACACAGATGGCACAGCAAGCTACTAAACATGCGATGTGTCTGAAGATGACTCAGCCTTCCCCTCTTTCAGGGTAAACAAAAGGTGATCTTGCCTCTCCTGCGTTACTTGCCCGGTTAGCTGAAGTGCTAGTGCTCATCTTTCTCCTGGCCATCTGCAGGGTGGAAAAAATTAAACCCTAGGACAGCTGGTGGAACAAGGGAGCTGTGGCACTCTGCTCTCCAGTTGCTGTCTAAGAACGAGCATGAAACATCGTCACTGAAGGAAGACTAATGCTACCCAAGAGAGGAGTTAGTGACGCTTACCTTTATAAGGTTTAGGATGTTTTATATAGAGATATGTGCATGCTTGTACGTGTATGTTATCAGTAATTCTAGAGGAGAATGACCATTATTTTCAGGCTGGGTAGTTCTGTTTCACATCTCACAGCTCTTGGCTAATTTACAGCTTTCTAGTCCTGAGGATGCCCTTATTTCACATTGGTTACAATCTGAAGTCTGCTTTGGTACCTGCAAGGGAACCAATAAATTCCCACATGTTACGGGACCGGCAAAGCTTGCACACAATGTGTAGGTCCTGTTGATGGCAAAGAGAATTACATGCAGGAGATACTGTGTTTTGTCATTAATTTCACATGCACTGGAATCCAAACCACAATGTTTCTGTTGAAATGTAAAAGAGACAAGAAATATTTGGACTGCTAGAATGTCTTGGTGAAAACACATACCAGGAGGATAAGTGCTCTTCTGGTATAATTTGTTTTGTTTGGAGAGTCAGTATGAACTACAGTGGCAGCACCACTGTTTCGTTGATAATCACTGCAGCTGGACAAGCCATACCCGAAAACACAGCCCAGCACAGATGAAATCTTAGCTGATTGTAGGCAGGGTGGAGATCAGCAGAGAGAAAGGACTTTTTATCTGGGCATTTTGGCAGAAGACTTTAGGCTGGGCAGGGCTGGGCTGGACCCAGGTGAAATACCAGCCTGCTTCTGTCAACACTGCGAGAATTACTCTGGGTTTCACAGGTTATTCAAGCTTTCCCAGGTTAGGGAACAAGATGCATTTTTGGTAAGTTCTTGTACATCGTGTGATCCGTTCCACGCAGGTAGCCTCTAATGCAAAATCACCTTCAACCATTCACTGAGGGTTGAGGGCAAGGAGGATGCCTCCCTGAAGCAAGATCATTCTTTTCAAAACGTATAAAGCCTAAGAGGTGGTTAACTCATTTTCGTCATCAGGTTCTTCGAACAGACTGAGTGACAGCAGTACTGCTTGATGAAAACGAAGAGCATGAGCAGATCTGCTCCATCCGTGACTCAGGAAAGGACGAGCTGATCGGGCCCTGTAAGGAGACAGGGTGAGCTAGACATCAGCCTTTTTTATGTGCAAAGTGCAACGCAGTAAATTAAATCTCTTCCTCTTCCACTGTTACCTCCACCCACACAAAGAAACTAATTGTATGACTCTGCACACTGCAGATGCAGGCAAACAGAAGACATTCGCAGGCTGAGCCTCGGCTTTGTGCTAACAGAAGGTGATTACACTCCATTTAGTGCTTAATCCCCTAGCCACGCTTCGCAATTCGTGCAGGGATATTTTGTTCCAGAGAGATGCAACATGGGCTGGGGTTTAAAAAAATCCTGAGGGATTTAGGTCCTCAGATGCCATCGAAAGGTGAAAGAAGTTCTGGGCCCCTACTTCCTTCTGTTTCCTTTTAAAGTTTCAGCAATGACACACCCCTTCATCAACAGACCTTTGCAAGAATCATGTGTTGTGGTCATGCTTCAGATAGGTGTGCGTAGGGTTTTTGAACAGTGCAACAAGCTGAGCTGACACAACTGCCATTAGCTTTGCTGAGAAAAGTAAACACTGAGCGTCTCTAAAGGTAAGCACATGTTGATGAATGTTCCTAAAAATGGATAACGGCTTAGACTCTCAGTTAGTATAAAATAACAGGGCGAAGTCAAGGAACTGAGCTAATTAACACAAACTGCAGAGCTGATGAACCCTGAATATCTGGAAATGCTGGGCTTTGGATTTTATAATTAGAATTCTGGTAGGAAAGGGAGACATGAGAGATCAAGAAAGCAATGAATTTTGTTACAAAACAAACCATATCTGACTCATCAGCATCAGCAGCAGAAAGATCTTTAAAATTTGTCCTTTGAAGCCAGGGTAATGCAACTGAGAACTGCTTGAATAAAGAGAATGGAAAAGCACAAAATTCACTCTTTCTTGTCTGGGTCTGTTTCCAATCTGTCATCTCTTTCTTTTCTCTTCCTTTCCACTGCTATGGAATAACACCCGACTCAAGTTATTTTCAGCTAGTTTCATTTCTCAGGTACATGAGAACATTTGGAGTGTGCCTATGAGGACAGCGGAGTTACTCAAAATTTATGTCAAAGTACGTAACAGCACATCTGTCTTCAGACTGTTCTTCAATCCCAATGCATCTGTACAGCACCGCAACATGAAACTAAATTAGTTATTATAATATGCTATGGTCTAGTTTCTTATTAAATGAATAGCATTCTCTGACCTTCCTAAGAAGACTAAGGTCACACCGGTTCGAAACGCCCGAACATCTGAAATGTTTAGTAAGAACACGAAGATAACCTGTATGGCTATAAGGTCTCCAAACGTACAGGGCTTGCCTGGGGCTCTGTAAGTGTTGTTTCCCCGATGAAGAAGGGCTTGTACGCGCTTCCCCGAGGGAAAGTGACTCACCATACCAGGTTGAGACCCAGCACACTGCAATGCAAGCAACGCATGAAACTCAGTTGCACCCTGTATGGAAATCCAGGCGTGACTCACGACACTCAATATAGAACCGCAAGCAGACATTTGCAATAACTAGGCAGATCTTTAACATCACGTCCCCTTACTCGGGTGCAGAGGCAGGCTGGAGGAGCAATCCTTTCGGATTCACCCAAGCGCTCAGCCAGGTACTTGATGCCATACATACGCTTAACCAGGACAGTCGAGTGATTTAAGACTAAGCACACGTTTAATGGTTTTACATCACCTGCAGCATGTGCTTAAATGACTTGCTAAACTGAACAATGCCCATTGTTTTCTGAGCTGATTTTCCTCAAGCCTGGGGAGGGGGGGGTCACACATGGTCTTTATAGAGAACAGTCTCAGACTGAAATGGGAGATCCTGGTAAATTTTCTGTAGCGGCCACTGGACTGGAGAGCCCCATTGCCTGAACGGATGCTTAACAGCTTGAGCCTAGCTTTTCAAAAGCACTGAGCAGCTGCACCCAGGTGTGCTCAGCACGGCTCAGCACCAGACTGGGAGCAAGAGGGGGGTAAAGAGATGAGGACAACATTCACACTGCCTAACTTTAGACATGTAAATTCAGCGCCTGAATTAGGCGTGTGATTCAGAAGTGAGCTGCCACGTACCGGTGAGACAGTCTCCTCTACGGTGTGATTCGTAACAACCTCTGAATTCTATCAATGCTCTAAAGGAGACTATTTCTATTGATTTTAAAGGAAATCTAAAGAAATATTCAGAGTACTACAAATACCCTTTCCTAAAGAATTTAAAATTCCATGCTCAAAGCGTGAAGGAATTTTGACTGCAGTGTTTTCACAAAAGACCCAAGACCCAGCATTTACAGAGCATGATACAATACTTACCTGTTGTCTCACAAAGCCAGCATTACTTAACTGTCTAAACTGTTCAAACCTCCCTACAGAGTTACGGCTATTTTTTGCATAATAAAAGTAGGGTTATTTTTCATTAGTGCAACTGCAGAAATACAGAATTCTTTGCCAAATGTACCTCAGCTGTTAAAGGGATTATCAAATGAACAAATCTCCCCTCCTCCTCTGCCACCCTCCAAAACAACCTCCATTATTATCAGTACTACTTTGATGCAAAATCTGAGCTGAAATTTAGCTTTGAACTCTGTTATAGCAAATTAGTGCTGCAGCTTCTTCCTTCTTGCTGTTCCTGCTAAGAGTTGCTATGTTCTGCCATCAAAGAGAGCTTACAGGGAGTCATGTAAACACGTACGTACTTTTTTTCACGTAAAAATACAAGCAATTAATTGCATTGACTTCAGACAGCCTGATGTAAGTCGCTGGTTAAGGAGCAGTTTTTAATATCTACAGGTATTTCCAGAAAAGTTTCATTCCAGTATGGTGCACCATTCTAAAGCGGGGTAACCGAAATACAGTGTAGAAAAGGAGAAACTCATAATTTTTCTAAACCCTCAGTTTTTAGTATGTCCCTCACAAACTGTGAATTAGCATGAAGGCAACTGAGTTCCCTATTGAACTGTGGTACTGAGCATTGCCTTGACTTCCTGGATGTTTGCGATGCTCTGCATCACACCATCGCTATTCTTAAGCGCAGGACTAATTCGCCAGGTCTAATGGAGCTGGCATATGGCTCTCTTCTTTGTCTAACCTTTATAGGTCTGTTTCACTTGAGCACTTCGTCCATCAGCGTATGCAAAGCTGCACGTCCTTAGTCCTAAGTGCATTTCCTTATCAGAATATATGGCACCGCATTATGCTGCATGTTTATGATTTGAAACACCAACTGATAACGTGGGCATAGTCAAACAAAATGGTACATGTAACAGCAACCAATTCATTTGTTTTAGGGAAAGAATATGACATCAGAAAGAAAGAGATATATGCCCAGCTACATTTGATTGGAGGTAGTCAAATAGCTGAAATGATATAACCATTAAGATACATTTTCATGATAACTGCCCATATTCACATATTATCTATTTATTTTTCTCTGGTGTCTTAGTGGAACTTGGAACATATTTGACCTATTTTTTTCCACTGGGCATTTACTGCGTTGCTGGAAGCAAAATTTCTTGTTCTTTCTGGTTACATTATCCTCATAAATTGCGATAAGAGAAGCAATATTTTTAATGAGTACTTGTGTCATTAAACAGAAAAATATTTACAGAAATGATCTCTATTAGTGCCTGGTAGGGTTGGAGTTTGAGCCTTTTCAGTCTGCAGTCAGAAATATTAGCTAGCCAAGTAATTGATTCAGAGCAAAATACACATTTCTAGAGTTGTCCCTTTCTCAAACGCTGTTGTGAACGGCATGGTTCCTAGGAGCTCTGGAAACAGACTTCCTGAAAGGAAAGATTTGATCAAACAGAAAGGTTTTAGGCTGTGCAGATACTCTGTGTCCGCACAAAAACAAAAATGGTGTTGCATAACAATGACCAGGTTTTTTCCTCTAATTTTTAAACTATAATTATTTTCAGAGCTGAACTAATTCAGGAGCCAACCTTCCTTAGGTTTGTAGTGTCTGGAAAACGGCAGTGGTAGAGGTTGGTTTGCTGTTGCAGGAGTCGTCTCTGAGGGACAGCGCTGCTCCTCCTGTTGCTCCGATGCACGAGGAGTTAAGCGTGGCTGTCACCTCCACGGTGTGATCTGCACCTAAGAGCTCATAAGCAACATTCAGATGTTTCCCCTTCCCGTGAATGTGCTCTTTTCAGACTACATCCACTCCTAATTTCTGATACTAAGATAATTCTAAAGCGAGTACTGTATTTGTAAAGTCCCCTGTTCTCTCTTAAAATAGCTTTCTTTTTACTGAAAATGCTTATGATTGTTTTCAGATTGAAGTGACTTTGGGAGAGGTAAGGAAGAGGACACTGCTTTTGAAAACTAAATTTCCAAGTATGGAGCTACAAGGTACGACTGATCAGCAACTCTGCTTGGATAACTCAAAACCGCTAAATGCAGTATGACATTTAAAAACCCAGCCAACTTGAGAGAAAATCCATTGTTCAGTGTGGAAGCTAGTTAATATTGCTCAAATGTAGACTTAGATTTCTTTTTTTATGCTACTTCATAAATCTATTTTCTATGCACATTTACTAAAAGTATTTACTAAAAGTATTTCTGCTATGGAAATGCAGCTTATTGAAAGCACATAAAATGTTTTAATTATCCTTACAGCATTTGACAAAGCAGGTGTTGTTAATTGACCAGTAGTTAGTTGAGACTTGAGAAGCAAACTAAATCAAAGTATAACCCACAAGTCCTCAAGAAGTTAAAGCTTTGGAAAGCAGACCCGTTCATCTCTGCACAGTGTTTGCTCAAACATGACGTCCTTTCAGCCTCACAGCGGGAGAAGGGGGTTCCAGGCGGACGGCTGCATCTTTCTGGTCACGTCTGGGCATCAGCGTAGGTTAGAGCAGCCCTGGGAACACCCCAAATTGTGCGCATGGCTACACGGTCCCCACAGAGCCCACTCCTTAGTACAGAAAAGCAAACAGCTACCCATAAAAAGCAGTTCTCCACAACTGTTTCCAGTATGTAAGGGTATATAAGGGCTTGTTTCTCTACTGAAATTTCGGCTTGAAATGCGAGCAGTGTGTGTGTGGGGAGAACCAACAAATATTTTAACTGCTGCTGCTTTGATGCAAGGAAGTGAAGACCTGCATATTTAATTCAACCCCCTGACTCATTCTGCTGTATTATTTCATTATAGTGCTTCTGACACACATGCCTGTATGTGAAATAGGCAGAATTTTGTAATTCAGAGCCATTGGGTCTGAATTACAGACAGTGCTGCTGCCACTGATGTCCGCAGCAAATCTTACTCTGGCTGCAGCTGTAAACAGTAAGCACTCCAGTGTTCCTGCTGAAGAAATCCTCTGCAAGTCTTCATTTTCAATAAATCACACATTTTCTCCACCCAACCTCTGGTTATTTCCTCAAGCCATTATTTTTAATTCTAAACTGTATTTCCCAGTCCTTTTAAGTCAATAGCTTGATTTTATCTTACTGTTTTCTTTACAAATGTTAAGACCACACACTGAGCTCTGCTAACACACTGTATTATGCTACTAGTAGACAAATTTTAACATCACATCACATACATGTTGTGGTTGCTGTTGGAACATGCCTTTTAAAAAATACCTTTATTGGATGAAATTGTCTCTTTCCCAAGAAAAATCTGGTTCTTCAATATAGTTTATTATGCCTTTTAAAATTCTGTCTGTTCAATAAAATCTTTGCTATATTATAAATACCTGTAACGAAAATATAATTTAAAATTCTGAGAGAAAACATTTTTTTTTTCCTTTTACATTTTTCACAAAACCCACACAGGCACCAAGGAAAGACTAACAATAAAAATAATTTACTCCTGTACAATCTACTCTGGGTTGGAAACATTCAAAAGAGAGATTTTAAACTCGTCCTCTGATGAAACTTTGGCTACAACATGGGAACTGATCTTAAAACAAAGGAGGGTCCTATGTTTTCCACTCGCTTAATCTGAAAACTTCTTTCAAGGGCTGACTGAGTGTTGCTAGTACTTTCGTTGCTCTAACATACCTGAACGAGGACTGGCTAAAATCGCTGTTATCCGAGGGAACCAGCCTCTGAGCTTCATTGCACAGGACTAGAAGTGGTCCTACCTCACCAGATGGGAATATTTATCGTGGAGATTAACTCCCAGTTCTGAAAATTAGACATTAGCGGAAATAAGTTAGTGCTTTCACTCTGCAATAGCAGCAATCAGAAATTTTTACGTTTTGCTTGTTCAGTAGTTATGTATTGCCAGAAAGCCTGAGTGTTGAAGGGACAGCACAAGAAAGCTTTCTGATTTGGACCACTTGCAGGGATTTTTTTAAGCACTTCTCATTCTAAGCAAATTTCTTAGTAAAGAGGGAGCGATTCAGTGTAAGAGACATTCAATGGTGGAGTTGTTATCTTTGAAGTATGGACTAGAAATACAGAAGAATTCTTCAAATCAACTAAGCTCAATCTATTTAAAGCCGGCAAAAAAGCAGACTAAGCCCAAGATAGGCATGAAACTGTCACAAAGAATGAATAAGCAGAGATTTTTAAATCTTAAGTTTGGTAAGACAATTTTCAAAGTTGTCTTTAAGCAGTCCCTTTTTCCATCAACGAAGACTTAAGTAGTGTTACAGTAAACAGATTTACCTTTAAATTACAGAATTTAGTGTGAAGTTTGAAAAATCTCTATCCGAACTGATGAATTATGAGCAAAATGCTGAATTCCTGTCTTAGAGACACTTGCATCATTTTAAGAAATAGACAGTGAAGGAGAATCAAATATTTCTAGAATGTCTGGAAAACACATTTCAATAGTAGATGACAAAGAAAGAAAAGTAAAAACCAGTCAGCACTTGTTTGGATTATCTTTAGCACTGCAATGAGATAACTATCCCCTGGGAATCTTCATTTCCTTGTTCTAGATCCCCTCCAATTTCTGAGCATCCAACAGTGCATTAGTTTTTTAAAATTATGAAAAGCAAAATAATGTCAGTCTTGACTCTGACTTTAAGGAGGTATGTGTGGAAAACTGTTTGTCTAGTATACTGCTAATGTTAGGGAGCCGCCTGCCCTTGCTGCTTTCTGACAGCCACCTCTGTTTCCTCCTCCTCCACCTTCTCCTTCCTTCTATTCCTCTCCCTCCTCCACATTCCATGTGCTCTTTCCCTCCACTTCTGAGTCCCTTCGCAGGGTATTTTTTTTAATCTCACACCTCTCCCCATCCATTTTGCCTTAACTTCCTAGGTATTTGGGACATGTTACAATCTACCACAGGCACTCCAAGATCCAGTCTTTAAGTGGACTTTGCTGGTACAGTTATCCTTTCTCTTCCATTTTGGCCACAGTTCAAGGAAAGGACAAAGCGATCCCAGCTTTGTTGTCCTGACTGCTGCAGACGTAGGGATCTCAGAAGGCATTTATATTACTTAACTTCAGAAATCTGAGACTCCAAAGGTCGGAGGTTGGTCCCCAAAGCTCATATAGTCGATACAAATAGATCAGTACTCCATCAGGTAATTCAGAATCACCGTAAAGACTAGCCAAGTGCTCTGAAATGCTATCTACAGGAGCCTCTGTCTTCATACAGGCTAGAAAGGCCAGGCTCATAACTCAGCCACTTCACTTAGGTAGTTAAAGTTAGGTGGTGAGAATGCCATCCCATGGTCTGGGATGCCTCATCTGGGGCTCCTTTATGTTAGTGTATGTCTGCCTGTAGTCTAAATCATGAATAGCTTCATCAGTGTTCACTGATGCTCCAGTCCAACTCCGGCCTCCCAGCTGCTCCTTCACGGGAGAACAGAAGGGTAAGGGAGCATTGTTGTTTGGAGAAGGAACAAAAAAACTGTGACAGAAGCAGTACTGGCTGCAAGTGTTAATTCTGGAATAAATGCCAAATATAAGAAAGACTGCAATATTCACTACAAATCCAGGGATGAGAGTATCTCCCCATAGCTTTCGCAGTTTGGTTCAAAACTGCTTGGTAATTCAGGTTTTGAATCCTACTGCATGCTAAGTGAATAGGGTGGAAGAATAAGTAATGTGAAAATTGTTTAAAATAAGAGCATTAGGGTTTTCAGGGGAATACTATTGCATTTCATGCCTGAGGGGGCAAATCTACTCTGGTGGTAATGAAGAAAGGCTTCGAAAAAAGCTATTACTAAAAAGCATCAGTTTACTGCCTTATCCTCCCACACCCGTTTTTCCCCTTCCTTGATATCTGTATTAAATATGAAGCAATCAAAGCAGCAATCACACAACTAGAGCATACAACAGACTTCTGAAAAAAACCTACAGGTGGGGTTGGGTGAATGAATATTTCCAACTCAGTGCCATACTCTCTAGTTTAGTTTCCTTCATTTATAATATCAACCAAGGCTTGCAGCAGTCTATCATCTCTATGCTTGTATGGTTTGGCATTGTAAAAAAGATCAACGTAGTCACTGTACAGACTTTCTTCTGAGTCTCTCAACTGGGAGGGCTTGTTTAATTTTTCAAGGGCTTGATAGAAGTGTTCATATGGAATATTTAACTTCTCACTTGCAGTCTTCTTTGGCAGTCGCTTCTGAGCCATCTGTCTGCTAAAAGCACTTTGCAGTAAATGTAGCATAGCCTCTGATGGGATTTTATCTTCTGCTTTGTCACTGCTACTACTGGTATCATCTGTGACTCTGGGTTTTTCACTCAGATTCTCCTGTGTGGTATGGTCCTAGAATACATATTAGCATAAAAAAGGTTAGGCGTCAATGAAAAACTGACTGGATTAAGATTTGCTCTGATCAGTGATTTCCATCTATGTGTGGGTAGATGCTATTTTTTCATTCAGGAGCCACTTAGCATCTAGAAAAGACCTCGACCATTATACACCAAAACAGACTATCAAAAGGACTATATTGTATAAAATATCAAATCCCCCCACAATGTAGGAAGTTATAAATTCAGATTCCACATTAGCAGGATACAACATGTCATTTTCTAGCAGAATTTGTCCCTGTCTTAAGAGATATTTCTGGTTGTACTATGGAAGACGGTTCCTCAGCAGTCTAAGTGAAGGAAATACATGCAGTGGTGATGGCAGCTCTGATTGTGCCACATACCCTTGTGAAAAGGACTGAACCGGTGCTTTCATATAACCTCCTCTGTAGGTGCTCTCACGTGAGAAAAGACAGTGAAGTATGGCTAACAGGTGGCCATGGCATGCATCTTGGGAACCTTGGAAGACTACTGCCAGATGCAGATGTACAGAGAAGTCAGAGAGAGGCATGATCTGGTTTCAGCAGTGTCTATTATGCCTCCCATACTGACACAGTAGTATGTGGCTGCACAGCTTCCTCATTTACACTAGGATTGTCTTTCTACCTGAACGCTCATTTTATCTTCAGTTGGTTTTTGCTATGTCCACCAATCTTCTCCGACAGTACCTCTTGAATTCACTTTTACTTTCTTCCAATTTATTTTCTTGCACATGGCTGACGCACCTGCGAACACTTACCTAAGGTATTTAAAAGCCATCATCATGTCTCCCTCAATATTCTCCTTCATAACCTGGCTGAGGAAGGTTAATCTCTCTATGGTTTATGGATGTCCTAATTACTTAATGGGGAGACAAACTGATGTGATGTGATTAATAAAGTATTCCGAAGATGTTGACATAATCAAGCATTGTGAAAATGTACAATACTACCATCCCATCCATCCAGAAACCCACTGTCACTCTCAGAAGCCTGGAGTATGTTTAAAGCACTCTACCTGAAAGGTAAAGAAGGGGTGACAAAGGAGCTAGCAGCAACAGATCCACTTAACCAAACCTTCTGAAGCAGTGAGTCCCTGATTTTTGTGATGTCTTTTTTTACTAACTTCCTTCCAAACTCCCTGGAAGCACTCCAGCAGGCAAAGTTCCTTCTGGATGCAACACTTGTTCTCACTAGAATTACATAAATTTAGTGTGTCTGTCAGAGGCGTCTTCCTCCCTCCTTGTGCCACTCACCTCCATCAGCTATTGAGCTCACTGCTTTAGTAGCAATATCCTCTTACCATCCTAAAACCCTTAGCTGTTGGCATATGAAAACAGAGACTAATAAAAATATCAGTTGTTGACATGGACAAAATTACTATACACAACTCAAAAGTGGTCAGGGGCTAGATGAAATGAATACTGAATGAATATGTGTCTTCTTACTAGGAAAAAATATCATTTTCTTATAAATTGAAAAATACCTAAGAAAAAAAATTAATGTAACACTACCTCTACAAAGTCTGTCATCTTCTCCACTCCTCTTCTGTCATTTTGCACAGCATTGTAGGATGTGTATACACGTGGCTGCTTCATATGTTCAGGCTGGGTAGTAGTGCCATGCAAAATCAATTTCCAATTTACAATCCTTCCTTCATTTTGTATTCTTCTGGACTAAAAGACAAGCATGGCATTAGCATAGGTTCTCAGAACATAAGAAGAGGAAACAGGACACTTGATCGTAAAGTAGATAGAAGTGACTAAAATAAATTATAAGGCTTTCAACATCTAGATTTAGACAATGATTTATAAGCACAAAAAGAGTGATATATTAGAGACAGGATATATCAGAAAGTGGGATTTAATACAATGGCTTAACTACTCCAAATATTCACATTTTGATGCAACATATTAATTAATCATGTAAGAATCAATGGAATTTTGTCATAACACAGAATGCTAAAAATTACTGAAGTATTATTTTGTGGTTTTATTATTTGTTCACTAAGCCATTCCTTGGCAATTTCCTCACAAAGTTACCATTGAAACAGTAATTTGGAATAATATTCTATAGTGCTGTACAACAACAATCTGAAACACAGCATGTGGAAGTGAGCAACAAACTTTGTTGCTTTGTCCATTAGTTTTGGTGGCAGTATTTAAATAGTAGAAAGTGGAAGAGACAAGTACAGAGAACACTGAAACTTTATTTTACCAAAGCTTCTTTCAGAATTTCTGCTCAGTTATTTAATGACTGATGATAGCTGCTGAAGCTCTTCTTTTCTAATAGAAGTCTATACCAAAGTTTACATACACAACTTACATGACAACTAAATTATGAGTAACTCTGCATGGGAATCTGTGATTTCAGTTAGGGTCATTAATATGAAAACTTATTTCAGGAATCACAAAACCCTACAAGCTGAGGAAAGAGTGCATTACCTCTTGAGGACAAAAAGCTTGGTTTATTGTAAGTTTCAGGAACCTCTCACTTGAAAATGGAAAACGAGAGATAATTACAAACAAAATGCTCTTCTTAACTTTGTTCCAAAAAATGCATTATATTAATTACAAAGAGCAGGATATCTGTAACCATGGGGTTATCTATAAGCCTGCAGTATTAACACTACACTGTTGATAATAATATTTGCTTCTACTGCCTTGTCCATCTGCTTAGTACTTGACATTATCCTCCTGTTTACAATTTGAGGCCAATAGGGGTTGGAGGCTCAGTGTCTGATAGGAAGCATTCAGTTTCTGGCAGGATCTGACCCCTAATGACAAGCTTATTAACAGGCAACTTCAATGAAATTCTCCAGAGATGAGTGCGCTTGATCACTCTCTCTTTGAAGAGAATGATTTTTCAGTTGCCTATCAAGCAGCTTTATTCTGGTGTCTCGCTGTTGTAATCCATATCCCCAGGTGGCTTTAGTAAACTTATTTATTTCATATCTGTAGACTTCTTGGCTTTAATCCTTAAACGTTGTTCAGCAGTAATTACTCTCAGAAAGAAATTAGGGAAAGGTATACATCAGAATAGCTCTCTGAGGTCACCAGAAATTCATTAATTCAAAAGGTTTGAGTTAATGAAAATTACGCATATGCACCAAGAGAAGACTACATCTATCCTGTGTTCTTTTCTGCAGAAAAACCTAATTTGCAGTTAATCATATGTTAATTCGATTACATATTTCACTCCATGAATCACAGAAAATTATATTAAGTGATTTCTTTCAGTGACATATAATGTGTGAAAAACACAGGCATGAAATTTTTTTGACAGGTACATGTCAGCGAAATGAGGATGATGCTTTGCATTTATGTAAAGAACAAGAAAATCTGACCCTATCTTTTTTCTTTAATCTTTAATCCAAATGGATATTTAGTTTAAATAAACTCTTGTTGTAGCTTGCTTAATGAGAAGACTCAGTATTCAACATGCTTGGTAGTGGTTAGTGATCGTTTCATCTGTGTTAGCTTCCAAACATAGCTAATTAACATACAGACATACTTACCACATCAGTAATTCTTAAAACCCAGGTGCCTGTTGGATTCTCTCCCCATGTGTGAACAGACATGAAGTCCCAGTTTTTAAAGCCATTGGGAGATTTATCTCTCTCTCTCAGCCAGTAAGACAGTGCTGGTCCCTGTGTTAGTGCAAGATCAACAGTAGTGACTGTTCATACACACCCGCTTTTACTTTTCACATTGCTCAGCTTGCACACTATCTAGTGCATAGGTAACCTGGAAAATACACTATTTAACAGTGGCTTGTAGAATGGGAAACATGCTATTTCTGATCAGTGGTTCCTTTAATTATTTTCACAGCAGTATTTAAGAGCATAAAAACTATCATATTAGGTCACACTAAAAAGGTACACCTTGCTTAGAGTTCAATTTCTAACACAAAAAAGTAGTGGGTGCACATAAAGAAGCATAAGAAACAGAGGTCAGACACAAGCAGTCTTTTCCACTGATGAACAGTTCAGGAGACTTCTGAGAGAGAAGTTCTGAAGGCAAACCAGCTCATGCAGTATTGTGAACCCAAAGCCTTACCCTGAATTCATCACTGTATTTTTTTTTTGGTGAGTGGAGGTAATGTGTTACAGCCTGGAAATCCAACAGGGTGAAAAGCATTTGCATTGTTATGATTATTACAAAAATGCTGCAGTTCACAAAGTATTTCTGCAGCAGAAGAGATTCTACTGCACAGTAGGAAATTTGTTGTGCTTGTTTGCATCTAAGGAGAGAGCAAGGGAGCTATATTTACATAATAAGGAGCAGAGAAGCCCCAGGGAGCCTGATCACAAGCTATAAAAATATTTAAAGGTAACACCATAAGCATAGAAAAGGAATGACATACATTTGGTAGTACTGTTTTGCAGGAAAGTGGAAAAACAGCAAGAACCAAGGGAAAAACAGTTTAACCATGAAGGCAACATGATACTACAGTGGAGGCAGCAGCACTTGACTATTGCCACCTCAGCTAAACCCACAGAAATACATACAAAGATGAAGAACATACTACTGTCGTCAGTCTTTCAAAAAGGGGTGTTTTTCTAAGATGAAGCCATGCTTCCTACATATTAGCACCAGAACAGTGTCTTGGGAGGGAAATACTTCTATAAAAGTAGAATGAGAGCTACTGTTGCTGTCATCTCCATGATGTACTTACAGACAGTCCATATATTTACTCCCAAAGTAGAACTTACCTAAGACGGAATTAAATTTGAAAATACCACCAAGATTCAAGGGTAAAACACCTCACAGTAACATCGCTCCCATAAGGCAAAAGGTAAACTCAGAAAAGGAAGAATTAAGGTTAGGCTTAAAAGGAATCCCACACAAGGTAGGGTTTGGAAATATACTGCACATACAGTATCTTAACCCTGCTCTCTAGTGAGGTCCTGCAACAATGATATGAACAAGGCTCTAGTGGTTTATTTTCTGTGAAGTATTGGATTAGCCTTTAGTATCAGTAAATTAGATCAGCCTGATGTTTAAATTCATATCTGAAAGCTTGACTTTTTTTTCTAATAATACCAGTTGATCTAACAGATCTTACTCTCTACAAAGTTGTTTACACTCATTCTCCTTTCTATTTTTTTTTCTCCTTATGGTGTTATTTCAGGGCATTGTCAAGATAGCTTGCCACATTCTAGCACATTTAGTATAGCTGTACTAAAGTGCCTAACAGAGACACTGTGTTTTTAAATACAGCAATGGGAAGACACAGTTACATGAAACCGACAGAGTCAGATTTCCTCAGTTTTCCATTAGTTTGTTAAATCACAGTAAGGCTGATAAGCACTATTGAAGTATAATTTGTTGTCTGCCAGGAACTGTGTTTCTATAGGTCCTGTTGCCAGAACGAAAATGTATTAGAAACAGTGCCTTCATTTTCTGAAGTACGATTTTCAAACCTCTTCTCACAAAAATAACCCAGAACATGCGAAGGCTGAAAAGGGGTTTCAGAGAACCAGTTCTCTAGTTCCCAGGATGCTTTGTCCTCACCCTCTCCTGTTGGAGGTCACTAGATTTGTCTAACGATATATTTAGCTCTTTTTAAACCACTGAAGAACACAGAGGTGGTTTTTAATGAAATAAATGTTACACACTACGGCAACACAAACAAAGCATGTCTTTGCCTCCTGTACCTGATGGAGATACCAGAGTGACATGAAGATCACCTCTACGGGAATACTCAATCGTTGCCTCAAGCTGCACATGCTCCAGAGATGCAATGGAGTTTTCTTGACCCTCACAGGCTTTTGTGGGAATTTCAATGATGACTTCCTCATTTGCTCTTAATAATCTGGCAAAATTACAGGAGTTCTTTGATTACTCACAGAAACTTTTGATTCTGGATCATTATGTGAAGTGCAAATGACACATTTAACACCCATTTCAGAATGATGAGAAAGGAAGAAGTAAAGACGAATTCTACATTTATTATTTCTTTGAATGCTCCAGGGAAGTTCTGGAAGCACAGATACTACTGAAGTGGACCAAGTGATAGGCACTGCATAAGACAGACTCGTGCAACACACTCTGGAAGCAAGTAAGCAAGTTTGATAATTAAGGGTTTCTGTCAACACTTTGTCCCACAGAGACTACAAAAAAACAGTCTTTGCAGGCAGCTACATCACACGACTGTATCAGACTTACACTTACTTGCCTCATTCAAATATCCAGAAGAGCTGTTATCATGGAGTTGAAATATTGCAGCAGGCACAGCCGTTTTAACCCTTTGTGGTCAATGCCATCTCAAGGAAAAAAGCTAACATATTCTGTACATTCTCTGAACAGAAGGCTACCGTGCATAGCTTTCTCTGCACAATTTCCATTACTTCTAATGAGAATGGGACATCTAAATCTCCACATAAATAATTCTAAATTCAGAATCATGGGATCTTTGTTTTTATAATGTAACATAGAGGACTGCAATAAAAATACATAAGCAGCAAGTATTACATACATCACTACTGGATCAACATTCTGTGGAAAGGAGAGAGCTCATAAAAGCAAATTGATAGTAAAATAGCATAAATAATAAGGTTACCAAGCAATGACACTCCAAAACACTGTAATATGTTTCTACAGACAGATTTTTGGTGCACTCACACAGTGTAATTTCAATCTTTGAAACAGCTGTATTTTTCTAGACAACAGATCCGTAAGTGAACAAGTGGAGACAAAAACCATCTCGATATCCTTACTGATTAACCAGCTTAGTGACTAATTATAACTTACCTGTATGTTGAGCTCAGTCTGGGCTCACTATGCTGGGAGCACTTGTGAATGTGGCTGGTAAGTCTTTTCAGTGAGCCTTTGAGACACTTGTGTTTCATAAGAGATGTGCTACAGATGTGACTAAAGCTCAATATATCACCTTGATTTCAACATATACTATGCATGTCACAGGAGAATAATTGCTGAGACTGATTACAGACATTTTTTTTTTTAAATCCCTAGGGGACTTTGGTATCTTTTTATTCATCTTCTGATAGCGGTCTAAACATTCGTATCTTATCTGATCGGGTTCAATCTCACAGTATCATCCATCCATACGCTGGCTGCACAAGCAGACATAATAATCTTATTCTTTGTTAAGGTCTCATGCTAGTAATTTCCATCAGTCTTACACTAAAAAAAGCAAGCAAACAAACACTCCTTGCCTGCCCCTGAGGAATACACTAAGGCAAACCCAAAGGAATCAAAAGAAATCTCTTTGGTTCAGAGCAATCTGTGCAGAATACTATCCTTCAGGCTTTACTAAGATAGACATAAGCTTAGTTACCGCTAATGCAAATTCTTACCTTGGTTCAAAGCTTTTGTCTTTGACAATACACTCTCTCTTTTCTGGTACGCCTTTCCATCTTTTGGGATCAGCTAAATCTACCAACGCATTGGCATTGAGTAGTCCAAACCCAAATCGGCTGTTGACCATCAGTCCTGCTCCATTCTTTTTCCATCCTGGATTTCCAGCCAGTGGATCGTATTCTGAGGTCCACACTACCAAGTGCTGCATATCCCTCCATGTTAGATTTGGGCTGTTGAGAAAATGTTCCTGGTTAATTGTTTCAGGATCTATCTGTCATTTTTCTCTCAATTATTAGTCTGCAACAGAACACACTTCAAATGTATATGGCATCCCATTATTTTAAAATTTAGAGCATGTCGCATGCTTATCCTCACAATACTTCCCCAGGTAGGCAAGATTTCTGTGTAAATGAAGAATGGGTGCCTAGCAAGATTAGAGTCCCATTCTTCAAAATTATTCAGGCATTTAAAGTTAACTAGCAAAACTAGTATTTCCCACCAGTCTTTATGGAACCCGGACTTTGAAAATTCGCTGGGTATTTGGTTCTATCTGTGATTAACTCTGCCCTTTAAAATATGGCCCTAAGTATCTTGGCTTATGTCATCAAAGGAGTATGCCATAGAAAATGGAGCTGAACCTACACCACTCAAGTACTAAGCCTACGCCCTAATGCCTGAAGTGTTTTCTGTGAAAAAGCCATGGTCCTGTCCTGTCCTGTTCTTTCTTACCCTCTGAAAGTCATACTTTCTGACTACCAGCCCTACAGGATCTGAACCTGCCTGCTCCCTGCCTGCTCTGACAGTCAAGCTTGAGTACCTTCCATTTTATGTCTCATCATTGGCAGTAAAGGTTCTGTAAATTGACTAAAGACTTAATTTAAACTCCAGCAACCTATTGTCTTCAAATTATGTTCTCCTGATACCTGTGCAGCCTCATTGCTTTTAAGTGCAATTGACCAGAACTCAGTAAACACTCGTTGCCAATGCACAAAATGGACTAAAATTCCCCGGTCATCACGTTTTACTTAGGTTGGTTCTGCTTTGCTAGGAAGGTGTTGAGGCAAGCAGCTGCTTATTTTAGTCATCAGGCTGGGCAGGTCTGACTGACAAAAAGTGGAGCTGCAGCATGAGATGGTGCCACTTCAAACAGACAACATTTCGGGGAAGATGGTGGGGTGGCTAAGAGAGCAGAGTTTCAAAGGTAATTGTGTAACATCTTACTTTGCTTCCAGTGCTAGAGCAAAAATTCCTGCTGCCAGTGGTGCAGATGCAGAGGTCCCAGTGTGAGTCTCCGTACATTCATTGTGAAGATCAGCACTTGTCTGACAGAAAACAAAAAAAAAAATAGATTGCATGAATAAATAGTTGTAAATACAGTCGTATTCACACTCACCAACATAACCATGTATCCTTTACTTGGTGCGTATTAATACATTGCTAACCAGCAGAAAAAGTGATGGATGTTTAAATCCGTTCATATTTCAATCCATTCTTTTTACTTCTACTATAATTTTTGTATCAAAACGCTTTGTGTTGGAACAAAATACTCCCACACTGAATATCTTATTTTATTCTAAGGTTTCACAATAAGTGTTTCAGGCTTACTGGTGAATCATAAAAACAGATCATTGTGTTGGGCCTAGAACATTTAAAATTACTGCTTGCTAGAAAATTACTCATAGGATTTGTATTGGTGTTCTGCTCCCTCTTCAGCAGAAGAACTATAATTTGCAATGAAACATGTTTTATTTGGAAATTAAATACCAAACTCATCTGCCCATGTATCTACATCTCGGCTATGAAGAGAAGCCACTTAGGAAGGACTGATCTCCTAGCTAACTTGGAATGACATTGTTTTAATCACCATCAATGTAGTTTATTGTAAAATTAGCATCCACCAGGGCTGAACAGAAATTATAGGTACTTCAACATTATTTTATCACAGCAATTTTCTTCAGTACAAGTTATTTCTTGCACAGTTAATGAAGGCACGCAGGCTGATATGCCTGCTTGCTGAGTACCTTCTACAGGTTTGGAAGCACTAATGTTGCTGTCGTAAGTGCGAACTCAGGGGCTGACAATCTTACAAAAGCTAATGGCAAAGTATACCAGAGGTACTGACTCATATGGTACACTAACTTCACAGGTTCTTTTTCCTTTTACTCTAAATCTCTCCTCATCTGCCCCTTCTGAAGAATGGGACCATTTCAAACTTCACACAGAGACCTCTGTGATACACAAACAGCAGACAAATTCAGCATGCTGATTTAATTGCATTGACACAATGATTTTGTTTAGCCATTGCTTTACAGTAGAAGATGTTCCAGGAATACAATCACTTTTTGGATTACAAATCCCTCAGTGTTGCAAGGCAAAAGCACTAAGCATGTAACACATAACTTAAAGCAGGCATTTGAAACCAAGCATTTAAGAGCTCTCACTTGTTATTTGCATATATAATACATTTCTATCTTTGTTCTGAATCTGGTAAAAACAACCTACAATTCTTTGGTCAGTATAATCCCCACTGCTGTATGCTGTGGCCAGAGTTGAAGAGCACTTCTCGGCATACCAGGGAGAAAGGCCTTGCTGAGAAGCACTGCTAATGGAGATAGTGTAGATACTATCAGTGTAACCGTCACAGTCACAGTTGTCACCCTGACGGCCTCCATTCCCAGAAGCCCATACGAAAATGGAGCCTTTCCCATTTCGGCCCTAGAGAAAATGGAAATGAGTGGTTATCAAAGAGCTTTCAGTCTCTGTAACGTATTCTTAACAACTCCTCCCCCCCCAGAAGCCTAATGTAGGAAACATTTTCAGGTAGAAAAAGACAGTTTTCCATAAGCACTGTAGAAGACAGAGACAGAAGAAACCAGCTACTTTAGGTGTCCTACTTCACACCCTGCAGTATATCTCTTAGTTTGACTGGTCTAGGTTTAGTGTTCCAGGCACAGCGACCTTCCTCAGAATAGGTTTTTAAGTTAAAAACAGAGCCTGTGCTCAACAGGTAAGTTTTCCCAAATGCTGATGTTTTCGTCCTGAACATTTCCAGGAAAAATGCCCATTTTTTTTTAAGAAATAGCAAGTTTATCAGGGGTTATGTCACTTGCCTTTCCTGTAATCACAGAGGTATGGCTAAGCAGTATGAATGATGTACAAGATACGACTTTTCCACTAATTTATTTTTTGTAAGGAAGCCTTTTGCAGTTGGCATTCACTTGCTGAAACACAGTGAACCAGCAAGCACACGTGACTGAAAACCCTCCCTTCTCTTACAGATCTGTGGGCCAGCACCCCCCCGTCTCCAGACGTAACCACGTTCATTCCCTGCTCGGGTCTCCAGTGTGTAACGAGGGAGCAGCAGCTAACAACTGATGCTGGCAGCTGACAGCATGTAAGCCATCACAGCTATCATAGAGGAAACACGTATCACCCTATCCAGTCTTAAGCTGTGCTAGTCCTTCAGAGGAAAAAAACATCCATTTCGTGTGAAGAGCAAAAGTTCATATGTTGTTCATTATTCATATGTGTACATTCACTGGAAATAGCAGTTGAAATATAGATTTTTATCATCGCACTCAGATGAGATTTGCAGTTATTCATGCAAGTGCTAAGACATTTGCAGCACTTAAAACATGAAAAATAAAGAAAAGTAAGCTGTACTCTGTGATACAACTGTTAAAATGTGAAGGACAAGCCATGTCAATCACAGAAAATGAGATAGTACCTTCCTTAGAGAATAAAGGCTGCAGTCCAGAAAAGCACTGGTATATGTAAACACTTGCTTTGATTTCACTTAGAGTGCTATTAACGCCTCTTAAATGCTTAAGGCTAAGCATACGCTTAAGTGCTTTACCAGGCCAGCAATGAAGGCATCAGGGATGAAAGCTGCTGGCAACCCCAACTCTGGCTGCTTTAAGCAGAATGGAGACCATCCAGATCCTTGCAAAAGGAAGCCTGACAAATGAATGGGTGAATTTGCTCCCCTTGTGAAATAAAACAAGTTGTAAAAAAAAAGATACATTCTTCACCAAACAACTTGCTTTTTCAGAGTAAGACCACTGAACATTGGTTCCTTAATTACTGCCTTTAATTCTCCCTCTTCTCTTGCTGCCTACCTATGGACTTAGATCTCTGTTTATCACCAGCCCACTCCTCTCGGTCTCCATTCTTCCCTCAGAGTATGTTTGTCAGCTGTCAGACTCTTCTTTCTTCTTCTCTCCTTCTGTCTGCTAATGTTAACTGCCCTTTTTCCAAAATCCTTTCTCTTTGCTTCTGTCCTTCAAGCTTTCCTCCATTTCTCTACTCTCCCATCTCTGATTCAGTCTTCCTCTCTGTATTAGTACCTGTCCATCTTTAGATATCTTTTCACCTCACTAGCAAGAGCAAGAGTAGTTTATTAATACATCCCCAGTAGCTCTCAGTTTGCACCCTACTTATCACCCAACCAGATCTGAAGAGGGTAACATAGAAAAGAACTGTAAAAACATTGTTTCCAATACTCTTCATCATGCATTTTTACTATCTTCATTTTAATTGGATCATGATACACACCAATTTATAAACTAATGCAATTAACACAATACAAGCCCATCCACAGGGTGCTAAAATAGATCACTATTTCAGACAGCAAAATATTCACAAAGCAGAAATTTTGTATTAAATTTTATAGGCTTTCAGTGCAGAAATCCAATTACTGTTCAGTGCAAAACAAGCAGCAGAGAAGGGTGGGGGTAGGGCGAGTCAAAGGCAGCAAAAGTAAGGATGGAAAAAGAAAGCTTACCTGTGGAGAATAGCAGCTTAAAACCAGCTTAGAAAGCTCTAACGGTGCTTTTTTAAAAGTCCTGTTCTGGCTGGTAATTTCTCTGACCTGTACTATTAAAATCTATCTCCTCCTTTTCAAATACGTTTAAGCAAAGAGAACACAAACCATTTTCATTTCTTTCCTGATATCAACCATTTTAAAAATCTGTTCTCTGCCACATTTTATCGTATCTTCTCTTAAGTATCATACCTGTTTTATCCCATACTCAAAAGCCTTCTGTGCCAGTCTCCCAGGTCCCTCCACAGTTTTACCATCATCATTAGGGCCCCAGCTCGCACTGTAAATATCCACGTGTTCTGGATTGAAACCGATTGAACTGGCTTCAATAGCATCGGTGACTATTCCATCCAGCATTCGTATACCTTAACAGAAAAAAAGAAGCAGACTGGATTTGCTTTCTGTTCCCTCCTCTTTGTCTTTGTTAACTGTTTGTAAAGTTTCCAGCAAAATTAAACCATAACTATTGCAACCACAGCCTACTGCTGTTCATGTAAATAATACGGAGGACAATTCATGTCAGTCTGAAACAGTACACTTACCCTTTATTTGCAGAGCTCAGCGCTCTCTACAAACATTTTAAAAAACCCTCTTAAAATCTTGGTTGCCTCTTATTTCTTTCTTTCTGTCTTTCTACAGAGAGCCAAGAAGATGACGTTTTGCTTACTGTTCCTGCTTTTTCTTATTGCATTGAGCTCTTTCTTGACTCTGTTCCTCTCTGTTAAATCTGTAGCAAAGACTTCTCAAACTGGTAGCATGTCACTAAAATTAAATAGGTTTTATCAACATTACTTTTACCTTTAAGAGTTCCAAGAGTTTTAGTTCAAAGATGTAGTTCTGAATGTTCTCATTAAAACACTTTGTCCTCACAGTCATTAAGGTTTTGCTGTCTTTGTGACGCTGCTATTTCGCTAGCTCTTCAATCTTCACCACAAAAAATTCTCACTGTTGTTTTACTGCCGCGTTTTTTCTACTGTGAGCAATCCAGAGATGCCAGAGATATCTAGCCATTAACATTTTATTAGGAACTGCATGATCTAATCTTCTTCAGAGCAAGCCTGATCTCAGTGGTACTTAAAATTCAGTGGCAGACAGAGGTTCATCTGCACTGGATCTCTCACTCTGCAAATCCCTAGCTCTGCAGTAGGACTGCTACCACTGGCCAGTGCTGGAGGAGGATAGAAATAGCAGAAGTCTGGCAAAATTCCCACTATGGCATGGCTCTCCCAGCAACAGCAGCAATATAAGAGCCACAGCAGTCAGGATTCAGCCTATGTTTTCAAGCAATAAAAATGTCTGGGTTCTCTTGAACTTGGCAAGTTAGTACTACAGCAGCTGCACCATTACTGGCAGTTGGTGAATTATGAGTACTCATTTTCTAGTATTTTCCACAAAATGCAGATTTTTCCAAAGCACGGCAGGCAAAATGTGGTCGTTCTATTTAAAAAAAAAAAAAAAGAACACACCCCCCACACACCTCACCCTTGCAGCTCAGTGTCTTATTCTTTTTTATACTACCAAGCAGGGACAAAAAGACTGCAAGCATGATTTTTTTCCCAAATGGCTGGCCTCTAAGACTCGTAATACCTCTGAGATAAAGCTGGGCTTTATTATTTCATATTAATTAGTAGCAAAAAAAGACAAAGGAGTTAATCCGCGCAACCACTGCTACTCCACTATCACTCACAAAGCTGGGAAAAGAATCAAGGTATATCCTGTGCCTCAGGTACTAAGAACACCACTTACCCTGGATAGGCTTAAACTCATAACATTCTGAATACTCTTTTTTCAGTTGGCTCAGAATTGTGAGATTCTCTCATACCAGCACGCTGTGAGCAAAGATCTGCCTGTGTGGAAATGACTGCAAGCTCCAGTGCGAGCTTGCAACACATAATGAGATACTGGGAATGCAGACAGTAGTGTACAGATATTTCCCACAGAAGAAGACAAAGCCAACTCTGCAGATAAATAATGTAATAAGGAAGAAAACAAGAACACTGACAACACACTGACGAAAACAGTTCAAGGAAAAAAACCGCTGTTTTGTCTTTGTGATCACCAAAATTCCCACTTGTTTAAGTCAACTCAGGGATTTGATGACTGCAGTGATAATTCCCTAAGCAGATTCCAATTACGTCCTCTTGCATAAACTCTCCTATTCTTGCACATGCTTGCTCCCATCATCAGTCCCACAAAATCAAAAGCAGGCAAAGCCCAAGGTAATTTCAGACACATACATGTATCTGCCTGGCAGAAGGCTATTTTTAGCAACACGTCACTGTGCGGGAACTCTCAGCCCAGTCCTTTGTAAAATGGAGCTTCTTAATCATTTGATTTCCATGGCAGCACCAGAGAAATATCGTAGCACAGTGCTATGGTTAGGTATGTGTGAAAATACATACACCCTGCTTTACTCCAAAGGTGATCGATACACACACCTTTCTTAGCTCTATACAGAACAAGAGGTGAATGTTAAAGGATGCTGAAAGGTGTCACTTTGAAAACTGGCATTAAGAAGTATCTTTTTTCACACAGCGCACAGAAAAGCCTATAGGATTCACAGCCACAAAGTACTGAAGAGACTAATCAAGGTTTCAGAATAGGGCCAGGCATTGATGTGACTAGTGAGAACACTCAGGATTACTAAAGTCAGTATTTTCACGGAAAACAAAGAATTTTGAATGGAATGTTTTGTTTTACCCTTCAAGGCAAAGTTAAACCAACCTCTCTTGCTGAAGGTTAGAGAACAAGGTATTCCACATGTCAGGGTTTCTTTCCCTAAAGCAGCTATTGCTGACTATCAGAGAGAAGGCATTGGCTGTGGACCACTGGATTTATCCAGTATGGCAATTGCTACAAGCAAACAGCCACTTAAAGAAGTCATCCTGAACTAATGTCAAATTGAAGTGTGTAATGTGTCATTTCATGGATTTAAAAAAAAAAAACAAGAAAAAAAGCCTGTGAAGAAATGAATCCTGTATAGCTTGGAACATCAAAAAAGCCTTCCAACGTTTAGCCACTCCAAATTTATCTGAATATTCTGAAGAATTCTCCTATATTCCACTGCTCTTTGAACATATTTTTGTTACATCCCTATCTTAATCAGGCTGGTCACATATAACAGCTTACAATTTCTTTCAACTTTTCCAGTCTTTCTCCTCCCCCGCCCAGGTATAAGCAGCTTTCTGGGTAATGTGGATTGCTGGACTGGTCTTCCTCCTGTTATTTTCCTTTTCTAGACAAATCACCCCGCACAAATCTGTAGTTTGCATTTGCAAATGAACGCAGAGCATATGCAAATAACTGTGGAAGAATCTTCTCTGTAGATGCAAGTGCCTTAAAATATGGGCACAGTGGGAGTTCAGACGTCTTTGCAGCTTCATCCATTTTGCCCTGCTTTGAAAATTTGGCGTCTTCGTCTTATGAGTGAGATATTTTATTTAAACAGACCATGACAGCATAATGCATTATGGCAAAGGCAGACTGCAAAGCTGACATCTATGACAGCTCAGCAGAGTAAACGGGAACCTACAAACATAAGACTGAAATGGTGGGAACGGCAGTTATGGGTGTCAATTGCCACTCATCGTCCCTTTGTTTAAAAGGAAAAGAGAGAGTAATGGAAAAACTAGGACTGTACAAGTATCTTCCTCTGAGCTAAATAACCATTTGCAACTGATACTTTGATCATGACTACTTCATAAACCTCTAATGGATTAAACTTCTAGTCACTGCTTCAAAAAAAATGGCAATATTGATTGACGGGCAAGCAAAACTCTACTTATTTTCAAAATTAACTTATGATGATAGTAGAGAAGTAAGCTGTTGAAATAAAAACCACAGCAGTTTGAGTATCTTGACTGACATGACCTTTCGAATGTAATTGTGCAGATGGAAACAATATGCTGCAAGCAAGAGTGGGTATAAATTTGTATATTCTTACTTTCACTCTACTCAATCCCTCTCCTCCCCCATGCCACCTCCTTCCAGGATAAGCAATTATAAGAAGTGAGTCCATCATTCCTTAAAAGATACAGTCTTCTCTCTGGGCACAATATAGGTTGTTGCTATTATTATTATCATCATCATCATCATCATCACCACCACCTATATCGTTGTTGCTGTTGTTACATATTCTACCCGTATTCAACTGATAACCAAATTCCAGAGAGTATGTTGACATTCAAGAAATGCTGTCATACAGATGTAACACTGCACTATGGCCAGACAGGATTTTGTAGCGTAATACTGCAAGATTGATGCTTTCTGAGAAGGACCAATCATTTGTATTTCAGATTAATGGTAGCTGAAAACCCTCAGTGCTTCACAGGATCTGTCTGGTTGCCATTCATATTAGACATCTAATTATTTCTGTTTTCTTACCTCCAACTTTGGAATTGTAGGCTACTCCAACTCCACATTTTCTGTTGTTGGCTTGCATGGCAATTTCTCCTGCACACCGTGTCCCATGCCTGAATAAATACAGCAAGAATGAACAACTACTCATAACTTCTTTGTGTAATGTACACAAAGACTCATCCCTGACCTTCTTGATTTGGTGCAATTTTTAATGAATGCAATGCAGCTACTGAATAGCTTTTGAGGTGTATCTACATGATACAAAAATACTTGTTTCTCTTAGGCTTCAAGCAATGTAATTTTATCTACTTAATGATCAAAGGATCATCATGATGAGATGATAAATACCTGACCTAAGTCACACTGAAGTCCATAGACCTGTTAGATACCTGTACTTTAGTAGAGTGCAAAAGTAGCGTAAAATTATGGGGCTAAGAAGCTGCTAAACTTCTACAGACAGAAATATGATACAAGTCTTTTTTAATCACACATTTAGATACCCTTTTTTTAATGACTGCATTTATTTAGTGTCCTGGTTTCGGCTAGGACAGAGTTAATTTTCTTCCTAGTAGCTGGTATAGTGCTGTGTTTTGGATTTAGTAGGAAAAGAATGTTGATAACACACTGATGTTTTTAGTTGTTGCTAAGTAGTGTTTATACTAAGTCAAGGATTTTTCAGCTTCTCATGCCCAGCCAGCAGGAAGGCTGGAGGGGCACAAGAAGCTGGGAGGGGACACCATCAGGACAGCTGACCCAAACTGGCCAAAGGGATATTCCATACCATATGACGTCATGCCCAGTATATAAACTGGGGGGAGTTAACTGGGAGGGGGATCGCGGCTCGGGAACTAACTGGGCATCGGTCAACGAGTGGTGAGCAATTGCATTGTGCACCACTTGCTTTGTATAGTTTAATTCTTTTAGTATTGATATTGTCATATTACTATTATCATTATCATTGTTTTTCATTCCTTTCTGTCCTATTAAACTGTCTTTATCTCAACTCACGAGTTTTTTTTCCTGATTCTCTCCCCCATCCCAGGGGTGGGGGGGCAGTGAGCGAGTGGCTGCGTGGTGCTTAGCTGCCGGCTGGGGTTAAACCACGACATTTAGGATTTCAGAAAGTGAGTCTTTAAAGTATCCTCACCATTGCTACATTTTTCTTGTAACCAACTATTTTCTATGCAATTATTTTTTGCCATAGGTGATTCTTATTCCACAATACAGAAAACCTTCGTGTAAGTGTGATTGTAAAAGAGTTGTATTATTTAATACTACAGATTGTTATTCAATGAAGTGTTTGAATGCTTCTGGGCTGAATTCCATTTACTTATTAATAAAGATTAGAGGTAGTACAGGTAGATTTAAGAGATAATGTCATCGGAACAAGAGGATAATGGCTTCTTGCTCTTAAATAACACTGTAACTAAGTAGAAATGTCATTTTTCAAATGTCTTATTCATGGGACATTTATCCTTTGATTGATTGGTTTTTTTCCCTATACACTGATCTACGTTTTGGATTCTACTGTATTGTCTGATAGACAATAGGGAACCTCAGTTTCTTACTGTATCTTTATTGAGTACCGGCATCCTAATTGGTTTAAGAAATTGGCTTCTTCTGAGTACCAGCTTTTAAAGAGGTCCATCCTCCTCTCTTTCGATGGACAAAATCCCTCCCTGAGCTACCATGGACACGCCTAGGTGTCACAGACCCATCAAGATGTTCTGCAGAGTATCAAAGAGGTAGCTCTAGAGAGGGCATCAGAGAAAATTCCTCTCTCGTTCCAAGATGCACAAGTCCACTAAGTGAACTGGCTGGTTGTCTTGTGTTCAAGCCTTTTGAAACTTCCTAGGTTATTACCTTGAGGACATTTAGGCCAAATATGGTCTAAATAAAGTTTCCATATGCCTCAGAAGAGACAGAAAGATTGTCGCGGGAGTGAATGAAACCTCCTCCAGTGTCTGATCGTGTGTCATACCCCTATGAGAGGAGGTCAGAAGCATGACTTCACCTGTGATTGCATGCACTGAGCTAGAAGCTATTCTATTGGTCCAAAAGGTACTGCCAGAACTGGAAAAGAGTGACCTTAGCTACAAAAGCTGACCTGAAGGGATGGATTTCTTGGTAAGTTCCTCTAAGACACAGTCTCTTCCAGAGCCCTTCATAGGAGACATAATTCTTTTAAAATTCCCAGTGCAAAGCAGAGAACTGAAGTCAAAATCTGCTTAGGGAGCTATCATTCTAGAAACACACATGGTGACATGAACAGATCGTTCCCTTCAGCTTACAGAAACATATCAGTACTTTACATATACAAAGATAGGAAGAAATTCAGGACATTATAGGGAGATTACAATTATGAAGCTCTTCATCTGGGAATTTAATTTCCTTAGTTTCCAGTGTTTGTGCCAACGTTATGTGCAAATGTTTGTGCAAACTGAAATACAACAGGTTCCGTCCGAACATCAGGAAACACTTTTTCACTGTGAGGGTGACTGAGCACTGGCACAGGTTGCCCAGGGAGGTTGTGGAGTCTCCCTGCTTGGAAATACTCAAAAGCCGTGGATGTGGTCCCGGGCAACTGGCTCTGGGTCTCCCTGCTTGAGCAGGGGCTCGGACCAGATGACCTCCAGAGGTCCCTTCCAACCTCATCCATCCTGTGATTGTTATACAAATTATTCCTTTTACTATATAATTGTCATAGGGGACATACATAGATATTTCTGCATTTGCATGTTCTAACACAAAAATTAATAACGTACTGTTTTGTTCTCTTCACACAACTGGGAGGCTACTCACTTGTTTTCATTTGTTGGGTCATATCTAGGAAAGGGATCATGATCGTTGTCGTTGAAATCATAACTTGCCTTTGGATCCTACATTAAAAAAAAACAGAATTAATTCGGACAACTAGAAAATGCATTATAAAATGTGCAACAAAAAGGGTTCTAGAGTCTGTATTTATTTATTTGGTGTGCCTCATGTTGACAGCAAGCAAGCTGGTAGAATTTGATGGGCATTAACAATTCCATAAATTTTTCACGGAGCTTTAATAATTCAGCAGTAAACCACTGTATACAAACATGCCTGGGAACTAAATCCACTGAGGGAAAAAAAAAAAACAACAAAAAAACCACCCCACTATCATTGCTAAGTAACATTCAGCTTCCTGTGACACAGACCAGGTTCCAAATTATGCCTAAGGCAAATATTTCAGTCTCTGTACTGTAGGAGCTGACTTACAGAACAGACAGCAAGCTGGAGACGAGTGTCTGTATATCAAATTTACAATTGATTAATTTATTCCATAGCATTCTAATACCCAAACTTACATAGTTAGCATAGATGTCAGTGTGATTCCACTCCAAGCCATCATCTAGCACTGTGATGACAACACCCTTGCCTGTAATCCCTTTTTGCCATACAGGAATAACATGGAGATCCAGTTTGGGCAGCGATGGTGTTATTCTTGTATCTTGCTGGGGGACAGAAAGGATTAAAATATGTCAACATTTTTATCCATTTATGCTACACAGGTCCAAAGTTGTATTTTAAAGGTGCTCTAAATCATCCCAGCCTGAACTTGTATATTTTGCTCAAATTTTGCAAAGATAAAACAAAAATTAGTTTCTTCAAATACTTGTAGCACTGAAAGATTTACCCCGTTGCTTGAAGATCCCTGAAGACCACCTCTGAATAAAGAGCATCTTGTATTTATTGGAGGTAGGCAGCAGAAACATGGGAACGGTAGGGAGGTACTGATGAACCTTGGAACGTTGAGTTAATAATCAGACCTGCTAATGTTTGTTCTTTTCACTTGATGAGAAGCTGAGACAGTGCCCCACAGTACAGTGAACTGCATTTTCTCCAAATGTGTTTTCTCCCTTGACATTCAAGTTAGCCAGAGCAAAATAATTAATGGATAAAACAATTAAGGTAGTCGTTTGGTTAGGAACAACTGTGCTGAATCACAACTTTCTGTTTACTACCCTCATTACTGCTCCTGTGGTAAATCAACTGGAAGCATGAATCATCTACAGCCTTCTCTTCCACAGCAAGTTCTTTGATGAGGAGCTCCTAAATGGGTCATTTTTCCTCTCTAATATTAAATGTGCAGTACATACATGTAATTTAGAAAACTTGCTTACAACCCCATAAAAACACAGATGTAAAAAAAAGCATTTTCTTTCTGTTTCTCTGTGCATAATTACATTAGTTGATCGCAGCTTTTTCATTTCTTTGTTTCCAAAGGAACGTTGCATAAAATATGAGGCTTAGAAAAAGGAATTTGTTATGGGAATGACCTTTCTTTCATTTTATGCTTTCTTTTCTGACTGCTGCCGTTCAGGGAATTATTTGAGGTTTCAAGTTTTGTTCTCTAGAATCCATCAAATAATCATTTTTTCTGGTGATGTGTGAAGGTACACTGAATAGAGCTAAAAACTGTTGCCATCAAATCATAATAATAAAGTAATAATAAGTTTTTTACCACAAGACAAGGAACATATTTTGGAAGAAAATATTTAACACATTTATGCATTTAATCAGAAAAAATTTGACTGCAAACAAGGGTGAGCATGATTTTTCTGTTTCTCATGTGGGAAAACTAGAGGGAAAAGAAGTGAAAACCACAGAAAGGTGGAAAAAGGAACTATGTCTCCTGGAGAGCAGGACATTGGTTTTTTCACAAAACTGCTTTTTGGAACTCTGTGTGTGTTTGTGTATTTGTCCAATACAGACATCTCAGAAATTTCCTGCTTCCTATTGGAAACAGGCAAAGAAGCAAACAAATATTCAGCTTCAAAGAAAAGTTAAATTCTTAAAGATAACCATTTTTTACATTGAAAAGAAGTCTGCAGGAATCTTCATGGAAATATTTTATGCTATGCAGTTTATAATTTATTTTTGCTAGCTCAAACAAAGGAAAGAGAGGGCAAAGCATTATACAAACAGCCTAGAGCTTGGTCTGTTTTCTCTAAGCTGAACTGAAGAAGAGAAAGGTATTTCCAGCCACTTGGGCCACATTTGTGCTTGACCTTTCTTCTTGATTTGTTATACCCACCTTTAATCCCATTCCTATTCTGAGTCAAAGCCATGAAGCCTAGACTGAAGGTACAGCTAGATGCATAGTGGAAATACAGACTCTCGAAAAAAACATATAAAACATAAATGATCAACTGTATTTCTGAGTTGTCACATGCAGACAGAAACTACAGAGCTCAGAAAATTTCTTTTCCTCGAGGTTTTGAACATGTGAGCTGTAGAGACGCTCTTCTATTTAAATCCTAGTCCAAGAGGCTGAAGGTGCTTGTCCCATGCACGCATATGCTTTTGTTTTCCTCTGGAGTACGCACTCCGCACTACCAATTTTAATAACGAAATACATGGCCAGCTTTAGACATGATAAGGGACTTCTTATATGGCAACAGCAAATATTTTAAAATTATCATAAAGGTAGCTTTTAACTGTTACACCTTCTAATATTAACCCCCATACTAGGCAGTGGCCTGAATTGGCTTTTAGAATCTTTGCACAAATGACACTTCAAAGAAAATAGAAGGTTGCCTGGAAATGTTATGCACAGAGATCTCTCATTGTTATAGCACATGCTAATGAGAGGGACTCTTCATTTACTCCCTTCAGTGCAATCGCTCTGGTACTAGTAAAACAATGCAGCTGATAGCACAACTGAAATTCACCATCACCAGTTCCACAATGAAACAAACTCTTACCAGATACCACTGCTGATTCCACATAGGATCATTGAAAAGATTTTCTGCGGAGTCTCTCACGGTGGCACGCTTAGTTCGTTTTTTTTCATATTGCTGCTCTGCCCATGACACCTACGATTATTTGTATAAAAATGACAAATAAGCCTCTATAGGTTAGGACTTTCTTAGCCTAGAGGATAAGGGTTTTCCTCACACAGCAAAATTTTGATGCCTAAAGCAAAATGAGCCATGTTTGATGCAGAGAGGAGGTTTATTTATACAGTAGTACAGTGTACTTCAGGGAAGAGGACCTGGTGAAATCACGATACTATAGAATCAATTCATAGAAAATCATTAAGTACAAGTTATCGGTAGAACTCCTGTGAGTGCCACACAATGCAGGCTTTTATATCAAATGTGCAGTACAGTTAGAAGGTTATCTAAGCAGTGGTGGTTACCGAAACAAGCAAAACCACAGCCTGCTTCTTTCTCCTACCTACATTTTAATCCTCATCTATTTCTATTGGGAGTTAAAAGGAAAGGAGAAAGATTATCTCTGGCTTTAGTCTAGCAATCATAATGATGCTGTTACTCATAGCCCAGCTGGACCTTCAAGTCTCCTTCCCAGTGGTGTTTTGAAGTGTGATCAATTAGTAAGCTATGAATATTGGACTAACTTCATCACTGGCATAATTCCACTTCAGGCAAATGAAAGCCAAAATGCTTCAGTGTGTTTGCTAAAGCATCGACAGAATGAGTTGCATAGCATTTGTACACCGACACAGCAACCTCTAAGTCACTGGGTTGCATTTTAAAAGTGTATCCCACCTGGTTCCCTTGAATGCATTACTAAGTCCAGTTCAAATCAAATCCGGATTCTGATACCTCTCTCTGTGCTGTGTGCTCCTTTTGGAAATGGGAATAAAATGTTATTCATTGCTAATGCCTGGACAGTCATTCTGACACAGATCAAGTTGACGCTTTTCATCCCAATTTCCAAACGAGCAAAGCAAACTCAAGTTCAGTAGATAGCCAAGATCCTGCTATAAGCTTCAAGTGGATGATGCCTTGGCTCTAACCTTTTGCTTTAAACGTCTGAATAGATTTCATTATTTTTCTCTACTGTGATCCAATGGCTTTATGGTCGTTACATCTATCACCATATACGAAACAATAGTAAGAGTGACTCAGAAATTATAATGATAAAAAAAAGTCCTGATTTGATTAAAATATGATTTCCTAGTGAGAGCCTAATGAAAATCCACTACAAGAACACAAACCCTTAAAAATGGTAGCTACACCAGTCGTGTTTACTGAAAGCTCTCTAATACTATTCCCTTTGCTATATATTCAGTGCGAAAACCCCTACAAACTGCAGTTAGTGACAGGAGCTGAATACACCCATGCAAGTATCAGTATTTTACACTGCCCTATTGATATCCAGGGCCATACATACTTGTGCACGTTAGAGCAATTACCTTTATCTCTCTTCCCTGCCCACAGCAAAGCTTGGCCTCTTCATCACCCAACAGTAATTAACCATTGACAACTTCCATGCTTGTTATTTTTTTCGATGTGGACAACTGCACTGAGGGAAATGAGCCGAAACTACCAAGCACATATGTCAGACAAACAAGCCAAATGTTTGTCACTCAGCAGCTGGGTGAGGTTCCAACCATCCATCTATGGCAAAAGCTGAAGGCCCTGTGCCAAATCTCCAGCCACTGATACATAAAGCAGTGAAAGTAATCTTGATTCAGATCTCTTGCAAGAAAGTAAATTTGGAAACTAGTGCAAATACTGGAAGAAGTTAGGGAACCAGATTATTATATCCCTTCAATATATTCACAGCCTTTATCTGTTTTACAACAAACACTGGGACATCTATAGGAAGCAGACAAATATTCAGATCAGAGCCAAGTTTTACCCCAGCTTTCACACTTAACATACCGTAAAATTCATGAAGGCGTTATACAAACAAAAGCAGGATTCCATTCTCTCTCCCTTTTTAAAGATTGGATTTAAATCTGTTTAAATAGGTTGTCGCTGAACAAGAGTAGCTCTTTGGAGCAAAGGTCCATGTATAACTACACAGCGTTACATGATTGCTTTGTGTTTGTATACTTACATAATGACATAATTACATCTCATTCATTCACATAGTTAATTTGCATACTAGATGGTAAATAAAAGGGAAATTGGAGTAAATTTAGCAAATCACCTGCAGCACTTTGAATCTCTGTTTTTGGATCCAAGTATGTAAGTCTGCCATCATGTTTGGCGGTAATGTGTGTAACACAATTGCTTCCATATTGCTTATAATATTAGAATTTGGTATACTAAACACGGCCATGCTTCCCTGCGTATGAGATGCATTCGATGCAGTAAGACCAAAACAGGGACAAACTGCAACCAAAACTCTGTTCCTGAACATTGTACTATGATGGCACTGACGATCTGATCATAGGTACGGGTATAAATTAGAACACTAATTTACACTAAAGCTGTGGTTTTGAACGTCCCCAGTTTAGAATGATTTCACCTAGAAGACTTTAATTGTTAAACCAATGTTTGCAAGGAGATAGATGGGAGTGTGCAGTTTTGAAACAGAACAGACAAAACAAATGCACTGTCCCACCCCCTCCTTTAATTCTTCTAGCTACATATAGAATATTTCCTCCTAGATGACATTTGCATCTAAAACCTCCAGATAACCAATTGCTCATTCTCAAGTGATTTGTCCTTATACGATAAACTGCTGGTTTTCACAACTAGCCTACTTCATGTTTTGGACTGCTCATATTTTTACAATGATTGCTGCAATAATGTTGATTTGAAATTCAAATTCCGCTGTTCTGAAATTGGCTGGAAATTGGTTTTATGAGGGGCTGACAGCATTCTGGTCTGTTCCTTAAATGTGCCACCCACCCCAGTTTTTCAGTATGTTTACAAAGAGACAAGCTTCTCTCTTAAATAAAGTCAAATAAACGGGGAGTCTGCTTCACCAGTGGATCGTACGTTAGATCCCTGGCTCTCCAGTGTGCCTGTTCTCTGATTGCAGTGGGATCCCAGTGTACTAAAAGACTGCAAGCCTAGAACGTGTGATGGATCCTTTGAGAAGGGGTTTTAGCTTGTCATAGAAGCAGCAAATCCAGCAAAACCTCAGCCCTTTTCCCCTACTTTTCTTTTTTTTTAATATTCAGTCACTTTAAATCAAACCTAATTCCCATGGTAATTGCACGGACGTGGCCTGATTAAACTTACTGCATCTATGGATTTTTACTTTGAATCGAGTCCTGTGGTTCCTCGTTTGTATTTTCATCAGCGACACATCGACATCTGAAATTCCAAGCCTCTGCAATGCTGCATATCTTAAATCTTAATTTGGAAAGCACTTGCAAAAAATATGGTAAGAGAGGGTCAGATTCTGCCTGTTAATGACAGAATAATAAAGTATTATTCAGCACGAGTATGGATGGCTGAATATATTAGATTTGCAAACCGAGGAAAGCCTGCCTGTGACCTCATTGCAAAGCTAGCAATAAGGAGACAGAACAAACAGAGAGCACGAAAAAGAAGAAACGTCACACTCACCCGCTCATCGTCAGAAAGTCTTTTAGTGATATGAATGGCACTTCTTCGAGACCGTCTTGGATGGCTTTTATGTCTGAATAGGTAGTGATTTTTGAGTGATCCAATCTGTAAGACAGAGGCGTACTTTAACTATCGAGAGATATTTCCCCACTGCAAACAAATATCAACAATCACAACCCGACCGAATTCATTCTGCTTGAAAGACAAAAGAAAAGAGCAAGAAACTAGCCTTTAGATATTTTAATCTAAACTAAAAAACACTCTTCAAGTAGCAAGTGCTTATCACAGCCAGTGTGCTGCAAGAAGAAACTGGGGGAATAATTCCATTTAAGCTAGCGAAATAGCAGTCATTACTACTACAGTTCTCAGTAACGTAGTACTTGTGGTAGTGACCAGTATACTCATGCGCATACCCTGACACGGCCACATTTCGAAGGACAGGTTTTACGTACGGCCAGACGCCAGTTTTATCTGCTCTTCCCGGGGTTCAGCTGAACAGGTGTAAAAAGCTTTGTGTGGCTTCCGAAACCTCACTGCAGGGTTTGTTTGTACAGGCACCTACCGAACTGGCGTTTTCCCTTGCGGAATAGCTGGTCACCCGGAGAGCTGGGTGCACCCCGCTGTCTTTAAACATTTAAGGAGGGGCTGTTTGAAATCGGTGGGGGCGAATCCACTGACTCCAAAGGCAGAAAGAACAAACCCACAGAGGTGGGATTGCACCTAGGTTTGAGAGCCTGAAGAACATGACCGTGCCTGGGACGTGGGGCCACCGTCCGGGCAGGAGACCCGGGAAGGGGCTGCCCACAGCACCGGGCCCACCTGAGGAGAGGTGACCTCCACCCCGCGCTCAGCCTGCTCCTGGCGGAGGGGCTGCGGGCCACGGCGCCGGAGGGAAGGGGCTCTGCGGCAGAGGAGCAGGGTCCCCAGCGCTGCCAGACCCGCTTGCCTGGCACAGGACCCTCGTCTGGAGGTGGGACGAGGCTGTTACCTCAAGGCGGTTACTCATCCCTGACAACGCTGACGTCACGGCATCCCAAAAAAGCGCCAGGAGGGCCTGCTGGAAAGAAGCCCCGCGATGGCGATGGAGCCTCCGGGGCGGAGAGGCGGGATGGCGGGGGGCCAGGTCGGGGGCGGCGCGGGGCCGGAGCCAGGGCTGCCCGCGCCCCGCTCCTGCCCGGTACCCTCAGGGAGAGCTGGGGTGCCCTGCCTGCTCCTGCCCGGTCCCCGCAGGAAGAACGGGGGTGCCCTGCCCGACTCTGCCCGGTCCCCGCAGGAAGAACGGGGGTGCCCTGCCCGACCCTGCCTGGTCTCATGAGGGAGAACGGGGGTGCCCTGCCCGACCCTGCCTGGTCTCATGAGGGAGAACGGGGGTGCCCTGCCCGACCCTGCCCGGTCCCCTCAGGGAGAACGGGGGTGCCCTGCCCGACCCTGCCCGGTCCCCTCAGGGAGAACGGGAGCGCCCTGCCTGATCCCCGCCCGGTCCCCTCACGGAGAGCAGAGTCGCCCTGCCTGTCTCTGCCCGGTCTCCTCAGGGAAAGCCAGGTGTTCTGCCTGGACCCCCTCAGGGAAAGCCGGGCTCCCTGCCCGACCCTGCCCGGTCCCCTCAGCGAGAGCGGGAGCCCTGCCTGTCCCTGCCCGATCCCCTCAGGGAAAGCCGAGTCGCCCTGCCCGGTCCCCTCAGGAAGAGCCGTCCCCAGCCAAGCGCCGCGGTGGCGGAGCTCCCCGCCAGGTGCGGAGCCGGGACCGGGGCGGGCGGGGGGGGTGCGGCGGGGGGAGAAGGCGCTTGAAACTCCCCGGAGCCCCGCGAGCGGCAGCCGGGCGCAAGTTTCGGGGCAGCCCTGAGGAGGGAGGGCGCGGAGGGAGGGAAAGGAGCCCCGGCGCGGGGCAGCTCCCCCGGGGCTGCGGTCCGCCCGGCGCCCGGCCGTACCTGCCCCACCAGGTCGTAGTCCAGCTCCTCCGCGATGGCTCTGGCGGCGTCGGGGCCGGCCGGGATCTCCGCCGCCCACTCGTTGAGGAACTGCCGCTCGGCGCTGCCGCCGCGGGCCAGGCAGCAGGCGGCCAGCAGCGCCAGGGCCGCGCACCGGCCGGCCCAACGGCGCCCGTCCATGGCCGCGGGGCGCGGGGAGCGGCGGCCGGCGGCGAGGCGGGCTGCGGCGGGGCGCCGCGTTGCTAGGCGAGCGCGGGAGGAGCGGCGGCGGCGGCGGCCCGGCGCGGGTCCCTGCCTGCCGGCGCGGCGCGGCGTGGCGTGGCGCGGCTGCCCGGGGCTTGCGCGGCGCCCAGACCCTCCGGAGCCGGAATGGAAATGAGTGTTTACACGTCAAAACGACGACAGCCATCCTGACGTCAAGTGTACCTGGCCCCCGAGCCGGGGGAGGAAGGGGGTGGGGGTGGGGGTGGGTAGGGGGTGGTAATTCCCCGGGGGGCGGGCGGCGTGCGCGGAAACGGACGGGAGGGACGCGGGCGGGCGGCGGGGGCGAAGCCCGCCTGGCCCCGGGCGGGTCCCGGGGGGGAGGCCGTTCCCCGCGGCGGCAACTTCGCGGGGTTCTCGCCTCACCCCCCCCCACACACACACACATACACACACACACCCCCCCCCCGGGACCGGGGGCGCGGGGGTCTGGGTCCCCGCGGGCTGGGGGGGGGGGCAGCTCCCGGGGCTAGAGAGCGGACGGCTGCGCGGGGCTTGGCTTTGTGCTGTTTTATCTTCGTTGCCATTATTCTAGGTAATGGGTAAGAGTCACCCCGAGCCGAAGGTGAGGCGGGAGCCCGGACCTCGCCCTCTCCTCGCCGCCGACCCCTTCGCGGGTGGGTTTTCTTCCCCCCCCCCCCCCCCGCCCCGCGATGTGGTTGGGAGGAGCAGCGCTCGCCTCCCGCCTCGGAGCGAGGAGGGAGCAGGGCGAATAAAACATTTTTTTCAATTAAGCTAATAACCCGGGACCTACTGCGCGGTAATGCTTGATTAATGCGCATCATCCCCTGATACTTCCGACACACCATAGGTATGCTGCATTAATTGGCACCGCTACCCGGCCTGGTTATATAACAAATATCTTTATCCTGAAGTACAATTACTCGTTTTAAAGTAATTTTAAACTATCTTTTTTTTTTAATCACATCCAGTGGTCTGCACGTTGCACTTTCTCAGCAAATCCTGCGATTTGTTAAATACCCACTTTTTCCCATGTTTTTATTTTGCATTTGCATTTTCCCAGCTCCTGTTTCATGTCGCTTTCCTACTACCATTTCATTGTCTTTCCTCACGTGTCAGAAAACACCTCTAAAAATTTCCTAATGTTCCCTAGATGCTCTTGCCTCTGCCTCTGAAACTGAACCTTTTAGCAGCTTCAGTTTATAGTTAACTATATTTCACTGCTTGATTCTTCCAACTTTTAAACTGGAAATTTTAAGTTGCTTTTAGGTATCAGAGCTGTGCTTCAATACTGCTTTCCTCCTGCTGTTTATTATAGAGCAACAGATATGCCTGCCCTACTCTTCATTGGCTTCTACAATAGGAAGATAATGGAACACATAAATACAAAACAGTGAGGAGTGGAAAATATTGTGAAAGCCCAGCGTTTCAGTGTCTGAAATTTCAGCCTCGGACATCATTGTGCCAGGATGGGTACGCTTCCGAGAGCCTCCTGGGCACCCACGCGTTCCCGTAGGGATCAGGGGATTTTAACCACTGCAGCTGAAGTACCAGCCGTGACGTCTACGGGAGCCCAAAATAATAGGAATCTGAATGGAGCAAGGGAGGGGAAGAAGCATGAGAATGTAATAAGGATACCAGAAACCTCAACAGAATATCAATAAATATCAATATAGCGTAGAATACCAATAAAATGACACTACAGCCCCATCCTGGTATTCACCCATACTCACTTTCTGCAACATGGTGTAACGACAGGACACGGTTTGTCAAAGTCAAGCCAGCGACTAGGACATGTGTTTTCTGTTCGTTTTAATTTATTGCATTCGCTGCATGATTTTCTCAGTGTTCACTGCCAAAAATGTATTTTCTTCACTTTCCTGGACAGATGCCTTAAAGATCCCTCTGTTCCATTTTTAGCAACGTTTCTGAGGCTCTCTTGAAATGCGGTTGTCTCGCCAAGCAATTGCTGGGTCCACGCGGGTTTTTCCTGTGTCAGTTTTACCACTGCTGTTCTACTCAAAGGGCTTTTTACCTCTCATTTCTCATCACTGAGACTGCAACTTGGCTTGAATTTTACATTTTGTATTAAGCAACTGTGCAGAAGCATTATCTGCATACAGAAGTGAAATGAGAGCCATGTGTCTGTAATGACAATTTATATTCCCAAGTCTTAAGTAGTGGTTAGAACATCTACATCCCTAAGAGTGTTTTGAAAATCTCGGTACTCTTTTCTAAATGATTAATTCATTCACATGGGTTTATTTATTGGGATAGCCGCCTGTGCTAGCCCTTCAGTTAGATGGGCTGTGTAGAGAGCCCTGAGCTGTGCTAGAGAATGAGCTATATGTGCTACACAAACTTGGTTATCCCATCCATTAATGAAGGATGCTGTCCAACCCACTACATTCCCATCTAATAATAGCACAATAGAAAGGAACAGCTTGCTCAGCAGCATCAGGTGGAGTCAAAGATAATTGTTTCATGCTCCAAAAACAACTTAGGTTTGTTGTTTATCAGTGAAAGATTTACTTAGCCCCTAGTGCGCCCAATGGTATTCTGCCTGAGTGTAAAATGAGAAACAAACACAAGACCAACTATAAAAATACTATTTCTAGTGTATAATTTCAGTTTAACATGATATTCAAGACAGACGTGCTTCTAGGGGATCTACGTTCTGACAAGGACCTCTTTGCATCTGGTGGAGAATTGTTAGTAAAGCAGCTCTTGAGGTTTTTTCCAGCGTGTGGTAGCTGAGTGGGAATCATTACATTTCCCAAGCTGAAGTGTCTTCTTGTAGAGCAAGTGCAAAATGTTTCCTTGCACAGAGGTAAGATGTCCATCAATACAGTGTGTAATACTGAGTATGAAATCCTAAGGACTGTAGCCACTGGTTGCAGGAGAGCCGTGAATGGAACCCCTCAGTCCTGATTTTCGCCTAACAAGGGTGTAAATCAGCAGTAATTCTACTAAAATATTTTTTATTAAGGAAAGTATATGACAGCAGCGTAAATGAACTCAAAATCAGAACCCATTGGGCAGGAGTCTTTTCTCAAATCTCGTATTGCTTCAGCAAGTATAAATACATATCTTCACCTGTTTATGTTCTGGATGCCTCCCCTCTAGCACACTTAGCTCACAGGGGTACACTGAAGAACTCTGTGTCAATGTTCGGTAACTTGCTCCAGGACATCTGGATGAAAATGATGTTGGAAATGTCCTTACACACCCTGAGTGAAAACTTAGCCCCACTACAGCCAAAGGCAATGTTCCGGCTCTCTCATGCCTAGGCGTTTAACTGACAGGCATTTTGCTTCCTCCTTGTCAAAAGGCATGTAAAGGTTTCAGGCCATGGCTGTGTCTTTGTACCTGCATTTCTGATCCTTCAAAGAGACGTCCATGAAGAAGGGAGACGGACTGGTTTTGAAAAGCCAAGCACTTACACACAACACCCTATTTCCTTGCTCGTTAGTAAGGCCAACACATTTAAACCTAGCAATTCTTTTTCAAGGCTCAAGTCCATCTTTTTGAGCGCAACTCTCTGCTTAACTGCTGTGGCATCGCTCCGGGCACTCGCTCCTGACTGCTGGGGGCTGTACTGGAAAGAGGGGCCGGGGAGGAGCAGCGGGGGCTGAGGCTGGCGTGGGAATTGCTCTCTGCAGCTGGTAACGTGTGGCTTCACCACGTCCGCACTGGCCACAAACCTGTCCTGCCACCAGTCAGAACTGTGCGGTCAGGCAAAATCTGCCATGCAGGGGAAGGCTGGGGAGTTCAAAAGCTTCACCACCTCTGCACGGCAGCCGGTACCCTGAGAAATGTATTGATTACAAGGTGGGAAGCACAGGCATGAAACCCTGCAACTCGTGAAGTGAGAAAGCTGTCACTGAAATGAAAGCACCCCAGGAAGCTATAAAGAGATAAAGGCGCCTTCTTTCATCTTTGTGCACCTTGTAGAAGAGGAGCAATTGTCTTTCTTGCTGAGGCAAATAATGGAAGAGCAGAGATAAACCGGAACAGAGCATAAGGAAAACCAAAGGCAGGTAAAAGAATTAAGTTTATCTGCAGAAAAAATCAAAAGGCTTCAGGGGAATGCCATCATTTTATCATCTTATTATTCTGAAAGAATTTTTTTGATGAAGAAGGGTATTGTCTAATGACATTTCGCTTTGAATCAGTCACAAGGTAAAAGCCAGAGAGCAAATTCATCTCTGATGTCACTTCATGAAGTCAACCGATTTGATTTTGCAAAATGAAACTAAGCATTTTTTTCTCTACCCACAGAGCCTTCTTTCAACGTGGAAACTGAATTAGGTTAAAAGGTGGGTTGTTCTTGATGGGTAAACGATAAGCCCTCACTGTGGGAAACCAGAAGAGCCATGTTTACGAAGCAGGAGGAACACGTCCTGAACGTGTTACTACATCCCTGCAATCTGCCGCTGAATTGACAGAGAAAGATGAGACCCGGTCTTGGTGCTAGGGATCTTCCACTGCCACAGACGGACGAAGCAGAGACCCGTCCACGGCAAGCCCTGCTCTGAAAGAAATACTGATGCAGAGACGGAGACACTTGTTTGGGGGAAGAGATCAATGCATGGGGATCAAAGATCAACCCAATCCTAGACTGAGTGTTTCGGGTCCTGCATATCACCAGCGTTCACAATTTGAGGCTGGCTCTCGGGCTGTTCTGCCGGCTGAGCATGCACGGAGCAGCTCCCGGGCCAGGCTCGCTGCCAGTTTTGCAGAATACCTCTGACTTTCACCCTGACCGCTGAGGAATTGCTCTGTGCCGTCATCCGTGAGCAACGACGCCTTCTGCCTTCTTTAATTTCTCCTCCAAGTGCATTCACCTAGAAGAACAATGCATTGCAGAAAATAAGTGCTGATATTTCTGCCCGCATCTCATTATAAAATCTGGCCGTTATTAACACTGCAAGATCAGTAGATCTTACGCAGCTGTTGGGAGCTAAATGCTTTTGCAAGATAAAACTTCAGGTTGTAAAATATAAAGCCAACCGGTTACGCAGGTGTTGATATTATTTTGCTGATTCTGTTTGAAAGGTCCAATTTGAGGATGTTAACACCATTCAAATGGGAATTTGTGTTGCACGTAGCTTTAATTTGCTAAGTCAGAGCACCACATTTTAAAACGAGAGTAGCTGGAAACGCAGTTTGATGGCTAAAGTGGATGTGGTAGCTGCTGTAGTTTAATTATTTAAATACTAAAAAGGACTGCGCTGCGCTGCTTATATTTAATTTGGCTGTGGACCAAAGAACACTCTTGAAACCCACTCTTTTTCAGTAACACTATTTCTTTTTCTGCAGGAGCCAACACTACAAAGTAACTGAAGGATAGTATAAAAGAAGCCATATGTGTAGGCAATCACACAGAATATGGGAAACACCTGTTTTTCCGTCAATTACTGCCTGCAAACTAGTGGGGCATGTTTATTTTGGGGGCATTACATTTGCTTGGGTAATAGCGCATGACACATTTTCAGTTTTACGGCAGACGAACGCTGAGAACAGCTAATCATATCTGTATAAATGAAACACAAACATGCCCTCCCGGCCATACACGCGGTTAAATAGGGGCCTAATGACACCAGGCATTACCCGCTGCACGCTCTCAGGCAAGCAGGAAGCAGTTGGCGAACAACCGTCCATTTGTAGCAACCTGGCTAATTCTGTTTACTCTACGGCTCCAACTAATTCAAGCAAAAAGCCTGGAAAATGCATAGGCAGGACTGTAGGAGAGGCGGAAAGCCCCAGAAAAACAGCAATAATGTCACTGTTTGGAAGAGACAAAGCACCCCCAAAGTATTTTACTGCTGGCAATAGAAAGAGGCACAGTTGCAAGCTCATATCCTGTTTGTTTGTAATCCCGGTAACAGAGGTGATCAAAGCAAGGAGGTATTTTAGGGGAACGTTTTATCAACTTCAGCTACATAGATATAAAACCCAACACTTTTAAATTCTACATCTTTGGGTTCTACTTTTAATAATATTTTACTTGCAGTAAAGGACTTCATTGTCCTCACTTGCAAGCTCTTCAATAAATCCCTAAGCGAGGACCAATAAATTCATAAATTGTTGATGTACTTTAATAACAGCATAAATAATATTTAGCATTGATGAAAACACTGCTGAGAATTCAAAATTACTATTTTTGTTACACATTTAGTTTAAAGGGGGCAGTTTTGTAGAAGTCTTTTTAGAAGACTGAGTACATTGATTAATTATTTTTAAATGGCTCTTATACAGTGTTCTTCCTCTTCATGTTCCATTTCAAGTGTGATGAAAAAGAGAAAAGACCGGAAAGAACAGAGAGCATGAATACATGAGAGGAGAGTAAAAATACATGGGTAAACAGATTAAACCCCACTCAGAGCTATATAAAAAGCTATATTAAAAAAATTGTCTATTCCTTCTCTCTTTCTTATTTTTTGGAACTTATGAGTAAGTAACAAAAAGTGACAATAACTAATGATTTTAGGTTAACATTTCAGGAAGGTTTTCTTGTGTGAGGAAAGGGTAGTCTCACTGAAGAAAACTGTGAGAAACTAAATTGCAAGTGCTTCCTACCGAAGTCAGTGCTGGGCCCGTAACGTACACACGTGAGGGAAAAGAATGATAGAACAGAACAGAATCATAGACTCATTTAGGTTGGAAAAGACCCTAAAGATCATCGAGTCCAACTGTAAACCTAGCACTGCCGAGTCCACCACTAAACCATGTCCCTAAGCATCTACACGTCTACACATCTTTTAAATAACCTCCAGGGATGGTGACTCAACCACTTCCCTGGGCAGCCTGTTCCAATGCCTGACAACGCCTTCTATGGCAAGTAAGGGCTGACGTTAGATGGTCAGCCTGTTGCAGAGAGGAGAGCAGCGCCTGTCACCTACCAAGTTCCTTTTGGTGGTTACCCCAAGCACAGGTGACCACAGGGTGAGTGGAAGCGTGTGGCTTTCACCTCCATCTTCCCAGGGCATTTCTTTGTGTTCCACCTGACCGGGTAGGACGGCACCCGACTGCCCTTCTGAGGCCACGTCAGTGTCCAAGGTCACCTCGCCAGGAGATGCACCTACCCTCTGTAAAACTTGCCTGAAATCAGGCTGATTTGCTCAAACAGGGGAAAATTCCTCTCATCCTTTTTTCAGCTTAAAACACTTAACTTTGGCTTGCATTAGGTCAATGAAGAATGAATTTAAGTCTAACCGTTCTTAAACCGAAATTAAAATGTCCCCATGTTGGTTTGACCAATACAGCCAAAGCAGCATCAGGCTGTGGATAGGCAAGGCTTGTGCCTGCGCTTTGCTCCTCCTCGAGGCAGTATTTCTGGTGTCTGTGCTATACATCCTGCACTGCTGAGTGACAGCCAGCCACACGTCGTGCTTTTGGTGCTTTCAAGGGCTACCTGCGTACTTTCATCTAATAACTTAAGTGCTGATTTATATCAAATGATTAAAATCCAGCTTGAAAGGTGCAAGTGTTTGAGCTACTGGAGCACCACTGACAGTTGGAAAAGAGTTTTTAAATATTCTTTAAGCTGAGGTTCAGCTATGATAAAGCAATGGCATTTCAAAGGAAATCACTTGCCCCTGACCAAAGCTGCTGTTTAAATACAGAGCCAGCCCTTCTGTGCATGCATGTCGTGCATGTTGTTGGAAGCATTTTTACCAGTGCTGAGCAGTGTGGTAGCCAAAGCAAATACAATTTTTAGGGATAGGGTATGCATTTTAGAAAATGCTTTACAGATGCAGTAGTAAAATCAGAGGATTTCCACAGCGGATTTGCATAGGCGTACACCCCCTCCATCTAACACTGTCCGGTAACAGGTCCATCTGCCTACCTCCGTGCTGCGTGAGACTGCACTGTCTGCTCATTAGAGACTTTTCCAGATCCCAGAATGGAATGGCAGTAACATGTTTCTCTTATCTCATATACATACTCAGCCCACTAAAGATGCCTGGATCTTGCTGTGCTAGGCTCTGCGTCTGTTGTACTGATGAATTCTTTCCCTGGAGGATTTTTAGTGGGGTTTTCAAAACCCTTCTGCACTTCAGGAAATAAAATTCCAAAATAACAAAACCAAGATGTCGCCCTAAATAAAAAGAGTATTAAGGGTACAAAGTTGTTAAATGTCTTCATATGTGTGGTGGGTTGACCTTGGCTGGCTGCCAGGCACCCACCCAGCCGCTCTTTCACTCATCCTCTTCAACAGGATGGGAGGGAGAAATAAGCTGCAATAGCTCATGGGTCGAGATAAGGAGAGGGAGATTACTTCCCAATTACCGTGGCACACAAAACAGATATGACTTGGGCAAAATTAATTTTTAACTTAATTAATTCAATTTAATTGGCAATAATTTATTGCTGATTGAAAATAGAGTAGGATTGTGAGAAGAAAAGATAAGAAGTAAAGCACCTCCTCTTCCCTCCACGGGCTTAAACCCATGACCCTGTGATTAAGCGTCCCATGCCGTACCAGCTGAGCTGCCCTGGCCCTGCTGACCTCAGGGACACCCAGACCTCTTACCACTCTGCTGGGGCTTGCCCTGTGCCTGTCGTGCCTCCATTCGGCACCATTGGAGGAGCATGGTTGAGACAGGGACCCAGGCCACCTCTGAGGATGCCATGGATGCGACAGTGACCCAGCCCCCAACTACAGTCATCACCCCAGTAGTCACAAAGAAGCACTGGGCATGAAGGTGGATCAATCCATACCATTGATTGGTAAGGAAGAGGTGACCCCTCCTGAGCAGGTGTCTTCCACCTCAGTTTGTGTTTGTGGGCTTCCAGCTTAGAGGTGGCTTCACCATCTCGCTTCCTCATGTCCTCCCCCTGGTCAGCAGAAAGAATCAGAGGATGGCACCTGGGTGCCCCTGGGTCTCCCCTTTCCCTCTAGTTAGGAGGAGGAAGGGTCTGATCAGGAATTTGAGATAAAGACAGCGATTGGGAGAGGTAGCGGACAAAACTTGGACTGGACATTGGCAGAGAGTGGAATAATTGTGGGGAATCTTTTGTTGTTGTAGCGTTGTGAGGGGTCAAGCGGCGGAGTTTTATTGTGTGTGTAAATTGTCCACCTTTGTCGGCGTTGTGGTGATGTTACTTTGATTTTGGTATGGGGAATGTTTTGGTGTGGGGAGAGGTGCCCATGCGGGAGCTAGTTCTCAGTCAGGAACTGTGGCCCATGGAGAGGACCCACACTGACACGGGTTTATCCTGAAGGACTGCAGCCCAAGGAAGGGACCCACACTGGAGCAGGAGAAAAGTGTGAGGAGGAAGGAGTGTCAGAGGGCATGTTATGAACTGACCGCAATCCCCATTCCTCATCCCACCCCACAGCTCAGGTGGGAGGAGGTAGAGGAGTCAGGAATGAAGGAGTGAAGTTGAGCCCAGGATGAAGCAGGGAGGTGTTTTTAGCTTTCATCTTTGTTTCTAACCATTCTCCATTTCTAGTTGGCAATGGTAAATTAATTTTCACCAAGTCATGCCTGTGATGGTAAATGGTAAGTGATATCCCTGTCTTTATATTGGCCCACAAGCTTTTCCATCTCATTTCTCCCCTGCCGTGTTGAGGAAGGGGAGCAAGAGAGCGGCTGGGTTGGCATCTGGCTGTCAACCGAGGTCAACCCACCACAGTCCTTTTTGTTGCCAGTACTGGGTCTGGCTGGGGTGGAGGTCACTTTCCTCATAGCAGCCTGTATGGTGATGTGCTTCGCGTCTCTGGCTAAACCAGTGTTGGTAACACACTGGTGTTTTGGCTATCACTGATCAGTGCTTACGCAGTGTCGAGGCTTTCTCTATCTCTTCCACTCTGCCCCAAAGCAAGGAGGCTGGGGGTGGGATGGAGGTTGGGAGGGGACATAGAGATATTCCAGTTGACCAAAGGGATATCCCATGCCATATGATATCATGCTCAGCAATAAAAGCTCAGGGAAAGGAGGAGGAAGAGGGGACGTTAGTGTTTATGGCATTTGTGTTCGCAAGTAGACATTAACCGAGCTGAGGCTCTGCTTCCCAGGAAGCAGCTGGACATCTGCCTGCCGATGGGACGTAGTGAATGAATTCTTTATTTTGCTTTGCTTATGTGTGCAACTTTTGCTTTCCTTCTTAAACTCCATTATCTCAACGCACGAGTCTTTTTTCTGTCCTTTGATTTTTTTCTCCCCATCCCCCAGGAAAGGGGAGCGAGTGAAAGGCAGGGTGGATGCGTGGCTGCTGGCCGGGGTCAGCCCACTACAATAGGCCATTAACATATATAAATGATCACAAAGGTATTGTACATGTTGAGATTTAGGACTGCTAACATTTGCAGTTAAAGACAGGGGAGCCAAGAAGAGATACAAGACCCCTTCCCCACCTCTACTGTCTCAGCATCGCATGCTGGAGTATGAGAGAGCTGATCCCTGCAAGCAATGCGGAACCAGTAGTCATCCAAGGAGCAATGAGCTGGGCTGGTGGGGCACGGAGGGAGACGCTGCATTCTTTAAACAGGCAGGAAAACTACCCCTAGGCACACGCATCGGGATTGCTGAACTGAGCATGTAATCTGAGCCCAGCTCCGTGACTTTTTTTTAATATTAAATGCCATAAGGTGACTGCCAGTTCTCTGAAGAACTGTTTCCTCTATAATTTATAAAAATACCTGCTTCAAATGTCACTGGATGATTTATTCTCATCCTGTATTTGGGGGAAGCCATGAAAGAAGGAGAAGGGTGTATGTCTTAAAAGCAATCTTCCCTAAATCACCTTTCTCATGCCAAACAATCACAGAAATTTCTTGCTCCTGCCTACAAAAGGCATGTTGTGATTTCCCTAGCTACCACTGCTGGGTCCAGGAAAGAGCAATCTTCAAGCCTCTCCTCTAAGAAAAGACAATTCAGGCAGAGCACAGTGCCATGGGATGGGGGAGACAGGAGGGAGGACCATGTGGGGCAAATGAGGCTGATCGAGTAAGCAAAGAAAATTCAGCTCCCAACAAGCTAAACTTAATTCCAGTGACAGCTGAAAACATTAAGCCTCTTCCAGGATGATGGTGTCTAGCCACAGGCAAAAATGTGCTTTCTGGGGAATACACTCAATCGACTATCATTAGAAAGGAGACATAAAAGGTTAGCGAAATCAAAGCAAATGCATTTGAAACTTCAGGCCAATCGTCTTGAATAAATGTTTCAGTAGTCCTGCCACAGCCGTCAGATTGGGTGTTATTTATAATCAGAACAACCTAGGCCAAAAGGTGTGCTACCATAACATTGCTGGGAAGTTGCGTGGAACTACATAAATAGAAATACTTGTTTTATCTGGAAATTTTGTATAATGTTTAATAAACCCTCTTCTCTGAAATACGCCATTACCGACAGCCCGCTTTTCTAAGCTGCTTTCCATCAACCCATCTTCTTTGTCTTCTGTCTTCTGTTGTCTGTGATATGTTTGAACAGGACTCCATATAAAGATATATTTAATCAAATCAAAGACAAAGCACTTTTCAGATACAAGCAAGTGCTTCCAGTTAGTTCCCCACAGATCAAATACTTTGGCTTTGTATTTTATTGTTCGAATCTTCCAAGTTAATAACAATTCCACCTGAGATTAATACCAGCAACATTTCTAGATCAGGTTATCTTAAATAATTTTGTTGGGTGTTTTTGCAACAGCAAGAGAATATTTGCAAGTTTCTCTGTATTTTTATATAACTAGCATGAAATCCTGTTGCTAAGCAGAAAGCAAAATCAATATAGAAGGCAAGCCATACCAGCTCATCTTTGAATTGCTGTAGACAATTCACTTTCTTGTAACCTCCTCTCTTTTAACAGTTTTCTTCTGTAAAAATCTGACATGATTTTATGACTAGTATTTTGTATTTCGCCATATTCTAGAATATATCACATTCAAAGTTGTGCTATTTGACTAAAAGGTACCATTTTGATGAAACTGCTCAGACAGCCTCCACGATTAAATGACCACCTCTGAATAATGAGTGAAACGGGCTGAATTTTAAGTAGAGGTTCCTTCCACTAATCTGCCAATATTTGTACGGCTCTTTCTCTTCCAGTCAAATCACAGCAACTGAAACTTTTGCTGAAATGCTGTATTGTAAAAAATTCCTTATGTTCACTGTTGCAAGAACCGCTTAAAACCTTACTCTCCGTGTAAAGAGGAAAAAAGAAAGAAAATCTTCTTTTACTTGCATTTAATTTCATTTTATTCAGTAGGAAGGACTCGGTGAATGATCAGTCTCCTGCCTCGTAGCTGCAAGAAATCGGGAGGGCTCACGATGCCTGGCACGTGGCTGGGAAGGGTCGTGCCGAGGAGTGGGGCTCTTCCTCGGTGGCTCATCCTTTCTCCTTGCGGTGGGTCTGGCAGATGTGCCCTGCCCAGGTCAGCTCAGCACGCACGTCAGCTGTATTTGCCAATACCCCCAGTAGCTTTAGTGGCGTCTCCTTTAGTGGCAAAGCTCTATTTCTTACAAGCCACTGCACTTCTGGAATTGGATATTTTTTGTGTGCCTTTTCCCGCTCATCCCAGGCGGAGCAGTCAGTGCGTGTGAACCTATGTCCGTGTCAGTGGGCTGAGATATATGCCCCTGGTTCCTACAGTGGGCTTGGAGGTCCTCTGATATTTGCACATTAGTTAGACGGCATCGCTGACTTCCCTCTGGCAATTTGCCTGGTGCCCGGACGCAGTTTGGGAACAGGAACCAAACAACGGGCACACTCACCCAGTGCTCAGAAACCCTGTTGAGAAGGTGTGCACCAACTGCTGATGGCTACGGACAAGGACGTTCAGACGTGCACTTGCCTGGGCCATCCTTACCCACGGCTCTCTGCACTGCGCTCTGCGCTGTAGACCTGTCTTAAATGACCTGCCAAAATTCATACCAGCACGGCCAACTGCATGGCCCAGCGTGGCCAACAGCACAACCAGAATGGTCAACGGCATCCCAGCGCCTGGGCTGGTGCCTGCGTGGCCATACCGCTCGCTCTCAGCCACACCGAAAAGGAGACACAACGGAGTAATGGTCCTGACTATCTGGCCTGTGCGTCCAAACGCTGAGCTGCAGGACACTTGTGCTGTTGTACTCGTGTGCTTCGATGTTGTGTGAAGCTCTGGACTAACCCAGCCAAACAGAAACAGCCCCGGGTCTACCCTCTCCCTAGGACAACCATTCTGCTAAATCTTCTCTGTGCTGCTGACTGCCAGTCTGTGCAAAAATTAACTGCTGTACTTCTTTAAGCTGGAAATTCCTCTTGGCGCTTGTGAAAAAAAGAAAATACAAAAATATTCCATCCTGAATACCCAGCACAGAAATAAATATCTCGTGATTGAGCAGATATAGCACAGCTTTTGCTGGATTAAAAGGATGATTAATTCATACACTTGATACTTATAAAAGTTATTTTGGAAAGAGCGTGAGCAATATATGCCTGGAAATTCCCAATTAGATTCAAGAGCATGTTGGAGTGAGTAAGCGCACACCCACTGGAGCAGATGTTTGTTTGCACTATCGCAGTGCGTGTATCACCTACCCAACTGACTTCAGAGACAAGAGGGGGTGGTTAAAAGATGCTGCTGAATTCAAAGTGACCGTGTCATTCATTTTATTATTGCACTTCTCAGAATAAACAGTTCTTGTTGAAAATTTCAAAACAAAAGGCAGACGAGAGAGAGAAGACAGCTCTAAAACCATTTCCCTGAGCAGGGGTTTCTGGGCTGGCACCTTTCTCTGAGCTAAAAAAAGGGGGGGGGGGGGGGGGGGGGGGGGGGGGGGGGGGAGGGGAGAAGAGAGAGAAGGAAACAGCCCTGGATTTCTCCAGCAGCAGGGTAAACTGTCAGAGACATTCAAGCAATCGAGCAGGGTGTCAGCCACCTGACATTTTTCTAATGAGCTCTGTGGGATTCTCCATGCTGCTGCTTTAGCAGGTCTCTGCTGCAATTCCCCAGCCTTGCTGCTCTCCTGGCACCCAGTTCCCCTTCCAGATTTTGGGGCACTGGTGTAGCTGCTCCTCGGTCTGTGCACTGCTTCTTGCCTTGCCTTGCCCTCCCCTCCCCTCCCCTCCCCTCCCCTTCCCTTCCCTTCCCTTCCCTTCCCTTCCCTTCCCTTCCCTTCCCTTCCCTTCCCTTCCCTCCCCTTCCCTCCCCTTCCCTCCCCTCCCCTTCCCTTCCCTTCCCTTCCCTTCCCTTCCCTTCCCTTCCCTTCCCTTCCCTTCCCTTCCCTTCCCTTCCCTTCCCTTCCCTTCCCTTCCCTTCCCTTCCCTTCCCTTCCCTTCCCTTCCCTTCCCTCCATTTTACTGATGAAATTTAAGAGATTTTGAATCAGACTCTTGGTATTTTATCAGGTTGCTTCCTTCACCGAAAATCCATCCTGTTGCCAGAGTAATAAATGTTTCCAGACAGGCAGCTTAGGATCTCGTGTATCTGTGCCACGCTCATCAGGCACTCGCGTGCCCACACCGTGGTTGCAGAGGTTGGTACCGTGCCCCGCCAGTGTCCGTCTGTCTGGGTGCCTCATCGGCTGCAGATCCAGGGCAGGTGATGGTCTTCGGAAAGGCAGGGGTGGGAGAGGTTGTCAACTTCCATTTCTACCTCTCCTTTTGGCTTGTGCAAACAACGAAAGGGGACTAAGCACAGTAAAAGACAAAGCTGCCACACAGAAGTCTCACGCTGGTGTGCAAGTTAAAAGAAAAAACAAAAAGCCCCAAATCTTTTCAGACTTGAGGTTCCACCACCATTTCTAACACCACTTTGTCAGCTCTTAGTTTGGAAAGAAAGCCAAAAATCATAGATCTGTTTCAGCTGAAGAAAATAATGATGTGTTCTGATTTTACAGATGCAAAGACAATCATGAGAAGAAATCCCAATTTTTTTTTAATACGTACTCTGATGCTCTCACATAATTTCCTTTGGGAGAATGGTAAGTTAACAGATCTAGCACTAATACAGCATGATTCATCAGCTTACGCTTTACAATGAGGAACAGAATTGTTATTTCTTTTTTATGCAGAGGGAAGCTGGAGAAACAGGGAGATGCAGTGACTTACCAGGGACCATGCAGCAAGGCAGACAAAATCTAGGCATCCCAAGTCCCAGGCCCGTGCTCTATCCAGACAGTGAGTTAACATAAAAAATGCAGAGTGCTTTTCATTCCTCATATCCATTGGAAGTCAGTTTTCAAGCAATGAAATACCTTACTGAGAATGTTCTTAACTTCTCTTGGAGCAAGTTACCTTTGCCCTCCAAAGGGAGGAGAAGGTGGATAAGATATTTACTGATAACCAACAATCACTATTTTTCAGAGCTTTCAAATCCCATTCTCTACAGTGCACTTTACTGATACCAAACAAAACTGAACATACGTCCACAGAACAGCAGCAACAAATTCTACTTTGGGCAAAGAAAGCATTAGTACCTACTGAAAGTGTTAAGAGATGATTTAATTTGCAGAAAGACACAAAACTTGTTAGGATGTACAGAAAGCTTATATATAACCTGAATCTGTTCTTATAACACCACGTCCTCAACATAAATTGCACCGACGCCATTGCATTTACCCTGAGCTTTACTTGCGACTGAGGTGAGTAATGAATGGGGACCTTGCAAACCTTGCCGCCGCAGTGGTAGGCATCGTGGCTCGGCTAGCCGCCTGCCCCAGCCCGTGGCGGAGGTTATCTCTCCTGGCACTGGGGAATATGCGTTCCTGCCTCACTTCAGGGCAAAGCTGAATGCCTCAGGTTAAACTCCTGGTAAGACTGTCTGAAGGGAATGCCAGACTTTATATTTCGGGGGGCAAGGAGCAGTTGTAAGGTCCCCCCGCTGTTTATGCAGGCGAAGCGGCAGAGGAGGGGGATGATAACATGTTGTACAGCTGTTAATACAGCTTACTCCTACAGCTCCTTGCCAAGGGAGAGCAAGCCAGAGATCTGAGTCAGCTCGCACTTGAGACCACCACGATGGCCCCGGTCACTAAAACACCCCCTTCCCTGTGCCGCGGTGAACAGACGTACGTGGGAACGACAGACACTGCCGGCTTGGTGACATACGTAGAGTGTGAATATGGGGATTCATTTGCCGAACATAAACCTGGTTTTGATTATTATTCAAGTACATCTGCATCCTAATTTCCATGGTTCCTTAAAAATCTTCTTTAAGCTTTACTGAGGGCAGGAGATAAAATATGATAGGTATGTCAAGTCCCATCTCTGTCTGTGATCATGTCGGCATCATTTCGGGGAAAAAGTGACACTGGATTTGAATTGCCCCTCCAAACGTGTATGTCTCTTAAACAAAGGAGAGTGGTCATCAAAAAATGGGAGAATTCATGGCTGTGTCACTTTGACAGCAATCCTGCACGTCGCTTCCTTGGGTGGCCCCAGGCGCTGCCCGCGTGGCTGGGTCTGTGCCCCAAGGAGAGGACAGAAACCCCCTTCCCCATCCCCTGGGGATGCAGCAGCAAGGTTTTCAGGAGCGCATGGCCCCTCATCTGCCTGTGGTACCCCAACGTCCCCTCCCCGGGGGCTGCCGCGGGGGCTGCCATGGGGTTGTTCCCTTGCGTGCGACGAGGGGCCAGGACAACGCTGGGTTAGGGGTGTCTGCTTGAGGCAGCTGCTTAATTGTGAGCCCACTTTCTATCTGCTGCACTCCTCTAACATAAAGAGGTGCTTGATCCTGGCTTTTTTTTTTAAAGGACGCATTGTGCTCCGTCCAGGCGATGCTGTTATGTCTTCTTTTTCTCTTCCCTTTGATCTGAAATAGATGAGAATCAAGGCTGCTCTCTGGCTCCTTGTCTGTGAGAGGACCCAATGCTGCTGTATTAATAAGGGCTGGAGAACAAGGCACAAGTAGGATGAGGAAGAAAAAAAAAAAAATTGCATGTGAAAAAGCAGAAGCCTTGAAGGCAAGTTTTTCATGTCAAAACACTTATTGGCTGCTTGTTTTGAGGGTTTCAATTTAAACAATATATGAAAGAGAGTGGCCTGAATCCTTCCAGTTGGAGCTTTTGGGAGATCATGGAAAGTGCCACAGCTGCTGCTGCACTGTGCTACTAAGATGCTCTCACGATGCTCTTATTTGAATTTATTTTTAGAGATGGAAACCTCTGCTTTTCTATGATACTCAGCGTTGCTGCACCAGGAAGGCTGTCAGAAGGAATTCAGCTTCTGTGCTCCCTTTTCCTGTGACCTTAACATCTAGAGCTCTGAGCTCTGCTCGACATTTCCAGCAAAACCTTCTGCTCCAGATTGTCTTGATTTTTTTTTAAGCATTGACGCCACTCATAAAATTTCGGAAAAATAAGATAATTAGTGCTGCTTGTAAGTAACTTTTAGGGAAATGTCAGCTGCTCTGCATTCAGCATATGCTGAAGCAGTATTCTTCAAATGCTTGAAATTTCATCTCCAGCTTCCTGTGGATGAACAGGTCACATCCAAGCTGTGTTACGACTGAAGTGGCATCAGAAAATTATAGATATCAGCAACCTGCAGACCGTGTTAAATATGGAAGACTAAAATTACCACTGAAGGAAATAAAGAAGGTGAAGTGAGATTTCTGATAAGAGCTTTGTGCTAGTGGAGGACGCCTTCTATCACTGATTTTGGGAAGAGTTAATTTACCAGAAATTTTGGTAATAGCCCTGATCTCAGTTGTCATCTGCCGTGACTAGGTAGTTAACACTTGTCCTCCTCCCCCATTCCTAGGTGTGAGCACTGGGTGAGCAGCACCTCCGAGCCCTTTTCGTTCCCAAGCTGGTTGACCCGTCTTTGAGAGGAAAGGCGCAGGTGAAAGAAGCAAGCCAGGGATGGCAACCATCCGCATGACGTGGGGTCACCACCCGCATCTCCACCGCCCCGTGAGCAGCCCCCTTGGGACCACTGGCCTGGGAGAGGAGCTGCCTGACCAACCATTAACTTCCACTGCTGCATTCGTAAATGCTGTCTCGTCCTTCTCAAAGGTTGCAGTGGCCCCATGCTCCTCCGTGAATCTTTGAAAATTATACAAGGAGTTAAAAATTATGTTCCCAACATGGAGGTAAGAGAAAAATAACAGTTGTTTATTGCTCAGCAAGGTGCCAGATTAATAATATTAATTTATTTTTTCAGTGAGCCCTGATTCCATTGAAATCAGTTGCGAGCTCAAAGGAGGAGAAGATTTCTGTCTGTGTATTGAGTTTTCTGTCTAATTGATACAGCTAGTCCATTTCAAGCAGGCTACCTTTTCCCCCCCGCATGCTCCCCTTGAGAGAAGCACCAGCTTGTTCTTATGAAGAAGCATTTCTCTTGGTCTCTGTAGTGCCTCTCATCCTAATTGCAGCTATCTTATTTCAAATGTCTCATTGTCTTCCCAATTAGAAATCAGCCCCAGGGTTTGATTTCCATCCTCCTTGCTCCTCGGCGGGAGCTGGAGGCTTGCAATCATGGCTTGAGCCTTGTTCCCCGTCTCCAGAGCCGGCAGGCTGGTTCAGAGGGTCTGATGAAGGCGGGAGATATTCTTTGTGCAAGGTTCCTATCAGCAAACCCAAGACACAACCCGCAGACACCCGCCTGCCAGCGCTGCAGCTGACAGGCTGTGGCATAATAGCTGCTCAGTGTTACAGTGCTCTCCGGCTCTCTAATTAAAAAAAAAAAAAAAGAAAAGGGGGGAAAAAAAAAAAAGAAAAGGAAAAAAAAAAAAGAAGGGAAGCTTTCTGCATACTAAACACTCTCTGTTTCTCGGCATGGATGCAAACACGTTTCTAGCTGTTCCCCAGGGATGGGGAGCAGAAGTGTTACCAGACATGGCCATGGGAGCGGAGCCTTTCTGAAATTGCCGGGAGATCGCGGCTCGGACATCTGTGGGGCGAAGGGTTTGCCCATGGGCTTCACCCAGCAGAGCTGCTGGTACCCACAGTGAGAGGCTTCCCCGGGCAGGGACATCAGGCTGCATCCTTGGAGGGGGCTGAGCCACGGTATAAATCCAAGGGGAATGATCCCGGAATGAAATAAGAGAGAGAATAAGCTAACATAAAGATCAAGGCTCTCATAAAAAGTGTGTTGGCTTGGTTCTCCTACTCTTTTCTAACTCTCTGTTCATTCTGTGGATTTGCTTCTGGTCTACAGAGGTGCGAATGAAAGGAGCCTTGGGCACTCTTGCGTTAATGGCAATGCCACTGATAATGGCTAACAGAATTGGATGTGAGTGATAGGGATTTGGCACTGTCTTCTAGGAGCTGAAAAGTCTTGAATGTTCTGGGTCCAAGGGCTGGTGGGACAGAGCACACTTCTTCCAGGCTTTAGGCAAGAGATTACACATCCGTTTCAGTCCAGAGCTGCCTTTTCTCTTCCTCCCATATTTCTCCTTGGAGTCTGACTTGCCAGGCCAGTTGTCTCATTGCAACTCTGGCTAGATTATTTCTTTTTTAAAAAAAACAGAGCAATTTATTTGAAACGTACACGCAAGTGCAAGATTTACATATAACCCCAACTGTCAAGAGAAAGAAAAAACCCAACATTTAAAATCAGCCCTTTTCATTGATGAGAGCATGGTGCTTAGTATTCAGGACACCGCATCTGAATACATTGAGTAAATTATATGTGCCAAACTATTCACGCATCGCCTGACTACAAGATTTACTCACACAAACAGCCACAGAAACGACATAATAAGAAACCTTCAGCGTATTTCCAGAATACAGATATCCTAGCTAGGGAGCGAGCCTGGCAAGAGGGTTTGTGCTCCAGGAGAGGAGGGATCCACTTCTCCCTTAGGTGCTCGATGGGACTGCAAAATCTGGAGTCAGAGGCAGCTCTGGTGTGTCCTGCCTATATGACCCAGGCAACCCAGCTCTCTCTGTATTCAGAAATACCACTTTTTCCTTTCTCCCACCCTTTTTTCTGCTCAAACAGGCTCCAGACGATTCACTTGGATCTGTTGGGGAGGTCTGAGTGTGTGTACCATTTCCCACAGAGCGGGTATAGGTAAGCTGGGCTGGTTGGATGCCTGCACAAATGCCCCGTTGGTGCACTTCAGGTCCATGGTCATGCAAATAAAGTACTCCATGTAGTGGCTAATAAAGGAAGGTAAGGAAGAGCAGCGTTTTCAAGTAGCTTTCACAAAAAACAGCCAGCAAAACCCTACCCAAAAGGTTCAGTTGCATTTATGGTTAGAGCCCGTACTCTGCTTTGAAGTGTTTTCAAGCTCATGGGCTTGCAGGAGTGCCTGGAGATTTGCTGTCTCTGGTAAGTGTCCGACACAAGTGGCCCCAAACAGAGACTGAGGCTTGCTTTGAAGTGGCAAGTCTCTTTAAAGTGAAGTCAAACTGAATGAGGGACTGAATCTCTTTCTGCTCTGGTTCATGGTGATGATGACCCAAACCAGCCTCTACACGCACATTGCCTACCAGAGGTGCGGCATGGGAGAGGTGGGTTTATCAGAAACTCCACAGGGATGGCAGCTCTGTTTTCATACTGACCTATGTTCCACATACTCTGATAAACCACATTTTCCCTTCTGTACCATGGCAGCTGCGTGTAGCTTTGGAGAAGGCTCAAAACCTGGGCATGAAGATAAACCGAGCTGGATTGAAGCAGGCTGGCCACCCAAGTCCCTGCCTGCGTCTGCCATTTGAGCTTGTTGCCTTCTGCCACCCATCCAACCGGCACCAGGGAGCTCGAGAGGAGCCCACCATCAGCGGGCAGACGGGAGAGGGATGCCAATGAGATCAAAAGAGCAAGCAGACACGGTATCCCAGTGTGCTATGGTTCCGAAGGAAGGTCCGGGCAGAGACAGCCGGTCAGGACCAACGGTGCGTGAAGCACCACATCTTTGCTGTAAAAAGTGGCACAACGGAGAGGACTCAAAAGGAAAGCTTTGTGTTGCGAGTCCTTTGTGTGGTGTGGCCCGCGGCGTGCAGGAAGCATCGTCTCACCCATGTGAAAAACATATGAAGGATGGTGGGAAAGAGCTGGTGAAGGTGGCACAGAAATGGGGACAAACACCCCTGGGGAGAGCAGAGCGGGGTTTGTATCAGAGGTGATGGCAAGTCAGCGTCTTTGTTTTGCCTCAGGCGAGTGAAGCTACAGAGCATTCAGTCCGGTCTCAGATAACAGGGAAGAAGAATAAGAACCTTATTTCTATACATACACTCTGCATAGGCTGTGTATCACACTTTTTGCATTTATTGAAGCATGATTTTGGTGAAATTTGCTGCCCTGCAGGGAAGCAAAGACTAAAGCGCAGATCATTAATCCTTAATACTGAGTAGATGCAGCTTGTTAGTTTGCATTTCACCATGTAATTATCGCTGCTGTGAAACGTTCTCAGAAATGCTGGGCTGTGATTCTTCTGCACATCCAACCCAGAAAGTCTGCGAGAGGATGTCTAGAGGGGAGAGAGGCCAGCAGCGTGATGCTGGGAGCGATGCTCCCTGGTTTGCAGGGCAAAAGCTCACCCGCAGACATTTCCTTCAGAAGCCTCCTTCATGTCTGTGTCCAGGAGGGTGAAGACACACTGTCAGCAGCTCTGAAAACCAACAGCAGATTGGGGCAATTAATTTGAATTTAAATATAATGTGTTCAAGGATTGCATAAGTAATTTACGATCCTAAATCTAATTTTCCCAAATGAAGTCCCAGTCAATCCCTTTGGGGTCCCCAGCCATCACCTCCCTTTGCTGTGTCCGTGGCTGTAGCGCCTGGGTTTGACTCTGTTGATCTTTTTCTACAGACCCCCCATTTGCTCGTGGGTTCATCACACCCACCCCGGGAACTCTCGTGAAGTGTATGACACTTAACATGATATGCGGGCTACCCTCCCCCCCCGCTTCATCTTCTTAATTGCCGTATTTAAACCAGTAATTCAGTTTAGAGTTAAAATGCTTTGTGCAGATATTTATTAAAATCCGTGTCTTGAAAGACGGTGACAGTTCCACCCCAGAGGGTGGATCCCCCCACGGAACAGACACATCCCCGGCAACCCGCGCCGTCTGCTTACGGGAGCGTGAAGACGTGCTCACACTTGTTGGAAAGTGGCGGTCAGCTGGCTGGGCAGGGGAACAGCCCTTGCGCCATTCACCGGTCACCAGCCAAAATCGCCTTCAGCCGCAAAGGTCTTCGCTAAACTGGCACAGGGCTCTGCAGGAGATCAGGGAACGTCTTCAGAAAAATGAGTCTCTGCTCGGTCCCCGGCCAGAAACCACGAAGAGGGCCACGCGGGCGCAGGCGGCCACAGCAGGGCTACGGGACGAACGTTGGAGTAGTCGCTGGTGGGCGCAGGGGTGGGAAGGTGCAGACAGTTTTGGAAAGAGATAGTACGTGCGACGGGAGCGCAGAGGACTGCAGGGACGAACGCAAAGCCTGGCACGACCGTCGGTTCGGGCTGGTCAGACCGCAGGTGACCGAACCCCACCGGCGGTGGCTGCGGAGCCGCTCGCTTTACTCTCCGGCTGCGGGCGCTTCCCAAGGAGCTGCCGGCCGTCGGCCAGGGTCCCCGCATAAGGGAAGATGAAAACCCCAAACCGGAGCCTGTTCCCGGCTGTTCTGGCCAGGTAAGGTGCTGGAGGCAGCGACACAGGCGGCAGAGGGAAGAAAACAAGTTAAGTCACGAGCAGCTTGAAGGCTGGGTGTGCTACCACCGAGTAAACTTGAGAAAGCTGTGGTATGAAAACACACGTGGATTTGGTCAGCTCTTGTGAACCGCACACAGGCTGTGTGGCACCATCACACCGGAGGGGGGAAATTACTGTCTCATCATTTATTCGGAGCATCCTCAGGTTTTTTTTCAAAATCTGTGTTAGCAGCACACTGTCCGTAAGCGCAGGCTCACGGACAGCTGTGACGAACGGGCATCACCCTGCACGCATCCATTTATCGGCACGTTCTGCTACTACAGAGCACGTATACAAAGCTGCACTTAGTTAATAGGAAATGTAACAAAAAGAGGACGAAAATGATCCCTTTTTAAGAGATCCGTCTGCTTGCCCCGCTTTGTGAAATGAAAACATCAAAGCAAGAAATCTTCTGCGGAGTGACTCACAGGCGACCTGTCAGCCTGTTTGTCCATCTCTGCCAGCCACGCTCACACCAGCCCTCTCACAAAGGCTACCTGCTGCAGGCTGCCGTGTGATGTTCTGGCGAGCTTGCTGGTCACCATCGTGATATAATCTCCTTCCACAGCAATTTAATTAGCACAGTGAAAGAACTGACCTTTCTCAAGATTTTATTTTTTCCACTATGCTAAAAATACCCCGACGAATATGTCAATAGTATTCTTGATGCACACAGCTATCTAATACGCTGTTGTAAGGAAAGAAGCATTTTAAAAGGAGAGTTTTATAGAGAATAAGAAGCTTTTAAATGTCCTTTAAAATAGGCAGCGTTATTTGGAATGCAAAATTATTGCTAAAGTCCTAGGTAAAAAAAGGACCATAGGTAAGAATACACCATGCTTCTCACAGAGCATGGTATAGTAATAAGTATTACTAGTAATGGATATTACAAGGCATTTTACAAAAGAGCTGTATTTTTTTATCCATCGTTCATGGATAAAGAGGCAGAGAAAATTGAACTGATTTGCCAAAGCCCATCCCCCAAGCTGTCCATCTTGCAGATTCTGCCCACCAGGACACACCTGAAATCTGCTTCTTCATCATTTATTAATGTCGTCTTTGCCTGGACTGCAAAAGCATCAGCTGATGCTGTACAGCTTGCTCGGTGTCTTTGCAGAGCGGCTATAACACACAGCGCAGCACTCGCCAGCTTCTTGGTAAACCCGACAGCACTCCCCATTCCTCCTGCTCGCCCGCTCCCACAGAAAAATAAAACCCAGGGGTCTTCGGAGACCCCCTGCTGCTGCTGAATGACGGCGTGGGGCAAAGATGACCCACCCCAGCAGCTGGAAAGGAATGGCTCCCCTGTCTGCGTCTGTCCTCCCAGTCCGTACCTGAGCACAGGGAGAAGTCGGGCTCACACGCAGGAGGGAACGAAGCTTCGTCGGCCGGTGCACAGGGTGTGATTCCCTCAGGGAGAATGCCCCTTCCTAAAATCATTTAAAAAATGAGAGGCGAGCAACTGTTTTAAAGCAATATACAGCCCAGGCATGGGCTACCTACATGTGATTTGTTGGTAATCAAGCGCTGCCTCATGACCAGTGCTATTTTCTTGTTGGAAAGCTTAGTCTTCAAGGTTGACAAGGTAAGTGAAATACTCTGTGTTTCCACGTGCAGTACAAAACTGCTATCCTCTTCAGTTGCCTCTTTCTACTATTTCTTTGTGAAAGAAAGTAGCAGCTGGGTGCTCTGGCTGGCCCCTCTCCTGCCCCAAAAGGAGGTAGCAGGGAGGTGATTCTGAGCTCAGAGAGCTCAAATCTTCATCTCTTTGACACTAAGTAAACACCTCTCTGGTAAAGTAAATACACCTACAAATGGGGAAATGCATTTTTTAGAGGGATGTAAGGGTCCTGAAAGGACACGAAAACCCAGCTCATAGTCCCAAGCCTGTAAAGCCCTCCCCAAGCCGGTTCATACAGCAGCACGGTGCTCCGCTGAAACCAGGGGCTTGCATGCCCAGAGGTTTTCATTCCCAGTGCCTTCGTGTTACTTGTCACCCCAGTTTTACTGTCTCTTGTTTCTGTGCAGCTGGCGGTAGCAGCCCAAGGACACTTGGGGCCATACAGACGCAACGGAGCCGGGAGCAGGGGGTGCCGTGGGCTTCACAGCACCGGGAGCACGTTGGTGCAAGTTGTCGGCAGCAGGTCAGAAGACCTGGGCTGTGCCTGCGCGGGGTGGGAGAGGAGAAAGCCCCGGTGCGCGTTCAGATGCGGTTCTGCATCCCGCCTGCTCCTGTCCTCCTCCCCAGGACACCTCTGCCTCCGTGCAGTACAGCAGCTTTGCTGGAAGAGGAGCCCAAGTTTTGGCTCCCTACGCATCCTACCAGTCTTTATGCGCTGCCAAGACTCGTCTGCCAAATGTTGTCCACCGTACATCTGCAAGGCGTGATGCTGTGCACTGCTGTAGAAATAGATACGTTTGTGCGTGCGCGCGCGTGCATGCACAGGTATGCATGTACACCCATAGAAAGAAAGCAAAAATACCCTAGCAAGTATCTTTTTTGTAAGGGTTTGTATAAAAAGAAGGATGAGGTTAAAAAAAAACAAGAAGGAAGAACGAAAAATATTTTTCCTTGCTTGCACTTCCGTTTGTTTGAACTGGCCATTATAATATAATTAGTCAGTGCTATTTTTAAGACACAACACTGTGCTTCGACAAGTTAGCAAGCCGTAGGGACAGGATGGAGTCTGCTTCATGAATGAAATAAACCTAGCTTTTCTCCTCCGCCCTATTTTTGAGATCTCTTAAATATCATGGTTCTTTCCGGGCAGCCTGGGTTAAAAAGGAAGTTGAGCTTAAGCATGGACTTGATCCCACAGCCGAAATACAATATACACCCACGCTGATGCTGATGCTGGTTGTGCCGTACAGTGTCGGTGTGACTGTGACCTGGTGCATTGACTCCCTGGGTCTCTAATTGCCAAGGACAATATGAGATACGGACTGAACAAAATCTATAAATCCTGCGAGCACTCAGCGACGAGAGCAATAAGGGCCAGAAAAGTGCCCAGATGGATTACGCGCATTGGAAAAATGGCAAAGTGCCAAACATAAAGGGACTAAATGGTAGGAAAAGATAGCGGATCCAAGCTTTCAAGGGGTAATTATAACTTTTGTAAGTGAAAAAGAAAATATTGAATGTCAAAAGTCTGTGTCATGCCCATGTAAGTTATAGGAGTGACTCATACCAGCTTCACCTCGGCATCATAAAACTGGCGTTGAGCACAACAGCCTTCTCCTCTGCTTGCAGCTATTTATAATGCCTTTCTTCCCCCCTTTGGCATGACTCGGGGAATAAAACAGCAGTATCTTGACTTTATATCTTACTTTCTTTCTTTGGATCTTGCAGAGCTTTGGAAGCCTGAATGTGCGTGAGACAGAGAGACAGACAGCGCTCTTTACCGAGGGACAATAAAAGCCATTTCCATCTCTTGGACAGCAGCGAGGCCACAGGCACCCAGGCGGGCAGGGAGGTGTCACCGGGCTGCTTTGGGAATGCTTTCCCTTGCAGGCTTCAGGCCACGCGGGAGCAAAGTCACCGGTCAAAACCCGGCTCCTTCTCGGGGTTTGCACTTCCCTGAGCCGAACTACAGCTTTACAAATCGGATGCAAAGTTTCTGCCTGCCCGGTGCTGGTGTCAGCAATAGTCCCTTGCGGTGGCACAGCCTCTCAGAAGGCTATACATTCATCTGCTCCCAAAGTTGCCACCCTCTTGGCTGGCAAAACAGCCCAGGCAGTTGTGCTTTTTTTTGCTACTCAGGCTCCTCTGACTCCTGAAGTGTTACAAGAAAAGGAAATATTTGTATTTTCAACGCATCCAAAATGGATAACATTATTTTGATTTTTTGTGGCCATTTCATTGAGGTTACATAGCAGTATATAGCAAGGTTATACAGCCGTATATAACGAGTCTTGGTGAAATTACAGCATCAAACTAAATAAGGATTTTGGCCGATATAAAATAAATGAAGGATTAATTTGCACATTTGCACTAATCCACATGGAAGGGTTTGCACTTCTCTTTATGCACTGTCTGAGTTGTTACGGTAGCCTGAAGACACACTAGCTGTAAGTGTTAATGACAGGGTCATAACGTATTAGTTACATGCATAAACCATTGCATCACATTTTTTGATATGTTTTGGAGGGGATATGGAAGAGTCTATTTCTGAAGCTACTCCCATTTTTCCTGGTTGACTGGTACCTCCTTAGTGGCCCAGTGGGGCTATAAAAAAAAAAATGAAAGGGCCTACGAGTGAGCCCACCTCGACGGGAGCACTGTACACTGAAAATAAGAGGCTTCCTCCGTCAAGCGCTGGAGGATGTACAGGTGGCGGGTGCCACGGAGATGCCCAGCCGCAGCATCACCAGCAGCGCCCAGCGAGGCTCTCGGGGCAGACGGGGTTCATCCAGCGGCTCGCTCCCCGGTGCACCTTGCCCTCCCTCGGGACAGGCACGGGCTGTGCAACGCTCGGCTGATTTCATCAGCGGGGACGAGGGACCCGGCAGCGGAGCCGTGCCAGAGCAGCCTGCTGCTGGACACCAGCGAGCGGGGAGACCCTTCGCTCGGGCGAGGAGACACCCGCTCCGTGCACCTGAAACCAGGAGCATCCCCGTGGTCAACGCTCGCGGCACGCCGAGCAGCACGCGGGGGAACCCCCGGGGAGACGGGCCAACGCTTCGGCACCGACCGCGGCCAGCTCTTGGCGCCGGCGCCGGACAAATGACGGTAGGACCAACAAGAAATGGAAACAACGGGGTGTTTTACATGAAATTGTGGAGGCTCATTTGGTGTGCAGTTCCGCGCAATGAAGATACTTCTAATTTAAAATTAAAACGGGAACCGATTTTGAATTTACCCTTCAGCACTTTCCCTGAGGATTGATAGCATCCTGCAGGCTCGAAAGACCTGTGAAAGCAATTCGTAACAATAACTGTCACCCAGCAGCCATAACTTCCAGGGCAGTGTTGCAACTCAAAATGTAGTCGATCCGAAAACAGAAATATGTGGTTACTCTAGCCAGGTACCCCTGACCATAGTTTCATTTATTTCCTGGGCTGTTGCTCAAACTTTTGCTTGAAGGCAGAATTTGATACAAGAGTATGTAAAGCAGAGAACATCTTCATACGCAGGAAAAGTAAGTGTCATGTAATGAGGATAAGTCAAGGAGACTGACGTAATGATGATTAGTCATTTTTCAGCTGTCCTTTGCATCGCCATTTTTTCAATAAAATCTTTATTGTGTTACAGGGTGGAAACTTTCACAAACTGTGGAAAAAGATGGCTAAAACCATCTTAAAGTCATTTTCAATAATGTTTAAAGAACAATTCACAAGACAGAGCATTGAGCAGGGATGGCTTGCTGTCCCTGCAGCGGTGGCTGATGTTCTGCAGCACTCCCTGACCTGCTGCCATGTGCAGACCCGTACTTTAAGTAAAAAAAAAGAAAAAAGGGTTTCTTGCTTGCTTTAAAATGAATAGTAAGCGCAGCGTTTCCCAAGCAGTTTCACAGACAGCTTAGCCACCTCTGTATCTGGCTCAACTGAATGTAGGCTGTCACCTTCTCACCCGTGGGATGGGAGATGGGATGGGATGGGATGGGATGGGATGGGATGGGATGGGATGGGATGGGATGGGATGGGATGGGATGGGACGGGATGGGATGGAAGCCCTCATGCAGGCTTTGGTGAGCTCTTAGTGGGAGCACAGCAATGCCATGTACATCCAAAGGGACATAAAGCCCCATGTCCTGAGGAAACTCCACCTGTTACAGAAGCCCTGGAACAATCCGGGTGACCATGAGTATGTCAGACGTGTCCACCCTCGGGGGAACGGCGTGCGCAAAGGAATTACTGCAGCCGATGTGGGCGGAGGAGCTGATGCACTGTCGCTGCAGGTTGATGCCAGCTGCAGCTCAGATCCCTCCTTTACCCCTGTGGGACACAAACGTGAGCGTGCACACGTGGACAGCCAAAGAAAGATAAAGCCAGGCTACTCACACCCACGAGCACAAGCCGGTCTCTGGGTGAGCTGGCTTCCTCCAGGCTGGGAGGCAGGTTGTGGACAACCAGACCTCAAAGGAGGTGTAGCTGGAAAGTGTCATGTCGGGAAAACCTCTTTTCACCGATTTTTCCTGCAGGACCTCCGTAGCTGTTAGTGTACCCGCTCTCATTTAACTGGCTAAGCTCAAAAAGTAAAGCTAATGCTTGGTATTATTTTGAAACCTTCTTGCAATTAATCAAATATGATAAATTTACTATAGGCCACCAAATCAATGAAAACAAATTCCATAAAAATGTGAGTATAAACAGAAATCAATTAAATCATACCAGAAGAACACAGGAATGGCTGTACGTTGCACAAAGTGTTTAATGAGCAATCAATTATTTTAATGTGTGATCACTTTTTATTTCTTATTTCCATCCATGATATCATGGTTAAAGCTCTTGAAAGCTGAAATAAATTACTCCTACTGTTTTCTACCATTATTTTACTGCTAAAGTGATTTGTGCTCGTTTACAGCACACACGTTGCGCTTGTTTTCTCACAAATACTCTAGCTGATGGAACAAGAAATACTTTTTTCTATCCCACAAGATTTTTTAAATTAAATGCGTTTCTGTTTCCTAAACGGATACGAGCACGCTGTCTGGCTTAAGCCTGTGGGTTGCGCTTGTGAAACCAAGTGCCTGGAAGGTAGGCAGTCTGGCGCTTGAGCATCGACGGCAAAGCGCCTTGCGGAGTCAGCCGTTAACGATAAAGACAGCTCGAACCTATGGTGCTCTGACCTATATGCATTCATCTAATGAAAATGGTACCCTAGAAAGAAGTCACACATCTCGTTGCTCTTTTTCTATGCCAGAACTGAGGGGTTCGGTTGCTGCTGTGGAGGAAAAAAGTGTCAGAAGTCACAAAGCCTTGCGTGCAAAGAACAAGCGTAATTGTGCACTCTGCTCCGGAATGGTAGCAGGGAGGTACCAGATGCTCGGTGCACACCGCCGCGGCACGCCTAGCCACCTGCTCGAGCCAGGATGCGACCCACAAGCTCACATGGGATCCATTCTCAGATGATTTAATCAGCACCAATAACCCTCTCCCACTGCGATGCCAGAGCTGCCTAGTCACTCATCTCTGATTAAGAAACAGTGAGTCACTTTCTGACTCTTCCCTGGTGCTTTTGTCTGCAGAATAATTTGAATTAAATATTTATGAAGAGCTCTGCATAGTCACAAAGTTATTATAAAGACCAAACATATCGGAAAAAGTGTACAACGTGGTGAGGGCACCCTGATGCTGTGGCTGTGTAATGTGAGGTAGTCCTATTGAAAAAGGGGTATTCTTAAAGAACAAATTATTTTAATTCCCCATATCCAAGAGGACGGTGGGTAATTCGTTTAGATGGTCATTGCATCCCCTGGCTACCCAAAAATTCAAAGATCAAGACGCATGTTTTCTCACCTGACATGTAATAAAGAATCGTTTTCTCGTAAGCCAAAGTTCTACTTGATTTGACTCCCCAAAGGCCCCCTCGTGAATGCTGCTTTCACAACAAGGCTGCTGATGCAGATCTCGTGCCCGGGACTGTACACATCCATAGCGTGGTGACAGGTTGCCGAATGAGACTCCTAATAACCGCTTGCAAACTTCAAAACTCAAAAGTGGACTTTTGCTTTGTTTTCTTTGTAGCCCTCCTCTGTTTCTGGGGTTTAGACTTTATTTGCTAAGATATCTTAGAGTACAAAGGTTTTTTGCACCTGTTAGAGACTATACTCTTCTTTGCCATTTTACTTTATTGCTAGGATTATAATCTGCTATATTGTGGGTTTCCAGGATCTTTGGAGAAATGCTTCATCTGTCTGACATGTAACACCAGCTCTCTCTGCCGTCGTGGCTACTAGATGCACCCTGTACTTTCCTTTTAGGATTATTTGTGGGGAATGGCTTTTTTTTTCCTAGTAACTTTTTAATTATTTTAACACAAACTGCTGAGACTTGTACTTCTTATGAGGTGTAAGTGAGAGCATTCAAGATCTTCTGACAGCACAGTTAAGGTTTTTTTCAACTATTTTGAAGCTGTTGCCCAAAAGAAGCCCTGAGGTCATTGTATTTCTTCTACTGTGCACTCTGGACTAAAATGAAGAGTAAAAGGCGAGTTATGCTTTAACAAGGAGTATTTTTGCTCTATGCACACTTCAAATTGATATCGTGTGTTACAGCAGTACTCATTTTTCTCTGCAAGTTAATTTCACCTTGGTACAAGATTTTATTAGAATAAATCTAAATCTCTTCATTTTCCTGGTGGACACAAATTCAGTAACACTCAACAAGCATAAAGCTCCTTGATGAGCAGGAAATCAAATGAGCGAACTGATCTCAGTACGTACACCCAATAACTGATGCAGAATTGACTCTCTTGCACTAATCACTTTTATCAAAGTATACAGCAGAATCAGGCGTTTTCCCAAAGCAGAATGCAATGAATGCAAATCACACATTTACATGATTTAGGAGGTGCATGTAGAGAATTAAATTTCCTTTAACTGCCCTCAAGCTATGAGTTGTGTATCTCCACAGACAGACGAATGGAGTCATGAGAGGTCATGATCAACACGGGGAGCTGTTTTGTTATCGTGACTGTTCTTTGGGAGCCTTGTGGGACCATCTAAACGCCTCTGCTACGTGGCCCACCGGGAAGGCTGGCTGCCCTCACTGTTAAGAGCAATAAGGGGTTTGGTGCCATCATGTCCAGCCAGCAACCATTTTTATACGAAATTGATTTTATCTCATTAAGGGCTGGATTTGCCCTTGCTAGGAAGGGGTTGGTTTCTCTTATCCCATGATCTGAACAACAGCAGAGGTATGGCTGTGGCTCCTCTCCAGCCATCGACTTTTGTTGCTGTTGATGTGTCTTATATCTTGTGCTTTATAACTGACACAAGGGCAAATGCTGTATTTCAGTACATGGCCTTTATTAACCAGCTTATTCACGGTAGGTTTATTTATGCTGAAGTGTAAGGAATTGCTGTGCCTCGGGCGTGGGGGGGTCAGCAGAAGAGCCTTGTGTTGCAGTTGGCCATGCGTGCCGACTTGGTATGTGTGTGAAGGTGGGGGGAGTGGGAGCAAGAAAGGTTGACTGCCAGTCCTAAGAAAAAAGGTATAATGAAAAACTTCAGCATCGCTATATTGACATATGTGTTCATTTTCATTAATATTAATAGCAGGAAAGGAAGGTATATGGTTACCTTCATTAATATTAATGGCAATAGAGGGCTAGGTGGATATCCTAGCTTCCCTATCAATATTAAATAGAGCAGCTTTTTTAACTCCCATGAAGACCCCAGGTAAAATGCAGGCAGGAGGGCACCGATATTGCTCTCAAACAAATGTAAAGGATAGTAACGTTTTAGCTTGCTAAGCATGTCTATTGCTTTCCCAATATTACATCAATAAAATTCCCATTTGCCTGATGTAGAACATTCATTTCCTCATGGGTTGTTGCCAATTATGGGAAAGAACTGATCAATAAAGTAAAATTATGGGATTCATGAATGTTAAGAAGTCATGCATAATTTACAGACCATGTTTAATTCCAGTATGCTGGAAATGAGGCTGCTATAAAACAGCATAACTACCATGCACTGCAGATGTTAGGAAAAACAAGTCAAATTACTGCATCTAGTTAAGGTATAGAAAGTATTGTCCTCATATTTTTAAGGCAATCAGGAGATACGGACACGGACAAAGATTTATGACTGTGATTATCTTTTTGCCTGCTGACGTAAATTAGTCTTCTGGGAAACCTAAGTTATTTCTCAATATGCTCTTAATGGTCTGAGTCAGAACTGCGGATGATCTCTCTCCTACAAGGGATTTGTAGTAAAAACAAAGGTGAGAGCTTCCGTTGCAAAGGACAATAGAAGTGGGAACAGAAATATTTCATGGGTGTGAGCTCATCCTCCAGCGTGTCACAGGTGCTACTGCTCAGCAAACATGGCTCTAGCCGTGAAAATAAAGTGTTTACTTTTCCAGCTGGATCGGGTCGATGATTATTCCAATCATTGACATTATCTCTGCAAACAAGGAATTATGCCTCAGACTGGCAGTTCGGGGTTTTCAAGGTAATGGCAGTTGCTTTTGTCTGAGATCACCCCGTGTTACCGACCCCGCGCCAAGGGGGTTGAACGACGGGTGTACTCCCGCATCTCTTGTTCTGATTAATACGCTTATCCTCCCAGCTCTGCAGCTGGTCCCGGCCCAGGGTCCCACCTCACACAGCCCAGCGTTGCAGCAGATGCTGCTTAGTGCAGGGTACCAACTTCGGCAGCCACGACAAAGCCGGGGAAGGAGGGAGACGTAAAGCCTGGGCAGTCCCATGCTCTGGACAAGACCAAGAGGCTTCCCCGCTGTTTCTGCTTCTTCATGCTGTAACTAGTCCGTGTATAAGTATGGTAAGTACAGCTGCAGCTGTGACTGCACAAAAACGGGTTTGTAAGGCCACCTGTAAATGAATGGAATAAAGAGAAAAGCCCCTAGAAAGCATTTAGATATGCTTACCTTTTTGCCAGTGGACATCTGCTCTCATGGCAAACTTCTTGGATAGTTTGCATAGTACATAGCCTCGGCATAAAAAGGAATAGCAAAAGTGATAATCAGATGCTGAAGCAGGGTGACACCTGGGAACATGGGTAATTTCTATCTGACCGCAGATGTTGCCATCATTTGCCTGGTCAAGAGCAATTTTTTTAGAAAGAAATGGTGCCAGGGTACTTTTGCAAAGTTCTTCTGTTCCACTGAAATGTCACAGATGGGCTAGAAAAGACAAATTCACTTCAGATTTTCATTGTTTGGCTTCAAACCAGACAATCTGACAGCGCTTACTCTCACTCATTGGTGCGAGGGGGCTGACTTGGGCTTTGGTGCAAAAGATCCCCAAAGGTAACGAACGCCCAGCTCCTTCTCTTGCCTTCGTAGCTGGCTCCCGCAAATCCTGGCGAAGCTGTGCTGCCTACACGCCAAGCGGGCAGACTGAATGCATGTGCTCAGATTGAATTAACTAGTTCTCATTTGTGCAATAACTTCAGGAGGTCTCTTCTGTAGCGTAACATGTTATTGACTGTACTCAGAGTTATTTTCATGTGAAGAAACCCTGTTTGGACAAGAAATGCACTTGCTTGGACTCTTACTATGTTTTCTTGCATTTAGACAGCAAGTCACCATTCGGTCTCAGCAGAAAGTACTATGTGTTTTAAAAGCCTGCCCTGCGAGGAATGGTGACAAATTCAGCTCTCTATAATTTTTCTTTTGCTGAATTACTTATTTCCACTTATTTCTCAGGAAAAAAAAATGGAAGTGTGCTCTCCCCACCACCTACAGAGTCCCTTCAAACAGAGCTCCTCCTCCTCGCTTCTTCTGCTGAAGCTGCTGCGGAACAAAGTCACAGAGCCGTCCACCCGCCTGCCAGACATTTCCCGACAGCATCCACCTGCCCTGCGAGAGGGTAATGGTGATTATACCTCTTCCAGGTTACCCCAGACTTTGTGCAATAAGCCCAGTGCATGCTGTTATGGAGCTAGGTCCTGCCATGGCACTGCGCGGGGCTGGGAGAGAAAATGAGGCCCAAAAATACATATATAAATTCTTAAAAGAGAAATAAATATATATATATATAAAAATTCTTACTGGTCGTACTAATTGTTTCTATTCTGGAATAATTTCTTCCTTTTCCTGTCTTGTTTTTTCCTTATCTTATATAAATTATGCCTCCTCCTAATCCCTATAAAGCACGTGACAAAGCTTTCACAGACTTTGATGGACTCGGAAATGGAGCAATTTTAAACACAGGAGCACTAATTAACCCATTATTCAAATGAGGCAGGAATCCTTCCACCACAGTTGGGAGCACAGCGACGCCCCCGGGTGCAGCCGGGAGCCGGATTTGCAGCCCCTTCCCCAGGCTGGGACAGAAGGGTCGGGGCTGTGGCCGGAGAGCTGGCGTACAGCTCCTCGGATGCTGCTCTTCCCGCTCCTGACAGAGCACAGGGAAGAAAGACGGCTCCAACAGCTTGTCTGTGCTGCTGGGGCACAAATCAGGAAAATTAGTGATTGTAAAACAATTCAGTCCCTTCTGGCCAGGTTCTCCAAAATGCTGCAGCGGCATCTTCACAAACAGAGCGTACAGAGAATGAACCACTTCATGCGGAAGAGGAACTTTCCTAACCTAATTTTCTACAGACATTTTTATAAAACACTAAAAACTGTCTTTCAGTACCATGCCTCAGAGGCAACGTTGAGAACATGTCAGCAGAAATGCAGCAGTGATTCCTGTTGGGTCCTCCTGGTCCTCCAACGGGATGTGCGTTACGGATTTCACAGAGCCAGTTTTACTCGAGGTTTACAACCCAGCAGTAAGCACTGAGCACCCTTTTCATGGCACAAGTGCAATTTGTCTGTACTCTGTAAGATTGTGTAGCTCTGTCTGAACCATGTCTGGAAAGGGTAGAAAAGGACACGGATGTTTTTGAGATGCTTGCAGCTTGACAGAACAGAGAATAGGGTTGGACAGGCTGGCAGACATCTGACTGCTGCTTTGCAGAAGATCACGGGAGATTCGAGGCGATATAAATCAAGCAGGCACGGAAAGGATTATGAAATAGGATTACTGGGCAGAAACATTTTCTGCACAGAGAGGAACAAACCGTAAATGAGACTGGGGTAAAAGGCGTATTAACAGAAGAGCAGCAGAGACGATAGGCAGTGCTGGAAGGCGTATGTCAGTGGCCTGAAGGATGATGTTAAAATCCTGCCTCCACGAGTTCAGACGCAAACCTTTCACTGGCTTCGGTCAGGCCAAGACTCCCTTTTTGAACCAGGCTTAGCTAGGAGAAAAACGGGGCTTGCTAAGTCATCCTCAGCTTGGAGAAACTGAGTTTCATGGTATCTTTGTCGGGGCTGGATGCAGCTATAGCCAGCGGGACTGCTCGCTGCTTATACTCGCACCTACCCAACAGATGGCAGGACCAAAACCCACGTAACTGCACGCTGGGCTTCCCCAGGTCCCTCCGCAGTGCAAGCGATCCCCACTGAAACTCGGTAGCACTGCATCTGCTGATACCAGTATGCACCGGGCCCTTAGCATTTGACCACGAGTAGGGCTGCCCCGACATTATCGACCATCCGTGCCGGCTGCTGAAATTCCTCTGATCCGTCTGATTTATTTTCAGGCGTTTGGCTGCCAGTGTAATGGGAGGGAAGCGAATGCCACGGGCCCTTTTTTAATGGAAAAGCTGTGTGCACATCATCCTGGCTGTATTCAAGGCTGCCGCAATCCCTGTGAAACAGCCACGTCCTTTGACTTGCACACAGCAGAGAAGTTCATCACATAACCTCCGGGACAGCTGGCCACTCTAATTAAGAGCTCTCCCATGGCGGTTTAAGGAAAGGGCTGGGGAAGAAACCACTGTGGCAGGCTGACAGCTTGCAGAGAGGCAGCCAGGGCTCTGCTAACAAGCCATGAACGTACCCACTGATTAAAAAAGACTGGTGAGTAGAACAGATTATTCTTGCTCCTACTTAGCAAAATTATCATCTTTCCAAAGATATGACAGCAGGGAGGTAATAGCCTCAATCTTCCAGGATAACATCTTCTATAAAAAAACACAAATAGTTTAAGGTGTATTTCCAACAACAGTCTGGAGCGTTTGCAAAGATCCAGGGCAGGATAAAGAAAAATTTTTACAGTTTGGCATCAGCCACTCAAAATAGTAATGTATAATGGGAAATATTAAAAGTGGAGGAGAAGTTGGAAAGGAAATATAGCATAATATCGGCTGGGGTTGGTCAATAAAATACTTGGTGCTGAAAGAGATAAAGATACCATCAACAGTGGGGAGCCCTGAGGAAAGGATTTCAGAATAAAATTTATTCTGCGCTACTGTCCCAATAGCTGCAAAATGCAAATCACTTGCGGGCCCAGTGGTGAAATTCCTTTACTCTCCAGTTACATTGCTTCTGTAAAATGCAAATGATCAATCAAGCTTCACAATAAAACCTGCAATGGTTAATAATGCAAAGCTGATAGAGAGTAAAAGCACAGCAGTTATTTATACAGTCAGTATGAATGTCACATTGTTTGGGAGAGCCTCTGCTTTTCAGGGGAAGGCATGATGAGAACTGATACCAGATTTCTCATCCTGATTTGAGCAAAACTCCTCAAAAATTAAGTTCATGCAAGGGAAGGAGTTCCCACATATTGATGCCCTTTTTCTGTCAGAAAGACCTCTGTCCTTCTGCAAATGATAGAAATCCGGCAACATTATTCAGCTGTAGCTCCAGGATAGAGATCAGACTCGTGTTGCTCTGAGAGATGAGCAGCTCTACTTCATCACCATCCAGCTGCAGCAGCTCGGGGTCTTTTTCTCAGCAAGGATGCTGAGAAGCAGCATGGCCCCTTTCGGGGGGGACATAAACTGTCCTTACTCAGGGTTAGGGGGCTGCTGAATTTCCAGATGTAACCCCAACACCTTTGGTCACAGAAGCCACGCTCCACAACCCGCTGTTTTTAAAGACGCAGGGAGCTCATGTGTGGCGAAAATGCCAGTTTAAGCCTCCTCGAAAACACAGCCAATACCCAAAGCAACGCTGGAAACCAGCTGAATCTTGTCCAAGATACTAATCATTACTAAACGGATTTGTTTCCTGGGCTATTATTTTCCTAAAGCAAATTCTATCTCATGCCTTTAGCCTAGTTTCCTAAAGAGCTTTGAATCCTGTGAAACTCTGTCTTGAGTTTTTTTCCCTAGTTGTACAAGAAGTACAACAGACCCAACGGCAGAAGGCCATATAGACTGTCCATACTAGGAATAACGCCTAGCTGTTTTCAGTTGTCGTTGTAACTGGTATTCGTTGAAAGGAAAACTTCCTTCAGAGTTTGCGATTCATTAGGCACTAGAGGACACTCTGCTTAGCTTCTCTCCTAATTTTTTTTTTATGTTCAGAAAAGCGTTTTGGTATCTAAAAGGCTGGAGCCTCTCCAGATGTGTCTCATGGTATCCTCAGCATATATATCCTTTAATATCTCATAAGGCGGGTCCTTCTGCTGCAACCTTATTATAAGTCAGTAGGAAAGAATCAACTAGAAGGCACAAATTTGTAGAGAATAAGGCACCTTCCACTCCCAGGATCACAGAGCAACTTGTTTTATTGGATTTTACTCGGTAAAATTTGCCTTAAAATTTTAAAATTGCTTTTTCTGTTCCTTAAGAGAGCACGCAGTCTTGCTAAGATGAACAGACCCTGTGCTTTGGCCAGCGTGTTGCCTTCTCACTTGCTTGTGGGACTTAGCGTGTTCCTGCTGAAGTGCTGACCCTGGGTAGTCACAGACACCGGGAGGAGGACATCCGCCTGGCCCTGAACCACAATGAATGAAGTCCATCTCTTGTGGATTTGTAAGGATCCTCACCAACCAGGAGGTAACAGCCAAACCAAAAAAAAAAGCCCCTGTACTTCTCCTAGATTAGCACAGAGTGTCACCCTTGCTCCATCTGTTACTCTGCTAGGTTGCATTTGTAAGGAGCTAGAAAGGGGTATGAACCAGCGGCGCAGGGGAGTAGTTTTCATGTTGGAATCTGACCTTCCTTATCGCTGGCTGGCTTGCTCTCGTTCGGCTGTTCTCCTCTCCAGGAGAATATGCAAACACTGGAAAAGAGCTCAAAAGTCCTTATGTATGTATACCGACGCTTCCTTGTCCTCAAAGCATCTGAATAGCTGCAATAAAAGCCTGTAGCGTGTATTAAAGATTAGATATTACAGATTGCAAGAAAGGGACAAACATTGAAAACATTGGCATATAACCATGATCCAATACAGCTGCCGCGTGTCCACTGGAGTCCAGGTGTCTCACTTGCAATGACATTGGTGCTTCCAGTGTAACCACAAAACAACCAGAATGAAAGAATCATTGCATGCAAATTGTTTCCTGCAAATTAGATGCAGATTTAGTTTCAATGCATTGACAAGCAGAATGAGGAGAACTGTGGTGAGAGCCAGAGCTACAGTCACTCTGGGGGAACAGCCTGTATGGTACAACAATGTGTTGGTATCACCTAGTATTGACAACCTATGTGGCTGTTCATCACTGCAGCTGTTTTCTCTTCTGTTCACCAACAAAAAATGCCCAAAAAATGATCTCATTTGAATTATTTTGAACTATTCGCAAAACAAATGTCTTGTGAGGTTTTAGTTTAGGCAATAATTCCATTTTTGTATTAAGGACCAATGTCGATTGGCATAGCGTTTGTACCCACGGAGCTCAAATGCCTCTCAGGGAAAATGCCAGCTTTCATCTGATTTTTGAACACCAATCTTTGAAATTGAATCAATATATTCGCACTGGAAATGTGGTTATGATTTCCTCCCCTTTGCTATTGTAAAGCAGTGAGCAGATACATCTCTCAGTCACTAAACAGAAGTAATTCCACAGAAAGTCTAGGAGTGTAAAGGAAATTACTGATAAAATATAACAAGAATCAAGCTCACTGATGATTTAAAAAAACAAGTTATGTTACACTTGAGCAGAGAGTAGACTTAATTTCCTGGCATGATATAGTTACAAAACGTCTTTACACTACTGCGTGGCTCTGGTGACTACAGCCACAGGTATGTGGCAGTTGATGAGGCCGAAGAAATATTCTATAAGCAGCTGGGAGAAGTCTCAGGATTGCTAGCCCTTGTTCTCGTGGGGGACTTCAACTCGTGGGGGAATTCAGACCAGATGTCTGCTGGAAATACAATACAGCGGAGAGGAAACAGTCTTGGAGGTTCCTGGAGTGTGTGGAAGAGACCTTCCTGACACAGTTGGTGAGGGAGACAGCTAGAGAAGGCGCCCCGATGGACCTGTTGTTTGCGAATGGAGAAGGACTTGTGGGTCAGCAGAACTACCACCTTCCGGAGGGCAGACTTTGGCTTGTTTAGAAGACTGGTTGACAGAGTCCCTTGGGAGGCAGTCCTGAAGGGCAAAGGGGTCCAGGAAGGCTGGACATTCTTCAAGAAGGAAATCTTAAAGGTGCAGCAGCAGGCCGTCCCCACGTGCTGAAAGATGAGCCGGCGGGGAAGAAGACCGGCCTGGCTGAACAGAGAGCTTTGGCTGGAACTCGGGAAAAAAAAGGAGAGTTTATGACCTTTGGAAGAAGGGGCAGGCAACTTAAGAGGACTACAAGGATGTCATGAGGTTATGTAGAGAGAAAATTAGAAGGGCCAAAGTCCAACTAAAACTTAATGTGGCTACTGCTGTAAAAGACAATAAAAAATGTTTCTATAAATACATTAGCAACAAAAGGAGGGCTAAGGAGAATCTCCATTCCTTACTGGATGCGGACGGAAACACAGTGACAAAGGCTGAGGAAAAGGCTGAGGTACTTAATGCCTTCTTTGCCTCAATCTTTAAGAGTAAGACCAGTTGTTCTTGGGGTACCCAGCCCTCTGAGCTGGAAGACAGGGTCGGGGAGCAGAATGAAGCCCCCATAATCCAAGGCGAAATGGTTAGCAACCTGCTACACCACTGAGACACGCACAAGTCTATGGGGCTGGATGGGATCCACCCAAGGGTACTAAGGGAGCTGACGGAGGTGCTCACCAAGCCACTTTCTATCATTTATCAGCAGTCCTGGCTAACTGGGGAGGTCCCACTCAACTGGAGGTTAGCAAATGTGACACCCATCTACAAGAAGGGCTGGAAGGAGGATCCAAGGAACCACAGGGCTGTCAGCCTGACCTTGGTGCCGAGGAAGGTTATGGAGCAGATCTTCTTGAGTGCCATCACACGGCACGTACAGGACAACCAGGTGATCAGGCCCAGTCAGCATGGCTTTATGAAAGGCAGGTCCTGCCTGACTAACCTGATCTCCTTCTATGACAAGGTGACCTGCTTAGTGGATGAGGGAAAGGCTGGGAATGTTGTTTACCTGGACTTTAGTAAAGCCTTTGACACCATTTACCACAGCATTCTCCTGGAGAAACTGGCTGCTCGTGGCTTCGATGGGCGTACTCTTTGCTTGGTAAAAAACTGGCTGGATGGCTGAGCCCAAAGAGTTGTGGTGAATGGAGTTAACTCCAGTTGGCGGCCAGTCACAAGTGGTGTTCCCCAGGGCTCAGTATTGGGGCCAGTCCTGTTTAATATCTTTATCAGTGATCTGGGTGAGGGGATCCAACACACCCTCAGTAAGTCTGCAGACGACCCCAAGTTGGGCAGGAGTGTTGATCTGTTTGAGGGTCGGAAGGCTGTGCAGAGGGGTCTGGACAGGCTGGATCGATGGGCCGAGGCCAACTGTATGAGGTTCAACAAGGCTCAGTGCTGGGTCCTGCACTTGGGTCACAACAACCCCATGCAACGCTACAGGCCTGGGGAAGAGTGCCTGGAAAGCTGCCCGGCAGAAGAGGACCTGGGGGTGTTGGTCGACAGCCGGCTGAATATGAGCCGGCAGTGTGCCCAGGTGGCCAAGAAGGCCAAGAGCATCCTGGCTTGTATCAGAAGTAGTGTGGCCAGCAGGACTGGGGCAGTGATCGTCCCCCTGTACTTGGCACTGGTGAGGCCACACCTCAAATCCTGTGTTCAGTTCTAGGCCCCTTACTGCAAGAAAGACATTGAGGTGCTGGAGCGCGTCCAAAGAAGGGCAACAAAGCTGGTGAAGGATCTGGAGAACAAGTCTTATGAGGAGCGGCTGAGGGCACTGGAGTTGTTTAGTCTGGAGAAAAGGAGGCTCAGTATTTAAAAGATGTGTAGGTGTGGCACTTAGGGACATGGTTTAGTGGTGGACTTGGCAGTGTTAAGTTAGCGGTTGGACTCGATGATCTTAAAGGTCCTTTCGAACCTAAATGATTCTATGATTCATTTGTCCCCCTTCACAAGATACAAACAGAGCCACGGCAGAAGGCACAAGCCTCTTCTGCTCTATGTGGTGGTACTGATAATCTGCCCACAGACTCCTCTCTTTGGAATAATACAACATCACCCTATGGATTGCTATCTGTTTTACAAGTGCCATCTCGTTTTCAGCCAGCCCTGTCTCCTCTTCCCATCTCTACTGTCATAACAGACGTGTGAATCTGGAGATTTGCCCTTTTCCAGTGATATCATTATATTAGCGACAGAGCTTGGCGTGAAACCCAGGGGTGGGTACTTGGGCACGCAGAAATATCAGCACTGCAGACTATGAGCAATGCAGATCTGAGGCTCCTGCGCAGCCTTTTCGCTGGCTTTTGCAAAGCGTTGCTCTGCAGGCACGGCGTTGCCTCTTCCAGCAAAGCCAGAACGGCTCCCCAGGGAGCAATGTGGAGACTTCTGGAGCCGCAGCTCCTGATTACGGTGACGCTTTCGGGCAGCAGGAGATGAACTGCGGGAGGTGCACGGCAGGGACAGAGCCGTGCCTCGCACCAGGCTGCTCCCACGCTGGCTTGGGTCAGGATGTCCCCGTGATTTCCACCCATCACCTCATCCTCGAGGGAACTGCCCTCAGTTCCCCTCGCAGCCCTAAGAAGGTGCTGTCAGGATGAAGAGAGTGCATGAGTTTGCTTTTCTCTTACGTCCCCTGTTTCCTCAGGCCCTCGGGAGGAGGACTCCTCAAGGCAATGAAAAGAAAGGGTTTGGGCTGCCCATATGCATAAAGAAGAGAAACCTATTGGAAACCTTAAGTAAAGGTTTTCATTAAGAAATCTTCGTTAAGAAATTATCACTAAGGATGGTTGCTGCCATAATGAGAAGGTATCTTAAAGGACAACATGACTAGTGCAGGGTATAACAAATGTCTGTAATAACAAACAACAGCAAAAAGCCTAGGAGCAAAATCCCAGGCTGTATGACTCCATCCCGTTAATGTCTTTAAGCCTGCAGCTGGAGCAGAATCAAATCCCTTTTTCACCCCAGAATATACATCTTAACGGGAGATTTTTTGAGACAGAGAGAATGTGTACTGTGGCACAGGGCTGTTTGTGACAGCAGCAAACTCAAATGTTGATAAAGGCCCTTCCGAGGAGAACGGACCCATTCCGCTGCTCAGATTTAATGGGGAGTCTCGTCCAGCATCTCTGGCCCCGCACCCCGGGTTCAGGTGTGGAAGCAGCCCACCAAGGGATGCTGCAGCCCACGAAGGGATGCTCCAGCTCGCTGTGGGTGGGAAGCCGCAGGCAGTGCCAGCTCCGGGGCCTGCCTGCGCCTGGCAGCGAGTTGCCATGGCTACAAGGTGAGCCGCTTTGGGGGAAAAAAGGAAAAGATGAACTCCGGCAGGGCTGCCAGTCCGCAGCCTGCCCTGCCCGCAAGCCGGAGCCGCAGTGATACCTTGTGCGGGACGGACAAGGGCAGGAGAAGCTCCGACCCCTTGAAAAGCCGCTGCCGGGTCCGGGGCTCCCAGCTTTGCTGTCAAACGCGAATTTCCGCATGCAGAGGGAGCCCTAGGAAAAATGATTAATTCAAATCTCATTAGTTCATTTTCCCATTCCTCACATGCACTCCTTAGCCTTTCAAACTTAGTTAAAAAGGGAGGTAGAAAGGTTATGCCGGCAAGGGGAGCCCACAGTGTCCTCCTCACAGCAAACACCAGGATTTGTGCTACAAATGGGGGAAAACAGCCCCCGTGTCGCAAGGCAGAAAAGAGCCTGCTCCTTCCCTGTGCTGGGTGTCCAAGCCTTGTGTGCTGCTGACTCTTCAGCGATGCATATGTTCAACATTATCGTGCTTTATTTTTATTCTTTTTTTTTTTTAAATATTGCATTTTTAGATAGTTTGAGTGCCATGAAAACTGTCATGGCATTCACACAGAGTCTTTCAGTACAGAACGGGCACATCCAGCGTGTGGGACAGGAGCATCGCAGAACGTAAAACGCCATCGATGCCAATGGACGGCAGATGAAAAATGCCACTTTTCCGACTCCTAGCAAAGGTCAGTAAAATCACTCTGGGCTACCTGGACTGAAACCCATGCAGTATTTTGCCATTGGACCCCACGGGTTACCCTTCCTCTCCCTGCCTCGGCCCCTTCCCCAGGCACCCCAGTCTCTCACACTGAGCTCTTTTCGCTACAGGGTTGATCCAGGAGAGCCCCGACCCACCTCGCAAAGCAGCATGAATTGACCCAGAGCCCCTGGCAGGAATTTCAACCCCCTGACCCAGTGCAGCAACGGGAGACCACCGCCACTCTGCTGCAGGCGAGGGGCAGAAAGTGGAGGAGTATGAAGATACCAAGATTACAGCAGTGGGGATTCAAAACTGTTCGAGGGAAAGATTTCAAGACTAACATCCATCAATCAGCAATAAAAAAAGATGTAAAACTTCCGGAAATCTTTTCATCTGATGAAGGAAAATGCAATGGAAAAGGCTATAATCCCATAGCAGCTTTTCAATCCGTTTTTTTCCTTTTCTTCTCTTTTTTTCCTAGCCAATCAGGATGCTGGTTCTCCTACAGCATCCACCTCCATTCAGGTTGGAAGCAAAGATCCCTCTTACGTGCACAGCCATTTATTTTCGTGCCCCGTTACTGGTCCTTCGTGAGTGAGACGAAGAGTATGCTCTGACGTGTCTAGCAGATACGCTGTCTTTAAATATTCTCTTTGTAAACCCTGAGATTCCCCTCTGAAAACCCCTCTCAGTCTTTCTTCAGCAGAGCCAGTGTCTCCCTGAATATTTCTTAAGGACTGAGATGGATTACTTCACATCACCCAGGAATAAACCTCAGCTTTGTCACTGTCTTACTCATATTTGATAGCATGAATTGCTAACAGGCTTATATTTGCATATTAGATTAATCAGATGCTGTCTTCCTGGTCTTGCCTGAAAAACTTTATGATGTGTCAAATTAAAGTCTACACAGATTTGTTTCACGCTCGAGATTTTTTGTAATGTGTGTTTAATTTTCGTTTTGCTGGAAATCAATTAACGCTGAGTGCAGAGCAGGCAGGTGACAGACACATTGCCACATGCGAAGGGAGGATGGTGAGCGATGCAAAACGCGCGTTTCTCACCCAGACCCGCCGTTTCTGCGGGCTGCAGGGCTCGCACCGGCTGCGTGGATGCCAGCAGACCCGTGTTACCCGTAGGAAGGCCAGTGTGGCTGAAATCACCGAGGTCCCCGGCAGTACACAGGGAGCACTGCCCAGGTCTAGGGCGGGAGGGTTGCCACAGCTGGGTATCTCCGGCTGCCTGTTGCCCTGAGACTGGAGGAGATGGGGGCTGATGCACCCCCGTCTCTCATCCCGTGCTTCCCCAGGCTTGTTTTCACCCAGACCTGCTGACTCCATCGCTTGCATGGTAGCGCAGTAACTGACCCAGGGTAGATGTTTCCCTGCATACCGACGAACAGAAATAACCCCAACAACACAGAAGGCAGGAGAACCATGGAGGTCTGACACTAAGCTAGGACAAGAGGAATTTTTTCCTCTTCTTCACAGTTTTTCTCCTATAAATTTGTACTCACATCATGTAGACAGTCCCTGCTACTACTCCTCTGACGGTCAGGCAGGACAAGGTTTGGGCACAGCAGTCTGCCGCTTTTGACAAAACATCACAACAAAACACTAATGCTCTGTGTCACTCCTTGGTTTGGGCTTGCACTAGTTGACAGTTCAGCTAGCCACCTCTTGGCTTGTTTGCTTCTGGAAATCCTTTGGCCATGTGTCCTGGTTTCGGCTGGGACAGAGTTAATTTTCTTCCTAGTAGCTGGTATAGTGCAGTGTTTTGGATTTAGTAGGAAAATAATAACACACTGATGTTTTTAGTTGTTGCTAAGTAGTGTTTATACTAAGTCAAGGATTTTTCAGCTTCTCGTGCCCAGCCAGCAAGAAGGCTGGAGGGCACAAGGAGCTGGGAGGGGACACAGCCAGGACAGCTGACCCCAACTGGCCAAAGGGATATTCCATACCATATGACGTCATGCCCAGTATATAAACTGGGGGGAGTTGGCTGGGAGGGGCGGATCTCTGCTCGGGAACTAACCGGGCATGAGTCAGCGAGTGGTGAGCAATTGCATTGTGCATCACTTGTTTTGTAGAGTCTAATTCTTTTAGTATTATTATTGTCATATTATTATTATTATCATTATTTTTCCTTCCTTACTGTCCTATTAAACTGTCTTTATCTCAACCCACGAGGTTTGTTCTTTTTCCGATTCTCTCCCCCATCCCACTGGGTGGGGGGAAGTGAGCGAGCGGCTGCGTGGTGCTGAGTTGCTGGCTGGGGTTAAACCACGACACCATGCCTTCATTGCAGGACAGCTCGTAGCTACTACTTACCCCTAGAAGCCCCTCCTGGGGTGACAGGTCCTGGGGATGGCCAGTTTTCCCCCAAGCTATTGATAAAGAACGACGGAGAAACTCTGATTATTGCATTGCAGAGAGCCCTGGGAAATGTAACCCCAGAAGTCCTCCAGGCACACAGGTCAGAAGGACAACATGGTCAGAGGGTCTCCAGTGCTGCTGGTCACCTTGGGTAAATGCTCAAAACGGGCTGCAAATCACGTCAGAAGGCATAGCGCAGAAAAAGTACTCCTTGTTGCCATACTGCCTAGGAATTCACACATCTAAAGCAGTCTGGAATCTGTATGTATTTTTAAACGGATTGAAAATAAGCTTTTTTCAGTTTTAGGCTTGTAATAATGTTTTTACCTTTAAGGATATGGTGTAAGCACAGACTCTTTAGAAAAGACCACACTCTGTTGTGATGCTGAACCTGACACAGAATGTCAACTGGTAATAGTAATAATCAGATATAACCTATATTTCACAGGGTCTTATCTTCCTTGATTACATGGGGCTGATATTAGCAGACCCCATCACTCAACCACAGTTTGAAGCAGCGATTAGTCTCAAAAAAAGATCAGGAGAGGACCAAGAGTATAATGCCACATTTCTAATACGGTAAGTGAGAACGGTGAGGTCGGTATGAAAAGGTCTGTCCGGTGATCCAGTGATTGCTTTTATTTGGACTGGGGGACCAGGACATCCTCCTCCCACAAGTGAGGACAGCCTTTTGATATCTCTTAGCTGCCACTGTGAAGGAAATACAGGTTTTCATGGAGCTCCTCCTGTGCTATTACAGAAAAAGAGAAAGAACCGAGCACTTCTTTAAAATGTATCGTCTTTGGAGGACTCCTGTCCCACAGACATCCAAAGAGACGGTTCCCTGGCTAGCACCTGGCACTGAAAGACCCGTGCCTGTCCCCACCAGCTTGTTAAATCTTCTGGGCACCACAAGAGCAGCCGCACAGCAAGGGTCTCCTTGGGCCGGCTCAGAGCTGCCAGAGCTCTGCCTTGCTCCCCAAAACTGCTCGGCAGGCTCAGCATTTCCCTCGCTCCCGAGTGCACCTCTGCCGGCATGCTTTTTCTTGGCTTGCTTCAGCAAGGAACTGAAAGCATTGTGTTAGGGATGAAGTGTGTGCGCACACATAGCTGCATGTAGGAATCTCTTGGCCATGGATTAGTTTTTAGCTGTTTGCCCTGTCTCGGGGCGGGGGGGGGGGGGGGGGAGAAAGAAGAAGAAAAAGAAAAAAAAAAAAGAAAAAAAAAGAAACAAAAATAATAAAAGTAAACAAAACCCATGACCTCACCAGATGGCACACGTTTCAGCATTTCAAGAGAAAATAAGGAATGAACCAACAGACTCTGCCAACATGACCTAATCTCTCTTCTGCCAGTTCGGCTCCTGCTTATAATTAGTAGTAAACACATTAAAAAAAAAAAAGAAACAGGCTCTGCATTCCTGGCGTTTCAGCTGTGTCCTCTCATGTACACTGGGAGAACTGCCTCTCTCTGTGCATCAGATTTTAACTGCAATCAGTCCTGAAGTTGGAACCCTGCAGATAGATACGCTAGCACAAACATCCCCTCCAAGGAGTTTTCAACCTTGAGAACCACTCCTCTGCTTCTGGTCAGACGTTATTCAGTTTGTTTACCTCCAAGGCATCCTGCAAGTCTGATCGATTTATTTGGACGGTTCCTAAAGAAGTGAGGTGCCCCGTGTTCCAATTGGAAAGTTTTAATTCTCCCAGGCAGCACAAAATTACACAAATGCACGCAGGCTGAAGCACAGCATGGCAGCTCACACTGCTTCAGTCTCACACCTGACCACATCTCGGGTGTTTTTATTTACAGCAGTGAACCATCACTGCTATAGGGCCACATTTTATCTGTTAAAACTGAACTGAAGACTGTGAAAAAATAGGATGCATCTGACAGAGTCAATAGCAGTTTGTTGTTTCTTGGCTATAAGGACAGCAAATCCATAGGATAGGTAGTTTCCAAATGTGTCTCTCCCCACACAGCCTGACGTCAGCCTGGACACTGACTTCGTGGCCTGATTTCCATTTCTGTACCCTTTCACAATCCTGCTGCGTCATGCGTTAGGCCCAACATGACAGCAGTCCTGCAGTTCCAGCCGCAGCACCCGTGAGTGCACCTCTCTGGACGTGGCAAGGTGTAATAACTTTTCACAGAAGCACAAAAACTCATTGACACCTCACCAGTGGGCTACTCAAATAGATGAAGAACTGGAAAAAAACCCACCCTAAAAATCCTTCTTTTCCCCTATAGTGGTAAGAAGCTAAATCCACCACCAGTGGTGGAAACCTTAAAATAATGCAATCTCCATTTAGCATAACGAAAAGGCTTGAAATAACTAGTATAAATACATAATATTTAGTTATGCTAAATATTAGCAATTTCATTGCCTTCTGTCCTAAAATTGGTATAAATAATGACACAAACTGTATCTGAGTAACAGGTGAAAATTAATCTAAGAAAAGCAGGAGGATAACTAAAATCTTCTTGTTTTCAATCCCAGAAAGGATTGGTTTCTCTGGCAAAGAAAGGATCACGTATCTTGAAAAATACAAAGACTGAATTTCTGCTGTACTATGCACGTACGAGGGAAGGGTCTCACACACAGAGCAGGAAAATGCGCACCCCCATTTCCCTGCCAGCTCGCTTTCGGGAAGCGTGCCGCTCACCGCAAGGACCCCAGCACGTGGCACCGCCGACCCGGAGATTTCTGCCTTCGCTCCACCACTCAAGATGTTAATTTATACTAAGATTTTGAGACTGAAGTTTGAGGATGCTTTACTTTTTGAGTTATTATTACCGGCGCCTCTCTGCACGTTTGCACAACAGGAATATAAAACGGCTCTATAGGCAGGTAACTGGATTTTTTTCCCCACGTTTCCTTACGTATCAGGCTGTATACAAAGCCTCACTGAGGTGCCTACAGAGAAGGCTCTCTGCGTGCTGCGGGAAAAAAGGCAAGATTTCCGACAACGTGACAGCTTCACTTGTTTTTGTAACAAGTTTTGCTGCTGCAGAGGGGAAGAGCAAGCCGTAAGCTCCGGCAGCAGGCAGGATGAGATGAGCCCTACGAGGAAATGAGTCACGAGGGGACGAAGGGAGCTCCCGAGAGAAGAGGCAGCAAAAATCAAAGCCTGCCATCCTACTGGGGCATCCTGAAGAGGAGGAGATGTGAGCTGGGGCCAAACATACCACGGGACAAGGAGAACCCAGTGCCATCAGACAACTGATGTTAGGAGCCATTTTGAGCAATAGACAGGGCTGTGTAGGTCTTAGAGCTTAAATTCCTCAGATTCTGTCTTTCTGCCACATTTTTCAATATTTCTCAGTACGGGGGGGTGCTTGTGACTCCCAGATGTCGTCAGAGTATCAGAAAAAGATGTTGAATAGTATTATTTAACCAAACTAATTCATGATGCTTAGTTGACGCTGTTTTGATTCTCAGTGGGAATGGTTGAAACCAGGGTACTTCACGGACCACTTCTGAAGGACTTAAGGGCTGAGGACAAGCAAGCCTGTGTACAGCAAACACTAACCTAGGTATGTGTCACCTTGAAAGAACTGGCACTGCCGGCAGGACGTTTCTAAGCATCCAACAGTCCAAAAAGAGGTGAAAAGCACTGTGGTGAAGTTTATTTGGCAACAACACACAGCTGCAACTGTGAAAGCCAAGGGTGTAAAACCTCAGGTGGGGATTTCCTGGGTATGTGGTGTAGCTGATGGTTTTTTGGGTGGTTTACAGAGCCCTGGTACACATGGCAGGGAGACGGAAGGGACGAGAGGCAGCGCAGCCCCACCGACGGGAGGGAGATTCCCCCCCCAACAGCGCAAGCGCGGCGGCAGTGTCCGACTCGCCCCAAATACGCTGTTGCTCTCTGCTCAGAAATTCAGAGCCAACCCAGAATGACTCCTGCGAACCTTTCCGTACAAGATTTCTGGGAAGACGAAAAAGAAAAACGAGGGGTGCAAGCACAGTCACATCAACAGGTCTGTGCAGAGGGACCCAGCTCATCTGCAGGGTCAAGGTATGGAAAGGAAGGTTTTGGGTTTTAACAACCCAGCACTGCGATAGTCTCTGCACCGCTGCGGGTGAGTCATGCTTTGTGCTTCTCTTAAAGATCTGGTCTGCAACCCTGCCGTCAGTAAACACGCCAGAGCGCAGACGGAGAGGAGCAGAGGAGAATGGCAGGATTGCGGTCAGAGGGAAGAAAATCAACTGGCAGCCACGCACCAACTCCGGCAAACCCTGGAAACAGGGCACAAACAAACTTCTCCCCAGAGACGTGCCATTGCCCTGAAAGAGTGGGGCTGGGCCGAGCAAAGGGCAACGCTGCTCTCCATCTCAGACCATGGTCATGATTTCTCCGAGCCCTCCCGTGCTTTTGCATTTCCAGCTTTATAGGCTGTATTTAGTTTTTCCCCCCTGGGTTGTCCTGGTTCCCCAGGGACGGGGGGATTACCTCTCTTTGGCATGTGAAGCATGTCCTCTGACTTTAGCTGCAAACCATGTGCTTTGGCAGCAGAGGCAGAGGATGTGGAGGAAATGTCTGCGCTGGCATCACGGCACAGATACCGTCACACTGACACTTAACTATTTGTTCACCACAAATATCAGCACGCCAGCAACACGCTGACAGCAGATTTGGGTGTAATCGGTCTATTAAAAAGGATCCAGTATCTTCTGACAGCAGTCTGCAATGCTCGCAGAGGTTTCTGGAGTCTTGTTTAAAAGGATAATGGACTTTGGTGTCCTGATTTATATGCTTGTCCTGGTTTCGGCTGGGACAGAGTTAACTCTCTTCTTAGTAGCTGGTACAGTGCTGTGGTTTGAATTTAGTGTGAGAATGATGTTGATAACACTCTGATGTTTTAGTTGTTGCTAAGTAGCGCTTCCTTAAGCCAAGGACTTTTCAGTTTCCCATGCTCTGCCAGCAAGCAGGTGTGCAAGAAGCTGGGAGGGAGCATGGCCAGGGAAGCTGACCCCAACTAGCCAAAGGGCTATTCCATGCCATGGAACGTCATGCCCAGTATATAAACGGGGGGGTTGGCCGGGAGGGGCAGATCGCAGCTCGGGAACTAAGTGGGCATCAGTCAGCGGGTGGTGAGCAGTTGCATTGTGCATCACTGTTTTGTTCCCCCCCCTTCCTTTTTTTTTATATTCCTTTTCATTACTATTATTATATTTCATTATTACTATTGTTAGTATTATATTTTACTTTAGTTATTAAACTGTTCTTATCTCAACCCACGAGTTTTACTTTTTTTTCCTTTGCTTTCCTCCTCCTCACCCCACTGGGAGGGGGAAGGGGGAAGCGGCTGCGTGGTGCTGAGTTGCTGACCGGGGTTAAACCACGACAATGCTTTTGTCCAATTTTTCCCCTACAAGGAGGAAGGGGATTTTCACACATGCAGATATCTGGACCTGGCTCATGTAAAGTACTGTTTCCGTACTTCAATGCTGCAGAAATAATGTTTTTTAGACTTGATCTACAATGCACTTGGGGCAGTGGGAAGCCATTATTTGCAGTGAGGTTTGAAGCAGGTCCCTGGCAAGCACAAGTGACCACATTTCCTCTGGTTATGCCAAATTCTGAGCGGTGGAGGACGATTTTCATTTCCCCAGTGCCTGGTGTAGGAGGTAGGCACTTGTGCTCATACGCTGTTTGCAAAAATCTCGTCTGAGTTTTCAGGGTCTTACAGCAGGGAGCGTTTATTTTCTCGCTCGAGGCCGTTATTTTTGCCGCATTTAATAATTACACATTAATTCTTCAGCTTATTACTCCACCCTGAAGCTGCTCTGCCGCTGGCCTGGGGCCTCACTGGGGCAGAGCAGGACAGATTTGTCATCAGGGCTCGCCGGCGGTGAGTCACCGCAGAGGCACGAGGGGAGCAGCAGGCATGGGGCGAGGGCACGATCCACCTCCCGACCGGGATGCCCGCGGTCCAGCCCCTCTCTCCTGCCAAGGGGCTTCCCTGCCCCTTGTCCTGGAAATCGGGAGGTAAGCCTGGGCACCTCAGGCTTTGGAAGCGGGGCAGGGATGCGCTTCTGGTGCCGGGGAGGTGGCTGGGGAGGGGGCAGAGGCCATCGCTGCCGTGAGCCGGGGCGGTCAGGATGGTTTCGGCAGGACAAGCCTGGGCACGGTACGGCTGTCCTGGGCAGTGTCATCACAAGTCGCTCCACACCAAACAAATGCACTTCCTCAGGCGGAGAACTTTCCCTCAGATGTTACTGCTCTGCTGCCCCATGGTGACTGGAAATACTTCGGGTTTTGCAATGTTTGGGGCTGGCGTATACAAAATGTAAGTTCCTGCAGAGCCGCCGTGCGTGTGCCATCCACCCACATTTGCTACAGTCATTGTGTATTTGCAAACGGAGTTTCCCTCGCCCACACCTGGGAGGCCTGCGGCAGCCTGCACTGTACGGCAAAGGGCACCCGTGCACGGCGTTCGGACGGTCACGGCCCAGAGGGAGCGGAGCATCGCCTCGGCTGACAGGCCCGGCTGGCTCCATCAGCCTGCCTTGGAGAGGCAGCACGCTCCTCCGGGTAGAAATGACAGATTCGGGGTTTTGTGATGCGCTTGGGACTCTGCTACCTCTTATAACGATTTGCACATCAGCTGGATTTAGGTTGTGCTGGGTTGCTCTACCGAGCCGTGTCACCGCAAACCGAGTCCTCCGCCCTCCTGCGCTGATGCCTGGTCCTGAACATGCACAGAAACAGGTCCTGCTGCAATGCAGGGCTACCCCACCGCACATCGCGGGAAAAACGTGAAACCAATGCATGGCTTAAAACAGAAAGGAGAACTCCCCAGAGAGAGTGGTGCATGCTGAGAGGAAGTTATCCGCACTTCGGCTCCATTAACGCTGTGTCTGTTTTCAGAGGAGCATGAGCAGGCAGGGGAGCCGCTGCGAGCAGGGATGTCCCCGAGCAATGCACCGCAGAGGCTCTCGCCCTGTCACTGCTGCTTGGCCGCTCAGGCGAATCCATGGTTTACATTATGGTGCTATTTTGCAGCTACAAAACAGCTGCAATCAGTTACCGAGGTGGGAGCGATCTGTTTAGCGCCCAGTGAAACAAGCAAAAGGTGAGAGGTTTCTTTTTTTTTTTTTACTTGCCTTGAGCTACACGTCAAGCCAAGCTGCACTGTGTGCTGTGGTCCTGTTTCCAGGTGCTCACTTATCTCTGGTTCTGCTCAATGTTAGTTCAATTTGCTTTCTTTTTTAATTATGAAAAATGTACACTGCCTTCAAAACAGCATATAGCTGTAAAATATTTTCCATGTTACCCACGTTTCCCTTCCGACCAATCCCAGTTCCTTATTTTCTCACATTTCTGAAACAGGAAAGAAATTGCTGCAAAGAAGTGTTGCAATTTTCCATAAAACTTTTCTGTACCAGCCTGTATTTACTTTGACTTCCTTTCTATTGTTTTGACTGGAAGTCATGCTTCTTAAAAGGCACAAAGTATAGTATTAATCTAAGAAGAGACCTGTGAGACTCAGTCCTGTAGAGAGCATACAGTCACCAGTGATGACGAAGAGCTTGAACCGTGCAACTGAGAAAACATCTGAGCAGGGAAGCAACGGCAAAGCAGTAGATGGCTATAATGGATTCAGGGATGTCATGCTGTAAGCAGAGCTATTTTTTGAAGACGTGGTTATTAATATTAATGCAGCTTTTAACATGTTAGTCTCACTTTCAGATGAGCTACTAGTCAACCAAGTTAAGTACAGGATGAACCAGATGCTAACAAGGCTGCTAAAAGCACAACATCCACCAACCCTGGTCGAGCCAATCTGCAATTATTCAGCAATGCGACGCTCTCCTAAGGAATAGTATTGCCCGCTCTTATCCCTGTTGCCAGGCATATCATGCAACTGTGATTGGCAAAGTGTTTGGCAATGTTTTTTTCTAACTCTACAGTGTAACTAATAAATTATTTGTGTGTGTATATATTTAAAATGTGTATATGATTGCACGAATGTGTGCATCTGCATACAAATACATCTTGCAGACATCATTATGCCATTACGCATGACTGCATGCTTAGATGAAAACCACAGTTAGGTTTCTCATGGCCGGCACGCCGGAGAGGACAAGCTATGTACTAACTTCTCCTCATTGCTGATATGGCCCCGTTTTTAAGCTCGATAATCAGATCAGAAATGTGGCGTGACTGAAAGGATTGCGCATAAACAAAACTCAGGGTCAATGCCTTTATCCGCTACAAGCACGCTGTGTGACCCTGGGCATTCCTCTGTCCTCCTGAGGCTCAGTTTACCAGCAGCAAAGGCATCAGCCTCCCCCAGAAACGTGAAGGGAAGCCTGGGCTGCTCAAACCCTGCCGTCGCAGGGGCTGCATCTCTGGAGGAACGGTGGATGTGTTACAACTCACGAGAGCTGCCAGAGCCCAGCACTGCAATTTCCTTCTCTCTCAACCCGCATTTCTTGTTTGCCAGAGCTTTTTTCATAACCTGTCACAAGTGCGGAGGGAAATACTATGGAAGTGCTCTTGTAACTACTGACGTCTTGTTTCATCGGCAGCTGCTGAAGGTATATGAAAAGAAGCACCACTGCCCAGCCAACGCAGCATCAGGGAAGAGTTTTCAAAATGCTAGCAGGAAGCCCAAAAGATATTTAGCAGGGCTGGCAAAAGAGCATTTTGTGTTGTCCAACAAGCGGTAGTGTCCAGTACTCGCCCGGCAGCATGCTCCTATAGGGCCCCAAGGAACAGCCACAAAAATGACCACCTTTTGTGGTATTAAAAGAGCCACGGCCACCGTGTGCTGCTTGTGTCACTAGTAGCTGCAAGTGATACCCAACTACAGGCTTATGCTGTTGGATACTACCCCTCACAAAGGCTGAGTGGAAGCAGGTGGAGGAGCGGTTTTTCTCCTTTCCTGGCCCTAGAGATTCTCTGAGGTTTCTATCAAAATTCTTCATATTTTGTTGTGTAAGTTCAGTGTAAATTAATGATATCTTTTAGTGCTGTTTTGCTTCAAATTATTATTCTTTAATCTTTAGTCACTAGTCTTTTATTTTACCTGGGAATCATGGGAATACTGGTTAGTGATACAGTGCATTGCATCACATACTCATACAAAATAGTTGCAAGACAGACATACATGTATGTACGCATGGATGAAGGTATATACATACTGTATATAAAGTAGTCGAGTGTTGGTTTTATTTGCTTTTGGATTAGTTGTAACCTATCGATCTGTATTGGGCTTCTTCAGCCCTAATGGTGTGTGTGTCTGTGCGTGGATAAGACAGTGAGAAAAAGAAAACATAAACCAAAATATAAACAGAGATGTGGTGTCATGTAAACCCTTTTCTTCGTTACCCTGGGATGACTCATCGGAAGTCACCCACATAAATGATTTACTGCATCTTTGCAAACCAATACAAACTATTTTTACCTCATTTTACAGGATGCACAGAAAACCACAGCCATTTTTCATCACCCTTCTTCTGTGAAGCCTCTATTAATACCAGGAATCTCAGGATTAATCTCATCTGAAGGAGGGTATTGCCCTGAGGGGACCATCACCTTGATGATTAGGGATAAGTACAGCGTTGCACTGGAGGGAATGCTATTACTCTCAAGGAAAGCATTGTTTCTGTGGCAAATGGAGATTAAGTGAGAAAATGTCCAAGTGCATGAAAGTTTTACTCTCTTGCATGGGTTTTATGATTTGCAAGATACAGCACTGGCACAAATAAAAACATTTTGCTAAACTCTGCATGTTGAAAATGTAAACCATGCTTAAAAGGTATGCATTTTAGTTTACTAGCATGATTTTTCTATTGATTTTGAAACTTTCTAGTGTATAAAGACTTTAAAGTTTACTTCCAAACACATAGAATTTTTTTGCCTCACCTCACACAGAACTCTACAAAGTTTTCCTTATCTGCAGTTTCTACTTACAGACTAATCTTAGCCTACAGTTTGCGAATCTGAGAGAAATGGTATTGTAATTTTCATATGTATAGATCTTTACAAATCAGGTTTATAAAAATCAGAGATATCTAGGACATACATTTCGCTGTAATTTCATAATTCAGCTTACACTTGAGAGAATATGCCTCATCTCAGGCAAGTTCTTTTCAGATAAAACCAGCAGACAGAAATGAACTGCAGGTCAGCCACTCCTACATAGCTGCAATGTTTGACATTCACTGGGGTAACACCCAGCTCGTCACGCTGTACTTCCTTTTGGACCTCACTTTGGAGTCATAACCTCACACTGTTTGTATCTGTATCCAGTCCACAGAAATGCCTGTGATCTGCTAAAAGCTGAATTTATACTGAAACAAATCAATGACTGGAAGCACGCATTCCTGAACTGTTTCCAAATCAACAGCTCGGACTATTCTGGGGATAACGGCGGTCTCACCTTGGCCGCCTTGAAGCCAACACCGATGGCACTGTTTGGCTTCCCCAGTAGAAACTGGCTGTGGGGAAAAGAGAGGACCAGGACGTGGGGGTGGAACGAAGTCCTGTATGACGAAGGCTACAACATACGGTTTTTTTCACTGATGGTTGTATGTGATGCATTCTGCTGAAGCTTTGGGATTTGCTCTGTTTCAGTGTAATGAAATAGAAGGTCTGGATAAGTAAAAGCTTTTGAACATATCGCCCAAATTCAGCTCCAGTAATTATTTAAAGTTAATTTCAAAGTTAATTTTTTTAATTAAAGCTCAGCTCAGTATTTAGGGATTTACAAAATAACAACCCCCAAGGAAGACTATGGAATCAACTCTAATTTTCTCTTGGCTGGTGTCAAAGCTTGGGACTTCTGCCTGTGGAAAGGAAATTTCCATTCAGCAGTGGGATGGCGTCCAGCAGGGAAACTTCAAACCACACTAAACAAGCAGAGGACATACCATTTATATGATAAAAAAGAACATGTTTGTAACATGTACAAAACTATGGGTATCGATACATACAGAAAGAAACCTTTCTTTTCAACAGTAAGGATTTGAACTATTGCTTTGCAGAGCAAGAATGTTACCAAACTATTTGCTCTTATCAACAAATAGGATTTCCATAACTGAAAATTCCAGTTTCCATTTGCTGAACACTTTGTGAACAAAAGCAGTAGAAGAAGACATGAAATGTACTCGTCCGTTGTCATTACTGTTGGTGTGTTAAAACAGGGTGGGACTGCATGCATCAAATTAAAAAGAAGGTAAATCCTGATGATTATGGTTTGGGGAGGAAGAGAACAGAACGAAAACTTGTGACAAGTTTCTTGGTAGACCAAAAGAAGAGGGGGAAGAGATTAAACAAACAACTTGTTTGACTGGTTTTTATACTTCTTTAGACTTTTTTTAAACTACCCTAGATAAAAATCCAATTACACAAGAGGTTTTGTACTTTGTTTTGTAAATTTGGTGAATGACTCATAAGCTTGCAGTAGTAGTATTATGCAAGTTATACTAATAAAATATGTATGCTTGGCAAAAATTTCATCTGATCCTGCCAGAATTTTGAGCACCTTTTTATTCCAAGGCATTTGACGTCAACTGGTGCCCTTTGAGGATGGAGTGTGGTAGGGAAACATGAGTCTGATTCTGGATTCCAATTTTAGACTCCCAATACATTGAATTACATGTAAACGTATCCATGAAACGTATCTCTAAATGACTATTAAAAGCATAAAAAATGTTTTTTAAATACTCGTTTACACTACTCATTATCACAGTAAAGAACCCGTGTTCCTGATGGGGCCACCTGCTGTTGCTCCAGCCAATATACATTGAACAAACCTATGTCTGGACTATCCATCGTCTCCTGCATCTTCTTCTGATCAGCCCTGTGCAGAACTCCACTACCAATGCCACGTAAAATCTCAGCAGGCATCAGTGGGTTTGTTCGCTTGCAGATGCTGTGAAGGAATAAGTAGAAAATGCAACAGAAAACACAATGTGACTTTGAAATTACACACCTGTATGCTACTGAAAGCTGCAAGAAAAACTTTTTTCCTGATTAGTGTCAGACTGACTTGGATAATTACTAACTCCTCCACTAAAATATCCAAATCTTTATCCAAATGAGCAAACTGTTGGAGTGGTGTTTAGGCCTGCAGTAGTTCAAGAGCTGACTCAGGCACCCATGAGCTGAGATAGCTTCTGTTAGAGGAACAATTACCTGCTTTTCCATCCCCTGGTAAATGCGTGCTGTATACATCCTTTACATATAAAAGTAATCTAAACTAGTTAAGAATAAATTTATGCAGAAATTGCCAATAAACAATGGTTTCTTCAAGCAGTGGCAAACTAGAGGAGCCTTCTAATAGAAACAAGTGCCAACCCCTTCGCCCCAAAGCAAGATTTCCTTGCAAGGCCGGAGCCCAGTCGGTTTCCAAAACGTTGCAGATGCACCCAGCGGCTGCGGGAACTGGAGTGAGCGCCCAGGCAGCTCTCCTCCTTCCTGCAGCAACCCAGTGTTCAAATCTCATCTACATACCAACTTCTTATGAGGAGAGCTTAGAATCGATGATGTGCTCCCGCATCAGCAGAACCCTCAACGCGCAGCATGACGCAGACCGACATCACCAAGGATTTCGTGTATTACCGCCTCGTTCCCGTGCAACTCCACAGTTTCAATTACTGTCAGCTCCAGTTGCTTGTCATCAGGCACGTAGCAGTCAGACAGGTGAAGCTCACTGAAGGCTTCCTGGAGCACTGTGTCAGCAGGGAGGGCCCGCTGCCTGCAGCTGAGGAATGCAGTACAATCTGTTAGACCTGTCAGAGTGACCCCAGATAAAACAGCACACAAGAGCCTCATGTAAAAGCCACGCATTAGACACGGCCCTCGCCTTCATCTCCTCCGGAGCACCTTGCCTAGATGCACATCCTTGTAAGATGGTCCCATGCAACTGCTTTACACTTCCATGGCCAGATGCAGTGCAGAGCTCGGGTGCAGGCTGGGTATTTAAACTTTTAGGCAGGTGACCCATCGAGGGGAATGCAAAACCCATACATGTGACATGCTGAAACACTTCAAAGGCCAGCCACAAACCTGCACGGAGCTAATCAGACAGGAAGAGCAGGGACGGCTTTAGGCAGACGACGCGGCTGAAGCGTCCTTCCTCTCTGGAGGCTAAAGCCATTCCCCAAGGCCTCGAGGGGTTCACCCTCGCCCACTCGTCTCCTTCTCTCTGTCTGACAGGAGAGGGCACAAGCACTAATTGGGTTTACAGAATTCCCACTAATTGGCTGAGTCCTACTGCCTCTTCCCCAGAGGAAGCAGGGAGTAGCTGCTTAGGTGGCAAGCACTCCCTAAAGACTCGGACGCTTTTGCTTCCTCCTGCCGATAGACACGGCCTCCTCGCGCATGCCGGTGTCCAGGAACCGCTGGTGCTGTTACCTCTTCAGAGTAATACAATTCATCCAATGGCTGTTCCACCCAGCCAGCTGAAACCTGGGATCCCCTAGCACAGAACACCCCAAACACCTATTTCTTTTACTTAAGCTGTGCCCAAACAAGACCTGGACGAGACAAAAGCTGGTGAACCGTGCCAATTCCTGCACACAACCTCTGTGTCTGAGCGTGTGTGCACCTACACACAGCCCGGCAACTATTGCATTTTGAACCCCTTTCACTGGAGGTTGACTTCGTGTTATTAATCACATCGTTCTTGCCGTAATGCTTCGAGAATATTTGCCGCACCACTTGAGTCGCAGTTCGTGTCTGTACAGAGGCGGCCTCGGAGAACCACTCTTGGTAAACGATGAATTTTTCCTTCCAGCTACACATCCACACGAACAGGACACTTGGCCAAACCGGGCTCAGGACTGCACCATTCCTACTCACGGAGGATTTTCCAGCTGTTGCTCAGGGTGGTTTGGCCGTGCCTCATCTTCCTTCAGCTTTGACTGACCATTACCTGTTCCTGCAGTGTTTTGGAAGAGCCGCCAGTACAACCCGGGCAGCTCCTGCATGTAAAGACTCACAGGGACGGGGACATTCAGGACTCAGTCTTAAAAAAACATCAGACCTTGAAAGCTTTTCCATGGAATAACCCCAGCTACGGTAAATCCTCTAGACGTAAGCGTTAACACCACACCAACCCACAAGATACCAAACCGACTTCAAAACCGAGGGCATTTGCGTGGCGGGAAGGCGTCCCTTGCCTTTCACACCCGTTGGGGCCGAGGTGCCGGCCAAGGCTGGCGGAGGAGCCGAGGTGCCGGCCAAGGCTGGCGGAGGAGCCGGGTGCCAGAGCAGCCGCAGGCGCCTGCTGCCCGGCTCCATCTTGGGGGAAGCCATGATGGGGCAGGAGCCGCCTCGGCGCCAACCTCCAGCTGAGGGTCGGGTGTCCATACCCAATGCTCTTCCGAGGGCAAAGACTTCCATGAGGAAAAGGAAAGCGTCTGTGCATTCCCACCCCACCCAAAAAAAAAACCTCAAACCAACCCTATTTTTAAGAAAAGCCACTCTTGTTTCCAGCGAGCGTCGTCCTGCCACCGGCGCTCACAGGGCGAGGGGCGCTGGCGGCCGCCGCCTCACGCCCCGTACCCGCCCGGCCGCCTCAGCCCGGGCCCGAGTCACAGCCGCCGGCCGCAGCCCTCTTCCCCCCCGGGCCCCCCCGGGCCCGGGCCCGGGCCCGGCCCCGGCAGGAAGGGGAGGGACCGCCCGCCGCGCCAGACGGCTGTGGCTCTGGGCCCGCTCCGCTCCGCGCCGCTCCACGCCGCGCCCGGTCGCCCACCCGCTTCCCCGGGTCCCGCAGCAGCGCCGGGGAACAGGCGGCAGGGAGCCCCGCCGCCATGTCGCAGCCCGGGACGGGGAGGCAGCCGCCCCCCGCCGCGCCCGCGGCGGTAAGGTGGGGCGGGAGCGGAGCCCGGCGGGGCCCGGGTCGGGGTCGGGCTTGGGGCCGGGGTCGGGGTGGCGGTGGCGGGCCGGGACGCGCTACCCGGGCAGCCCCAGGGCCTCGGCGGGTCCGCGGGCGCCGCCCTGCTGTGGGGCCCGGTGGCGGGAGGCCGCTGCCGCGATGGGTGCCGCCCGGGGGCGGAGGCGGCTGCCGGGGCGCGGCCCGGGCCGGGCCGTGCCTTGCCTTGCTGTGCCGTGCGGGGCGGTGAGGAGCCCCGGGCAGCGCCATGGCCTTCGCGCGATGGTGGTACGCCATGGTAAATACGGGGCTGCGGCCGTGGGGCCGCCGGGGAAGGCTGGAGGGGGCCGGGGGAGCCTGGGCCACTCTCGGGGGGCGGGAGGCGGTGGGCGACCCGGGGAGCGGCCGGGCGCGGGGTGGGGAGGGCTCCCGCGGGCGAGGTGCCCCGGAGGCTCCCTCCCTTCTCTGGCGTGAAGGCTTAAGAGAGGATAAGGAAAGGATTTTGTGGTGACTGGAGGCGAATCGGCGCTTTTTTCCAGCGCTGGTGTCGTAGTGTTTCAGGTCAGGTGAGAACGTGGTGTTCTCTGGATGTGCTTCCATAATCCCTGCGCGGTCTTTTTACGAGCGACACGGAAAAACGGGCTTTTTCGTGCTGTTGGCTGTTTTCGTCATCTTCTGAATAACGCAGGCTCGCTAGCTGACGAAGCTGTACCGCTCCGTCAAAACACGGCAATTTGCGACATAAGGCAGAATTTATGTGGGATTGTTTCTGCTTTGGAAAAAAACTCCGCGGTGTGCCTTTTTTTCAGAAACATGTTCTTAACTGCAGGTAGGTGGTGGAGTTGCCAGGAATAGTCGTCGCTTGCTAGATACTCCCTGAGTAAACCACAGCTCTCTGATGGCTCCATGTGGTTTGGCTGGACTTAGATCGCTACTTATTACTGTGACGAACCTGCAGTTGCTTTAAAAAGTTGTCTTTATAACTTACGAGTCATATGAGGAAACAGTTGGTCTCTCTGTGGAGTAGTGAAAAAAAGTTTGCATTCTGTTGAAGTTTTACAGAAAGTGTGCATTGTGTAAGGTGGCTTTCAGGGAAATATCACTTTAATGTATTTCCTAAATACGTAATCAGGTAGATGAAATCTGTTGAATTTATAACTACTTTTAAATTGCTCTCAGTAGTTTGGATCGGTGTTTAGTACTGTTTTCAAGTATGATTCGTTGTGTCAAGTCAAATCAGTGATACAGCGTGGTGGAGGTGGCACAAAGTCACAAGGAGGAAAGTTTGAGAATTGCTGCATTAAGTGATGACAGGAATGTTAAAGGCCTCGGTAGTCCTGGGTCACTGAAGCCAGGGTAAGAAAAGATACCAAGACAACATGACTACCTGTGATCAGGTAAGGAAACCGCTCCTCCACATACTCCGATGGAAACCCATCGTTACCGTTGGTGGCAGCAGAATAGCACCTGCGGGCCTCCGCGTGAGGCTGGAGTCCTCTCCTGTCCCGTGCACGTCTACCGCACAGGGCAGTTTCTGCCTGCAAGACCTTATGGTCTAAAGGATGAATAAGCGAAGCAGAAAAGGTGGGAGAGGGGAGCAGACACAAAAAAGATTCGCTGGTTGCTCTACCAGTATTTTTACTGGCTGGTGTATTTAAAGCAGGATGGGATGGTTGTTAGAAGAATCTAGTTTTCACTTTTTTCCGTTCCTTACATTGCTCGCTTGTTGTTCCCCTGGCACCTCTTTCCACCTGGCAGTTTTATGAGCAGCATCAAAGATCTCCATCTTCCTCCCAGTTTCAACTGAAAATGAGGGTCAGATTCCTATCCGCGTAAACTGATACATCTCCTTTAACATCTGTAATGCAAAGTTGGTTGACTTCAGCTGAGAGTCTTGCAAGGAGACTTCCCTTCTCACCCAGTTAGCAAGCGTGTCGTCACTGCAGTCCTCCGAGATGCTGCGCAATGGCTTTTAACCAAAGGCTCGTTAATGCTGATGGGGCTCCCGAGGTTTAGAAGGAATTTCTTGAAGCAAGACCTTTAGTTGAGGTCTGATTTTTGCAAGCACGGGCTGAGAATGCAGTTGTATGTTCAGTTGTTAGTATTTTGCTCTGTGCTTTCCACGTAGGCCAGTTACTTTCTGGTTTATGAATGCTCTTTGAATCAGAAGTTAAAGATGTGTCTGTAAAACAATAGTGTCATGACATTTTTGTGCATTGCAGAACACGATGAAGATCTCAGGATAAACTTTCTTGCTCATGGTAACTTCTTTGTGTATTTTGTGAAGAGGTGATTACGAGTGAGTTTGCGTGTTTTGCTTTTAGTTAGTAAAGTTGGAAAATATTTTGGGCCAACCTAACAACGATAGGGAATTGTTGTTAGCTCGTTAGTTAAACCAGAAATGTAACTTCAGCTGTACGCCCACAGTTTGTGTGACAGAGCTGGAGCTGTGCCTGTCTACTGGCTTGGTTATGGATATGTTTCTTTGGCATTGTAAGGAAAGATGAGCAGAAGAAGGAAAGAGCGCCCAAAGGAAAAGTCAACTCCGTCATCCACTTGGAAACGTAAAGGAGCAATGCATGCATACTGTCCCAGAAAACCTGAGCTTAGTCTCTTGCTAAGCAGATTGATTTATTGGCTTTATCTTATTTATATATTTATTTTTTTACCAGAAGGTTCAAAGCTTGGAAATACAGAGCAGTAAAGAGCTGTTGAAGGGCATTTTTGAAACAGGGTCCCTTCCTGTACGTTAAGCATCAGCTGTTCAGGGAACCAACATGGTCTTCTCGGAAGGTGTATTAGGAGGTTGTGCTTTCCAAGGTTACGTCCTCAGGATGGCAGACTTTCATAGGCTGTTTATTATCTGAGGCCACAGAGTATCAGTGCTTAATGTGTACACAGTGCGTGACTCCAACTTACGGGATAAAAAATTACTTTGGTCGGGCCGTACGTGCTTTGTTCCCACGGTTAAAATAAACAGTATTTGGCCTTTAAGTCAAAGTCTCGTTATTGTAGGTGCTGTTTGACATAGCCTTCTGGAGGGAAGACGGCATGCATTTAATCTCCCTCTGACTTGAGTTTAGGGATGGTGAAGTTGTGGTCCTTGTCCTGGTCCATTCCTTGTCCTCTCTGGCCAGTGAAGCTGCCCTGGGGTCCCTCAGGGACGCGGAGTTGGCATACTGCTCGACGGGTGGTTGAGGGAATCCTGCCAGCCCCCTTGTCCTGCCCTCTGCGGGCAGCACAGACCGCTGTACCTGACCGCCTGGTCTGGGGATGGGGAAACAGGAGAAGCGTCTGCCGAGGCAGGCAAACGCAGAAGCCTTGACACCCAAGAGGGAACACTGAGCTCCATCCACCCGCTGGGACACTGAGTATCCCCCTCTTCATAGTCCTGAGACTGGGTGCCCTGTTGGTGCTGTGTCCTGGCTGGTACGGGTTTCCTTGGTGTGAAGATGAGGAGGTGGACTTAGGGAGGAAGAGTGACACCAGATTTGGCCCTCCTAAGAGTCTGGCACACTCAGTAGGAACTAAGTAAGGCTCCTGCATTCTGTGACTTGGTTTAATAAAAGAAAAAAAAAAATCTGGGCTTTAATTGGTGTTGCTGCTTTTAAACATGTGTCCACATTTGAAGAAGCAAATGAATAAAAGCAATAAAATACATGCAATGTACAGAAAGACGTGCTTGCTTTATTAGCTGAATTAGCTGGATTCAGGGTAGCACTTGGCTTTTAGAGTGTTGTGATGCCGAGGGTATCTGTTTAGGAAGAGAGCCTGGTCTACACAACAAAGTTTTGCTGGGCAGGAGCTGTAGCTCCTGAGCCTTATAGCAGTGCTGGCTCTGGAGTTACTGTTTTGTCAGCAAGAGCACGCTCACTGACATTGCTTTTACTGGTATGTGTGTGGTGTGCTTTTATTGTAGCAGTAAAAAGCACAGATAACTGGGTTAATTGTGTCTATACTGAAAGTGCTATTATGGAGCAGTGAATCAATTCATCTCTTACCGAAAAGACAACCTACGGGGCTTGTTTTTCCTCTGAAGAGGCACAATTGGAATATGAGGACAGCATTTTCAGTTTTAAAACTTGTTGAGTATCTTAGTCATGCCCAAACTCATTTTAAAAACTTGAATTATTAGAGGTTGTCTAAAACAATTTTTTAAATCTTTGTCATGTACCACCATAATGGAAAAAGATTAGACATATGCTGGTTTTTTACTTCCAGTTCTGTTTGTTCATTCAGCTATAGTATTTTCCCAGCCTGTCTGCTGATGTGCTTGAACACATTCCTGTTGAAGATAGTGCAGTGATACATGAATCATTACTTTCTCCCTATAGCCACGTAAAGAAAAGTCTGTAGGAACTCATTACTTTAGGGGGTTAGCAAACTTTAACTCCTGCTCAGTCCTCAAAACAGAAGGCAATAAATGGGTCTCAGATCATCTCCTGTCTTTACTTAACAAAACAAACCAGACATGAATCCTCATTCCCAGATGTCTCAGTTGCTGTGGGAAGTTACACTAGCTGAGATATTAGATAATAGCTCTATTAGGTTGCCTTTTATATTCATGGTAAAACTTCTTGCTTTTTACTTCCTTTTTTATTCTAAAGATTAAACAGTATGCTTTTGAAAAAGATTTTTTGAGGGACCGTATTCAGCACTTTTCAGAGATGCAGAGAGTAAAACATGCCCTGGATGCCAGTGTGCATGCTGAACAAATTGTGTCTTTGGGTATGTTGCCGCCCGTGGGGAGCAAATGGGGTTGCGCATCAGGTTAGATGAAAGCAAGAGGTTTAAAGTCTTGGAGGGGATGAAAGGTGCAGGAGGTTTGGGGAACCTGGAAGAAATGTATTTCCTAATGTGCACCTGTGCCTGAACTGTTACAGCATTTATTTTTTGTATATCAGCAGCAGAATTCTAGAAACGATAGTAACAGCTTTCTTCCAGGTAAGGAGGGCTGGGCATAATGAGCGTTTTAATGTGTCTGAGGAAAGTTCAGATGTTGGAGTGGACGCTCATCATTGCACACGTCGTGTTGGTCTCTCTGAGAGCTGTTCAGTTTCTGCTGAAGCCTGTGGGACTGACAGCGTTTCCGAAGCAACTATCGGAGAGTGCTGTGCCGGTGAGGAATGAGTGATAAGCTTAATATCTTCCAGAACTTTTCACAAGAACAATCACGTGACACGTACTGCTCTGGAAGTCGTGACTTTCCGACTGTGATTTCACTTGTTAGAAATCCTGTCCATTAGTGAGAAGGAAAACTTATAATGTTCCCTTCTGTTGTATTGTGGTAGGTGAAAGGAATCATACATGCACTAAGATGTTTGGGAATTTCTCTACATAGAACGTATAATTTAAGATCTTAATAACTACAGATCTATTTTCTCTACTTACAGCATGGTGACAAGAAGGCAAGTGGAGCTTCTTCCAAATCGGGAGAGAAAAAAGCGGAAGAGGCAGAGGTAAATTCAAGTGTTTGAACATATTAAGAAGAAAAGTCGGTAATGAATTTCCTCCTATACAGATTTTTGTCTTCTGATAGCAAAGTGGAGGTTTTCAGATAATTAACTGGTGACTGTAGTCACTCATTATTCATTCCAGGAATGTAGTTTTGTCTTGTGCTGCTGAGCAGCCTACTGAAAGTATTTCTTTGCTCTGTTCATCCTTGCACAAATAATTCATGTTAGTATTGGCGGAAATGATCTCAGTGGATGTGTCTGTTCAGCAGTGCAGGTACGCTGTGGGACACATCTGAGGGTCCTGGTTTTTCGATTGTCCAGAAGTACGGATAAAGCGAGTGCACCGTGACACTTTCTACCTTGTCTGCATCCTGGCTTGTCTTCCAGAGATACAAATCCAAATTCATACACAGATGTTGCATGTCTGGGCCATCTCCTGACACACTTGCAAATATGTGGTCAGTGCTGTATTTTAGAAAGAATACTTATTTTTCAAGATAATGCCTCCTCAGGAACTGGTGTTTACACTTCAAGAGTCCCTGCTGTGTTATAACATTGAGTTTACACAAGCAACTTCATAGTCTGAGCATAGCGGCTGTTGTTAACAATCGGAAGCCGTATGGGTCGCAGGCAGTGTTAGGATCAGTACTTGGAAGGGTCACCTCTCCTCCCAGCAGCTCCAAGCCCTGTTAGCTGCTTGGAGGTAGGTCCTTGTGTGCTACAGTGAGTCAGGCTGGTATCACAAAGTGGTGGTGCCAGTACCGATCGTTAGTTCCCCAGCGGCCTCTGCTATTGCAAGCAGGAGCAGTGCTTCCCCAAGAAAGGCTGACGGCAGATTCAGAAAGAGAAGAACTCGTAGAAAGGTCTGTTACTAGTTGCCTGCTTGTTGGCTTCAAATGTCGATCGCTGATAGAGGGAAGCCAGAAATAGGTGTGCGTGATACTTTGTTCATAGCAGAAGCTATTTGGAAAATAACTTTGTCTAAGCTGTGGTGTGTTTAACTGCACTGCAAATCAAGGCCAGTGAACGCTTTTATTACTGTCCTCTGAAGTAGATGATTAAAGCAATTACCTTTCTTTCCTGTCCAAATACCAAGGAAGCCTTGTCTGGCCTGGGAACATGTTCCTCCTTTCCTCTCTAGACAGTTTAGTTTTCTCTTAAATAGCATTGTTCTTTTATACACTCCTAGTTTAATGCCAAATTCTTTGATTGCATGTTGTTGCTCTTAATATAGAAGTCCTGACTTCTTTGTGGGAAGGGTGGGAGTTGAAGCCTGTAGTTTGGGTTGTGGAGTTACTGTTTCTGACCTCTCACTGAGAAGATCTGTTTCTAGCTAGCAAAAGAAGGCTGTTGCTAAGTTTATTGTCCTGATGCTTTTGCTTTTTGAGTCCTTAGAATACTGCGTGTGTTTCCTCTTGTGAATTTCTTCATATATTTGACTTGTTCCATTGACTGTGCAATGCTTAAAAGTGAAAGTAGATCAAAACACTTTTTCTTAGGCCCATTGAACACCATTAGCTCCACCATGGTTCACATCTACCTCCAAAACATTCTGATTTTTTTAAGCAGTTGAGGTAGCAACTCAAAATCTTTGTACAGCTTTCCCAAGAGTCTGCAATGTTATATTTTTGTTTAAAAGTCAGAGGTTATTCCTGTAATTTTCAAATTTTGAAGCAGAAATTTATAATCTATCTGTAGATAGCTCTGGACAACCTTGTCTAGAATATTGAATTTGTTCACATCTCTGCTAAAAAAGGTTTGGTAATGCATTATAAAAATGACAAGGAAATACAAAGGTCTTTGAAGGGTTCATATTCATATTGAAGGGAAAATTGTAAAAGTCTTTATGCTCATTGTTTAGCTAAAAATAACAATGAACAACTCTGTTTCTCAGATTCTTTGGGTATATAGTCCTGAAGGAGTGAGAGAAGAGGAGTAAAGCTTTGAAAAGTAAAGGTAGGAAAGATCTGACACAGGTTTGTGTAGGAGACGCTAATTAGCCACAACATCAAGGAGAACTCAAAATGAGTACTGTTAAGCTGTAGAATAGGCTTCTTAAGCCTTTCCTTCTTGGAGACTTAAAAGTAGATTGAAAAAAACACAGCAGGTTTACTGTAAATAGAAACCTGCTTGGTAAGACATGCACTTGCACAGAGGTGCTGAGGAGATTCGATGGCTCCATAAGGTTTTTCCATTTCTAGCATCATAATACAATAAAATAAAATAATGCTTTAAAAGCATTAGGAGTTACCAGTGTGAAGGTGATGTCCTGAATAACACTATACTTTTGGAATTACATACAATCATAGCAGGGAGTATGTGCACTTTATCTATGATGTACCAACAGACGTTGGTTCATAAAATTGTTTTTTCAGGAAGCATTTACTTTTTAAGTTCCCAGTGTCTTACTGCTTAACTATCACACAGTACTTTCCTTAGATCTTAAAGTGTTGTGTAAAGGAGACTAGACACATTGTCTGAGTGACCTAGATAAAATGTGGGGAAGGGGAGGTGCTGAAGCACAGAGCTGGAATTGCCTTGCTTAAGGTCATCCAACTGCTCAGTAGGAGAGAAAAGAAACCAGGTCACCAGGTACCAGCCTGGTCCACGCAGCTGCGTGGTAAACAGCGTCCTCAAAGCTCAGAGGGGAAGCCATGAACTCACTGAAGGCAGTGAGCCTTTCCCTCTGAGTCATGGAGCAGGCTTCCCTTCCTGCATGGTATCGGTAGCATAGCTGGCAGCTGCAGCTCGTACCTACTCCTCACTTAAAAATGCAGCTTCTGAAATCCATTGTGTTGTACTACACTGGAGTGGCTGACACTGAAGTCACACAGCTAGAGCTTGCTGGCTGGCTGGAGGAGACAGACAGCAGGTGAGCTCAGCGGCTGTTTCCAGCAACCTCCGTTCTGCTTGATGACTGTCTGGCTTGGAAAGTAAAGGGTGCAGACAGTCCTGCCCTGCTGCTCGTCCCGAGGGTCCACTCTCACCTCTTCTGTTCAGTGGCCAGAAACATAAAGCTTACCGCAGTGCTAAGGTTCCGACTCCTCCTTCTAGAATACTAAATTCAGTCTGTTCCATTTCTGAAAACAAAAGCTAAGATGGGGCCTTAAGGCTATATACCCATTTTGCTTTAACCCTGATCCTTCACAGTAGCCTGGGGTAGTTACTTGGAAGCCCTTTGGTTGCACTAATACTCAGTGCTGTTGCATCTAGCACAGGAGAGAGGTATTGTGGAAGGGTTTTGGAAGGGATAGGACTGTGATATCCTGCTTCACAGGGCCATGTTGATCTTGGAAAGATTGATCTCCTCCATTTCATTACCTAATGGATGTTAGCAAAGGAAAGATACCGTCATACTGGTTTGCCTCATTTCAGCAGTGCTACTCAAGCTTCAAGTGTAGACAGACCAGGGGATCTACTTGCAACAGGAATGGTCAGCTTTAGGTTGAGGTACACGTAATCTGTCAATCTAATGATGAGCAACTGAATGTGTATCTGTACACAGTGTCTTGTCTTAACAGGCAAAAGATTTGCTGGAGGCACAGAGTTGGTAACTACAGGTGTGTTAGAATACGTAATCGAAAGAAGATATAGGCAGTTCTTCATCAGCGTAGTTGACAGTGAAAGTGTGTGTGTGTTATGGTTGTATTGGGCACTGCTCAAGGACAAAGGTTCAAGGCACAGGGACATACCTTAACTCTTTGTGTCTTGGTTTTCAGAACCTTACGCTTGTTGAATTCACATTCTATGGAGAATCAGACACTTCTTGAGAATCTAAATCAGCTTTGATGAAATGTTTTCATTCCTTGTGAATGTGTGTATGGTAGATGTTAACAGAAAAGAAATGATCGTTGTTGGAATTGGTGGTTGCTCATGCACTTGAGGCTGTTGCATATGTTTGCAGCTGGGATGCACCTGCCACCCAGTAAAAGTGAGTGATGTGCTGCTGTTTTCCCATATCTGTCCCTCTGTTTTCTCACTGTGTTGTGACATCATGGTCCTGAGTCAACATGTTTGCAGCATGCCGTTGCAAAGTGTATGAAATAGGAAATTTCCTTTCTTCTCCTTCCCTCCTGATGTTCCAAGGCTTTTAGCAATTTTGTATGTAAAGTGTTAGCATATGAGAGACAGCTGGTGTGATTTTCCTTTACCCCTCATCTTGACATCATCTTCAGCTTATGTGTGCCCTTCCACCAATTTCAGATTGCTTCAGACTTTGTATGCCGTCAAGGCATTGGTGCTCCAGAAGCTTTTGGATGCTAAAATAGAAATCCTTTCAAGGGGAGATGGGACAAAATCACTGAAGAGAAACCCAGGACAGTTTATAAGATACACTGAAATTAAGAAGGCCCTGGGTCACAAATTGTTTGAATCTGTGAGAGTATTTGGAAGGAGTATCAACACATACCTGACCTATTTCTACATCACGTTTTCTGTTTTCTTTTATATCTGCTGTTGGCTACTGCTAGAGACAGGGAAATGGGATATGTGAAACTTCGGTCGGACCCAGCCGGGCAGGTCTTGTGCTGTAATGAGTTGCATGGTCCTGCTGTCCTCTTCTTGAACACCGTGTTCAGCATTGCCCCTTCAGAGGGCTGCCCTTGGGTGCGCAGTGTGCTTTAGTACATAACCACATGTGGACTTCATAAGATGCAAACCAAACGCTCCCATTGTGTGTGATTCTGCGCTGAAAACCCCCTACTCTGTTTTGAATGGATTCATGCTTGTGTTATTAACTGCACATAATCTGGAAAGACCTATTCTCTTTTTACTGTCGTAGAGGGAGATACCAAGGAGAGCTTCTGTGTCAGTATAAAAATCTAGCCTGTGCATTGCTGGTGTCTGAATGTAAAAATGTGGTATTAAAAGGAAGACGGGGCCATATATTCTAGGAATTTGAAGCCCCAGCTTAGAGTGGGCCCTTGTTTTACCAGATACGGTATGAAACGACCCTCCCTAACACACCCTGCCATTTCGAGTCATGCTTTACAGCAGTGTAGACAAAATATGTGCTGCTTGCTCAGCTCATTGTTCTTTACTTAACAGGAAATACATTCTTTACTTTGAAAGGATGACAGTGATAATTGGCGCTGAAGCATTACTATCCTTTTAGAATTGATTCTTTGCTCTGACATCAGGATTGTTTTTAATCCTGATGCTTGCCCTGCAGGATTCCTTATCAAGAAAAAGTGTTAAGAGTTACTCAGGGTAATCTCTACAGAGATTGCACGTTCTTTCCTTATGTGGTTTGGTTTTTTTCCCCTTAAAACAACTGTACTGTATGCATTCTCATTGCAATATTATAACGAACATTTGAACGTTGTAGTCCAAGATGAACATTTAATCTGTGTTTCTAGACACCAGTCTTAATGCATGTCTTCCCTCGGAAAATCTACATATCAAAAGGATATATATTTTATCTCCCCTTTATTAAACATGGGTGAATTAATATTCCACTCTGAAACAGCATTTTGGCTTTTTGTTTTGAAGCCACTGCTAATAATGAAGAGTAGATTATAAGTATCTGTATGCCACAGCTTTTATTCCTTCCCACACAATTCTGTACAGGCTCTTGATTCTTCTATTTCATTTCATAAAGAAGCTATGCTTTGGTAATTCATTAGCTCTGTTATTATCAGGTTGGGAAGCAAGGTATGAGTGCAGCTGCAAGGTGATTCTTCAGCTGATTGTGTCTGAGACTGTCACAGAAAAAAAATACTCTTCCACCTCTTGCAGGGGGAGAAGATGGGAACAGCTCTGATGGATTTGTTGATAAAGGGTGTCAGAGCTGGTTTGCCTGGAGGGAGCATTGTGGGGACGATGCTGGGAAGCACATAACATCATTATTTTAATGAGCGTAAAAGAATGATGAACCTCGTAGCATGATGTGGCCAATTTTTCTGCTTTTACAAATGTATTAAGGGGTAGATACCAAGGAAGTTACTGTTGACAGATGACCCTGGGAACTAAAATGCATTACTCTACTTAGGCTATCGTGGTCAGTATTCAGTAAAGAATACTGATTTGATGTGGTGGCTTAACTTCCCACATAGCTTATCTCCACGTTGTCAGAGGAGAATTTATTTCCTTCTTTTTCTTCTCTCTCTCGTACCTGTATCTTTCTTGCTGTTCCGCTTACCATGAAACAGAGAAATGTTTGCATTAACAATTTTTTCTTAATGCTGTTTAATTGATTAACGTAAGTTCATGCTCAGAACAAGGATTTATTTCACTCTGTTAGTTTTTTTCTAGTTCAGACTGGGGCGGGGGGGAAGAGGCTAGCCTTGCGACTGAAATTTTTGAATATGTTGGTGGGTGTCATAAAAACTCCTGCAAAACAGTACTTTATTTGTGGATTTTCAGAGCATCACAGTTATGTTAGACATAGTCTTAGGTGCCAAAGGTAAGTCCTGAACACCATGAACCATGAGGTCCTGAGCCAAAGGCTGAGCCTGAGGTGGAAATCAAGAGCTGTGATACTGAAGGCATACCCAGAATACTGATTGCTCTTCAAAGGTCTGCTCTTTTTTGATGATTTTTTTTTTCTTTTTTTTTTGAAAATGGAAGCGTAGCACTTGAAATTCCACGTTCCTTCAACAACTTAGTAACTTATTTAAAAGTTGAAGCATTTGTAGGTAGTGCTTATTACTGAGTCTTTAATGCACTACATCAGAGATAAAACCCAAAGCGTTCTGCATCTCGGTACTCTCTCTACAAAATTGTAATGCATCACACCTCCGTCACCTGCCTTCAGGGGCATTGCCACCTAGGGCTGGAAGACTGCTGCTTGATTAAGGGAATTAATGGGGGTTGAAGGGTGTGTGGGAGGAGAGTGTCTGCTCCTTTAAGGGTATCTGGTCAAAGGAGCCATAAGAAGAAAATACCGAGACAAACCTGACTGACATATGATGAGGGAGGCTGTGATAAGAACAAACCTGGTCAGTGGCCCTAGTTGGACATGTGGAGCCTGAGGATGTTTACCTTCTCAGCTGGGAGGATAAGGAAAGAGAGGGAGACAGATGCACAGAAACATAAAACCTGAGCAATTAGCATCAGCGAAGGCAACAACCAGAAACCAACCCGGTCAGTCGCAGCAGCGGATGGGCTCTCAAGAAACTGCAGCAAACCGGGACTTTGCAGCGGGTGAGGCTGGAAACCCGAGGGTCCAGGACGTTGGAGGAGGTCCGTGGGACGGTGCCAACTGATGGGGCAAGGTGCCGGGGTCACAGCCCAGTGCCTGGGGCCGGCTGCCGGGGGGGCGAGTGTCCGTGTCCTCCCCAAACCGGGTGTGCGTGGGCTGTGCGTCTGTATTCACCCGTGGTGTGGTTTAACCAGCGCAACCGGCGAACTTGAAGCCGGACCGGCGGGTGAGTAGGAGGCCCCAGGTCTGCGGGCGGAGGATCCGTGCTGGTTTTGAGGGGACCACGAGTGTGGGGTGCCCGTGGGATGTGTGTGCGAGTGCTGCGTGTTTGCAGCGAGCACCGAGCTGGACCAGCCGGCGAGCAGGGGAGCCATGGGGGGGTCAGAGGGCCGGGGTCCGGGCAGGGGTGCTGGGGGGACAGAGGGGCCGTGCTGGTGCTCGGCGGACCCACCACTGTGCCTGTGCTCATGAGCCCAGAGGGTCCCAAGTGTGTGCTTGCACTAGTGATCTCCTGCCGCTGCCAGCCCCAGAGGAGGGGACGTGGCTGTGGGTGCTGGTGTGTGATGTGGGTCCTGTGTGTGGGTGCTGCTGACAGCAGTGTCGCCGACTGTATCAGTGTCCTGTGTGTTTGTCTGTGTCTGTGTGTCTCTGGGATATGTGCTTGGCTTTGCTGCTGGTTGAACTTGCAACGACATCCCTCGGCCTGGGCAGAGACCCTGGGTCCGCGGGGCGCTGGGCTGGGCTCCAGCGGCTGGGCAGGTCTGTACTGGGTAGTGCTGGTCTGTACTGGGCAGCACTGGACTTCAGCAGCCATGCAGGAGAGTCCTTGGCTGGAGAGCCTCATGGAGGCAGCCGCACTCCTAACATCCCTTTAACAGGATAAGTCACTATTACACTTGGTTTTTGCAACATACTGTGAAGTCTTACTTGGATGTCATTGTTTCCAGTGTGGCCAATACTAGGCGTGAAATCCATGATGTAAATGTCCCACTTTGTGTCAGTGTCTACCGTTGGGCCACATTTTTGTGATGTTAATCTTATGTAAATGGCCACAGAGGGTGGCCCACTGCCCCAGGCTCTGACTGGAGGCTGACTGCTGAATGTGCAGCTTTGTTTATTCCAGGCGCTCTCCTGGTTTTGGAACTAAATCAGAAAGAGACCAGGAGGTGGAATTACCTTAATGACAGAGGTCTCTGAGTCTCCCAGTCTGTTACAGTACCTAGTGTCCATTGAAAACTGGTGCTTTTGAGTTTGCATACAAATTTGCTGATTGAATCTCTGGTCATTCTGCAGACTTCCCTGCTTGTAGAGTGTAATTAAAGTGTGAATGCTTTAGTTGTGTGGTGAATCTTGAGCTTCCACTTATCAGAGAAAGTGAATAGGTCTTACCCATCTGCTGCCAGCAAAAATCTGATGCTTTTTGCTGTGTTCATTAGTAATGGCTTATTTTCCTAGTCTTCATTAGATGTGATTTCAACAATTGCTGAGTTTTTGCAGCAGTACTTACTAGTACTTGATAATAATCGCATTGCATTGGTCAAAAACTGGAGATTCAAAGGGGATGTCATGGTTTTGTTTCAGCTGCAAGAATATTTATTAGCTAGAAAAGCCACCATTTTGTCCTTAGCTTTATATCTTTACTTCCCTGCCTGAGGTGTAATGTTACCTTCTGTGTTGTCACTCAAGTTATGTCTGTACAGCAATAGGTTACCCATCTTATTTTTATTGATACTTTTCATTAAAGTATATATGGTTACTGTTGCTTTAACTGTTAATTAAAAAGGAGTCACTCTGACACAGGAAACAGCACAGATTTATATATCCTCCATAAAACAGTGCAAGAGAACTCAGCCTGTTCTGGGCTGGGCAAAACTGTCTGAAATGAGTCTGCGTGAATTAAAGTTACATAGGAGAATTTATTTTTGGATGACTTGCCTTGCATAAAATGTTCTAATGGACATTTTTTTAGTGTACCTTTATTTTTGTACCTTTTTTTTTTTTGGTGTACAGTTTTACTTGGCTTTTCTTTTTCTTCATCAACGTTTCTGATGTTTATTATGTGTCCTGGTTTTGGCTGGGACAGAGTTAACTCTCTTCTTAGTAGCTGGTGCAGTGCTGTGTTTTGGATTTCGTGTGAGAATACTGTTGATAACACACTGATGGTTTAGTTGTTGCTAAGTAGCGCTTCCTTAAGCCAAGGACTTTTCAGGTTCCCATGCTCTGCCAGCAAGCAGGTCTGCAAGAAGCTGGGAGGGAGCACGGCCAGGAGAGCTGACCCCAACTAGCCAAAGGGGTATTCCACACCATGGAACCTCATGCCCAGTATATAAACTGGGGGGAGTTGGCCGGGAGGGGTGGATCACTGCTGGGGCACCGGTCAGTGGGTGGTGAGCAATTGCATTGTGCATCACTGGGGTTTTTATTTTCCCTTTTTTCCCCCTCTTCTTTTTTTTGTTCTATTCCTTTTCATTACTATTATTATTATATTTCATTATATTTTACTTTAGTTATTAAACTGTTCGTATCTCAACCCACGAGTTCTACCTTCTTTCCCGATTCTCCTCCCCATCCCACTGGGAGCAGGGGCGAGGGGGGTGGGGGAGTGAGAAAGCGGCTGCATGGTGCTTGGCTGCTGACTGGGATTAAACCACGACATTATGTCTTTCTTTTATTTTGTAGAAGAAACCAGCGAGTGCTAATGTCAGCCAACCCCCCAAAACACAGACAAGTGGAGCACCCTCTGCTGTTAAGGTAATGCATACTTAAAGAAATGATCTCTTTTAAAAGTGAAGAGGATATGATATGACTTCATCCCCTGCAATGAGATAGAAAACGGTTTGTTTGCCAGCATTCAGCAACACTACGATGCTCTTCATGTCTCACTAGAAATTGTAGTGAATTGAAATGAAAGAGGAACACAAGTCAGCAGAATGCCAGCGTTGACTTGAGGAAATAGACTTGGTAACAATCTCCCCTTTCACGTGTTCTTTGTTAGTCTCCTAGTTATTTTTAAAAATCCCGGTCCCATTGATATCAGTGGCAAACTTCATTTGACTTATGGGTCTATGGTTCTTTTTTCACCCTTAGGTATTGTTTGTATGTTTGGATTCTGTTTACTCAGCGGACCTGATGAGATCGAAGCACCGATAACTGTCTTTGCTTTCATAGCCCCTGGAGCAGTTCAGTTTTTCAGGAAGTTAGCGTCAGAGGCGTTACAAAGATGACTTGCATATTGGAGTGCAGTTGATACTCCCTGAAGAGAAGCAGGGATCACTTTAAGCATGCTCAGGTCTTGCAAAGTATTGAAATAGGGCGTTGAAAATACACTTTCTGATGGTGGTCACACATGAACTGATGGCTGTAGTTGGTAATCACTGTTAGGTGCATATTTGTCATGGATGAGTGGAATGCACCTCACTCAAAAGAGAGAAGCAGCAATATGTTTTACTGAGGTAAAATAATAATTTGACAGAGTTCAGTAAGTTCAATGGAATTTAACAAAGTTTAACAGTTGTTTGACAAGGTTCAGTAAGTTTGATGGTAAGGTACACCTTATTAATTACTGCATGGAAGAAACATACAAAGGAAAATTGGGTTAGAGTCAAGTTAGAAGGATTCACAGAGAGACCGGAGACGCAAAGAGTAAGGAGGGCCCTCCCGTTGAGTCACGAGGTTCAGAGTGGACCCCCTTGCTTTCTAAACTCCTTATGGAGCCTAGGTGCAGCTGTATCCAATCTTAATCTCAGACTTGGTCAACGGTTTATGTCTAATGGAATTATCCATACAATGTTTATAATAATATTGAGTGACTATAGGGATTAGTAATGTTTTATAACATTAATTCACCATGCTATCAGTCATTCACCGAGGATCTGTTGCGGGTAGGGCATCTCTGCGCCTTGGGTAAGGAAGGATCCCTTAGTCTCAGGTAACGAATCTCTAACCTTGAGAGGCGTCCCTGCTCAACAGGAGAGTCACCTGGCGTGCAGTCCAGCTGTAGTTCAGGGAGAGCTCAAATTGGGCCCATCCTGATGACAATATTTATAGAGTGAAGTAGTTGGCTGCTAGTCAGTAGTGTAGACAAGACAGATGTCTTCGTTTTAGCTCTGGTATCTTGTTCTGTACTTTGGTTATCTTGCATTTTGGGGTTTCCAAATCAGCTTTCGAAGTATTTTTCAAGACACCTTCACTCCCTTGTACGTGAGCCAGGGGCTTTCCAGCTCACCAGTTCACCCCCAGGGCGTGAGGCCGGTTGCACCTTAGTCAGCCTGAACCAAAGTACGGCAAGGAGTCAATTGAATCCGCCACAGTATTCCATATCTGGAGATACCCCATCCATAAGAAAGTTCCTATCGGCAGGAAGTGTTTCTGCTTTTGAATGGGATGTATTTTCTTAATGCTTTTGTAAAATAATAGTCCTAAAGATACCTCTGTGTTACCTAAGTAATTATTTTTCCTTTCTACTCAATGAAGGAGGACACAAGGATGTAAATCCAGTTGTCCCTTTCTTTCAATGCTTTTGTCTATCACTAAAGACAGCCCAACTTTTTTGTTGTTTTTCTTTCTATTCCCTGCAGTTTGCCAGGGCCTTTCTCCTGCTAATTAAGCTGGATGTAGTCCTCTGTATGTAGTTCCCATGACAGCTGTACAGGGTGGGATGGTCTGGAGTATAATCTTTCTGCGTATCAGTCACCAGCTGCATAGTGCCGTGGAAGCTCACATCTGATTTGCTAACTAACACATCTTCAAGTCTTTTTTTCTGTATGTGGTCTTTCTATTATAAGCATATCTTTAACATTAAGTGTGCAAGGTACAATTTCCGGTGATGCTATTAAGCATAAGAACTGGAAGGCAGTGTGATGAAAAAAATGCGAAGTAATTGCCAGGATTTGCTTTATATTAGGTTATGACAACTTAGGCTATGTATTTTATTCAGTACTTCGTGCTTCTCCAGTTTCTGTAATATTCCAAAATATTCATTGGTAAAGATTATGTACTATGAAAATACTTACCTCATGCTGTCTAATATTGACTCTTAATCAATAGCTATTTTTATTTTAACCTTTTCAGTTCCCGCTCAGCCATGACTACCTTTCTTCAGTTAGGCTAAACCTTCGCTTACTTATATCTTTTAATTTTAACAATCTCCTGCGATGCTGTAGTGTTATTTAAAATAGAGCAAAACTCAGAGATTTATTGTTCTGTTCTTGTAGTTTGTTCCACCCATACTTTTTTTAAGCTGTTTGGCTAGCTGTATTCTTTTCAGCCCTTCTTTTTCTCTTTGTCTCTAAAAATACCTATTCAAAAGAAAAATTTTGGAGAGGTTTTTTTTTTTACAGGAATTTTACAGGAAAGGAGGTATTTCTTGAAAAGGCAAGGCAGCCTTTTTTCTTTTGCTGCAAAAATACATCAAATCTTTTAATGCAATCAAAAATATTCCACCAGTTTTTAGACAACTTTGGGACTGCTGTTTCTTCCTTTAATTTTTTCCCTGCTGTAGCTTTAATGTGTCCTGCATGCAAAATCTCTTTCGATTCCTTAGTCATTTTGTTGGTCAATAATACTTTCATTAACGTACCTTGTCCCAGATAAATTTCTAACTTCTTTGAAGCGGCGCGTGAGATGAGGCGGTTAAGTTGCTCCAGCTAAAGCTGTTCATTTTTTTTAACCTACTCTTACCCTATGGTGAAATTACTTACTCTAAATTGAATAGCCAGAGGGTTTTTTGCTGCCTCTATGTTATGGCCTAAGTAATTTTTCGTTCAGTTAGTAAGTAATAATAACTGGTGGCTTGTGGTCTGCTTGGGTTGCCTGTATTTCTGAGTTTAAGATAGAGGAGCCTGTGTGTGATGAATCCTTGTCATTGCTTAATGCCTGGCTAATATGTGGGTAGTTAAATTTTCCTGTGATGGTATCCTGTAATGTGGACTACCCCTAAGAGCAAGCACTTACCTGTCTGGCCTAGTTTTCGTTGCACTGTGTATCTGAAGTGCCATTCTCTGTGTCTTCATTTTATCCCTGTGCTCTTTATTGTTTCAGTCTTAAGTGCCTGGCATTGCAGACAGTATTTACTCACTGCTTCTGCTCAGTGTCTTCTCACAGGGATTTTATTCAGCTGCATATGTGTCCGTGTGGTATAAGGAATAAGTGCTGCCTCTCTTGTCTCCTCTCTTTTATATCTGTATGGCTTTTGTGTTCCCTGTGTTGAGGGCACCTAGAAAGTTGAATCGGCAGCCTTGGTGTACCCAGTATCTGTACGACTCAAATCTAAATGAATGATTTAAAGATATTTAACTGAAACAGATGTTCTGACTTTTTTCTATCTATCACAAGCCTTTCTTTCATTTTTGAGGTGAAGTCCTATTTGACTGTTATTTTGTACCAGCGTCTCTTCAGTAAGCACGTGCCTTGTCAGGTAAATGGAGTGAAAAGTTAAGATTCGGGTAAGGTTATGTCATCACGAATATTTACTGGTTGCTCATGAGCAGCCTCTTCAACGTATACATTAACTGCCAAGGTGCACAAACCAGGAGGTCATCGCTACCATTATTAGCAGGCAGCAGTGAAGAGGAAAAACTGAACTAACCTCCTTCCTCTGCAGAAGGTACCCTACCAGCGCTGCTGTGTTTTCTTTTACAGCCTTTTAAATTGTTTTTGCCAGTTCAATAGCCAGCAGGAAAGCCAATTTCTAGCTCAGTGTTCAATCATAGGTATTGATAGAAGGCACTAATATTTGAACACAGCTGGATCCAGCTTTCTTGGATCTTTGTGTTCTTATATGGTAATTGTGTTGATACCAAATGAAGTTTTGCTGCTTTTTATGTAGCAGATTTTTGGCATAGTTCTTAACGAGTAGTTATTTTCTTTTAGTTGCTGGCTGCTATAGCTTAGTGAAGTGAGAATCTTTGTCCGTATTACCTTCATGGACAATTTATTGAAGCAGTGCTGGAAGAATTCAACAACATTGAAAATCCAGTAAGAATTATTCTTATTTCAGACTTGACTGATCTTGAATATTTTCAGAGGAAGCTTCTTGATCTTCATGATTTAAGAAATTTAAGGTTAGTTACTTTCAGCTAGCATCCAAATTAACACTGTTTTAAAGGGGGATTCAGTCTGCTTTCTTGTGCAACAAACAGGAAAACAACAAGAAGAAAAAGAGCAAGTACTAAATATTGTTGAGTAAAGTCCCTACTATTTCTGCAGCAGACTGGAAATTCTGTCACAAGTTTTTCTAGATTATCATCAAAAGTGATTTCTACTGTCAGCATATTTGCTGGGATTTTTTTTTCTGCTACATACCTTACTTAACTGTCACTAAACTTTTATTTTGTGAGCTTTGCACAGACACCTTATTGTGAAGGAAGGCATTTTTGAGTAGAAGGCACCTGAAGTCACAGTACTGATTGGGAGTGTCCATGGAAATGTGTAAATTTATTCCTGTGTTACCAGTCATATTGTGAAGGTTGGAAAGGCTATCTCTAACTATCTCTAAATTTTGAGGTTATTCAGAAAAATATTTAAATGGACTATCTTACTTTCATGTTCTCCTTGGAGCAGATGTGTGTCATGGCGCACAGATCCTCAATTTGTAGGTGTTTTGCAGCAAGACTGTGGCAAATCATGGGGCTGTTCCTGCAAGTTGCCCTCAGAGCTGTTGCCAGCACGTAGCCCTGCATGTGAAAATCACGAGAACTGTGTCCGTGTGGAGAACAGGGCTGGTTTTCTTGGTGGCAGAGGCATGCTAAAAATAGACCAAAACATTAAAAATGGGAAGCTGTAGGAGTATAGAACTGCCTCCTGCGTGGAAGAGCTGGCTTTGTGTAACGTTACGGGCATCCATCACCTGAGGTCATCTTCATGTTTGAAAAGTAGCGCTGTAAAAGAAGCCTCTGATCTGGAGACCACTGCGAAAGTTGCAACTTGTAAAACTACGCAATGGTCAAAATAATACAGTCATTTCACAAAAAAAGTTCTGTACTTCACTCACAAATGGGATATTTTCCTCATCAGTCTGTGTCGTATCTTTGGGCGTTTTCCCCTTTCTCCTTCCCTTCTAGGGCTGACTTTTGTTTCTTGGCCGCCTGAGATAAAGGGCAGCATAGAGGCTATTATGAAAAAAATGGTTGAAGGGTTTGTTAGTGGCGTGGGGGCTTTTGTTTTAAAAAAAAACATACAAAAACCCCCTCCCGTACTACAGGTATTGAGAATTTGATTCTATAGCAAAAAAATTTTAAAAATTCAAGACCAGGTCACTATTGGTATTTCAAGAAGCATGTTTTAACTTCTAAATTAATATAAATTATTTGGATTTGTTATGCTTAAAAATAGTCCTAATCAGTCCAAGTTTCAGTGGCCTTAGCTGGCCCAACCATCTCAATTTCTTCTGATTAATAACATTTACGTACTCAGAGAGTCTGGGTAATCAGTCCAAATTTCAGGAGGGGGTGTCCCATAAACTTCTAATAAAAATATCAGTCTGTTGAGGGGAAACGAGCAGGTTCTTTCCCTCAGCACCAGTGCTGCTAACTCAAAAGGTGGAAGACGAATACTGCTTTTTGAAAGCTAGAAGTAGCTCCGTCCCCGAGTTGCGCCGTCCTGGCAGACGTTTCGTCCCTGCTTTTGCCGCCTGACCCTCCGTGCCGTCAGCTCGGTGACAGCCGTGTCTGGTGGGGGAACCTGGTCAAGCCATGTCCAGAGGTGACCTCAGAAGCGTGACATGGGTTTGCTCGTCGCCGCTTCACGCCGCGTGCGAAGAGGCGCGGCGGTGCAGAGGGCAGAGCTCCCGCGCTCGCCTCCGCGTCGGCGCTTTCACCGCGCTCTCGGGGCCTCGACCTGCTTGTTGGGGTTCCCTCCCCGGGCGCGGGCAGCGGCAAGCTGTGCCGGAGGTGGGGCGGCCCTGCCTGCTGGGTGGGGAGCGTGCCGCTCGGCACACCGGCTCGCCAAGGGCTTGGCCGGCACCTCCTGAAAACCGAAACCACAGCCTGCTCCGGCGCCGGGGCGAAAAACAGCCGTATCCTGACGTTCCTGCTGGAAACAGAAGGCACGCGTGTACCGAGTAAGTTAGCTGTTCGTACTGGCTTTGCGTTCCTGCTGCCTCCGCTTTAGGCTAATTTACGGTCATGTTGCAGTTCTCTTTTTCCCCCTCCCCCCTCTCTTCCGGGAATTTTGTGGGCTGAAGTAACACAAGCTGCTGGCTTCCAGGGCTTCCAACGGGATCCTGTCATCGGCAGGCTTGAAGCGCTCCAGAGCTAGCTGAGTGTAGTGAATTGGCCTTTAAAATTATTTTAACATACTGGAAACAGTCTTTTTAGACACTGTGTAAGACTGCATGTTTTACACATTACACAACAAGTCGTTTACGTGACATAAGCAGTCTTGAAGAAGACAGGGATGAGGAAGAGCAGACTTTTCAAGTAGTGTCTAAGTTGTTCTGTATTTGTATTTTTGGTTAGGGTTTGTTTTTTTTTTTCCATTGCTCGCAGCCCACGCTGTTGTTGCTTCAAAAACCCATATAATATTTTGGCATACAAATGCAGAGCTTAGTATGCCTATGGCACATGCAGAATACTGTGTAGTCAGGGTGTGGGGATCTGTAAAAGCAGCTTCTTGGTTGAAGTGTGCTTAGGTATCAATAACATGTTGACAACAAGAGCTACTATGCTTGATACCTAAAAGCTGCTAAAATGTCAGATACAACAAACGTATGGGAAAAAAAAATACTTTTCAATAAATTGTATATTATTGTTCTTTCAGTAGAACTGTAGAAATTAGGTAGGTAGGTGTTGCTTAGGCTATGCCATTATTTTATTATTGTTACTAGAATACTTACTCCTTCTCTTTTCTTCTTTGGAGAAAGTAAAAGTAGTGTGTTAACTAACACTGAGTTCTTGCAACATTGTTGTCTTTTTTTGACAACTAGTTTTCTCAATGCTGTATTTTTGTAAATTGACATAAAACATACTGGATAGTAGTTTCTTCTACGTGAGACATTTTCTTTTCTAGACTAACGTATTTGTTAGTCAGCCTCTTGTATAAAATAGTGCTTTTTGTTTGTTTGTTTGTTTTTTACGGGAGTGATTAGATACGTGGGGTATGTAGAGCTCACAGAAGATTCTGTTCCTGATCCTGGACTTTCAGGGACGAGTTCCTCGGCCAGTATTTCTCACAGTTCTAGTTCTGGAGCTTTGCACCTTAAGCAGCCACTCCCAGTTTGAAATCTAGGTAAAGTTGTGTTGCCCTGAAGGTGGTGGCTCTTGGAGGACTGGGAATGGGGGTAGAGGAGAAGCCTCTGTCTCCAGAAAGTAGAGGAACTGTTTTTTCAGTGAGTTGGTCTCCAGTGCGTTCCTTCTCATCGTTTCTGCTCTTTGCTTTCCTAGGAGGAGGAAAACCTGCACCCACAAAAGCTTGGGACTTTGTCCAGAGTCTCTTCTGCCAAAGGAAGAACCTCATAGGGAGGCAGGGAGGTCAGTGGCCTTGTGAGCTCCTCGGGAGGTCTTTAAGGCTGAGAAACCTTCCTGGTTCTGGAAGAAGTCAGCCCTGTGCCTGCCTTTATGCCTAGCTTAGCAGAAGTGCTTGAACCGACTAGAAAACTCATATTTTTGATCCCCAGGAAGGAATCCTCTGTGAGGCAGGACAAGGCCTCATAAAGCTGGAGATTTTATGTTTCTTAATTTAACAATGATGTGCTTACTCCTCCAGAGCATGCAGAGGGCCCTTCTGAAGCAATTATGAGAGATACCGAGTTCAGAGCCAATGCTGAAGCAAGAAATGCCCCAGTCTGGCTCTTTTTAAGTGAGAATAGTAAAACAATGTTGAGTTTTTATAAAATTATCTAAGTACAAGACTCAACAACACACCCAAAGGTTATGCAGTGTTATCCTTAGATTGTATTTTAAAACCAAAATTCTATTAAAACTCCTTGACTTGGTGATTTTTGTTTATGCTCCTATCTTACTTTCTGTTCATTTTGGTAGCCAACACCATTGTGACAGTGTGTGTATCAGTTCATGTGGCTCCATGAATAATATTTTGTTTCTGCATCCTGGGGGTGAAAAACCCAATTTTTAACTCAGAGTATCGCTCAAGAGCTCTTGTGACTGCCAGCTGCCCATTCTGAGTATTGCCGAGCTTGATTATTGTAATAAAAATAACCAAGCTCATAACCTCGGAGATCTTCTGTCTTAAGATGAAGTCCTCTTTCACATAAGATTTCTATCTTTTTAAACCCCTTTTAAAAGAATACTCGCTCTGTTTGTAATGCCCCGTTTCTATTCCAGCTCTGCTGGGAAGGGCTTTGCATGCTGTCCCTCGGTGATACTGCAGACCAAGTGACACAAATCCTAGCTGAGCTCAGCAGCTCTGTGTGGCATGTGGCTGGCACCTAATCATGTGTTTTCCTGGTGTTTTCTTATCAGCTTGCAGTTTGCTGCTGCAGATAGCTTTGGAACGTTCTGGTGTTTAAAACAACACGCAAAAAAGGAAACAGTTGGCTGTAGTAATTACAGCTAAATACAAACCTTCTGCAGGATGTAGACCTGAAAAGAGGATTTCTGAGCTATCTACAAAAAAGGAGAGCTCTGCTACAGTGGCCAGCTCGTATGTTACTGTAATTCTCTGTTGTGCAGAGTGGGAACCTGAGAAGAGTGATGACAGTACTGGTGCGCTGCTTCTAATATTTGAACATGACTGAATGAAAATGAAATTTCAGTATGTGCCAACTTGTAGGATTTATTGTGATGGAAACAGGAAGTTTCCAAAAGGAGGTAATCAAAGAGCACATTTTAAGAAGAAATAAGAACGGGGAGTTTAAAACAAATTGTTGATGTCAGAACTCTTTTCATGACACTTCTATATGCCCAGTGAGGAGTTTTACACGATGCTCAGAAGTATGGCTTTTCTGAGTATTTCTCCATGTGTAGCTGAGGGAAATTTCAAGTTAGGTAACCCATTCTGTGATCAAGTGGAAATACTGAGATCGCTGTTCATCAAAATGACAATAAAATGAACATCTTCAACAATGAAAAGTAAGTTTGAAAATAAAATGCTTTTACTTGCCTGATGCTGTGAGTTGAAAAACTTTTCCAGTGAAACAAGGCCTCCGTTTGATGCTGCAGAGGTATAATCTGGATACAAAACCAGAGCTTTCTTGCAGCCTTTGCTTTTAACTTGTTTTAAAAGAAACAAGGAGTGTTTAGCCTGTGATATTAAAGTCATGGTCTGTTTGCATACACGCAGAATCTGAAGGCAGCAGATGAACTTTGTTACCCTGCTCGGCGTATACTGGCTTTCTTTCCAGATCACTTGCAGTAATCATGAAAGGACATTAAATAGAAGTTGCCATTGTATAGTAAAGGTTATAGAGCAGTAGCCATGCTACGTACTTAAGTCTAAATAATTTCTTCTGGCCACAAATTGAACTGTGTGTGTGTAAAGGTTCTTCGTGTTTAGGTACTGTGCATGCTCTGTGACCAACTAGCAAACTCTTTTCCTCTGCTTCCAAACAAAGTAAACAACCAAACAAAAAAAGCCTGTGAAAGCATTAGACACAGTAGGAGATAGTGACAAGGGAATGCATAGTGCTTCTTACCATCAGCTGCGGGACAGTTCTAAGTTTTTCTGCATACCCCTAACTTCCTGCATATAAGTAAGCATAAACTGAGGTGTTGGAAGTTTAAGAAGAGAGTCAAATGGTACAAAAATGATCTAAAGTCAGTTGTCATTCACTGCCCTCGGTTGTTTTTTGTTCAAGCGTAAAGCTGTTTCAGAGTCTTAATAGTGACTTAATAGTTATTAAAATAAAGGGAAACAAACATACCAATATTAAGCTTTGGACTTGACGTAGGTTGCTGAAATCCAGAAATCTTAAAACAGACATCTAACCTAAAGGTGGTTTGGCAGATCAATTAGTTTCTAGGTGGTATGAAGCCTTGTTCTACACTGTGGTAAATATAATACTGATCTGATTCACAGGTTGTGCTTGATAACACTTGATTTAGTGTGACCAAATTCAAATGCAAGTAGATTATTTCAAAAAACACTGCTTAAAAACCTGTTACTTTAAATTTGGGTAGTATGGTTAATCAGCTTTAGCTGATACATAAAATTCAGTGATTAAATATTGCCAAGTTTCTTTTCTGTGCCAAAATGGCAGAAATTTTATTTTAGTAATCAAAATAGAAGAAAACAATAAGTGTGAGTGTGTATTATGGAAGTTGTCTGGCTCAGTGTGCTGCGATCGTCAATACATTTAGCAGCACTTGAGGCTGTAAAAACGCTTCATGAGCTAATCAGCTTTTCAATTTCTTGGTTCAAACCAGCCTCTTCAAAAAATTTGTCATGTTTTTGTTTCATGAGAAAATGGGTTTATTTCCGATGTGCTCTTTTAGCATCTCTAAATGGTGGTTGATCTTGCTCCTGGGTATAGGTTAATATTTGTTGCAAATACTTACTCTGTGTGGTGGGAAAATTGCAGAAGAATACAATTTCAGGGTTAATTTTTTCCACGATAGTAACCCGGATCATCTTTTGAATTGAGTTTTGCAGAGAGGCATGGTCCTGTGTTACCAGCGGTCTTTGGGTTTTGTCTCTGATTTATTGCAGTCGACTTCCTGATCTGGAAAAGAAGCACCAACGTAATCCTACTATTTGTTATTAGTTTTACTGTCGTTTAGGAGGTGAGTGCGTGTGGAGTTTGGGGGTTGTCAGATGGCAAATCCACTTCTGGAGCACTCCTAAGATCGCGCTTCGGACAGGAATGTCGTGATGAGGCTCCCCTCATGGTTGCGTTTCGTGCGTAGTCCCCCACCGCTCATCTCCTCGCACACCGGCCCTTCCCCAGGCAGCGTCTGTTCCAGGAGTCTCAATGCGGTTTCATTTTGACGCCTAGCAAACGTACCTGTTGGGGTTTGCCTGTCCTCGGCAGATGAATGTGCTTCAGCTCTACTTCAGTTTATTCTTCATGTTTGCTCTGAACTGCTGAGTGCATATTTGAACAGAGCAAATCTGTTTCTAAGTTTCTTAGCTCTAAGGGGGAGTCAGTTTGTCTCTAAAATTACTTTTCTTGTTATCTTTGTCAAGTTGTGGAAATTTAAACTGTAATAATAGTAACAGTTTTTACATATTTTTAGGTTATATTCACACCAGCTGAGCTTATGAATCTCAAAAGCACAGGAAGCATCCCTAGAGACAGGAGGGTCTGTTGTTGTTGGTTTTGTTGGTTTTGGTTTTTTTAAGATGAGTATTTAAAACCACGTATATTGAAGAATTGAACCACAAAAGCATGTATTCAACAGACTGCCTATTCAAATGAGTCTCCATGCTTACATATTAAATCCTGCTTGGTTTGGTTTGCTTTGTGGCAGCCAGTGCAAAGTTGGGGGGCTTTGCTGAGTCAGGGCTGTAATGAGCTCAGTGGCATCACAGTAACAACATTAGCAAAGAATTTTGGATTGAATTAGAATTTAGCTGCAAAAAAAGTAACTGTCCTCCAAGGATTTTTTCCCTACCCCCCCTCAGTAGCTGGCATGGGCAGTAGGCTTTGTTTATAACATGCGGTGTTTGTGAATTTCATCAATGATAACAGGGTTTAGAAATGAAAGAGGCATGCCGGTAGTCACATGTGGCAAAGCCAGTCATCAGAAATTGCAATGTAAATTGTTTAGAAAAGAAATCACACTGATTACTTCTACAGAGAAACTCATCACAATAGGACAACATAGCAGCATCTGTAGTAGGAATGTTTTATGTAAATATACCAGTGTCTGAATAATATACAGGTACAAACTGGAAACCTACATCCTGCTCTTCCATTTCATTAAGTTTTTAATATTAAACCTCCACAAAATTAACTGAGAGCCTGAAATCTTGGAAAAAATATTGTTCTCCTGGTTGTGTGGCGTTTTTTTCTCTTTCTCTTGAAAAGGTATTGTTTTTCTTAACAACCAAAATAGCAGAACTATGTATAAGAACAGTAATTACAAAATAATAGGATATTTCCAGAATTACTTGGGACAGAAAATTACACAGAAGCACTCAGATTTGTAATTTTTAACTCAGCTATTATAGATGCTGTAATAATAAAATTTATATAAAGAGGTAGTCAGTGCTACATTTTTTCCAGTTTTAAATCACTGCATATCTTAGCTGCCGTGTAGCTTTAAATATGTATGTTTGTATATTTTTATATATATATATTTGTACATATACACACACAGATGTTGGCTTAGATTGTGTCTTGCAACTCCTCTTGGCTTAATGGAAAATTAATGGAATTGTGTTTATGCCACAGATCGCAGTATTGATTCTTCAGCACGAAAGTATTTGGAAGACCGTGCGTCGGTTTGCTGGCGGTGTTATGAAGTGCGTTGTGAGATGCTGGGATGGCCTCTCAGTGCCATCCTTGGCCTGCCTTCTGCCCGCTGACAGCCTTTGTGTGTCTGGGGAGGTGAGGGTTGCATAGCCGTTACCGCGTGCCGTCAAAGCAAGTGAGACGCTTGACCTGTAACAGCTCAAGTGGGCTTTGAGCAGCCTGGTCTAGTGGAAGGTGTCCCTGCCCATGGCAGGGGGGTTGGAACGAGATGAGCTTTAAGGTCCTTTCCAACCCAAACCATTCTGTGATTCTATGAAGCAGTATTTTCCACTTAAGTGAAATAACCCATTATTTTTCACAATAGTTCTCTAAAGAGCATTTGCTGCCCACATCTTACAAACACTATTAAAGCTTAGCAACAGAACCATTCATGTAAAGAAGCAACTATTTGTAGTCAGGTAGACTAGGTTTTGCCTTGCATTAAACAGCTGTATTGAAGTAACCCTGTAAGTTAGTAATATTGAAATAATAAAGTTGATGTTAGCTTTAAGCCGGAGCAGCAGTCCCAACTCATTCATATGTAAGGTTTGTAAGCCCAAAAGAGTACTCAGGTGGCTCTTCAGTCCTCTGTCCTAGACTGAGTACAGCTAGATCACTCAAAATGTTTATATAAGCTGGCCCAAAGGCTAGCAGGGCTGGAAGTGCCTGCTTCATCTAGGTAGCCTCTGCCACAGAGCGACTCTTCTCCCAGGAAGGAAGATCTTTGAGCTCTGACTTGAGAGATTCTTTGTTATAGAATCAGTTTCTTCTTCTTTCCCGTTTTCTTGGCTCCCTGACCAAAGGACAAAGCATCAGGTGCCGACTTGCTTTTCCTGTCACGGAGTCCCCCATACATACTTTTTCTTCATTTTTTTTTTTCCCCTAAACCTGTCCTCAGATCTTTCTGTATTCATCTGTACTGCAGTGTGATGGCCGAAACTGTCATGGCACTTCACCTAGAGAAGCTCAAGCCAAAAAGATGGAAAGTTAGTCCCGTATTTTACATTTATATTTATGTTGTCACGGTAACAGATTTTTATCTCAGATTCCTCTTTCCTTGGTTGTTTTTGGCAAGAGTATCTCAGCCTGTGGCATTGTAACCTTACCTATTTTTGTCAGTATTGCTGCCTGCCTAGCTTTTGGGTTTTTGTGTTGTTGCATCTGATCTTCAACCTACCACCAGCCTGCCGGAGATCCCTTCAGGAACTCCCTGAAATGTTAAGGCTGGAAGCTGGCTGAAAGCAAGCTTGTAACCCAGTCTTACACACTAACTTCCCAGCTTCATTTGAGAAAATGTCACCTCAAGTACTGTGAGAAGTTGCAGCGACAGCGTGTCCTCCTCTGGAGCTTCGTTCATTCTTATGCATCAGGCTTATTTCCATGTTTGAGTGTATTGAGTGTTGCGTTGTCTTTAGGTGCTTTATTCTTGACCAATCTGTTGATTCTAATTTACTCTCTTGTTACCATCTAAGTGTTTCTGTATTATTTGCTTGGTAAGTGTTTTCAGCATCTCTTCTGTTATTTGAAGGTAGCCAGTTGCTGCGTTGTGCTCCTTTCTAGGGGTGGGCAATGACCTTCCTCAGTCTGATGAATCTTCTCCACGAATTTCCAAAATTCATAGTTTTAGTTTATGATAGCTCTCACTACATTGCATATGGAGTGGTTTCAGTCATTTTCAGCTTTCAGTAACCGAGAGCTCTCATGGATTTCTTCAATGGCTGTTTTCTTTTTCCAAAAGGCGTTTGCATCCAATTCTCTGAACAGTTAAAATTGTTTTCTTTTGATGTTTGTCACCTTTACTTTCTTTTTCTTCTCCTGTTGCACTTTGCCTTTTACTTCCAGATTTCTGAGGTACCCACAGTGAGACCAGATAACCAATTTCTGGTAGGCTTTTTTGTTTTGTTTTGTTTCACTAACCCAGTTTTTGGCTTTTGTGACTGTTCTCTTTCAACAGCAGCATGAAGACTGTCCCACTAATTTGACAAATGAGTTTCTAAGGGTATTCCTTCTCTTATCAAATTAGATCCCAAGTCTCTTTATCAGCCCTTCCTGGAAAGCCATCCTTTAACTCACGGCCAAGAGCATCTGAGGTCTGTTGGTCAGTTCCTGTGCTCGTCTGTCTGTCTGTCTGTGCCTGTCCTGCCTGCCGGGCGGGCTGGTGAGAGCACAGGCTGTGACCCCGCAGCCGTCATCCTGCCTGTCACACGGCAGCTCTGCTAGCAGAGTGGGGTAATTAACAGGTGCCAGGCTTCCCTTAATCACTGTTAACCTGTAACCTCTTCTCTGTCTGTCGAGCCCCTTCTGTGGTGGTCATGGGGGTCTCGTGCTGTCGGTGGGTCCCTCTGCCAGGAGCATCTCCACATGCTCCCTGCTGGTGAACTCCCTGTGATCCTGGACGCTTTGCCGTGGAGTTTGCCTCCTCTCCCAGCTCGCAAGGGTGCTTTCTGAAGAGCCATGCAGCAGCCGTCCCCCAGACCAGGACCCCCGGCTGCCCCATCGCTTGCAGGGCACCTTCCCCACAGGTCGGGACCGGGGCCGGCACGGCATCCTCCAACACCCGTACCTCTGTCCGGGCAGGACCCACGGGGGTGCAGCCGCAGGAGGAACAGGCGTCAGCACCCATGACGCTCATTTTTCCATCCGCTGTCGGCTCTGCCCTCCGGGGCATCCCTAACAACACAACAAAAACTTTGCTCTCTCTGCGGGAGCAGCTGCCTGGCTTTCTCTGCCGAGCTGCAACCTCCAGGGCGAGTCGAACTCTCCTCCTCCTTGCTTTTCTGTTTGGCAGCGTGACCTTCTTGTGAGGGGGTGTTTGGCCCAGGCCGCGGCAGGGGTTTACCACCCCTGGGTGCAAGCAGGGTGTGCCTGCCCGGGCCGCAGCCGCTGCAGGAGCTGTGCGTCAGGCGGTTATTATGCCGGTTGCTAGGCAGCCTTTTAATATTTACCTTCCACGCCTGACATGCATCCATGTGTTGCTTCACCCCTTCTGCAGTCCGACTGTCGGGCTGCAGCAAATGCAGCCTGTTAACAGCTGGCCATGGCTGGCCGCAGCGCGCAGCCCTCGGAAGAGGAAAACCAGAACAACCTGCAGTAAAAGGTAGTCTCCCAGAGTCAGGCTGGCGTTGACAGGCTGCGTGGTGGCTACCGAACGAGGGCTTGGACCTTGGCAGCTTCTTGCGTTGTCAGTCTGCAAGGCTCAGTGTGGTTGCAGACCCCGCGCACTAAAGGGCTTGGAAGGACGAGGACCCCCTTCTTCCTTGTAGTGGCTTTTTTGGGGGAGAGAGTGGAAAATCGGAGGCCTTCAATACTGCAGGCAAGAAATTCAGGCAAGAAATGCTGTAAATGAAGCGAGCACACCATGCCCCCGAGGGAGCTTGAAGATCATGGGGGTGCAGCACTGCCTGTGCGCATAGAGGTGGTCTGCAGGAGGGTGCCCCGTGCTCTCTGCCACCTTTCCCGCTTCCCCCCTCCGGCTCCCCAGGACAGGGTTTTGTTTCCCCAAATCAACACGGAGTGTTTACAGGGAGGACGGCTTGGCATTCTCTGTAGCTGCTGATCAGCAGCCATGCATTAAACTGTTTTCTATTCCCAAACTATTCTTCTTCCTCTGTGAGCATTTAAACTCCTCATGTCTTCGTTTCTGCTAGTTACTGCCATCCGGCTGGACAGGGTAGAAAGAACCAGCAGCTGGTTTCTTTGGGAGTATTTCAGTAATCTCTGCAGGTTGTAGCGGTGCCGCTGTGCTGGAACTTGGGAAAGAATTTTTCAGTGTATTGTAAGAAAATGGCTTGGTAGGAGTTTTCTGAGCAGAGGAAGGGAGAAGAGCTCAGATAAATGTGTTTTTATTAAATGGACAGGCACTAGGGTGACTAATACGAAGGTGTAGAACAGATACCTACTTGTTAGTCGTGTAGAAGGAATTCAGATTAATTTCATGGAGAAGAAAGAACAGGAAAGGAAAAACTGTTAAAGAGCAAATTAAGAAAAAAATGTCGTTGCCTACAGATTACCTGATGGTGGTAGTGGAAATGTATAAAAAAGTTGTTTAAAAACTTTTGTTCCCTGTCCTGATGTAGGAGGCTCTACACATTCCTGTGTATGTCTCCGCCTGTACAAAAGTTCCTATCTATTGTGTAGTCAGTCTGTACGTATATACATATATGGAAGCATATATTATTTGCTTACATTTCTGTAGTGTGACAATTGCAAATTCTCTCTAGTATATATTTAGAGTAGTGAAACCTCTTACTAAGGTGTGCAAGATACCAGATACGCTGGTGGGGAGAGCACACTGTCATCGTCGTAGTGTACCTTTCAAATTCTGTACAACTTTGGTCTTACTGTTGAGAAATGCTTGTGCTATGAAAAGTTATGGAAATGAGAAAATTTTCTGTGTGGAAGTAAGAAGTCACCCTAGGTATGGAATAGTAAAATGGCTTCTGAGTCCATTCAGACAATATGTGTTTTCATACAGCAAGTGGCACAGTAAACATGAAGAGAAAATCTAGAAAAATCGGTGACTTGTGCTGTTCAGTTAGATGTCAACTGTGAATGTGTGGCTGTGATTGAGAGGCAAATACAGCTTTGAGCAGAGAAACATGAAGCAGGAATAGAGAGGTAGTATTACATCTGTATAAAGTATTGATGAGACAATTAGAATATTCATTTCTGGGCTTTGAAGTTTGATACAGTCACAGCAGAATTAAAACATGCTGTTCTCAGATTAACATCACTGAAGCTAGGAAGACAGACCGTGTCATTCAAAGCTTTTCCGAAAGGGTCGCGTGATATGTAGAAACACTTGTGTGTGTGTGTTACATACGGATTAATTATTCCTTTTTATCTCAACATATTTGAGTTTGCTAATTTAGTATTAAATATTTTGTATGACAAACTTGTAAATTTGAAAGTACAATTTTTGTTAAAAAGAAAAACAGAAACGTGGACGAATCCTACACAGCAAGTATATATGCTTCAGTATGAGGGCAGGATTTGAGTTTGTTTTGATACTTGATATGAAATTTGCTTTCAGTACATGTCAGAGAAAAAAAATGGTGTTGTGAGAAGATCTGTGGGCATCACGCTGTCAAAATCCTCCATCCGTGTATTGTAGAAATACAGGCAAGACGGAAGATCTAAAATGATAACTCTAATTTTCAGTAGTAATTTATTCTTAATTTTTAGCTGGATATCTAATGAATTCAGGTTGCTTATGCTTGCTTAATAGAAGTATGTATAACAAAGGTGAAATTAATCAATCTACTTTTTTTTTCTCTCAGAAGCAGTCCCCCTCTGTGGATGCATCAAAACCACAAATTATGAAGCCATCTGAAACAAAGGTATGAGTTCCTGAGAAACTCATGCTTGCGGTTAAGCACAAATATATGAAGCAACGGAATTTCTTTTTTAATGCTTTGATACTGAGTAGCTTCATTTTGCATATTTCTTGTCAGCAGCTTAGTTTCCTCTTAAAAAAAAAATCTAAAATATGCTATACAAAGCACTCAGAGGATTTTATAACAGCAGTAAAAAAAATTTTAATTAAAATTTTTAATTTTACCTCAGTCACGCTTTGTGACATGTATATGGCTCCCCCCTGTGTAATTACAGGGTTATTTACCTAATGATAATTTTTCACATATTCAAAAAATTCAGGACAAGTTTCAGCTTTTAGTACGTACATTTTTGTACGTACAATTGCATCTTCTCGTTCATCTCATATCTTTGTCCGACAGCTTCCTTGCCTTTGTCCTTTACGCTTGTTCTGTCTTGTCTTATGACTAGAACTTCTTTAGTGTCGAAGCTGTCATGTACTTTACATCAGTCATGTACTTTACTTGTTAGAAGAGAGTCATAATCCTCCCTTATGCCTCCATTGCCTAACAAAAATTACATCTGTTATTTAAACAAATGATTAATGATTCTCTCCCTCTTTCATGTTCCGTAATCGTAACCGTGAAACCAACAAAAATACTGAATACCGAACTAGACCAGCAGGGACTTGTGCAGTGGTAAAAGTTAGGACTGCCTGCATGTTGTGTAAATACGAATAAAGGAACACTTAAGAGTAGTGAGGTGCGAAGAGGCCTCTGGAGGTCATCTGGTCCAGCCCTCCAGTCCAGGCAGAGCCAGCTCTGCGGGTAAATCAGACTGCTGAAGGCCTTGCCAGACATACTTTGATTACCTGCAAGTGCAGGTTGCACAACATCTCTGGGTAACCAGTTCTGATGTTTGGTCACCTTCATTATGATGATTATTTTCCTTTTATCAAATGGGAAGTTCCTTTGCTGCAACTTGGGTCTGTTGCCTCTTTGTCATTTTAGCATGCATCTCTGAAGACAGTCTAGCTCCATCTTCTCTGTATTTGAAGTTAGCTATTACATTGCCCTCAACCTTTTAAAACCCGTTTCCTCCATGCACACATGTAAGACTTAGACTGGTAGCAGTGAGGTGGACGATGATTAAACCTTTTCCATTTGTGCATGGTCATCATTACTGATAAATTAAGGTATCTGCAAGTCTCCAGTTTCATCTTCCTGTTAATGTTTGTGAGCAAAGTCATTTGTATCATGTTCGTTACTGATGCTGTTCTCCCTACGGTTTAACCCAGACAGCTATCTAAAATTGTTATGATCTTTCCCTACCTGAAATTTGAAATAACTCTCAGAAGAATGTAGTAGATTTCTGATCAGATCCTTAAAACTGTTGTTTGCAAGATGAGACCAAAATAGAGTAGCAGAGGGCATACTTCAGCACTGTGAGACTGGTAAACACAAATCCCTTTGAAACAATGTCCTGCATTTGCATGTGTAAGACAATTAATGTTTTCTTCTAATGTCTGTTGCATTAATAATGTCTTCTTCCTGCTGGATTAAGCAAGTCATCTGCATTTGGACAGTAGATTTTGAAAAGAAATAAGGTTGCTGAGTCGCTTTCATTTCTAGTCCTAAATTTCTTGCAAATTAACAACTCTTTCCTAATTGCGTGCTATAACCACGTCTCATTTGTCTCTCTAGTGTGCAACTACTCTTACACGTGCTCTGGACCCCTGTTTAGCTTTCAGTTCTGTGCATGTGAATCCTTTGTCTGAAATTAACCCTCAGTCTTATGCCCCTCCGAGAAGGCTGTGAGTTAGTGCAGCAGAGGAAGGAATGTGGAACTTCTTGTTTTGCAGGCGAAGCCGCAGGGGTTAGGTGGAAGGGTTGGAGGACCAGGGTGGAGAGCAGGCACCCTGTGGCTTTTGCTGGAGGCATGGAGGAAGCAGGGTGCTGCCACTGCCACGGACAAAAACACATCCCATTCAGCTTGCTTCCTTCTGCACGCATTTGTGCAACTGCACTGTAAACTGGGGAACTAGTTAAAAAATATTATTTTTGTTTTCCAGGCTATTTTTGACTTTCCTGAGTCAGTTTAAAATGCGGCCTCTCAGATACTGGCACAGCGCAGGTGGAAGGAGGCAGTAGAAGGGGAGGTGGAACATCTTTTTCTCTGTAGGAGTTCAGTGTGTGCTGTAAACTGACGCTATGGCTTCAGGCTGTGACTGCTCACAACTGACTCTGTTTAAAGGATGACTGAATGTATGGTCTCATACTAAAATTGTTGGTTTGACTTGCCTGGTAATAATTTTTTTTAATTGGATTTGAACTTTGTTATTGCTAGAAGTGTATCTGAATAGATGTGTCTCTGTGTGTGTGTGAGCATATATGTGTTCATGATCATATGTTTTAATGTGGCCTTAGCATCTTCATGTGTGTGTAAGTCTTGAATCAAGGCATTGCCCATATAAGTCCATATATTCTTCAGCATTATCATAGATAAATTTATGGTATGAGCAATTCTGCACATTTTAAAAGATATACAAGAATAATGAATAATGCATACCCTGCACAAAAAAATACATTAAGTATTTAGTAAAATAATATTTACAATATTAAAAAAAAAGACATGCAGTTGCTAATAACTGGTTTGGCAGGCTGAGAATTTGAATTTATGTTCTGTACAGCTGTTGTCAGGTGTTGACAGAAATGCAAGTAAATATATTTTATTGTCCTGCAAAAAAGGTGTGTTTACTTTTCTTCTGAAAAGCACATAAGGAAAACCTGAATTTGTGCTCTAACAGCAGGGTACTTAAAGTCCTGAGCAGGCAGCAGTCCCACAGCAGGAAAAGTCAAAGTCTATGTTTCTTGAACCTCATGCTTGCACTTCTGTTACATGTCTTTGCAGCCTTGCTGCCGAAGGACATCTCTTGTCTGATTGACTCTGCTTTAGATGTTAGATAAACTGGTCCAACCTTTTTTAGGTTAAAAACTGTGAAAATTTAGGATTATGTTTTCAGTATAGGATTGTTAATGTACGGGTACACAGATGGATGTGTGTGTCTTTGAGTTAACCAGATGGTAGTCTTTAACAAGGATGTAGAAGTGGCAGCATATAAAGTATGACTGAACCTGAAAAGTACTGTGTTTTAATAAGCGTAGACGTCAAGAGAAAATCCAAAGGGGGGTATCTGAGAACTCAAATGATTTTTTTTCCTTTTTTTTTTCCTCATTCCCTCCCACCTCCCCGCTTTGGAGTTTGGGAAATTTTTGTCCTCCCTCTCAATCAGTATTTTACCTTTTGTGGCTTACTTGTGTGTGGTGTTGTGTTCTTTACTGTGGTCTACAGCTTCAAGGCCTTTGCCAAGCTTATGCCTGGGCATCTATGTTTTTTGCATGTTGAGGATTTCCTAACCAAGCGTCTGTGGTTCAGTGTGTGGGTGCGAATACTTGTGTAACAAAAGGTAAACAAATTTAGCAAATTTCTCTACGTGTCACCTAGCAAACAGAAGCTGGATATATCTAAATGGTAATTAATGTTTGGCAGCTGACAGCAAAACATTACAAAGCAATGAAAAAATTTAAATTACCGCCTAATAGATTTTTTTGGTTGTTGCTGTTCACTGACTTTTAATAGGCTACTGGGGGAAAAACCCTATTCTTTCTCTTAGTAACTTTAAATATGCTCGGTGTGTTAGTAGGATAGAGGGGATAAGGAAGGCTTCTGTCTGTGGCCCCTTATTTCCTAGGTAGAGTTCAAAACTTCTCTGCTGCAGGTGGCCAGAATGCAACGAGACACGATACCGATGTCCTCCGCCAGCTCCCGGGGAAGCGTAGGGTTGCCAGCCCCAACAGGGGAAGGGGCCCGGGCTTCGGGGTCTGCATCTGCCGCTGTGTGCTCTGCGCACCCAGTGCTGCTCCTAGCAGAGCAAATCACGCTCGCCTGGCTGGGTCCGTGTGCTCCCCTGGCCGTTCAGCGGCCAGCGCTTCTGAGGCTTGTGCGGTAGGCAACAGCCTTCTCTTTGGCACCTCTAGATGACTTTCCAGTAGCCACATTGGCTCTTTTTGTGTTCATCGTAGCACAGCTGAAGTAGCAAGAGCAACAAAAAATAGTAAGAAAAATATGGTGAGGACGCTGGCATTTTCATTTTTCTTTCTTCTTATCAGATAGAACTATTCTTCCATTTTTCAGTGTTTGTTCTTACGTGTTTCTACTAGTAGTAATTTATTGCTTGGTCTACTTTGACTTGACGTGAATCACAGGAATCAATTTTGTGGCATGGCTGCAGAAAATTTTCAGTTGTAAGTCAAACTGTTCATTGTATTTGTTTAGTATCTTCTTTCCCTCTCTTTTCAATCCTTCACATGAGGAGCGTGTGTGTGTGTGTTTGCACACATTTGAGTGCTCTTAGATCGCTGGAGTGGAGGTCTGTGCCAGGATGTTGTGAACTGCAAGGTCAAAGCACTCTGCGTTCGTTACATAGCATGTGTGCTCACGAGTGTGAAGCTGTCTGATGCTCTTCTTTATATGAGCCGACCCCTTAGAAATAACCGAGCGTATTAATGTCTGTCTGAATGTACGTTCCTTATATTTCAGTCCGCACCAACAACCAAAACAGAATCTGGAAAAAAAACGCAGTCAACCAAGGTAAATACTTATCTTTCACCTTTGGCGAGTTGTTGTACTTTGGTCTTTGACTAACTTTGAAAAAAGAGGCTAAACTTTTTGCTGCTGCTGTGCCACCTGAAACTGCCGTGTGATTAGTAACATACTTGTGTGCAGAAGAGCTGGGAGCTGACAGGTGTGGAAATGCAGTGTTTGGGGGGAACAGTCAGCATGCTTTATTGCTTCACAACAGCTTAAGAAGTGTTCTGTTAACCATCTTTAAATCTGTCTTGTGCTTATTTGAACTAGTGTAGATCATGTCCCATAGCATTGAATGGTGGTAAGGGTAAATTATCTCAATTTTTTATTTCATGACAGCCAACAGACTCTCAAAATAAACAGCCATCTGAGGAGAGGCAAAAGGAACCTGATGGTGTAAGTTGTATAATTTTTCTCGCTCTCTCTTTTATTTTTTTAACATGATATTTTGTGGTATTTTTCTTCTTTCTTTCTTTTGTTTAAAAAAAAAATTAAAAAAACAAACCGAACAAAGCCAGCCCATAAGTATTTCCGTATCTAATGATAATAGTTTATCTTTACACAGGCAAAAAGCCAAACCTCACCTTCTGTGACAACAAGTTCTAAACCAAATAATACAGGAAAATTAACTACAACTCAAGCTGACCACCCTCCACAAGCAACCACCATAGAGACAGCAAAGGTATAGTAGAAGTAGCAATCCAATTTGTATTATTTATGTTATTGTAGGGGTTAGAAATCGACATCAAGATGGATTCTTATTCTGAATATTGTAAAGTGAGACTGGGCCCCCAAAAATCACAATGTAGAAAAGCTCAAAAGCTGTCTTGTGTTTAAAGGTGTGTATGACAAACCTCCTTGTGCTGCTTTAGAATCTGGGACTTAGAAACTTCATGCTTTACCCACTAGTTAACTTAAACAACATCCTGAGTATACCACTTCCAGCTAACCCATGACAGCATTAATGCATAAGCATCAGCTGCAGGTAGAGCTGCCCAGCCAGATGGTATTGGTAATTTGTGCTGGTTGTTTGGTGATCCTGATGTGCATCCACCTTTTGTTGTGCTCTTCGTACATCTGTTTTCATTGTCCAACACACTCTGGCTGTTAGCCAAGCAAGCGACATTAAGATTATCACAATTGTAGGCCTGTTCCCGTGCGTTACGTGTTTGGGGCTCCTCTGTCATTCATGCAAGCTTTTTGCAAGTTCCTTGCAGCTACATGAGTGTAACTGGTTCTTTGTCAGTCTCTTCCCTTGCCCCTTCACTACTGAAGGTGAACAGAAGGGACTGTCTGGTCAGTCAAGCAAATGCTTTGTTTATATGAGCATTGCCATCATGGAGCTCCTTCACCTGTGGACTTTCAGGCATGTTTGTAGTAGCACTGTTGGCTCCAAATGCAACAGGTCAGCAGGTTATCCGTTTGCAGTGGGGCAGCCCATACGCCCTGACTGCAAGACTCTGGAAGAAGATAAGATGAGAAGGGTTGGAGAAGAAGTTGGGGAGGGGTCATTTCAGAGGGGCAAGTGGGGAAAAAGCTGGAGCAAAAGTGTGTGGTAGAGTCAGGATCTAGGTCTTTTGCTCTTCTGGTCTGCATGTGTCTGGGTGACAAGGCCAGAGTAACATGAAGGACTCCTGTAGCTCTACTACAACCCACTTTTTTTGCAGTAAATGAGAATGTCAGTAATGCAGAAGCCTGCATTTTGTGTTGGTGTTGCTCCTGCACCTAATTCCCTGAAGCAGTTTTCACCCTACCTATTTGAGCAGAATTTGCTGCTGGCATTAATGATGTATTGAGAACTATCAGATGTAAATGGAAGCTTTCAAAAGAGACTTGAAAGGGGCCTCATGGTCTTTCTGCACTGCAGATTTCTTTTACTGGCAAAATAAAAGAAAGAGGTAGAGTACTTAAAATAGCATGCTTTCTTTCTCACAGCAAAATCACACTGGAAACAGAGTATGTCTCCATAGTATTGCAGGTAGATGGTAGCTTGCTCTACCCAAGCATCTGGATGCTGTGCACGTGCATTAGCCAGCTGCTGAGTCCAAAAAAATATGCATGGCCTCAGGACTGGATGTTTTAGGCTGGGCTCAGTGTCATGCAAGCTGCAGCTACTCAACTTCCAGACCACTCGGCCAGTAGGTGGAACCAGCTTATCATTTTTATTCAAAGTGTAGATGAAGAGGGACAATAGATATGCATGCTTGAGTAGAACATCTCTGGTTTACTTTGTTTTGTCTCTAGAATTTTTAACATAGGGCTATGTAATAAAGCCGTCTCTTAACTTTTCTCTTATTTCTCCAGCCTAAGTCTGAGAAGATGTCCATAGCGGCTGGTGCAGCTGGTGCAGGCGCGGCCGGTGCAAGTGTGGTTGCTGCAGCTGATAAGTCAAGTGCTGAGGTTGGTAAACGCAGTCCCAGACAAATGCTTCCCTTGTAAAAATGTCTTGGAGAGTGTTTCTCCCTCTGAAACACTTCAGATTCAGAAAAAATAAATTGGTAGCCGCTGAAGTATTGCTACGTAGTAGTTATATACAGTGGTGAAGGACTATGTGAAAGAACAGGTAACAAACTAGTGGCGTGTCATTTGTGTTTTGTCAAATAGGACTTATTTATAATCACTTTTACCACAGCTAGCATAAAATTAATTCCTCTCTATCTTCAGCTATGTTTGTATATGTATGCATGTATATCAACTGGTATGTAAATACAAATGATCTTGTTACTGACACTGGGAACGAGTTTAAGAACAGTTCTCACTGAAAAATTTGGCAAGTGCAGGACCTGCTGTAAGAAAGCTTTTGGTTTGGTTTCCAGGAGTTTTCTACAGATTCACCAGATGATTCAGATTTTTTTTTCTTTGTACAGCATGATAACTTCTATAATGGTTTGCTTATTTTTTAGCCTGGTATGGATGAGTCGGCACTAGATAGCCTAATAGATACCCTAGGTGGACCTGAAGAAGATGTGCCGCCTAGTCCTGTTTACACTGGTCCGGAAGTTACGGTATTTTCCATTTTTAATTTTTATTTTTTTAGAAGATTCATCTCTAAAATATGTCTGTAGTTGCTCACTACTACATTGATCCAGTATTTGTCGCTTTGATCTGCTAAGAGGTAAAATAGAGTTTGCACAGTTGCGTTCTAGTGTTGTTTTCAGTAATACAGAAGTGATACAGTTATGTATGTATTGCAGTAGAAAACAGTCGAGCATCAACAAAGAAAGTTTGTGGCTTTTTGAACTGACTTCCAAGCATGGTCTCCAGTGGATTTACAGAAGGCAGTGATGGAGGTATAAGAGAGCGTAAACAACCTAGGAGATCTCATTTGTACTTGAGAAGGAGTAAAACATTGGGAATTTGGAGAAGAATCCATACTTTTCTGAGTTAGAATGGGAGAGTAACAGAAGAAGGATTAAGATTACAAGATGAGTGGCTCAGTGCAGTACTCAGCTGTGATAAAAATTTTGGAATTCATAAATATTTAAAATTCAGTCTAGGTACGGCAATACATTCTATGGTCTGAGAGACCGAACTAGCTTATGTTAGTACAGAAGGAATCTGGCAATGGAGATGCAGAGTTTTGCTAGATGACATGCACTGCTGAAACTAGTCGAGATGCATGTGCATGACATTAGGTTCTGAAAGACACTGTGTAGTCACAGTCCAGGACTGGCCCTCTGACCTAGCCAACCCTCGCATTTTCTTTACAGAAGTATCACTGTAGATAGCTCTACATTAGAAATTTATTTCAATAAACAAGAGTACAAAAACATTAATGTGTGCATTCTTTTCATAGGAAGATATAACTTCAAGATACTTGGAAGAAATGGGTAAACGGGAAGGTAGTCTCCCTCCAGAGTACGTTAAATTGTTGAAGGTTAGTGAGTTAAAAGAACATTCTTCATGTGTGTTCTCTTTCATATTGTGTGTTTTTGCTTCCCATTTACTACAAAATTAATTCTCGTTTTAGAGCAAAGGCAAAGATGGAGTCCCACCAAAAGGAGATGAACGAGATGAAGTAAGACTTATTTTTTTATATTGGAAGGTGAAAATAACCCAATTATCATTGGATTCCTAGGAAAATTTAAATGTTGCCTGTCTTCCAAAAATCCCAGGAAGTGGGAGAGGGCTGTGGGGTGCCAGATGACATAGATACTGATAAAACTAAATAGAACTTGGCACAGATGTTTTTAATAAAGAAATAGGAATTTTCGGGACACTGACTGAAGCTGAAACAAGTCAAATAAATGCTCATAAAGATATTGGGCGTAATAATAACAAAGAGAAGAAATAGTAGCTGTGCATGCAGGAGTCTCTTCGTAATGTCTTTAGCAAATATTATTTGAATTTCTATACTTAGCAAGAGAATTCTGTAAGCCAGCTTAATTTTACTGTTTATAATTTTAACATATAAAAATAAAAGCTTATCTGAAAAATGAATCAACCAGTGAGGGGAAATACCTTTGTTTTTTCTGTGACAGCAACATGTGCTTATGAGGTCATTGTGTGAGTAAGCATGGAGCACATTCAGATTTTAAATGGAGTTTGACAGCATTGATATTTGAACTTTAATAATCATAACCTAGTTTACAATTTCTTGCTCAGAAACCAATGACAGATGATGAGCTTGCAGAGGCCCTGTCATCTGACTTTACCTGTACTACTGCTTCTGCTGAAGAAAAGAAGACAAGTCTGACAGAGGTATTGATATTTTTCTTGCCATTGCATGGCTTTATTGCAATGAAACATTGCCATTATTATCTTAATATTTCACTTTAAAACGATCTTGACAATTTTCTTCTTTTTATTTTTGCAAATTTGCCTGTGACTTCATATCTCTCATAGAAACCAAGTAAGGAAGGGGAAATCGTGCAAGCACAAGCAGCAAGTTCAGTCAAGACCTCAGTTCCTCCTAAGGAGAAGAAAACAAAATCAAAAGAGGTATACATAGTCATTCTTTGACTAGTTAACTTCTAATTAAAATTTACAAGCACGTGTCGTATTTTATCTGTGCCTGATCGTGTAAAGATGCTCATCATCCTCATTTTCAGTTGTAAATCCTGTTTATCAAAGAAAGTATAGGAAAAAAGGAACTGCCATTGCTCAGACCCTGCTGTACCTTAAAGATCTGGCCTTTCTGGGTCAGATGATTTTCCTTCTGGATTCTTGTGCAGAATAACTGTGGTTCTTGTGACTAGAGGCAATACAGTAGAAAAATGTATGTGTTTTCTTAGGTATGTGAGGTGTGTTTAAAACTTGGATATGATGTAATTTTCTCATGTTTTACAAATCTTTCTTTTTTCCTCTGTAGAGAGCAAGTGTGACCTTACACTTTCTGGGTTTGCTATGTCAAAGCATATGGCAATTGTGTTACATGATACTGTGCACTTTTCTTGCTTTCTGGTTTTGGTGGTTTTTTTTTTTCTTTTCCCCTCTCCTTAAGAGGAGAGATATCTTTATTAGACCATGCTAGTCTTATCACATAATTTGCCATATCCTGCAATGTGTTGTTAAGGAAATCGGGTAAAGCCAAACAGAAATGACCAGTCTGCTGCTGGCTATTTGCTTCATATACAGCATAAAAGATACGTAAGGTAAAACCTGTGTCAATTTAAAGAAAAAATGAAATTATTTGCGTATTTTCTTAAATACAGGAAATTAAAGATGATGCAGTGGAAGCTCTTCTTGATACTCTTGGTGGACCTGAACCTGAACCTGAAGAAGATCTCACCCCTGTTGTAGAGGTGTCAGAGGTATAATCTTACTCCTTTTTACAGCAGCTTTCAGAGTCTTCCGTGGAATCCCGAGTCCTCTTTGTTAGATACTGTACAACTGTATAAAATAATAACAAAGCGACTTTCATATCAAAGGCCTGAGGAATGTCTGAGTCTTATGTGATTAAGAAAATTAAGAAATGAAGAAATCTCGAGTGGATACAAGTAGAATAGGATATAGTAAGATGGTCTGGAATATGATAAGCATTTCATTTGCTGTACAAGCATACATACATACACCCTGTGTTAGCTATAGTTGCTCTGTTTTTTTCCCCAAGCACTGGATACAATTTATAGCAAGCTTTTGTTTTGCACGTATTTGCTGTTTGATTTTTAATTAACTTTTTGGGGTTTTAGTGCATGTACTCTTTTTTCCATCAGACCCTATTGTCTTTCTAATTTGGGTCTTGCCTTTCGCTGTGTCTTTCGCTGTGTCTTCTGAGACTTTTGGTTTTCTTCAACAGTTAGATTTTAACAGTAGCCCTGTGTTTGCATGTTGAACTTTGACTTTTTAGTTTATTTTTGTGAACTCTGCCTATATCCCTATTAGTATGAGTGATTTTCCCCTGTCTTCACTTACAGCTCAGAGTAAACAAATGACAGGGAAATAGTAGAAAATCATTTGTTGCCGAGAGGAGATGTCGGAGCTCAATTTTGACAAAAAAGAGCATGTTATATTGCAGATTTATTCAGTCTGGGCCTTCAGATAACTTAGTGGATGCATTGCTTCATGAAGGAGGTCCAGAGAATTAAAAGCTGTGTTTTGGTAGCAGTGATGGAAAAAGATACAGAATTACAGCTTGTATAATCAGAGTGATGAAATCCAAGGAAACCTGAGGATTTTGTACACCCCAAAAATTCTGAAAGTACCTGCCACAAAGTTATGGCTCTGAATAGTGTCTGAAGCGTTTTAGAATTTAAAATAATGTAGCCATATTCACGTAAGGCATTGATTGTTAAACCATGATGATTTTACCACAGAAATTTGATAGGAATAAATTGGGGAATTTTAATATCTTGATATATGGAATAATTTTATCTGATGCTAGTACTTCTTCAAATAGTAGGCTGAAGAATCTTGATAGTGAAGTTGAGTGTACTTTGAGTTTTTATTTTAATGTCTCTAAGTAATTTTGTTTGTTCTTTCCTTTTAAGGCAAAAGCTAAAGAGAAAAAAGAAGAAAAGACTGGAGAACGTGAGGATACGATACCTCCAGAATTCAGGTTAACACCGCAGCTGGTAAGTTTTTTGTGTCTCCATTGCTTTGTAAATAGGGCACTGCGTCTGACTCTTTCGTCACAGAGAGGGAAAGAAAGCGGGGAAAACAAGCAAAACTAGTATTTAATCAACGGCTTTCTCCTGTTGGTGATTTCTGTATCTCTAGTTTCCTTCCCTTCCTTTGTGGGCATGACTGGATTTTTCAGGCATTCTGAGCAAAGATCTGATCTTCCCAGGTCACACATTCCTTCTCCAAGAGTGGCGTTACTTATTTCTGGTATTAAACCTCAGTGTTGTAAAATCCATCCCTTCACAGAAGTGCTCTTGGGTATCACTTTGTAATGTAACCTTGAAACACTATTGTAAAATGGTATGAAAATTACACTGATTTTTTCAGATTGTCCCTTCAAGTGACGGAGATTTGTTCAAGGTTAAGCAAAACAACAATAGAACTGAGATATGTTTTCCATAAATTTCAGAATTGAGAGTTTTTGCAGCGGTTATTAGTATAACTGATGTTAGCAAGGTTGCTATATAAACTGGCCTTGCTGGAGCTGGATGTTAGCATTCTCATTTGGAAGGGGCAGTTTTACCCCTCTTTTTAGAGATTTCAGCACTGCCTGACTACAGACCTGGGATTTAACGCCCTATTTGTTCAAGTGCAAAAGTTTGTCTTTTGCACTCAAAGCTTGTTTTGCTACTGGATGAATTCCTGCTGGTTTACTGTGGAATTAATTCCTGGTGCATATTGATACTGATAGGAGTGAACACTTTTTGGTCTCTTGGCCCATTTGTATTGTGCTGACATCACATTCGCTTTTTTTATCCAATTACCTGGCCATGTAAGAATTCCCCCTGTTTAGGGGAAGTCCTGTTACTGTGCCACTGATTTCGTCTTGTGTGTGTCATTTATTTTGTGTTATTTTGCTGGTGATTATGGCGTATGGCACTTCTTATAACAATGGAAAAATGTCAATAATACTTATTTTACTTTTAGGATAAAGATGGAAAACCAATATTGCCAAAGCCTGAAGAAAAACCTAAGGTTAGAAAACTGACAGTATTGTAGGAGTGTGAATAGATATGCTGTTTTCTCCCTCTCCGTCATCACTTCTCTCTGTGCCATTATGTCAGTCTCTTGGTCTGCTTGTGTGTTTACTTCCTTGCAAAAAACCTGCTGATCTGAAGTGTCAAGTGAAAGTTGGTTTTATTGAGATTCACTGGCTGTGAATGAAGAGCTCATAGTAAGAAAAAGGTTTAGAGATTACTAAGACAGGAGAGAGTTACAGAAATGACTGCTGACACAAAGAAAAGCTGTATGGGAGTTAGTGTAAGGTATTCTGTAGAAGTCTCTTGGAGCTGTTGAAGGACAGAGAGAGGTGAGGCAGGAAAATCTTTTGTTTTCTTGACAGTTTCCTCTCATTAGTCATCTAATCATAAAGAACGACTTGGACTTTGCAAAAAGTCCATCGTGGCCTAGAAAGTGCAAGATAGAATGAAAAGATTGAAAGGGAAAGTTACAAAGGTTAATTTAAAATGCAGAGGAAGAAAGCGAAAATTAGGAAAAGCAAAGGAACTGTGCACTGAAGAAGCTGAGGCCTTCGCTTTGGAAATACTGTGAGTTGAGGAGTGCTGCCGAAATTGGAAAAGTGCAGGAAACCTCCGTTCTTCTGAAACGAGTGTGAAGGTCAGGACTAATGTGAGCGAGAATGACACAGTGCCTTTTTAGCAGAAACATGAAGTCATTTGTATTGTTCAAGCTTGAAATATGGAGGAACTCAAAGGCAGTGATGAAAAGACTTTGCATCTCTGAAAATTTGCGTGTCAGGTCTTAGACATGCAGTCATCTTGAGTGGGTGATGTATGAGAGCTGCACAGAAGGAATACCTGCCAAGCATGTCATAAGGAAAAAAAGAGAGAGCAGCTATGCTCTGAGGGAACCAGGCACTAACGTTAGGAGACAAGCCTTCCTGTTTCACAGGAAGCACAAAAGAGATGGCACACAAAAAAAAGAAAAGCTCCAGAAGAGGAACGTGGCATGTTTTAAGGGAAGCTGGTTCATAGTTTGACTAAAGTCCAGTACAAAACCAAAGCAGAAGATGAGCTCAGAATGATGAGGCCTTATGCCGAAAGAATTAAGTGGTTAGTAGAAGAGTAAATGCTCTTCCACCTCTATCAGAGACGCAAATATAATTGAATAGTTATTCTGTAAGTGAATCACAAGGGTATCGAAGTCATATGTTGCAGTATTTTTCTCAGCACTACTTCACTATTTATAATTTGAAAAAGGTGATTTTGAGCAAGATGTGTTCACCGGTATTCCTGTGGTATCACCAGCAATTTAGATCTGTGAAACCAAAACCAGCAAAACAGAAAAGTTATGTCAATAGCTGAAAAACCTTCAATCACTTACAGTTCTTCCTTGATTCCTGGTGAATGCAAAATTCTTCTTCCTTCGTGATTTCGACTAGGGCTTCTATTACTTTGGGCCTCCACTCTGCATACCCTTAAGCACACGCAGTGGCATTACTTTTGTGAAAAAACCTGTTACTGTCTAAATGCTTTTTTGATTTAGTGGTTGAAAGAAGAATTGAGACGTTATGAAACGTGGGGCCGTAGGTGATGAGACATTTTATAAAGACTTAGTAAAGGAAGGAAAGTGGGAGGGAAAATAAGAGACTCTCCTTTAGAAATGTCATTTTACGTATTGTGAATTTGACCAAATGAGCCCTAACCAATTAAGTTCCACGTAGCAAGTGAATGGCAATCACTGCTAGCAAAGATTTAAACATTTAGGTGTAAACAGTAGTTTGAAGGATCCCAGGAGCATTAGTAATAGATTAGGGAAGTATATAGATCACATAGTACTAGATCACATAGTACCAACAGATTGTAATTGATCACACAGTAGGGAACTAAAAGTGCAGTTCAGTCACTTTTCCCTAAAACATGCGCAGTGAAAACCACTGAGTGTCAGCAGTCAGTGCACAAGCTAAGAGAACTTCCAGGTGGCACTGCCTCTGAGGGAACTTTACTTCTGCTGGAAAAAAATGAAAAAAAATTAAAATGGGGTAGTGCTACTTTCCACTACCTATGTCGTTTATACTTCAAGTATTATAACAACATGATGCTGTTATAGTAAGTACTATCTAGTAAATATTAGCATTCTTCTTTTTTTCTAATGAAGAGGTTGTATTTTCCTTTTCAGTAGCTCTGTAAACAGTATGGAACATAATGTTCTCTAGATTATATTGACTTTTGATAACGAAGCAACTGACTCATTCTGAAAAGTGGTTTCCTTAATTTTATGCACTGCAAAATTCATGCTGTTTTGTTGCACGTAAATGTGAAAGGTTATTTCCGTGTAGGCTACAAAAGTTTTCCTGCTTTCTGTGTAGTTGAAATATAATTCTTGAAAAAATAAAATAAAACCAGGCAGTGAGTCACCTGTACCATATATGTCTTTTTTGCAGCCTTTGAGTGAATCTGATCTTGCTGATGAATTTTCAAAAGACTTTGCCTGCCCTGCACAGCCTGCAGTACAATCCAAACCATCGAAGCCCAGCAGCACACCCAAAGTATGTCGTTCTAGTTCACTGAAGATGCTGACACTGGTAGTTTTGCTAAGACTGGATAACGCTACTATTCTTTAAAGAAAAATATTTTCTTCTGTTTCTGTTTTTTCCCCCCTGTTGCCTTCAGTGGAACATGCAGTATTGGCACTTAGTCCTTAATTGAGGGGCTTCTACCTTTAAGTTTAGACTTTTCTTTCTTGTTTTGTACTGTATTAAAAAAAAAAAAGTCACTTAACAGGTACATTTTAGGTTTCTGAGCATATTCAGTGTAATTGTTCTGTTTCAGAAGCCTTCAGATCCTGTGCCTGCAAAAACTACTAAGGATGAAGTGGTCCCTCGTGCCACAGCTTGCACTGTGCAGTCTTCAGCTCCATCAGCTGTGTCTTCAGTGAGTAGTCTTAGCTGGAGCTAAAGGAAAACTCACTGCTTCATTTATGCAATGGTATAGCATATTGTCAAGATGCTTATTTCAGTATTGCATATTCTTCCTCCGTAGAGGTAAGCCACAAAGGCTGAGTGCTTTCAAAAAAAATCGTGTCAAGCACAAACTGAACGGGGAAGGTCAGTGACCTTCTTAATAGAGGAAGTCAAGCTGACAGTTCTTGTGGTCTAGTCTAGCTCTTAATGCTCTAAAAGGGATGCTGTTTGTGAACTTAATAGATACTGCAGGAAAAGGCAAGTTCTACAAAAAAATTGCAGTTGTCCTACTGAACATTTTGGAAGATTGCATTAATGGCTGACATTCTTGCATGTCTTCTCAGAATATATCTGCTTCTATTAAAAAACAAAACAAACAAACAACCCCCCTGTGGAACATTTCAGCTGTGAGTAAGGCTTTGGAAAGGAGAAGCCTGTTTACAGAGCAACCTCTGTCAAAGTTTCTTTACGCCTTGAACTCAGCAGATCCCAAGTATGTGAAGACAATTAGGGAGAGAAGCATTACAGTTTTTTAGTTTACTTCTCAATTTTTACCTTAAGTAATGTGTGGCTGGTGGTGGTAGTATGTGAACAGGTTTCTTCAGCTGCAGCTGAACTCCAAACTAAGAATTGTTTTCTAGTGTATCGATACCCTTACAGGTTGGTCCCGTGGCAGATGAAGCACTGGAAGCCTTGTCCAGTAGCCTAGGAAAGAGGGAGCCTGATCCAGACGAAAAGAAACCTGCTGTGGACAAAGTTAAGGTAGAGAAACAATCAGACCTCAAAAAATAGACTGTTGATGTAATTATCTTCAGCGTTACTATATTTCCTCAGGCTAGAAGCAATTTAGAGATAATATTTTAACTTTTTTTAAAAACAAAATTGACTTGTGAAACCAGTTGTGTTCTGCTTAGGAAGTACTAGTAGGATTTCAACACGGTGAGTAAATTTTCTTAATAATTTTGCCTATTACAGTACAGTAGTTCCCTCAGCTTATGAAAACTACATTTGCTTAGTGTCTTACTGCTGAACCAAAGCAGAGTTAACATGTACATCAGAGGTAGCGTACAGTATGGTCCTTTTTCAGAAGGAACCAGATTTATGATGAATCATTTAAATTAGGAATGATACATAAAACTTTGGGTTTTGTCACTGATCTTGTTATTTTAACAGGGAGCCTTAAGTAAGTCACTGAAATATGTGTATTCTGTCTAAGGGAATGCTGTTCATAGTCACAGTTTGAATGCCCCCATTTGCCACCCCAAACCATGGGCCAGATGGTATTGACTGGAGCCAAAAATAGAAAGGACAGCTCTTCTGGTGGGCTGGAACTCTATCAAACAGAAGTTCCCAAAGTTGGCTTTAGTACCTTTTCTTACTTGTCATCTTCCAACATAACTTGTATGGGGGGTAGTCCTTTTCGAAGTTGGCTACCGATTTCTCTGTTCAGCCTTCCTTTGCATGCAGCCCAGGTAGCTGTTGAGTGGATTTCCGAATAAGTCAGGAATTACAACTCAGAGGTATAATGCTATTTTGTTATTGGTCCATGCTTGTCTATTTACTCAACTCTGTTGATGTTCGTTGAAATAGGTAGAGCTACTTCTGACATACGCAGGAAGAAACAGGCAGAGAAATGAAGGCTTTCTCAAGAGAAAAGGCTTTCTTTTAATTTTCATGAGATTTTTATCTGGTAGTTGGGTTGAATTAGAAAGACTAATTTGAATCAGTAGATTAAAGACTTTGAAAGCTTGCTCATATGCATTTCTGTTGGGATGTAGTTATTTGTTTTTCTTAATATTATTTTTATTTTGCCTTCATAGGAGAAAACCAAACAGGAACAACACAAAAAACTGGGTGAAGATGAAGAAACAATTCCTCCAGACTACAGATTAACAGAAGCAAAAGTAATTTATTTATGTGTTGTTTTAGTCTTATTTTCCTTTCATTCCTCAGAATATGTGGATGAAACTGCAACTCCGAAAAGTTCATGTTTAGTTCAGCCATTTTTATAGTGTATAAAAATTCCAGTTTGTAGTTCCTGAATATCTGACATCTATCATTAAGTGCCTACATAGGCACAGAAGTGGTTTAGATCTAAGTACCTACAGATGAATAATTTTGGCTGAGATTAGTGCACTGGAGTCTTTCATTAGTTTTTTTGTATTTTAGAACTTAATAAATTGTGATTGGTCAACGCTGTTAAAAAAAACCAACTCTTTAAGATGGTATTTTTACAAACATCATGACACGACACATTTGACATAAATGAGTTGCTTAGGTATAGCCAAGACTTGCACAACACCTGCCACAGCTGCCGTTGTGAAAAATATGGCATTTCTGGACTCTGCATCCAGGGCTATTGTTACCAGTCTGGAAGCTGGGATTTCATTTATTAATGTCGTGGTTTAACCCCAGACAGCAACTCAGCGCCACGCAGCCGCTTCCCCCTTCCCCCTCCCAGTGGGGTGGGGAGGAGGATTGGGAAAAAAAAAAAGGTAAAACTTGTAGGCTGAAATAAGAACAGTTTAATAACTAAAGTAAAATAAAATACACTACTAAGAATAATAAAAATATAATAATAATTGTAATGAAAAGGAATATAACAAAAAAAAAAAGAGGAATAACACCCAAGCAAAGACAAGTGATGCACAATGCAGTCGCTCACCACCAGCTGACCGATGCCCGAGCAGCGATCCACCTCTCCTGGCCAAGTCCCCCCGTTTATATACTGGGCATGACGTTCCATGGTATGGAATAGCCCTTTGGCTAGTTGGGGTCAGCTGCCCTGGCCATGCTCCCTCCCAGCTTCTTGCACACCTGCTTGCTGGCAGAGCATGGGAAACTGAAAAAATCCTTGACTTAAGCTAAGCACTACTTAGCAACAACTACAACATCAGAGTGTTATCAACAATATTCTCACCCTAAATCCAAAACACAGCACTGTACCAGCTACTAAGAAGAGAATTAACTCTATCTTAGCCGCAACCAGGACAATCAATTGTGCTATTTCCATGGAAATTGAAAGACGAAGTAGGGAGGCTCAGAATCCCACACGCTGAATCACTTTTCAGCGCTCAGATGTTTTTAAGTTACACCTGGATTTTTTAAATGACACCTCGAGTAACAGCAGTAGATGCTAGAGGTTAGTAGTTAGATTGTTTTCTTGTGTAATACTGTGTGGTGTTCAGTGATTGCTCTCAGCGTACTTGTATTGTATGGTCATTTAAGGACTGCTTGGTTTAATATAAGGGGTTTTTTCTTTTGTAGGATAAAGATGGAAAACCACTCTTACCAAAACCGGAAGAAAAGTCCCAGGTAAAAAAGGGAATATTCAGATAAATGTTTCATTCATGAGTTGCTTACCTGAATGTCAATAAAGTTACCCAGTCTTCAGTTTAAAAATTGAGATAGACTGTGTTACCTGCTCAGTTTTTAATAGATGAAAAGGCTTAAAAGCCTCTTTTTTTTTTTTCTTTTTAATGATAGCCTATGAGTGAAGATGATCTGTTAGAGGGTTTGACAGAAGGATTTTCCTGTTCTCCATCACCATCTGCACCATTACCTACACCAACTGTAATAAAGGTGAGTATATTTGATTTCTGAAAATCTGTTTTATTTTCAAATTGTTTCAATGATCTTGATATTTTGTTTCCCTTAAAGTTTATGCAAACTTTCTTAAATGAAATTCAATAACGAAAAATTTAAAATACTTTTTGCAATAAATTCATAGTAGAGCAGGACTTTAATAACAAGAAAAAAACGAGGTAAGTTAGTTGTCATATCTTTTTACCAGTTGCTTGCATCAGTAATGCTTTGCAGTTGAGAATTTCAAAAGTGTTACTTGGGAATATAGATGGGCTTGGTGAAATCTTAGCTCCTCTGAAGTCACATTAAACCTGCCTCTGACTTAAGCTATGCCAAGGTTTCACCCAGTAGATGAGATGGAAGATTGAACGTGAACAAACTGAGACGCAAAACAGTTGCACAGTGCTTCTCAGGAAGGGGTTTCAATCTGAAATAAGTAGAGCTTCTGAGAAAAATAAAGTTCTAGAAATAAACTGCATGTGCATTGCATTTTAGATGCGTGGAATTTGATGCATATTTTTCTCTTAGTCCTCTGTGTTAGTAATGGTGCTGTGTCTTGTTTCAGAAAACCAAGGAGAGTAAAAAGCCTGCAGATTCCTCAGACATTATCTCTGCTGCTACAGCTTCTTCAGTGCACTCAGCAGCTCCTCTAGGTTCTACCTCAGTAAGCAACCTCTTCTGTAGATCCTTATCTCAAACTAAGAACTAACTAATGAAGAGAAAAGGGAGCGTGATCTGGCCGGTTTTACCAATAGACTGTTGCAAAGTTAAATAATTTTTTGCTAATACTGGCTATTTGGAGGAAAGAAAATGTTCCCTCTGGGGGAGAAAAGTGTGAGTTTCTGGGCACTTCATGTTCAACTGACTGCAAAGACTGGTCTGCCCGTTCTTCCGAGTTCCGCTCGCTGCCGTGTTTCAGCCTGCCTTTGAAACCCCCTCAGCTGCACTTGGAGAAGGAAGAGCCCAGTCCTGTGGCGATTCCTCCAGGGTTACTGAGGACGTCAGGGGATGTGTGCGTTTCCTTTCTGTCGGTCGATGCGGGTACTTAGCTACGTGCAAGGGGTTTCATTTTTAGGCTTGGGCCTTTAGCCGAACAACACCTTTCTTTTCCTGGTTAGGTAATGAGAACATTTAAAATAATAAGTGTAGTAATTACCATAGTGGCAAAGTCACCTGTTAAGCCTATGAAAGGAGGAGTTCAAGGTTAATGGAGGGACAGGCAGTGCCATGACCTCCTTTTAATACCAGAACTTCCCTTCGTTGCATTTAGTGGTCATGTTGCATGGCTCATGCTTTCTCCGTTTTGATCTGTGCAGTGGGAGCTCCCTCTAGTGTTTCCAGCCTAATTTGAAAGGGGAATGTAAAGCTCCTCCCACCTGCGTTTTAGTTGGTTTTAAGGGCTTTTTTCCTAACCAGTGTTTGAATAAAACTGGTGTAAATTAGAAAAAGACCATACATATTGTGAAGATAAAAATGTTAATAAGTTTTAATTCAGATTGACACTTCCTTAGTGGCTAATCTGCAGTGAAAATGATGTTTGCAAAATGAATGGCAATTACCGGAAAACAATCTTTTCGTAGAACTGCTCTCATTAGATCAGTTAGGCTTATGTGTAACAAAAGAAAGCCATTAAAATAAATTCCATAACCCCTTCTTGAAATTATGTTTTCTGTAGGTCTAAATATTCTGTAATTTTTTTCCCCAGCTATTGCACTACATTGTAATTACAAAGGGAGAGCTGATTGTTCATTGTTCACTGAAGTTGACAGTTCATTAGTCAGTACTTATATTAGCTTGGTGAATTAAATTATTTTAACAGCAGATTTGCTTTCAAGAATGTGTCTATACTTTGTTAGGGAGGAAAAGAGATGGATGAAGCCTTGGATCTCCTGTCCGATTCCCTGGGACAGAGGGAACCTGACCCTGATGAGAACAAACCGGTTGTGGATAAAGTAAAGGTAACAGAAGACATTCTGAAACTTGTGCAGTCTCGGGGGGGGGGGGGGGGGGGATAAACCAAACAAAAAAACCCCAAAGTCTGAGATGCTTACCTTGCTACTTAGAGATTTTTTTTTTTTTTAAATGGTATACTGCAATACTTCTTATATACTCGTAGGAGTATATGGCCTGTGATTTTCAGATGTAGGAGTAAGGTTACTAGAAAAAAAACCCATACTCTTATGTTGTGGGCATATCAACCACTCTTCAATCAGCTGGATTACTTGTGTGTTTTGTGAAGAATGTTGAATTAGTTAATATACTTTAGCCACTTGGAGGTAGGTGTTGAAATGTTACAGGAAATTTGCAATAATTTGACTTCAGTGCCTTTTATTGTCATTATTCTAATTACTCTTCAGGTGTCTTCTCTGGTCTCTGTTTCCAGTATTAATTTTGTGGCCTTCTTTTTGTCAAACTTTGGCTTTCATAACCCCACAAATACCAATTTCATCAACGGACATGTTCATTTAATCAGTCCCATTTTTTAACTTGCTTGTTTCTGCTTGTTTTGTCTTCATTCAGTCTTTCTGTATATAATTGTATAAAGACTTTTCTGCTAATAAGAAAATCAGACACATTTCTGCGTAATAGTAGTAGTAATAGCAAATTATAAACGGAAATACTTAAAGTAAAGGACATTACTGGGGAAAAAGCCACCATAAGCTGCCCATGAATAAATCTAGGCTGGAATCTAGAAGGAGATTTCTGATCTCAGAGCAGGCTCCAGTGCAGAGGTTGTTGGCTGCCTGAGGAACAGATTTATACAGTCTGAGTAGTGTTGTCCCTTGCTGTAGCAAGGGAGTGAATGCTTGATGTGTGAGATCTGTGCTTCAGTGGAGCTGTAGAAGCCCAGCTTTCTTCATGTGTTGTTCTTTACAAAGGCATGGAAAATGCTTATATTCAAAAAAATTTAAAAAAAAGAAGAGATCCTTAAAATGTCCACGTTAACAAATACAAAAATATTCTTCAACAGTATGCTTAAAAACCTACTTGTATCTAAACCAGGTGTTTTGTTTAGCGTGTTTCTGGTATGTTTGCCAGAAATCAAAGCAGCGTGAATTGAAAAATAAACGTAGTGGAAGGAATGCTTCCCTCCTTGAAGCGGTTTTCAGGAGCTTGTGGTGCTCTGCCTTCTAGTTGCGTGGGATTTGAAACTGCCCCTGGCTCCTAAGTCTGATGAGCAGTGTAGGCCAGTCTTGATCAGTTTGGGTGTGGGGTGGATAAGTGCCCTGGGTTCTGCTGAGGGTACTCAGATGCATTCATGGGTAAGACGTCGCAGGAACGTCAGTTTTGTGTTAAAGCTACAGTGCATGGATGAGATTTGATGCAGAAGTATGGAATGACTCCTTTTAGTCATATTGTTGAAAAGCAGAACTGAAAGTTGACATAACTTTTTTATGTTGGGATGCTGCTGTGTATATATAAGTTTAACTTATTAAATGTGTACACTTATTGAGAGCTAGTAATTTTAAAACTTTCAGGCATGAAACACTTCATAGTGAAATAAATATATGTTTTTTTCTGGTAGTTTTAAAATTTTAGATTCAAAAAAGGCATCTGTCCTAAGTTTAATGAGCATTCTGATTTAGTGTTTGTTAATATTTCTAACATAAGTATCAAAGTTGTTAAAAAATTAAATGCTTTCAGGAAAAGGCTAAATCTGAACACAGAGACAAAGTTGGAGAAAGAGATGATACTATCCCACCTGACTATCAAAAACTTCTGGAGTCAGGTGAGCAGGTAAGGAAAAGCTTTGTTACTTTTTATTTGCAACACCAGAAATTTGTGCATATGAGCCAGTCTGTCCTCTTTGGAATTACAAGGACAACAGGGAAGCTGAATAAGTGAGGAAGTGTGTGTACTATATTTATGTACTAGGGTTAAACAGGTAAATATCCTATACTTAGAGTAGCTCTGTATATCCTTGCATGCATTTAATTAAAAAAACCCAAGAAAAAAAAATTAGGTGGTTTTTGGTTGTTTTTTTTCCCCAGCTGGGCAATCTGAACAAGTAAATTGCTTTGAACCACCCAGTAGCAATCATCGTCGTGGAGATTTAGCAGTATAGATTCCAGTTACACTGGCTCAGTGTTTTAGGTGCTCTGGAAAACCAGGTGAAAAAATAGGGTGTCTCCCTTTAAACAGCTTGGCTTTATAGTCTGCTTTTAAACAGGAGATACTTGCAAACTGTGGGTAATAACGCTTATTCATTCCAGGTAGTTTTGTTCCAAGTTTGGGGAGAAAGTGTATATACAGGTATTTCCTTCGTGGTGTATCTAAAGCCTTATAAAACTGCCATTCACTGGAGCACGTGGCTGCTCTGACAGTGATTTGATCTTTTGTGGATCAGGAAACTGTTTTTCCAGTAGACTACAAGGATAGAAAGATGGTATCGCAGGTGTAGTCAAAGTAACAGACCATGAAAACACATTGTGAACTGACTTTGAATACATAGCGTGAGAAATAAATAAATTGGTTCAGAACGGTGCAACTTTCTTGGTAATCTGTAAACTCTCAATGTCATATGTAACTACTTGTATCTTAAAACTAATCTGACCAGTTCAAAATGAGGATGTAATCTTTCTTCTTCCCAAGGGTAAACCAGTAAAGCCAACAGCAAAGGATGATGTGAAACACAAAAAGGTAACATTTATGATATTTTTGTTCTGTGTTTGTTTCATGCTGTGTACTCTGATCATTCTTTTGAAGTGGTGTCATTGTAGGCTCAAGTTGTGATTCACTGCAAATTCTCATAAATGCTATTGAATGCCGTAGATAATAGTAACACTGTGTACACTAAAACTTGTGAAGAGTAACTCTTCACAATAAATACAGTTTTTGTGCACAACTACACTGTGAATGTTCAGGTGTAGTATTCAAAGAAATTGTGTATCTTGGAAACCTCAAGCGGACATCTCTGTTCTAACATATGTGTAGAGCTCAGGTATGGGTTTTTTTAAGAAAGGAATAATTGAAGCAGACATAAATTCCTGAAACATTAATTTGACTGTGGGACATATTGCATATTGTGTGACTTCAGAATTAAAATTATTGCAGAAGCCTACAGATGACTCTGCAGCTATCGATGCTCTATCAGGTGACTTTGATACTTGTGCAAAGGCTCCTGCCACACCACAGCACTCAAAGGTAGGACATTTTCTGCTAATAATTTGCAAAGTAAATCAGTTTTTCACTACTCTCTGAAAGTTCCTCCCTTTTCTTTGCAGTGGCTCAGTTTAGGTTTAGAGCTAGCCTCTTTGGAAGATGCTGTCCAGATGTAGTGATTGTCTTACTGCTGTAATGGCAGTTTGATGCGTCTTGCTGTGTACTAAACATTTGGGAGAAGGAAGGTTTGTGGTATTTAGAGTCTTTTAGAGAGGTAAGACAGGCTTGGAGAATTAAGTTGAGCAGAGAATTGTGGTAACAGTTTTTGTACAGATTAGAGTGTCTGAAAAATGTAGAGAGGCAGAGAAATCTTTCTTCAATGATTGCATGCACTACCTAGCACTAGTTGTAGGCTGGAACTGAGAAACAGTTCAAGAGGGTTTTGCAGAGAGAAATGCTAGGAGTAGAAAAGAGTTTTAGATGTGTTAGGGAAAATAGTGGAGCTGACAAGAAAGGTGATGAAGGAATGGACTGGAGAGGTCTTGTAATGAGAAATGGAGCGTTTATTTGTCATATAATCATCTTCAACACAGCTGACAAACAGCCGTCAGACTTTTCCCAGTAAAGTGCTGCACATGCGACGCTATATGAAATGAACTAGCAGTGGAAGCTGCATAAATCTGGAGGTCACCAACGTGAGGATGGTGTTAGAGAAGGGATGGTTGTGCTGGAAAAGAGTGTGAAGAAGGGGACTGCGATTTGGTCTACATGTGAGAAGAATCACTGTCAGACGTGCCTACTGCTTGCTCTTAACCCAGCGTTTGTTACTTTGAGCGTGGACAGGGGGAGAGGTCTTGTATGGCTTTGAGACATCCAGCATGCCACTACAGTCACCTTACGTGCTTCCTTGGCAGAGGAGCCCAAGGGTGCTCTGGGGCACTGGTGGGATATCAGTGCGAAAATTGTGGACTCCTTTTGTTTTCTACAAGTGCTCAAACTAGTTAAGAACTAGTAACTCCCTCTTGTTAGCCATTTGCTCGCTTACCCTCTAGCATGTGCTAAGCAGAAAGGAGGCTTGATGTTAAATAAATTCATGTACAAGGCCAAGTGTAAGGTCCGGCACCTGGGTCGGCGTGATCCGCAGTACCAGTACAGGCTGGGGGATGAAGGGATTGAGAGCAGCCCTGCCAAGAAGGACTTGGGGGTACGGGGGGATGAAAAGCTGGGCATGAGCCGGCAATGTGCGCTCGCAGCCCAGAAAGCCAACCCTATCTTGGGCTGCACCCAAAGCAGCGTGGCCAGCAGGTCGAGGGAGGTGATTCTGCCCCTCGACTCTGCTCCGGTGAGACCCCACCTGCAGTGCTGTGTCCAGCTCTGGGGTCCTCAGCACAGGGAAGACATGGACCTGTGGGAGCAGGTCCAGAGGAGGGCCAAAAAATGATCAGAGGGCTGGAACACCTCTTCTATGAGGAAAGGCTGAGAGAGTTGGGGTTGTTCAGCCTGGAGAAGAGAAGGCTCCAGGGAGACCTTACTGTGGCCTTTCAGAACTTAAAGCGGGCTTACAAAAAAGATGGGGACAGACTTTTTAGCAGGGCCTGTAGTGATAGGACAAGGGGTGATGCTTTTAAACTACAAGAGGGGAGATTCAGACTAGATATAAGGAAGACATTTTTTATGCTGAGGGCGGTGAGGCACTGGCACAGGTTGCCCAGAGAGGTGGATGCCCCATCCCTGGAAACATTCAAGGCCAGGTTGGATGGGGCTCTGAGCAAACTGATTTAGTTGAAGATGTCCCTGCTCATTGCAGGTTAGACTAGATGACCTTTGAAGGTCCCTTCCTACCCAAACCATTCAGTGATTCTATGATGTGATGTGTTCTATCCTGTGCCCTGGTCCCTCACCTGCAGGCAGAGGGAACGGTACACATTTTTTTGAATGGTGACTAGTTTTCGTACCCGGCTGGGTAAAGCAGCTGCCGTTGTCTCTCGTCTGCTGCTGGCTCCTGCCAGCCCATCCCTGCCTTTTTCCTGCAGTAGTGACCTGCCTGCTTCCCGCAAGGAGGAAGAAAAAACAAAGCTTGAATTTAATCTTTGATCTTTGACCAAACCAGTATATTAGCAGTCAAAAATTAAATCCCTTGGACAGACACAGCTGTGGAAGCGTAACCAGTTCCCAAGTGAAATTCTGCATTAGCTTCCTTAAGGTTATGCTACAAGGCACCCAGTTACCCAGAGTGACTTACAAGTTTGTCCATACTTAAAATGTTGATTATGATTATCTGTGCTTCTATGCTGTGTTTGTTCCTCTCCTGGGGGGCAGAGAAGAAGCAGCTTGGAAACTGAAGTTCAAATCAGATGTAATTCCTGGGAGGAAATAGCTGTGTTTCCAAATAGCTCTTCTGACCACTGCCATGCTTCCCCAAGGGCTTACCTTGACACCGAATCCTCAGACAGCTTAAGACAAACTACTGGTGTTTTAAGTGCTGTTTTGTTTGGTTATGAACTTGGAGCTAAATCTGCTGCTGCAACATTATTGCTTTGTAGTAAATACAAAATCTGCCCATGTATACCAGCTTTTTTATCTCTGTATGCTTTCTGGTGCCCTGGTCTCCCCAGTATTAAACAAGGCTTCAGATTCCAGCTTGCTGTAGACCAAGGGCAGTAATTCCATGCGTGCATCCTGTGTTGAGCTCTCTCCCACCTTACCAACCACATTTAAAATAATGTGTTATGGCAGATGTCAAAGTAGGAGCCATCAATTCTCTATTCTTTTTGTAACTGTAATTATTTTTTTTTCTTTGGAGTGTAGGACAAAAGTGGAAAGGAAACCGTCACCACTAAAGCAACCCCAAAGGATAAAGGAAAACCCAAAGACCCTAAAACGGTAGAAACATACATATTGTAATATCGACAGTCATGGTTACCATACACTATAAACATGAAAGATGGGCAACTGGATTTTGGATTCATAATACATGGATACTACTTTGGGGAGAATTTTACATCAATAGGTTGAACTTGATCCATTTTTGTAAGCGTGTACATAGGAGAAAAGCACCTGTCTATTTCAAGGGAAACGTTCAATAAACAGAGGCTAAAATATGCTTCTTTCAGAGAGACTGTGGTCTTCTATGGGGGGCTCAGTGCATGCTCCACAGGTTTCTCATTCCCATATTTGCTTATCTAAGAGTCACACTTCACATGCCTATAGCTGCCTTGGGATCCCCATCACTCCTCGCTTTTCTTGACAGTTTTAAATAACTGCATTCTAAAGTGATTAGAATGTACTCCTCCAACAACACATCCATTCCTCAAATTATTATCATAATCTGTTTTAAAAAAATGAATGAAAACCTACATATATTCACAAATAAGTACACAGAATTAATGTGGTGGGAAAAGGAAGGCATTGTTTCTATATTTAAAAAAAAAAAAGAAAAAGGTTGCTTGGCTTTTGTCATCCAGAAATACAGAAAATGGATTTAGGTAAGGGTGAAACTTTTCCCATCACATTGTTCTCTCACAGGATGCGTGCAGGTGGATGCCTGAATCAGATGGTAATATCTGCTCTGGAAATCATATGTTTCATGTTTCAAGTGATGGGATTTTTCTTTATGATGAAATTGCTACACATGCCTTTTGTGTAACAACAGAACTGTCTTACAATTTTCAATGTGAAATTGGGGGCGGTCCTTAACTCCTCTTCAGAAGGATGTGTTTTTTAATGTTGTGACCGGATCACAGGCATGGGTAAAAGGATGTTGAGAAATAGGATATGAAGAGGTCAGCCACAGCCTCTTGTTATCTGTTTTGTTATCTGAAACAAAGCGATGGTGGAAAAATGAAAATATATATACACAACAGAAGTTACAAATACCGTTGCTAAACTTTCTGTATTTCAAGCGCAGATCATATTTATGTCTGAACTGTGACTTCTGATGAGTATCTGTCACTTTTATTTCAGATTTTAGCAGTTTCTTACTGTCTCATGCTTCTCTGTCTCTTTAGGCAAAGGGACAGTCCTCCAGCAGCAAATCTGAGAAGCAGAAAACAAGCTAAACGTTAACATTATTGGGTGAGATTTCTTCCTCTCTATTCTCTGAACTACCACAAAAACAACTCATGCTAGTGTTGTTAAAGCTATGTTTTGTTGACAGTCGTTTAACTGAGCCAACACACGGTTAGAGACACTGTGAGGCACAACACTTGGAATGACTTTGACCTTCAGTGTTCCTAGGCAGAAAAGGCCTTACTTTTTTTCACACTCTTTGTCTGTGCAGTTTGTACGGAATTACTTCATGTAGCTAAATTCCTTTAGGTTCATGTAACTAAGGATTCCAAGGCATGACACACTGCTTCACTAGTGAGACCTTTTTACAGAGTAATGAAGACCAAGCACATCTCAACTGGTTGTTTTTATCTTTAGGACAGTGAGCTTATGTCATTATTTCTGCACCAGGCTAATTTTGGAACAGTGTCCAGAACAGATACAAAAAGCCCCAAAGCTAAGCTGGCAGGTATAGCAGGTTTCAGTGTTCTGCTCTCAGCTTTCCCAGCACAAATACAGCCTCGTTCTGTGCGTGTGTTCCCCTGCCACCTGTACTTAGCTTGATCACACCCTTAACGTAAGGGTAAGTAATTGGCGTCCTTCAGCATCATCATTAGTTCATGGAAGTATTCACCTAACTACACTTTGATGCTTGATACAAGTGCTTCAGGCTGGAAGGTTTGCTGGGGTGTGGAGGAGAGAGGCAGGGGCACGTCCAGCGCCAGGCTGCGTCCACCCGCCTGCCAGCCGGGAGGGTCCGAGTTCTGGCTTCCTGGAGAACCTGCCGAGGAGCCTCTCTCCGCCGACTGCAGAGGCAGTCCTGGCTCCTCTCAGAGCATCGGTAGTTACATGCAGCGAAATCCCGTGTGAAGGTTTGGCAGCCGACTTCAAATGGCCAAGGCAGCGCTGCATCGTTACTGCGTATCTGCAGTGGACGGCTGCCCTCACTGCCGTATCATCTCTTGTGATATTAAAGTCTTCCTGGATTCCTTTCTGTCACTAGAGACTTATTCTTCCCAGATTCATTTTGTGAATTTTTTTTCCCAGTAAAAGCAGATAAGCACTCTTAACTTTTTTTTCTTTTTCTTCCCCCCAGGATCTTGGCACGTCACATAAAACGTCTTCTTTCTGTTGGTGGATAATTATTTCTGAAGAACAAAAGCTGATGCAAAAAGCATGTGGTTATTCTCGGTGTTTTTTGTCCAGCAATACTTGCTGGACTTTTCTCATATTTTCTTTTTTCCCAGTAGTAGACTAAGGTGGTGTTTGTTTTTGTTTCCCTAGCTGTTCATTTTATTATACTCATGTACTTTGACTTTTTTGTAATTTTCTTCAGTTTTCAGAGGGAAAGAATGCTTTATATTTGCAAGAAATATATTTCATAGATGAATAGCAATGCCAAAAAAAAAAAAAAATCTGCAGACTTTTGCACATAATCTCCACATAGTGCCTGTAAATCTCAGAAGAGTATGTGCTAGCATTTTTAACGTTGCAGTGAATGCATTAAGTATTCTGGAATATAACGAGCTTTAGTTATCCTCAGCCCACCTCAGCCTAGCTGTGCAGTCTTTCCTCAAGCCAGTTCCTGGTAGGAAACCGTAGGTAAGCTGTGGGTAGCTAAAGAATGAGAAATTGGGGATTAACCGCTTCATCAAGCGCATCTAGTAATAAAACAGGTATTTTGGATGCTGCCTTAACTGTAGTTAGAACAACAAAAACACACCAGATAAGGACTTTAGAGGGTTTTTTTTTATTTCCAATCGTATCTGTACTGTTATCTTGTAATTTCAAGCGTCTCCTGGACTGAACAAATACGAATCCTAGTGTAACAATGACACCGTTACCATCACAGAGGAGGAAATAAAGAAGGTACATGAGCCTTGGCAGAGGTCAAAGAGAAGTTCAGGTCAACAGGCGGACTTTCTTGTATTTTGCACTGTTTCTAGTCCTTGCTTCTGTTCCTCGCACTCCAGAAGGGAATGCAGAAAATAGGGCAGAAGTTAATGCTGCAAGGAACAACGTCACATTCACCTGCTCTGCAAGAGAACAGGCAAGAGCAGGCACCTCTCCTAAGCCTGCTGCAGGCAGGGCTGTCGCGACTGAGGTGTGCCAAGTGCCTCCATGTGTTTTCCTCTGTCTTCATAACCTGCAGAACATCTTTTTGCACATCCTTGCACACGTACTGCTTCACCGTTAGCTTGCAGAGGAAGGTCATACCAACACTTGTACCGATACCAAAATCTGACCCTAGTGTGTAGCATTGCAGACAGAGACAGCCCGGAGATTTAAGTTGGGGATATTTACACTTCTGACTGTACTTCACAGTCTGTACTGAGAACCTGTGTCACACTAATAAAGTTTTTAAGAATGCATTATGATGTTCGTAACTTTTCATTTATCACTGCTGTTATCTGAATAGCTATTGTAAGACAAAAGAAACCCTAGAAATAATTTAAAAAGCCAAAACATTGGCATATTAGAACTGAATATAATGTGTTTTAAAAAAACCTGCAAAATACTCGTCAGTGATGCTTCATGGCACAACCTGATCAAGATCCAGCTACTGTTTTTTCCCCTTTCCTTGCAGTTAACTAGGACCAAATTTAACTTGTGGACTCCCACTGTGTAGGCAAGCAGCTAAAAGGTTAAGACATAAGCACAGGAGTCTTCAGAAACTAAGTGATTATTTTGCTGAAAAATTCCAGGTAGAATTTTTGTGGAAACATACAATATACAAATGATGAACAGTCGTTCCCAGGCGACAGAAGAAACGCAGTGTTTTAATGAAGTGTGAGAGCCCTGCCCAGCATCCCCGTACCTGTTCGGATTCTCTCTGGACTGTGCAGACAAGCAGTTCCGTCTTGCGTGCTTCTGGTTTTGTGAGCGCGCTTCTGTCACAGCACGCCGAAGCCCAAAATGTTGATTAGTGTCCGCTCGTACAGCTCCATCAATGACATTTATCGTGTTGAGATAAATGACATATCAACGTACCCGTTTGTGACGCCCCCTTTGTTCCGCAGAGAGGGCTGCAAGGCATCTGGATACGCACTGGCTAATTGATGCTTCCTCAATTTGAAAAAAAAAGGAGAGGGGAGCAAGAAGGGGGCTATGGTATAGTAGGAATAGTACTTAATTTTCCCCAAAGTTGAGAAGCTGAAGATGAAGCAGTTAAAGCAGAAAACAGCAATGCAAACTACTGCTCACAACAGCAAAAGAAACGAAATGTGCAAAATAACACAAATGAAGTACTTTATCTAGAACCGTGTAAACGAATTTTATTTTTTGTTAAATTGCCTTTTCAGCTCTGAAAACATTTTAAAGCAAGCAACAGTCAACAGTGCCTCAAATACCAGAAAAGGTTGTACGCATGATGCACAGCCTGCTCAGAATTCCTGTTTCCCTTAACGAGGTCAGAGGTTCACGATGCCTGGTATATAAAAGGATATGGCGAGCGAAAGGAAACGGTATTTTCTGTAACGTCATGACAGAGGTTTTCACCCTCAATAGCAGAACCCCACAGCCTTTCTGAACTCTAATGAAGCAGGTTTCAGCTACTTGGGCAGGTGTAATTTCTAGTTGAGAGAAGAGCAGGCAAGGCACAGTCAAAAGCTTATGATTAGTTCCAGGTTATGCATTTTTCCTGAAGTCTTTATCTTTGTTAAAGGTTCTGGCTGCTTCAGCGTATCAGTGAGGAAACTGAGACAGGTCAGAACCGCAGAGGAAATAAACGCTACGGAATCGCACTGAGGGCATGGTTGTAAGAGCAAAGAAATCAAGTGCATTTAAGCATATGTGGTAATTAGTTGGAATTTTTTTTTTTTAAAGTTTAGTACAGAAATAAAAGGTTTCTGCAGGTAAATGGAGGCAGCCATTCACAACTGCCTGTTGAAAAAAAACCCTCCACCAAAAAAAACCTCACCTCCAAGATTTCAATTTAGCTTTCTTAAGTAACTGTCCCTTCCGAGCACATGATAGTAATAATTTCTCTCCTTAGAGCAATGAGCTTACAATTCTTACCATTACCCTACAGGTAAGATATAAAGACCATTATGAATGACTGACTGTCCTTTTAAATGTCAGTGAGTACATGTGACAACGGTTGCATTTCAATTAGGTGAAACAGGGATAATTAAAAATTCCTGCTAAAACATACTGATGGTTAATCATCTGAAGTGAAAATCACTGATTTTTTTTTTTTTCCCCTACACAAAATGTATGTACTCATTTCCTGAATGTTCGCTAAAAGCGCACGCATATTTCCAGCGCAGGCAAAGTATTTACATCAGCAGCAAAAGGAGTGGGGCAGAACCCCTGGGAGAGGGTGATACTCGGGGGACAGAAGCGCAGCAGGGACTCGGCCATCCACACCACCGCAACGACCTCCGGCCCTGAGAGACTACAATAAAGCTTGCATAGACCTAGTCCTTCTCATATTAACTCTGACAGATGCAATTTTAATTACAGTCGATACTTGGGGTTTTTTTTTTAATTATATGTGAAGCGTGATCCCAGGTACACGTTTGTAAAAATTATTCTCCTGGAAACATAAACCGTAAGGGTAAAGACAGATGCAAAGATGGCTTTCCTCCAGAGCTTCAGTGCACTTCTGTGTTAAATAGAGCTGCCAGTTCTATCTTTGTAGGAAAGATACTGGAAGGGTCAGCATTTGCAGGGGGAAAAGTTGCTCTTGGTTGGTTGCCTCCCAGTACCTTCTGCCTTTTCAGAAGCAGTGTATTTCAGATTTCTGGTAGTCAGCCTCCCCTACGCCTTAGTTCAGTGTACAATGTTCCTTTTCTCTTAGAAGTGTTACCTGGTGAAAGAGATCGATGAATGGTGTAGTTCTGCTCCCAGCAAACCACAGCCATGAGAGAGAAAAACAGTGAGCAGCAGCATTAGACTGCCTGACAGCTCCTTCCACAGAAACTGATACAATTGAGCTGTCCCTCCAACCCTGACTTTTCACACCTTTTCAGTGCCTTTCAGTTATTTCTGACAAACATAAGCAAGCTGCCTTAATTTACAGACGGTTGTTTTGCAACCACGCTTTGACTTTCTCAAAATTTCGATCCATCCATTGTATATTGTCTTCGATAGTTTCAACAGCTTGCTGGACACAGCGGAGCCGTGTGCTTTTTTCCTCCAGAGAACTGAAGAATTCTTTTACCTGTTGACAAAAATGTGAAAGAACAGTTGATGAAGTGGCAGCGATGTCTCTTGGGTGCACAGGAAGGCCAGCAAGAAATCTGTGATCCTCAAACCTGGCCTTGGGTCTTCCACCCCCTTCCCCCCCACTCCCCACCCCCAAGAACAGTTTTTTAAAAAGATTTCATAGTGGCTGGATCTCACAAGCCGAGGAAGATTACATTTCAAACTAAATTATCAAACGTGCAGTTGAAGGGGCTGTCGCGTTGTGCGTGGGGATCCACCTGGTTCCTGCTCATTCAACAAGCCCTTGCAGCCATTTAAGCTGCGGCACCCGCAGGCAGGACGGCAGCGTTTCAATGTGGACATCAGCAGGGAGAAGGAGCATCCCCGGCTCTGCCCGATGGCTGCTCTGCTTCTGTCCTGGTTTCGGCTGGGACAGAGTTAACTCTCTTCTTAGTAGCTGGTACAGTGCTGGGTTTTGGATTTAGTGTGAGAATAACGTTGATAACAAGCTGATGGTTTAGTTGTTGCTAAGGAGCGCTTATCTTAAGCCAAGGACTTTTCAGTTTCCCATGCTCTGCCAGCAAGCAGGTCTGCAAGAAGCTGGGAGGGAGCACGGCCAGGAGAGCTGACCCGAACTAGCCAAAGGGGTATTCCATACCATGGAACCTCATGCCCAGTATATAAACTGGGGGGAATTGGCTGGGAGGGGTGGATCGCTGCTGGGGCATCGGTCAGCTGGTGCTGAGCGACTGCATTGTGCATCACTTGTCTTTTCTTCGGTGTTATTTCTCTTTTTTTTGTTCTATTCCTTTTCATTACAATTACTATTATATTATTATTATTAGTCAGCAGTATATTTTATTTTACTTTAGTTATTAAAGTGTTCTTAACTCAACCCACAAGTTTTACCCCTTTTTTTTCCCCTCCTCCCCACCCCACTGGGAGGGGGAAGGGGGAAGCGGCTGCGTGGTGCTGAGTTGCCGGCTGGGGTTAAACCACGACAGCTCCATAACACACCTTCACTGAAGTTCGGTTAATGTCCCAGACTGTGAGCCAGAACGGGTGTTCCTGCTGATACAGGCAACGGGGTGGGACAGACGCCAGACCTGGCAGCTGTTTTTAGTAAGAGTTACCTACATTCACTGGCGAGCCACTCGTTCAACCCCTTAGGAGGAGCAGCAGTAGTGTAAGTGTTGATAGTAAAATACTTTCAGAAGTTTTCCCTACATGGGGAAGTCTGTGCCTGCTTTTAGTTTTCTGAAAAAAAAAAACCAAAACCCTCCAATGCCCCCAGTGCTTGGGAAGCCACTAGTCTCATCCTTGAAGCACTGGGGAATGCAGCCACTGGAAGCCTGGAGGCTGCTTCTACTCCTCGAATTCACTGCATTCCCTGTGGCTGCTGGAAGTGTTGGCAGCTGCCTTCCTCACTTTCTTCTTTTTCTTTTTTTAAAAAAGGAGGCACTCCTAATCACAAGGCTCACTGTGGAAACTTAATACAACCTCAGACTTGAGTTAGTGTTGATGGTAGACAGATACTTTCAAAAGATACAGTGACTGCATATTGTATAAATTAAAATACATCATTTTCTGATAATTTACCTTGATGAGTACGATACAAGATGCAAATACTTGTACAAAGTACAAGAAAGACACAAATAGGATACAAGGAAGGGAGTTGCTGGATTTTCTCTCTCAACCCTATACTGACTTTGTCTGTGTTCAGAGATGTGTACCAAAGTCCCACGGATCCCCAAGGCAGATGCAGTCACATTTCTGGGTAGGACACAGAAATGTCCCTGCAGTCCCCGTCACTGGCCAAGACGCTGCTATTGACACACTGAGAGAGTCCACTCAGATGTACAATGAAGACTGAGGACCAAGCGCAAAACAATGTACTGCTCCCTACGTTCTTTCATTTTGTATTTAATATGGTTGCATTCCTTATGGCTGTGTTTTGCCCGAAAGCAGAAAATTTTAAAAGCAGCAGCTTCTGAAGTGAAACTGTCAAGGATGCCACTACATGTGCACATTGACCAGTCTGGGTTTTTTACCATCGACAAAGATTGTGGAATAAGTAGACAAAATGATTATCATATATGACATCCAGGAGCATGGAGAGTTCTCCCCAGAATAGAAGATGTAGAACAGTGGTGTATTTCTCACTGTCCTTCAGCATCTTCCTTCTGTCCACTCAGTGAGAACACCTACTTTTTTTCCCCCTACTACTTTCCAGAGTGGGTAGAAAATATTAATAGAGGTAGGTAAACCATGAACGCTTTGGCAGACAAACATTCATACTCCGCATCCAAGCCCACTGGTTAAACAAAGAACATCTTTCTCCTTGCCATTGACTTAATGCTCTCCCTTGAGTAATCTAACTCATCACCGCTATAATCTTTTTTCAAGGAAAAGGCAGGATATTACCCTGATGCTTCATAACGGGTCATGCTTTTACCATGTAAGGATTTAATCCAAATTCTCCTTTCAGCTATACTACAACTATTTTTTAAAACCAGAATCTGAATGGCTTACCTGTGCAAGCTGTGACCTTGTCGAGTACTGACTTGTCACTCCAGTGACAATGCTTGCTACGGAAGTCGAACCGAGTTCAAATCTGGCAAAAAGAATCACCTATACTCAGAAAATGTCTATTTTTGTAGAAAGTGGAGGTCTAAAGTACAATTGGGTAGAGAAAGTAAAACAACTTATGTTACTTACTTTTCTACAATTTTCTCCCAATTTTCTTTTAAAAACATCCAAGCTAGATGATAGCCAGATGGGTTTCTGGCAACATATACAATAATATGTGGAAGATCCTGAGTTCTTACGATGTCACCACGCAGACCTTGATCCATTAACCTAAGAATTAGTAACAGAAATGGAAGTTGTTTAGACCAGTAGATAAAGCTGACAAATTACTATTCCCTTAGTATTTGGTACTACGGTTGAGAGTTCACATTTCTAAAGGTCCTGACACATCGTTCCTGCTGGGTTACTTCCAACTTTTCACAACGTACTCCTCAGCCACATCCATCTTTCCCATTTCTGTTACTTTCACAATTACAGTTACTTGGCAGACCTGCATTCTGAACATAAAGGATAAAAACAAGGCTACATTTTGCTCCTACTCAAAATTGCCAAATTAATATGAACCTCGCGCCTCCCCCTGTAAGAAAAGTATTTGTTCTACACTGTCAGTGGAAAATTCAGGCTTGCAAGTGCTGCTCATGACTAAGGTGTCCAAACAGCAGTGCAATGCAAAGAATAAATAATAACATTATGAAACAGCTAAAGTATGTCTCCAGTGATATCTGAACACAGCTAAATCGCTGTCCCACGCTGTCACCCCCATCAAATGGCATAAATCAGGCTCACAGAATGCAGGGTTTGAAGCTGACACCTGAAAACCTCAGTGGTGCTCAGCTCTCTTAAAAGCAGGAAACCTCAAATTTTTATAAGAAATGTACAGCATATGCACCTATAATCAAAGTAACTACTAACGTAAATAAAAAAGTGCCTGTCAAGCAAAGATAAGGTATCTGAGTAGCTGTTTTATTGTATTTTGTCCTAATTTGCTACTGCAAATTCTGAGCGCATTCTGACTCCTGACACCAAAATGCAGAAATGAAAAGGTGCAGCCACTTCATCTGACCATATTAACTCTGTAAAGCATTTTATACGTCATGAAATTCAAAAGCTGTGAAACAAGACTCTGAATAATTCTATTTCCTGTCTCAGTGTTTGTAAATTTTCCCCAAACACATTTCTGTTCCTGTGTAACTACTTACCACTGAAGTTTGTCCTTACTTCTGCTGAAGCTGAGAGCTAATTCAATGTCCTCTCTCTGTACACTGAACGACTGCAGCTTGTATTTACTAAGGAGGAAATCCCAGCCTTCGGATGTTTGTGCTCCAACAGCATACACTGCTGTCTTCACATCTGCTGGCAAGCTACAACAAGTTGAATACCAAGTTAGTCTCCACGTCGTATTTAGGAATACACGTAGAAACGCAACCATGTCACCACCACATGTCAACTGGCATAGCAGACAATTTATTAAAAAATACTGGTCCCTCAGGGGTATTAGAAAGTGATCCCTGTGGCTGGGAAACAGTTACATACATCAGGCTGTATCTCAGTATTGTTCCTGCCTTGGAAATAACTGCCAGAAATTCTGGACTCATCATTCCTTTTTTTTTTTTTAATTTATTTTTGTATTTTCCTTTCATAGCTATGCCCAGTCAGATACCGCTATGGTCTTCTTGGGCCTGCCCAGAACAATCTCTCAGAGACATTCTGGAGGGTGTTTTAGGGAGTTCTTATGTCATGACAAGAAACAAAAATTAGGTGAAATTCATGAACAGTAGTTACCTATTTTTACCACAGGTATAGGTCAATCTTCAGACATATAAAGGAGGGAACACACGTTATATTCACTTTTCAGAACGTCTTTAACAACCCAGGTTGTGGAGTACCACATGATGTATGTGCTAGTTTGGGCACATACTATGCACCAACATGTGAAGGCACTGGGAAGCTAAAGTATAAGACACAAAACTAAGAAGGTTCAACTTCAGAGTGCGGAAAGGACTGAAGTTTAGCTCTTGTCATAAATTAACTCTAGTGTAATTAAACAGAGTACCAGAAAAAATAGTAATAGTTACAGAACAGACCTCAAGGTTCCATTGGATTTCTGCCATTCTGTAAAATATCCTTTGGCTTTGTCCACGCACGGCTGGTACCTGCGCACGCACGCAAACAGCAGGAGCAAGTGCCTAAGCAATCTCTCAGACACTGAGCCTTCATCACTCCAGGACTGCTTGTCAATCAGGTCTTTAAATAGATTGACTATATAGTCCTAAAATGAGGTAACAATAAAGATATACTTTAAAGTGCGTTTTACAGGGTACGGGCAGAGTTAGAAGGTTCCAGATACTTAAAATGTTACCTTTAACTGTTTGTCTGTACCATCCGTATTGCTCCTCTCCATAAGCCTGTGTATAGGAATCAGCTCCTTCATACCTTGGAGTACAGGCATGATTTGTCTTTCATGTTTCAGATATAAAGTTAAATCAAAAGCTTTGGAAATTGGCAATTTTTTTATTCTAAGGAAGTAGAAAAGAGGGGATAAAACAAGTTATAATTAAACTTAAAGGGCAACCTTAAAAGCAAAGTCCAAGTCAAATGTTTTTCAGAAACCTATGAATAGGAAAGCCTTAAAGGTATTTCCGAATCCCTTTTAACTTTGCTTTGTGAAGTGAAATGCGGCTGAGCAGCTACATAAGCTATGAAACCTAGTATTTAATCTTCAAACTAAGAAATGGACTGCAAGAGAATGATTTAGAAAGATTAACTTTTTCCCCCCATCTCTCACGTGCTAAGGTGACCCCAGCACGGCCTCTCCCTCTTGCTCTCTCCCCACTATTGCTTTTGCGCTACAAACCACATACATACAGAAGGAATCCAATGACTGAGATAATTTCCTCGGCAACACCTTTCTAGCTCGACATGTAGATATTTAGCCTGCAGTAAACATCAAAGCCACAATCCCAAGTGCTGCTTCGCTGTCTTTACCTGACTTTGCAAACTGTCTTCTACCTCTGCCAGGATACATCTCAATGATTTCTTCCAAGAGCAAACAGAGAAAATGCAAGACGTGTTTTCTCACTGTCCCTGTTCATTTTTTCATCCTTCTGCAAAACCTTTTTTCTGCTTCCTTTCCATGTCAGCTCCCTGCACACATTCTCTTCTTGTGCTTATTCACCTGCCTCTTCTGACTCAAAATACAAGTATGTTCTAGTCACCCATCATAAAACGAACCCTGCTTAACCCAATTTGCATCTCTAATTGTCCCTTTTTCCTTTCCTCTCTGAGCTCCTTGAACATGCTGAGCAATCTTTCTTCCCTCTCCCCTTTTCAAACTAGAAAGACGTTTCTTCTTCTGTCCAAACGAAAATCTTGACTAGCCCTGCTGACATCGCCTTGTGAGCTGCCACCTCAAATTCGTATGATCTTAATTATCTTCCCGCTCCCCCCACTACACTCTTTCTTGAACACCATACACTCAGACCAGTAGTTACTTCTGTCGGTTCTTTAGTTCTCTGTGACAGGCTATGCACAACTGTTTGCAAAGCACCTCGACGACACAGCCTTTTCTAACGCGTCCACAGAACTAAGACTAATCACGATCATCATCGCGTCACGTCTTTATGACTGTAATAGCCTTGTTTCTAACTGACAAATGGCACCAGCATCTTTCCAGGTGCAAAAACATTACCCTAGTCCATCACTTCACATTGGCATCCTTCCGTTAGCATGTCTTTATTGAACACGACATGTTTCACTAAATAGGCTTAGATAAATCCACTGTAATCAAGAGAAATCCTGGGTTTACACTGCTGTAAGCAAGAAAATAATATGCTCTCAGTCTAATTAATAGATTTAATGAATACTAAGTCCATTATCAACACTTCCTTCCTCAGTGTATATACTCTTAAACACAGAGTTTGTATTTTTTTCAGACTTGGACAGAAGGCCTTACGTCACGAGCTGGAATACGTTGCTAATGAGACTTGCTCTGTCATTGCTGCTAATCACTGTATGGTTCTCTTTCAAAAGGTTAATCAGACGATCCCATCCATCATCTTCGTAGTGCACAATGTAATACCCATTCATGTCCACATTGAATTTAACCCACTCCACCTCTTCCGGAAGGATAATGACATCTGGAAACAAAAACGTTACTCCTTTTTTTCTTAGTGATTCAAACGCGTCCTAGTACTATACGCAGTAATACTGTTACTCTCGTTTCAGTGATTTAAAGAACACAGCAACACGGTTTCTGAATATATTAAGAGATTGTTATAGCGATATTATTGAGCAAAATTTGCTTCTCTGGTACTAGTAGTTCCAGTTCCCCATTCTGAAAAAAACCCTGCAAAACGAAAAGGCTTGCAAACAAACTGAATAAATTAATCGCCTAATTAGTCAAGGAAATTACCTGCTTTAGTCGTCATCAAAAATCTCTGAACAGTGTCAGATTTACTGGTAATGTAGGTTAGTGGAATGTGCCACAAGTACCTATTGCAAAACAGAAGTGCTTTGTTTAACGAAAGAACTTTGCAACAGCTTCTCCAGCTTGTCCCAGTCTAACCGCCGAGTAGTATCTTTTGCCCGCACAATAATAGCAACGGGCTGCACCCACACCTCTGACTTCAGTGCAGAGCCAGATGCATCTAGCCAGCTTTCGTTTAGCTTGCTTGGGGGATCACTGACACTGAAGCCGCAACAGCATGAACTTTCCAGCCTAGTTCCACTCGCAGGTCTCCAGCACAGGCTCACCCAGCTCACCCAGCCGCTGCAGCTCTGCACCTACTGGCACCTCAGACAGGCACGCAGGGTCCAACGACACCTACGAGTACTACTGATCCTGAACTACACAGGGAAAGACTCACAATCAAGCAGCCCAGGGAGCGTTCCTCAAGAAACAACAGTAAAAGCTCTTACTGCACGTCACTGTTTGCCATAGGAGAGTATTTCGGTTTGCGTGCTGAGATTTCCCCATTTTGTTTACCCTGTGGATGAAGGAGAATGTACTCCCTTCACGTAGCGCTCCTGCTGCAGGTGGACATTCTTCCCTCTCACTGTGACAGTTACCAGGGGAAAACCTTTTTGCAGTGTCCAGGTATCCATCATTGCCCTCACATCAAGAGTCTCTCCTTTAGTCCAGTGCTGGTTTTTAGCGAGGGAAAAAGAAGACACGTAAGAGGAGGAGGAAGATGGGAGTACACTGACAGTGAAACAGAAACGGGTACATAAGAACTCCATACAAGCCGCTGGGTATTTGTAAGCTCTACATAGGTATGTTTAGACTGGATGTCAGGACATCTCCAGCTGCTTTTCCTGTGGACACTTTCATGTAGTTAATAACATCTCTTGAAGTACTTCTGTTTTTCAGTCAGCCCTGGGCACAGGAGTAGGATTTCTGTCCAATCTCAGAAAAAACAGATTTCCAATGGAACTGAAGAAACTTACGCTCTCCTTAGAACCATGCTCAAGTGGCAAAGAATGCTTTTGGAAGGTGCATGTATCAATGCCACCGCACGGAATAGTAATGTGAGAGTGCAGAGATACGTGTCAAACTCCTAAATACTGATGGGTAAAAAACTAGATGCTTACTGCATTTGACGATGACTGTTGGCTTCTTCTGCAAAAACCATCACCTTGTAGTTCATTTTTGTCGGTACCTACTGTAGGGCAAATCTGAAAGGGGGGGGAAAAAAAGTTTTGGTCATCTCTCTTTGATGTCATAATCATAAGTACTGGTCACAGTCTTCAGTAATATGTTAGAGAGACACATTATTCATGAGAAGTCACAAAATTTGGAAAAAAAAAAAGAGAATAAGGAATACTTGCATTTGTCAAGCTGTTCCACAAATCTTCAGTTTTTGTATTCTGATAGCTGTATTTCTGCAGGTACTGCACAAGTCCAGCTTTAAATACATCAGCAGTCATGTAGTCCCTCAGCATATTTAATATACAAGACCCCTGAAAAAAAAGAGTGCCAAAGTGTTTACAAAACTACTCCTTAGCTGGCAAGATGCTTGTTTCAGAAAAATTTCAGCATGCTACTAATTTACACAACAGTTCACTGTTGTCTGTCTCTCTGATCAAAAAAATAATCGGGTTTTATGTATATTGAAACAGTACCTTGTTTTTTTCTGATCATTACTCTTAAAAGTATCACTGATTGAGTAAGTTATGTTATTATTTTTTTAATTACTATACAAGCCAGCACCATATAATGCACCAGTGAAAAACGCTCCTTGGGTTAAGAACCCAAAAAAATGGTTTAAGACTAAATTGATCCAGAACAGATAGAAGAAATAAAGGCTTCCCCATTTTACCAATGGAAAAGACAACTGCTATTTGAATCCACCCAGGTGTTTTGGACAACGAACTATTCAAGTCGTAAAACCATTAACACCATGTGTAAAGGACGTCTTATATGTACGGGTGAAATCAGTAAAATACAATTGTATAGTACAAGTAGTACAACTGAAATCAATAGCAGTTATGTATTTTACCTTCTCATAAGAAACATCATCAAACATTTCTAAAATTTGAGCTGGATCTTCCACTGGAGTAGATATAGGATGTGATGAATTTAATGCATCCACTGCCATGGCATGAAAACATCTCGTTAAGAAATGGTCTTCCTGATAGGAGGCAAAAACAAATATTACTACTAAATTTAGCTCAGCGACCACTGAATCCCTATTCATTCACTTTTCAGTTCATTCCACATGATCTTTAAATCATACAAAGAAAGCAAAACATATCTTTCTTTTTATTCCAGAGCATAAAAAAACCCCAAACAGTAATACAGCCAGCCAAATGAGTTCTAGTGTTCTAAACTAACTTAAATAGTTGATCTAGTTGAAGACATCCCCACTCATTACAGGAGGGGTTAGACTAGATGACCTTTAAAGGCCCCTTCCAACCCAAACCATTCTGTGATTCTATTCTATGATTCTAAATAGTTGAGCTAGTGAAACCTAAAAGTAGCTCCAAAAACACACCCGCACATTCCAACACTTTGATGACAGAATGGTCAGTAACCATAAAAACAAATTTAAAAAAAAAAAAAGGTGAATTTCCCTACTATCATGCCACTGTATTGCTATGGCAAAATTCTGCCCAGACGCATTGTTCATCTCACTTTGGTAGAAAATTTCACATATTGGACCTCTGCTAAAGCTAGTGGAAGGATTTTAGTGTTTTCAAGTCTGACCCTATTTGATGAAATAAGATAAAATAATTTCTTTACATTTTTGGAAGTCTAAATGTCTTTAAAAAAAGAATACACTTTCACTGCAATCATTAACTTCCATCATAAGTTCCTGAAAACATTTACATATAGTGAAATCAACATTCCTACCCTTCAGAGTTAACATCAGATAATCCTCTCAAACAGAAGTTTAAAAGTGGTTCACAGCACAAATCTGCTTGATCTTTATCCTTACTAATTAGAAGGCAGTTATAAAATAAAAATACAGTAACTGCTGCTTACAACTCTCAGTTCTGGATGGGTAACACTGACTGACACGAACTCCATAAATTTTGCAAACCCTTCATTTAACCACAGATCATTCCACCACTCCATGGTAACGAGGTTGCCAAACCACTGTGGGGAAAAAAAGAAAAGAGCTTCTGAAATTAAATACACAATTTAGCACAAAAGCTTCTACTGACCTGTATGAAACTGCATTTATAGTATGTTATTGACCTCTAAGGAACCCTTTTTTAGTGATACAGCTTGCTCTGCCCTCTTCCCATTGCACTTCTCATGTTAATGGTAATACGCTAAAACACTGTCTGCCATTCACGTTCCAAGAAACCTTGTAAAGAAACCACGTTTGGCAGGAGAGCCACCTGTCGAACAGTTAACCTTTCCAAACTTTTATGTTCCTGTTTTGGTGGCCTGCAATTAACTTCAAGGGCTGACAGTGGTGCAAAGGCCCCGCAGCACTGGAGCTGCTGAACTGAACACATTTATGTTTACAGCCCGCCGCGTCCATGCGGCCTGCCGGGACTCCTTCACCAGAAACAGTCCTCATGATTCACAGATGAGCACCCTCAAGCCGAAGCAGCTGTTGTCAGCTTATAGCTCCAAGATCCCCCTACCCACACAGGATCCATCAACCTCGACCCCTCTGCAGGCCCATTCAAACTCCTTATTCTCCCCCAAATCTCACCTGATGAGCCAGCTCATGGGCTATTACCATAGTAACCCCAAGTTTAGAAGATGCTGAGGACTCTTCAGGGTCATACAACAACGCAGACTCCCGGTATGTGGTCAGTCCCCAGTTTTCCATAGCACCAGACTGAAAATCAGGAATAGCTGCTAAATCTAGAAAAAATATTAAAATAGTACTAGTATCATTTTACTCAATAAAGAACTCACTCACCTGCTCATCCCACTTCATGACTGCTCCCACACATACCTCCTACATGTACCACACATACTTGTAAGGGCTCTCTTAAATGTAATTGCAAAAACATACTCTAAAAAAAAGGCTCTACACAGAAGACAAGGATTTTCATTTCCCACTGGAGCTTTTCAATCTGTCCTTAAGTTCTGTGAAGCAGCCAGTTTAAAAGCCTGTGAGCCAAACCTGGCCCTGTCTTAATACTCTAAATTACTGATTTTGTGCTATTTTACTCTCTATGCTTAATAATGTTCTCGAATACATTAAATTATTTAACGCTTACCTTGTTTAGGTAAAGGATACGGAATGCCGAAGTAATCCTCATAGAAGTCTAAAAGTTTCACTGCTGCATCCAATGCATAATCAGCTTGGTTGATCTTGTCTGGCACCGTGTACACAGAAATCTACAGCAGACGAGCAGGCAGCACTTCAATACCAGTATCAAAAGCTTGCAGAAGTTGTTCTTTATCACAGTTACTTGAATGACCATAAAACAGGACACTAGCGCACACACACCTAACACTTCTCATACAAGAGTTACTAAAACACTTGAAGAAAAATTTTTAAAACTTACCCACCAAAACTTATGCCCCTACAAAAACATCTACAATTTCCACCCCTACCATGTTAGAGTTGTTCAACTGACACAGGTTTACCTTAATGCTGATTCTCCATGAAAACTATATTTCATTTGCCTTTAATTATATAATCTTACATGAAACAAACTATGTTACCAATGCACATAATTACCAAAAACTTGTGAAACTAATGAAGGTCAGAATGCAAACTGATTGTCCAATTACAAAACCAATTTCTTTCTCTCCTTTCATTCCTGTAAAACGCCGAGATACATAAATCTGATCATTTAACTGAAAAGTAAACCATTATGTCTTCACACACACTTAAATACAAAAAAGCTCTTAGAAAATGAGACAGAGTTACCTTAACTCCATGACCGGTTATTTTGCTGATGGATTTAAAATCCGAAACAATAAAGGCCACAAGGTATGTACTCATCTTGACAGTGGTATCAAAATGGTCCTCAACAAGCCAGGGATTTATATTCACAGACTTCACCTAAAAAAAGAGCACAGCTCATCACCCAGTAGCACCACCTGTGAGGACCTTGGCACCAACAATTGTGTTTCTTCTCAGTTTAAAGGTACTAGATTTTAAAGATAGTACATTACATTTTAAAGATATTACATGACGTTTCAAAGATACACTGGAAAGAAGTCATCCCCATGCCCACTCTTCCCCACACAGAGAATGAAAACACATATATGTACACATAGGGACAGTTTCACTCATAAGCGTTACTTACTTCTACTAGAAGTAAAACTAGAAAAATTAAAACACTGTTCACTGCTTCCGTTTTCCTCAGTGTCTGCCAGCACACTGATCGAATGAATCTCACACAACTTCAGCTGACTAGAAGCTGTATAAATGTCAGCAGCCGTTCTTACACACGAGAGAAGTGAACTCCTCCAAATCGTGATTCAGTTACCGCAGATATCCAGTTCAGCATAAAATGAGCCGTGTGTTGGAGGTATCCATTTTCCCCTCTTGGTTACAGAGAGCCTTAGCTAACTAACTTAGACCTGGAACATGTTTGGCCACACTGAACTGTACCACTGGCATCCACTCCTTATTCATTATTATATCCATTTCTCTACAAAATAATTGATTTTTATACCAACTTGCAAAATGTTTCATTTCTGAAAGGTACGTGGGGGGGGGGGGGGGGGCTGCTGTTCCCTCATTTGTAAGTGTTAGTTTCCTTGCAAACCAGCAACTAATAGTACAGAAGGAAATTACAAAGAATCTCTTACGCTCAAGGTAAGATCAAATGGACAAAATATTGTTCACCCTATATATGCATACGTATTTATAATCACAAACAATATTTGTAGCTATTACATGTACAGCACTTTCACTCCGAGATGTTTTTTTGAAGTCCAAAGTATTTTTTTTCCCCCACAGAAAGGTCCTGCTTATCTGACAATTAATAGACATGAATCGTGTATTTACTTATATGTATTTCCTCATCCATCCTAAAATCTAAGATCAACACAGAAAGCATTTTGTGAGTAAAATAAAGATTATGGAGACTACGTCATGCTGATCATTCTCACACCTCTGCTGAGAAGCAGGAACCCAACGATGCATTATTTTCTTCATTCCTTTTCAACCTGGTGTCAAGACTACCAGCAATAGCACCACACACTCTCAATAAAAGTGCTGCGGTAATGTTCAGATCACCATTCCCATTAACAGCAACTGCCTGGATATTCTGTTCTCCTTTTGCTTTCTCCTTTCAAAGATCATCAATCAACAGCACATCGTTAAAAGTATCCACCTACAATTGGCATATTGGACAGTGCAAGGTGCTTCGGTTCCCTCCTAATCCTAACTGAAAACCTGGCTTTGAAGGCTGGTTCATCGAAACACGGGAAGGCCATCCGCGCCGCTGTCGGCTCAAAATGTGTCGCTGCAAGCACTCTAAGTGGGGGGAAAAAGAAAAGGGTTTTGGTCACACACCTTCGTATGCGCAGTGTTCAACCCCCCCCCCCCCCGATGTGTGAAAAGCGAGTAATTCCACATTCACAAAGAAACTACAGGTACTACCAAAAACTTTTGCATGCCAAAAAGAATTACCTGAGTTCTCCCTCCCGGGTCCTGTAGGTGCTTTTATAAAAGCCATGGAAGGACTCGGAAAGATTTGCGAGGTACTGGATGCTGAGAGTGTAGTTGTGCCCGGCCCGCAGCGGCTCGGCGGCGAGGAGTGCCACCTGCTCGAAGGGCTGGTGCTCCAGCACCCGCGCCTCCTGCGCCAGGCCGGCGCTCCCAGCCTCGATGGCAGCCTTCGTGACACGTAGGCGCTTGCCGTGCAGGATGACCGCGCTTGTCTGCCGGGTGACTGTAACCTCTATGGCGGCGGTGCCAGCGAAGGTCAGGGTGGTGAGGTTAGGATGGATGAGGAGGTGGTAACGCAGCGGGATGACGTGCTTGGGGAGCCTTACTGCGTCCCAGGGAAAAGGAGTGCTGCTGGTGCTGCTGCTCCTGCTGCCGCCCCGGTCACCGCCGAGAGCCAAGGCCACGCTCAGCAGTCCCAGCAGCCCCGCCGCCACGGCTGGGGACGGGCCTGACAACGGCCCGGCCCGGAGCAGCGCTGCCATTTTCAACGCCGCTTGACGGAGACGGTAAGAAACGGGAGGAACTCCCCCGCCGGCCACAGCCCTCAGGCAGGCGGCAACGCGCCGCAGCCCCGGCCGCCCTCAGCCCGCCCGCTACCTGCCTCCGGCCCGCCGCCCCGCAGGCCCCAGCGCTGCCGCCGCCGCCGCCGCTGCCGAGGGCGGGAGCGAGAGCGAAACCGAAAGCTCCTTCGCTCGCCGCGGCCCGGCCCGGCCCTGAGGGGCGGCCCGGGGGCGGGAGGGGAGCCAGGCCGAGCTCCCCGGGCCGGCAGGCCCGGCCTCCGCTTCCTCCTCCGCGGAGGGTCTTCTAAACGGACTGGGTTAAGCGCTGCGGCTCGGTTCCTGAACCGGAGCCACCTGGGTGTTGTCCCGAAAATCAGGATTCTTTCACGCGGTGTGCAAAAAAGCCGGTTAACACACAGAGTCGAGATATTTGTTTATTTCATGTCTGCGCAGAGATGGGTGCTAGGTGGTAACGCCACAAAGCTAGCCCACCCGGTTAACCCACGGTAAAGCATTTTATACCTTTCGAGCAACAGCTACCAGTATTTTTACAGTGTCACTTAGTTACTCTCGTTCCTATTGGTTCTCGCAAGTCTCATCCCCACTTAAAGTCGCAGCATCCTCTTTTTGTTACTGCGCATGTTCTGTGAGGAAGGGGCTTCTGTTGGTCGGCGGCTCTCCCTGCCTAAGGGTGGGTTTTCTAGTATGTTAATTAGGATAGGTCACTCAAAGTTCAAGTAGCTCTTTGGTTGCCCCTGCGCTTATCTTGGTATTTCTTTACCCACTGAGTTATGGTGTCATCGTATGTCTCTTCTCAAGGTCACGCCTCGTTAACTAAGTAGCATCCTTTGGTTTTCTCGCATATCTCCAACATGGGGAGGAGGTCAGAGGCGCTGGATCACGTGCATGTGGGTTCAGGGGTAATATCTCCATGGATATCATGGAGATTATGGATATCATCTCTAACTCCACTGTTAGATAGGAGTACGTTTATTAAAGCTTCAGTGCTGGAGAGTAATTTCCTTCTCTTAACAGAGGAATAAAAGGCAAGTAAGCCCTTAACATGTTTTAGGTCTCGGTGTCACTGCTTGTTCTTTTCCAGGCTATAGCAGCAACTCGGGAACACGTTACTTGCTGCCTGAGAAGTTTAAAACAGTCAATTCTAGTGTATCACAGAAACTTTTTTCCTTAATCTTGTTCTTAACATACAGCATCATTCCTGTTCAGACTTGGCTACGCTATGCCAAGCATGGCGTGTGAACAGGCTTTGAACATGGTGGGATTTGCTGGAATACCTCATCAGATGTAAGGCAGTATATTTACATCCGATTAGTAAATTTTATTGTAAACAAGCTCAGTAATAAAACCTACACCTTACAACTTCATCGGAAATTCTCCAGGGCAGCCATTCTCACGCCCGCGAGGACCATTCTGTGGGATTTCTGCGGTGTGAGCGGACAGGCAGGGAACAAACCTGAGATTTACCTTTTCTTTTCTTTTCCTGTCCCCACTCAACACAAATGCTGTCGGGACAAGCAAATGTCAGAAATATCAGTAAACATCTGCATATGGTCAGGTTCCTCAGGTGGTCTCAAACCTGATCCTCTCCTACGATGGGAGGGACTTCATTCCCCCAGTCCCTGCCCTGAGGTTCAGGGACTTGAGAGACATGGGAAGAGAGATTGCCACTGAAAACTGAGGCAAAAACATTGTTCAGTACTTTAGCCTTCTTCCATGTCAGTTGTCACCAGTTCTCCTGTCTTATTTCTCGGGGGAGGGGGTGTTGTGGGGGGGTGTACGTTCTTCTTTTTTCTGGCCAACGTACCTGTAGAAGCCCTTCTTATTGTTCTTCGCATCCCTGGCCAAATTCAGCTCCAACTGTGCCTTAGTTTTCCTGATCCCGTCCCTATGCAACTGGGCAGCGTCCCTATACTCTTCCCAGAATAGCTATCCCAGGTTCCACTGCCTGTGCATTTCCTCCTTGAGTTGGACCAGGAGGTCCTTACTGGGCCATGCTGGTCTCCTGCCTTCCTTGCCCGATTTCTTACACATGGGAATTGAGAGCTCTTGTGCTCTAAGAGAATGCCCTTAAAGAGGAATGTCCTTAAAAAGCTGCCAGCCCTGTTCAGCTCCTTTGTCCCTGAGGGCAGTTTCCCTGGGGGTTCCATCCATCAATTCCTTAAACTGAAAATTTGCTCTCCTAAAATTCAGCATCCTGACTCTACTTTTCACCTGGCCCACATCCCTCCAGATTGTGGATTCCACCAGGGCATGATCACTGCAGCCAATCCTGACATCTCCAATTAGTTCATCCATGCTGGTGAGCAACAGGTCCAGTAACGCTTCTCCTCCAGTCGGACTGTCTATCGCCTGGATTAAGAAATTATCCTTAACGCTCTCCAAGAGTCTCCTGGACTGCTTACAGCTTGCTGTGCTGCTTTTACAGCAGATGTCAGGGAGACTGAAGTCCCCCAGCAGGATCAGAGCCTGCGAGCGTGATGCTTCCTGTAGCTGAAGTAAGAACGCTTCGTCAACAGGCTCCCCTTGATCAGGCAGCCTGTGGTAAACACCAGCCACGAGGCTTCCTTTGTCAGCTTGGCCCCTAATTTTTACCCATAAGCTCTCAACCTGTTCATCGCTGTTTTCCAAAGGCAGCTCTCTGCAGTCAATCAATTTTTTTATGTAGAGGGCAACCCTCCCGCCCCTCCTTCCTTGCCTGTCCCTTCTGAGCTGTTTATAGCCATCGACTGCAGTGCTCCAGTCGTGTGATTCATCCCACCACATTTCAGTGACAGCGATTAGATCGCAGCTTGCTATCGGCACCATGGCTTCCAGCTCCTCCTGTTTGTTACCCATGCTGCATGTGTCAGTGCAGAGGCACTTCTGCTGGCCTGTCAACTGCGTCACCTACTTAGAGGAACGTGCCCCAGTTCCTCAGAGGCGTTTCACAGGTGCTTCCCTGCTGGCTCCATCAGCAGCCTCTGGCTCTTCTCTGTTGCTCAGAACTCCTTCGCCTTCCCCTGCTAACTCTAGTTTAAAGCTCTCCTTATCAGTCTGGCCAGCTTGTTGGCGAAGACCCTCTTGCCGGACTTGGTCAGGTGAATCCCGTCAGCTCCCAACAGACCCAGCTTCTCAAAGGTAGATCCATTATCACAGAAGCCAAAACCTTGAGTACGGTATCAGCCACACAGCCAGGCATTCACCTCTTCAGTTCATCTCCTCCTTCCTAAACCCCTTCCTTCGAGTGGGAGGATAGATGAGAATACCACTGTGCTCCAGATCATTTTAACATTGCTCCAAGGGACACGTAGCCTTTTTTTGTTCTAAGTTGCCTCATTGCAGTATCATTGGACCCTACATGGAACAGTAGGAGCAGATGATAATCCGTGGGGTTCACCAGGCTCGGCAGCCTCTCGGTGACATCGCGAATGTGAGCTCCTGGTAGGGAGCAAACCCGTCTAGAGAAATGGGTGGCAAATGGGTGCTTTGGTGCCTCTCAGTAAGCAATCTCCAGTTACTAATACTTTATGTGCTTTTCTGGTGGCACTGGCTCTAATGCAGGTGGGTGGTTGGTTCAAGTTTGCATGGTTGGCTTCTTCT